>NW_028187395.1:0-715685 GCF_964204655.1 Triturus cristatus
GGCTCACACAAATTTACCACCACCCAGCGTTCCCCCAGGTCTCCCGGTAAAAATGGTGCCTCACTTGTGTGGGAGGCCCAAGTACCCGCGGCAGGCAAGGGCCCCAAACGTAGTGAGGCGACATCAAAATGGCCTATCGCCAAACCACCTGGTTTTTGCAAGGGGGGTCACTTTGGTTTTTGGCCCGGTGCGCGGCGGCCATCTAGGGAAACCTACCAAACCCAGGCATTTTTGAAAACTAGACACCCGGCGGCTTCCAGGGAGGTATGGCTTGCGTGGATCCCCCAACGTTTCCTTACCCAGAATCCCCTGCAAACCTCATTTTTTGCTCAAAAAATCACTTTTTTCACACATTTTGGGGTGGGAAAGTAGTGGCATCACTGGGCTCACACAAATTTACCACCACCCAGCGTTCCCCCAGGTCTCCCGGTAAAAATGGTGCCTCACTTGTGTGGGAGGCCCAAGTACCCGCAGCAGGCAAGGACAACAAACGTAGTGAGGCGACATCAAAATGGCCTATCGCCAAACCACCTGGTTTTGCAAGGGTGGTCACTTTGGTTTTTGGCCCGGTGCGCGGCGGCCATCTAGGGAAACCTAGAAAACCCACGCATTTCTGAAAACTAGACACCCGGCAGCTTCCAGGGAGGTATGGCTTGCGTGGATCCCCCAACGTTTCCTTACCCAGAATCCCCTGCAAACCTCAATATTTGCTCAAAAAATCACTTTTTTCACACATTTTGGGGTGGGAAAGTAGTGGCATCACCGGGCTCACACAAATTTACCACCACCCAGCGTTCCCCCAGGTCTCCCGGTAAAAATCGTGCCTCACTTGTGTGGGAGGCCCAAGTACCCGCGGCAGGCAAGGGCCCCAAACGTAGTGAGGCGACATCAAAATGGCCTATCGCCAAACCACCTGGTTTTGCAAGGGGGGTCACTTTGGTTTTTGGCCCGGTGCGCGGCGTCCATCTAGGGAAACCTACCAAACCCAGGCATTTTTGAAAACTAGACACCCGGCGGCTTCCAGGGAGGTATGGCTTGCGTGGATCCCCCAACGTTTCCTTACCCAGAATCCCCTGCAAACCTCATTTTTTGCTCAAAAAATCACTTTTTTCACACATTTTGGGGTGGGAAAGTAGTGGCATCACCGGGCTCACACAAATTTACCACCACCCAGCGTTCCCCCAGGTCTCCCGGTAAAAATGGTGCCTCACTTTGTGGAAATGTGGATTTTCCTGATCAGTTATGTCCCCTATCTTGGACCCCAACGGTTCTATGTGCATGTTACAAACACATGTATGTTCCCTCCAGTTCCAGTTTCGAAGACGCAAACACATGTGCGTCCACCATCAGCATGTTCTCTGTCAGATCCGCCATTAATGGGCTGGATATTCGATTCCTAAGTATGAAAGGCCACCGACTTTATATGGCTAAGTTACTCCATTTTTACAGTTCAGGCGAAGTAGGCCCGATTCTGTTCTCAAAGCCTTTCCCTGCTCTCTGTCTCTGACAAGCGTCAGCTTGAGCTCGCATCTGTATCCATGAACTTTGTCCTATTTCTTGTGCAGCTAACGGTGCCTGCCTCGGCCAGATTTGCCTGTCTGCCAAGAAGCTGTATTTCACCTTCGAATTATCTCCTCTGCTCTTCAGCCGATGCATTCCTGTCTAGTGATTTAGGTAAACATCTCCTTTAGCTCTTGAGCAAAGGGCTTTGCCTCCCTGTCCTCATGCAAGTAATTCATAGCCCAGTTGCCATGGAAAGTTTTCTGCCTCTCACATCTCATATAGACATTTAGACGTTTGTGCACGCACACAGTCAGTATAGAATAGATTCTGTCCGAGAGTCCTTCCTTGTGGATAACATAGTTCTTTAAACATAGGATGTTAGATATGATTTGGGATTAGGTTGACTTGACCCCCCAGACTTTTCGTCTCCACATGTAGAGTTAAATGTCAAGTCCCCTTCACCCCATAGTTGCACGTCAACCACACGTCATGCTGCTGCGCGCGCATCTATGCCAAGTATTATCTTATAGATCCACCTATGTAGGATAATCCTAACCAATCATGTTTCTTTATTTCCTTATTACGCCTAGTTTCGATTACGTATTTACTATGTCACTTTTCTTATCAATTGTTACGCCTTCTGCCTTCGTTTCATTGTAATGTATGTTCTATAAAAGCAATTTCTTGTCAATAAAATATCGTACTTCACTTCCTGAACCTTCTGGGTGACGGAACCTGAAGGCCGCGACTCGAGTCGGCCATTTTGGAATAAAGCCCATTCAGAAACCTCTTATACCACGGATTCTGCCTCTTATTATTCTGAGCTATTTTTATTAAAGATCCAGTATGAAATTCAGTCAGGTAAAGAATTTATTTACCACATAATGGCGCCCGAACAGGGACACTTTCTCATCTCACGCGCCGGCGGTGCGTTGCAGGCCCGGTCTCCTGCCACAGCTGGACGGACCATAACGCGTACCAGCAGGATTTCCTGTAGCTCCCTCCGGTCAAGCGGGGGCGACTGAGGCTGCGATCAACCCAGACGAGGCGGTGAGAAGCGCGAAGTATCCCGACCAGAGCCTAGCTGAGAGAGCAAGATCCGAGGTATACAGAGGCCCACCAGGTTTTCGAAGTCCCGATGTCCAGAGGGTCCGATGTCCGAAATCAAGTCCTGTCCATTCTCCGAGGCCTTTCGTTGTGAGCTACTCGGTGAGTACCATCGCCGGGGAGGCGTGTTGACGCGCACATAGGTTGTGCCGGTCAAGACGGATTTGGGTACACAAATCCGGTCTGCACTGTTTAGCAGTGTATATGTACGGTTTGGCCGTATATCAAGTATTCCGAAGTATCTAGTTATTGTCAAGAATTCTGCTTGGTGATTAGTTACGCAGACTATCATCATTGTTGGTCATTTTTTTTAAATGTTTAATGTTTAATTTCTAACGTGTTAAATGTCCGGCATATTGTGGTATGAATGATTTGTCCATTGTGCATTGTTCATTATTGTGTTTTTGTACTAAGTGTGTTCAGGATTAAGTATCAGATCAGTTGTGTTCAAGAGTAAGTACCAGATTAGTTGTCAATATGCCGCTCTTTTCGAAGTTAAGACAGATCACTACTAGAAAAGGGGTGCTTGAAGAGGCAGTTCCTATTCCTCCTAGGGACACTCCAGGGCACTTCATGTATCACAAGCATGGCTTAGACGCCATATTATTCCTAGATCTATGGGTGGACTACACCAGAGAGTTACCAGAAAATCAGAGATGGCCCGTAGCTGGGACCTGGGATGCAGAATGTATCATGAAAGTAGAAGAAGAGTTGTGGAAGAGGAAAGCTAGACAGTCACAGAAAGACGCTATTGAATTATGGCGTAAAGAATCGCATAGGCGCACCGAAAAAGCGCTAAGACAGGAAGAGAGAAGTAAAGAAAGTGCAAATAAGGTTCGAGAGAAGCAGTTGATTGAAGAAGGTACACGAGTACAAGCAGAACAAACAGAGAGACAAAGAAATGCCCTTATGAAAGGAATGTATCCCCTTCTGGCCGAAGGATTGCCTCAAGCCACTGCGGCCATACCAAAAGACTTGCCACCCCCATTGTTTCCAATAAAGGTACATCCTAAAGGACATCCTAGAACCGCAGAAGATATTTTTCTTTCCTCATATCTAGATGACGCAGTTCCCGAATATGCTAACCCCGCACCGCATAGACCGTCTGCTGGGGGGGTTCAACGTCAAGATCAAGCTGTCTCTGTGCAACAGCAAGCTCCGACACAAGTCACGACACAAGCTTCGGCAAGCACATCTGTTTCCGCGTCTGTCCCCGCAACTGATTCTACAGCCGTGTCTACACCTGTAGTGGCTGTAGCCCGTTCAACGAATCCTTTCACGTATGACACCTCAGAGGGGGCTACTGGAGGTGCTACTAGCCTTCATTTCACGCCACCCAGAGGGAGTAAATTTTCTTTCCAAGAACCAGTACATGCACGTACGCCCAAACTTGTAAATACCCGTATGCTTAAGGATCTTATGATAGATTGCAGATATGATCCGGTGCCCGGTAAAGAGGACGAAATGGTTCTAACATCATTACGTATTAGACGAGCTGCATCGTTTTTAGGGAGGCTGCCAGGAATGGCTATGCATTTAGATAACATATATCATTTTGTCCAAACAGGAAAAGATCCTGAATGCATTAGCAGAGCTATGGAATATCAGAAAGTAGAGATACAGGGAGAATTGTTACGTTTTCTTGTAAATTGTGTGATCAGAAATCAAGACCGACCGGGGGTAGACCCGGAAATAATGCAAACTCTTACTAAATGGAGTCAGAATATCTCAGATGGAAAACATGATAGACAAGGAAGTATAGTAGCCATGTGCCGAAAAATTAGGAAAGAAGTAGAACACATACATGCAGAGAGATTGGAAACGGACGAGTTCGAGCAGGATGAAGAGTCCGAATCAGGAGATTCAGGGAGACAGCCAGACACCATAGCCTATGTAGGCAGAGGAAGGTCCTGTAATAATACCAGGTGTTTTCCTGATCCAATACATTCTGTATGTCCAAACAATAGCAGAACCTATCCGACACCTATAATAAATATGAAGTCTCCCGAACGTTTGTTTGAAGCCGCAGATAAAATACTCCGGGAACGAAGGGGTTATCACCTCCTCGATTCTATGGACGAACAAGAATTAGCAAGGTCAGCTGTTCATTGGATGGACAGTCCCGGGAAATATGGTGATGTGACAGTCGCACACACGTTTTTGAACCTCAGTCCAGATGAGCAACGTTTAGCTGGGATCTATATGATTCAGCAACTTCTTATATTATATAAGAGCCAACATGCTGATCCTGGTCCCTTACCAGATATATTAACTGAACTACTTGCGGATAAATGGAGAGGTTCTAGTAACAAGTTAATTAAAGAAATACTAATGTCACGTAAACAGTACGTTCTTTTTGTAAGTCCAGATCCTTTCTCGATCCCCAACAAAGAAGGAACGCCGTACTACATGGATAGACAGAACCCCTTACGAGAAGTGCACCCAATAAAGGGCGAAGACAATCATTTCCACCGTGTATTTGTATACACACCCATAACAAAAATCGAATTGTTAGAAGAGAAGAAAGTAGTACCAAGTCATGATAAAGACCCAGCGGGTTTCCACCGAGAAATTAAAGACATGTTACTAATGGGAGAATACACCTATCCTGATATTATGACGATATTAAAGGTGCTAATGCCTGCTGGCATTTATGAAAAACTGAAAGAAAAAGAGTGGGAAGTGGGAGACCAAAAGATAGATTGGACAGCATTAGAAACAGAAGAGAAAGCCCGAACTGCAGGTTCAGGACTCGGGGATAAAGTTAAAGCATTACCAGGCTTACTAGTACAGGTACTGCCACGTTTATTAACTACGAAAAAGGAGGATTGGGGTGCAATCACAGCCTGTAAACAAAAGCAAGATGAGGACACAAGTGATTATTATGCCCGATTTGAAAAATGTTTTGGTATAAACAGTGGTATAAAAGCAAGTAGTGACTCATATCCACATTTATTTGTGACAAAACTAGTAGAAAATGCATTGCCTCCAGTGAAGAATAGAATATTGAAATTCGAGAGTACCTGGCAAAGTAACACTCCGTCACAAATGCTACAAATGTTACAGTATCATCACAATAGAATTAGGGATGAACAAGAACACGAGCATAGGCGCATGAAGGATACTAAAATGAAAATGCTAGTTTCTCAGACAGTACCAGCGGATGGTCACAAGAAGGGTGTGACACATTCTGGAGATTCTGCAGTTCCTGTAAAAGGAACCTGCAATTACTGTAAGCAACTAGGCCATTATGTACACGATTGTCCAGTCCTGAAACGTAATATAGCCACGGGGATTGCAAAAGAGAGACCACGATTAGTTAGACAGGATCAGAATGAACAAGGAGCTATGCAGCATGGACAGTCCATGCCAGCTCAGCAACAGTCTATGCCAGCCTCACAGCAGCCCATACAGTTTGTGCCAGCTGCACCACCGTTGCCTACTGCTGCCACACAAATAACTTCACGACAATTGTATCAGAACGCACAGTATGAATACCCTGAGTACCAACGTTATGCATGAACCAGCCTAGAGAGGGAAGTTGACTTACCCCTTATCGAGATTCCAGTAGATCAAGAAGGACCTTACGTACATAGTGAATTATTAGGTCAAGATAGAAAATTTTTACTCGATACAGGGGCAAGTCGAACAACAATAAAACGGAGTGAAGTTCCAGGGGCACCCCTCTCAGGCTCTCAAAATGTTTCCCTTGGTTTTTCAGGAAAGCCTATTGTTAATGAAGTATCACAGCCACTTCCGCTTACGATTGGTCCCTTGACACGAACTACTGATTTATTGCTTACCAAATCATGTCCAGAAAACTTGTTAGGCATAAAGACATTGAAAGCTTTAGGGGCTATTATCTGTTGTTCTCCGGAAGGAGTAAGATTGTTTTTACGTGATTTTAAAGGTCATTATGTATCCAGAGACATGGATCCCCGACTACAGACTTTACCAGCGCATCTATGGGCACACGGCCCTACTGATGTTGGTTGCATGAACATTACACCATATCGAGTCACATTGAAGGCAGGAGTGGTATTGCCACGAATGCGACAATACAAGTTACCGCAAGATGCTGTAGCGGCTTTACTGAAAATCATTGACGAGCTAGTTGCCCAAGGAGTGGTAGTGGAAACCAACTCCAATGTATGTAATTCACCGATCATTCCGATTCTTAAACGAACTGATCCTATGGCCCCGCCAGTATATCGACTAGTTATTGATTTGCGCGAATTAAACAAGTGCATTGTGCCACAATTTCCTGTGGTCCCCGATATCTCATCATTGTTGACAGCTATTGATTCTCAAGCCACATTCTTTACTGTAATTGATCTCAAGAACGCCTTTTTCAGCGTCCCAATAGATCCGGAAAGCCAATATTTATTCGGATTTAGTTTGAATGGACGAAGCTTTAAATTCACACGCGCTCCTCAAGGATTTACAGAAAGTCCCAGCATCTATAGCCAAGCACTGAAACGAGAACTTGACAGTATACACATGCCAGTTAACACTGCACTGCTTCAATATGTCGATGATCTGCTGATCACCGCACGAAGCGAACCCGAATGTGAGAAAGCATCACTGTCAGTCTTACATTTCCTAGCCGACAAGGGGCACAAGGTATCTCCTTCTAAGCTGCAATTCTGTGTCCAGCGAGTTATTTATCTTGGTCACTCGCTGTCCAAGGAGGGAAGGCAGCTTACACCAGACCGTATTCAGTTAATTGCAAACATGCCAATACCCAAGACACAAAAGGAAGTACGGGCTTTCATAGGCCTCACTTCATACTGTAGACAGTGGATCCTTCAATATGCATTTCTAGCGAAACCACTCATTCAGTTGACAACACAGGAGGCAGCCACGTCGACTGTCCTCCCTTGGACTCAGGAACACACACTAGCTTTTGAGAGCTTAAAGAAAGCTCTATGTCAAGCACCTGTTCTAGCGACACCATGTTACAGCAAACCTTTTACACTCTTTGTTACAGAACGTGCAGGTACTGCCTTGTCAGTGCTCACTCAGGAACAAGCAGGATCATGTAAGCCATGTGCTTATTTCTCCAGTACATTAGATCCCGTAGCTCAGGCTTTGCCTGCGTGTCTGAAATCAGTAGCAGCAACAGCTTTAGCAATCAGACAAAGCGATGCCATAGTATTAGGACATCCATTGACAGTGCAAGTACCACATGCAGTAGAGGTTCTTGTAAATCGAACGCAAACACAACACTTGACCATAGCAAGACTTACTGGTTATGAACTGACATTGTTTCAGCCACACATAGAAATCAGACGCTGTAATACATTGAATCCTGCTACACTTTTACCCGTAATTGGAGCAGACCCACTAGCTCATGATTGTGTTGAAGTTATTGAGATAAAGACGAAACCCAGACAAGACTTAACAGACGTTCCCTTATTAGATCCAGACCTGACGTTGTATGTAGATGGTTCGTGTATGAGAACAAGTACAGGAAATTTAGTTGCCGCGTATGCAGTCACAACAGACACTGAAGTTATTGAAACAAACTGCATAGATACTTTGTCAGCCCAAGCAGCGGAGCTTATTGCTCTAACACAAGCCTGTATTCAAGCCACAGACAAGAAAGTCAACATATATACTGATTCACGTTATGCATTCGGAGTCGTACATGACTTCGGGGTGCTTTGGCGAGAGAGGGGTTATTTAACTTCTCATGGAACCCATATTCAGCATGGGTCCCTCATTCATGCTCTGTTAGATGCAATTCATTTACCGACTGCAATATCAATTATGAAATGTAAAGCACACACGAAGGTTACTGATATCATTTCTCAAGGCAATGATTTAGCTGACAGAACGGCTAAACAGACTGCTCAGACTCGTACATCCGACATGACAAAGCCAATAGTTCAGACACCAACACAGTGTATGACGATTAAGGATCCCACACTTGACGTAATTGACATACAGACACATGCCACAGCAGAAGAGATAAAGAAGTGGACTGAACTAGGAGGGATCCAGACAGATCAAGGATGGATGACGAAGGAGAAATCTGTGTGGTTTCTCCCTGATTCCATGGTCCAAGCAGTTATAGCTATAATTCACAGTCCAGCACATTTAGGAGAGAAAGCTATGTTAGACAGCATTCAGCACATTTGGTTTAACAAACATTTACGAGCAGCAGCTAAACAAAAAGTTCGTACCTGTATGATATGTTGTCAGTTTAATCCAGGAAAGAGTGTTCCCGTAGAGCAGGGTGGATTTCAGCCTCCTGACCATCCTTTTGAAGTTCTCCAGATGGATTATATTCAGATGGAACGTTGTCGAGGATTCAAATATGTTCTCGTAGTTGTCTGCGCTCTCTCCCGTTGGACAGAGGCGTACCCCGTATCAGATTACACTGCCCCGACTACTGCCAAGCAGCTAGTTCGAGAATTCTTCCCACGGTATGGTTTACCACGTGTTGTATATTCAGATAATGGTCAGCCTTTCTCATCCGAATTAATGAAACATGTTTCACTCTTGCTAGGATATGAGTGGAAATTCCATTGTGTCCGACATCCCGAGGCAGCAGGTCTCGTGGAACGACATAATCAACTTTTGAAAATCAGATTGTCTAAAATATGTCAGGAAAAGGGTGTGGACTGGATAGTAGCCTTACCAGTTGCACTATTTTACATGAGAATGGTAGCACACTCTCGAACAGGGCTATCCCCTTATGAGGTGATCTTTGGTAGACCACCGAATATGTGGGGGACGCCTATACCCCGTAAAATAACTGATGTTGACTGTAATATGCTGACAGATTACCTGGCTTCCTTGATGTCTGCACTACAATCTTGTCGTTCACAGGTAGTCGCAGCTTTTCCCGACAACACTGAGGTGAAACCCCATGACGTAATTCCCGGCGACTTCGTTCTCGTCAGGAATTTTGATCGGAAGACTCAACTGGAGCCCAGGTGGAAGCTTCCTAAATTGGTCCTGCTGACAACCAGAACAGCTGTGAAGATCGAAGGGAGAAAAGGCTGGGTGCATTCCAGCCATATCAAGAAATTTCATGGACTTCCTCCTGACATAAACAGTCCTCCCCGTGTGTCTTCCCCCATTGACTCAAAGCTACCTTTGGCTGAGGCCAGTAGCACCGAACTCTATAGACTGAAACTCAGGTCCAGACCCAAACCGTCGGACGATTTGATTGTTTAAGTCCTCTCCAAGGTGAAGCGGTTGAATCTGTCCCGACATGTATCCCTTAGGTCTGAATCATGTACAGTCCCAAACCATATTGAAACGACATGCATACTGTAAATTACTGCGTAGCCACTGTATTGTGACTTTATTAATTTTGTTTTTCTTGAGTTTTATAATAGTTACTGCAAGTATATTGTTGCATATGTATTATCCTGTTTCCAAACGTGCTTTCAATATAACTGATGAACATTCTTTTAGTGACCTACCCCCACATGAATTGTCCTATAGACTTGCGCTGCGTAATAACACTTTCATTAGTATGTTACATCATTCTCATCAGACTAGTAATGCCACTAATTGTTGGGTGTGTGGTCGACTCCCTCCCTATCAGAACAACAAAGGAGTTCTGCCTTTCTTTCCACATCCGTTCACATATAATGGCACCTGTGGAGCATGGTTTAGTTTATTGAATTCCATAGATTCAGACACAGCAGTTTATCAACACCATTGGATATGGGGAAATCTGAATATAGTGTTATACAAAGTCTGTCACCCTGACAAGGAGGGTCACCCTAGTAGAACAGGAACAGATCTAGAAAACGAAGTATACAGATTAGGTAATTTTACACCTAATCTCATGATTCTGAATGTCGAATCCGAAGTTGAGCTAATTTTACCCACCATGTCAGTATTTCCAGTTAAGGGTGAATTATGTATACGAAAAGTTGGTTCCATACATATGGGCCATAGCAAATGCACCATTACAGTAGAATTTAGTGATGAAGGCAAATCTTCATTTAGAGCTTTACGCCACTCCTACTTCATATGTGGTCAGACTGCCTATATGGGTCTACCACCAGACTGGGATGGTACCTGTTACATAGCATTCCTTTTGCCACCTGTTTTCCTAGCTCCTCCTGATTATTATCGAAATACTCATTTAGTACACAATAGAGAGCGAAGAGATCTCCCAGTTGTCGATTATACTGAGACAGCATGGGACAAGTATGTAGATTTTAATAAAGGTATTTTTCCATATATAGGTACAATTTCGAATAGTAAATTGATACGTAGACTAACAAGGACTCTTGAAGCTGTAGTGAACGAGACTATAGCCGCCCTAGGCAATCTGACAGAGGAACAATCAGTGATGAGAATTGTTGTTCTTCAAAATCGGCTTGTCCTTGACGTCATCTTGGCCGATAGGGGCGGAGCTTGTAGGGTCATCGGATCCAGCTGCTGCATATTCATACCAGAAAATTCGCCATCTGTATATAAAGCTATAACTCGCCTTCATAAGATTGTGAGCCAGATACACGAGAATCCAGGCACTTGGACTTGGTCCGGGTGGTTTTGGAGTGTGATATCAACCTGGGGATGGAGAGTTCTATCCTTCCTAGGTATTGGCCTTCTTATACTATTCAGTTGCTGCTTATGCCTGCAATGTGGACCAGCGATTTGTGGTTTGTGTGCCACATCGTGTATTCCACATCAAGGTTTTCGTTCAAAATCCCGGAAGAAGAAAGAAGAAGAAATGATGCTCCATGAGCAAATCGATGGATTAATGACGATTGATGTTTCTTGACGGGCAAGTAGGGGACAAGGAGGGAATGTGGAAATGTGGATTTTCCTGATCAGTTATGTCCCCTATCTTGGACCCCAACGGTTCTATGTGCATGTTACAAACACATGTATGTTCCCTCCAGTTCCAGTTTCGAAGACGCAAACACATGTGCGTCCACCATCAGCATGTTCTCTGTCAGATCCGCCATTAATGGGCTGGATATTCGATTCCTAAGTATGAAAGGCCACCGACTTTATATGGCTAAGTTACTCCATTTTTACAGTTCAGGCGAAGTAGGCCCGATTCTGTTCTCAAAGCCTTTCCCTGCTCTCTGTCTCTGACAAGCGTCAGCTTGAGCTCGCATCTGTATCCATGAACTTTGTCCTATTTCTTGTGCAGCTAACGGTGCCTGCCTCGGCCAGATTTGCCTGTCTGCCAAGAAGCTGTATTTCACCTTCGAATTATCTCCTCTGCTCTTCAGCCGATGCATTCCTGTCTAGTGATTTAGGTAAACATCTCCTTTAGCTCTTGAGCAAAGGGCTTTGCCTCCCTGTCCTCATGCAAGTAATTCATAGCCCAGTTGCCATGGAAAGTTTTCTGCCTCTCACATCTCATATAGACATTTAGACGTTTGTGCACGCACACAGTCAGTATAGAATAGATTCTGTCCGAGAGTCCTTCCTTGTGGATAACATAGTTCTTTAAACATAGGATGTTAGATATGATTTGGGATTAGGTTGACTTGACCCCCCAGACTTTTCGTCTCCACATGTAGAGTTAAATGTCAAGTCCCCTTCACCCCATAGTTGCACGTCAACCACACGTCATGCTGCTGCGCGCGCATCTATGCCAAGTATTATCTTATAGATCCACCTATGTAGGATAATCCTAACCAATCATGTTTCTTTATTTCCTTATTACGCCTAGTTTCGATTACGTATTTACTATGTCACTTTTCTTATCAATTGTTACGCCTTCTGCCTTCGTTTCATTGTAATGTATGTTCTATAAAAGCAATTTCTTGTCAATAAAATATCGTACTTCACTTCCTGAACCTTCTGGGTGACGGAACCTGAAGGCCGCGACTCGAGTCGGCCATTTTGGAATAAAGCCCATTCAGAAACCTCTTATACCACGGATTCTGCCTCTTATTATTCTGAGCTATTTTTATTAAAGATCCAGTATGAAATTCAGTCAGGTAAAGAATTTATTTACCACAACTTGTGTGGGAGGCCCAAGTACCCGCGGCAGGCAAGGACAACAAACGTAGTGAGGCGACATCAAAATGGCCTATCGCCAAACCACCTGGTTTTGCAAGGGGGGTCACTTTGGTTTGCGCCCGGTGCGCGGCGGCCATCTAGGGAAACCTAGCACACCCACGCATTTCTGAAAACTAGACACCCAGCAGCTTCCAGGGAGGTATGGCTTGCGTGGATCCCCCAACGTTTCCTTACCCAGAATCCCCTGCAAACCTCAATATTTGCTCAAAAAATCACTTTTTTCACACATTTTGGGGTGGGAAAGTAGTGGCATCACCGGGCTCACACAAATTTACCACCACCCAGCGTTCCCCCAGGTCTCCCGGTAAAAATGGTGCCTCACTTGTGTGGGAGGCCCAAGTACCCGCGGCAGGCAAGGGCCCCAAACGTAGTGAGGCGACATCAAAATGGCCTATCGCCAAACCACCTGGTTTTGCAAGGGGGGTCACTTTGGTTTTTGGCCCGGTGCGCGGCGGCCATCTAGGGAAACCTACCAAACCCAGGCATTTTTGAAAACTAGACACCCGGCGGCTTCCAGGGAGGTATGGCTTGCGTGGATCCCCCAACGTTTCCTCACCCAGAATCCCCTGCAAACCTCATTTTTTGCTCAAAAAATCACTTTTTTCACACATTTTGGGGTGGGAAAGTAGTGGCATCACCGGGCTCACACAAATTTACCACCACCCAGCGTTCCCCCAGGTCTCCCGGTAAAAATGGTGCCTCACTTGTGTGGGAGGCCCAAGTACCTGCGGCAGGCAAGGACAACAAACGTAGTGAGGCGACATCAAAATGGCCTATCGCCAAACCACCTGGTTTTGCAAGGGGGTCACTTTGGTTTTTGGCCCGGTGCGCGGCGGCCATCTAGGGAAACCTAGCAAACCCACGCATTTCTGAAAACTAGACACCCGGCAGCTTCCAGGGAGGTATGGCTTGCGTGGATCCCCCAACATTTCCTTACCCAGAATCCCCTGCAAACCTCAATATTTGCTCAAAAAATCACTTTTTTCACACATTTTGGGTTGGGAAAGTAGTGGCATCACCGGGCTCACACAAATTTACCACCACCCAGCGTTCCCCCAGGTCTCCCGGTAAAAATGGTGCCTCACTTGTGTGGGAGGCCCAAGTACCCGCGGCAGGCAAGGACAACAAACGTAGTGAGGCGACATCAAAATGGCCTATCGCCAAACCACCTGGTTTGGCAAGGGGGGTCACTTTGGTTTTTGGCCCGGTGCGCGGCGGCCATCTAGGGAAACCTACCAAACCCAGGCATTTTTGAAAACTAGACACCCGGCGGCTTCCAGGGAGGTATGGCTTGCATGGATCCCCCAACGTTTCCTTACCCAGAATCCCCTGCAAACCTCATTTTTTGCTCAAAAAATCACTTTTTTCACACATTTTGGGGTGGGAAAGTAGTGGCATCACCGGGCTCACACAAATTTACCACCACCCAGCGTTCCCCCAGGTCTCCCGGTAAAAATGGTGCCTCACTTGTGTGGGAGGCCCAAGTACCCGCGGCAGGCAAGGGCCCCAAACGTAGTGAGGCGACATCAAAATGGCCTATCGCCAAACCACCTGGTTTTGCAAGGGGGGTCACTTTGGTTTTTGGCCCGGTGCGCGGCGGCCATCTAGGGAAACCTACCAAACCCAGGCATTTTTGAAAACTAGACACCCGGCGGCTTCCAGGGAGGTATGGCTTGCGTGGATCCCCCAACGTTTCCTTACCCAGAATCCCCTGCAAACCTCATTTTTTGCTCAAAAAATCACTTTTTTCACACATTTTGGGGTGGGAAAGTAGTGGCATCACTGGGCTCACACAAATTTACCACCACCCAGCGTTCCCCCAGGTCTCCCGGTAAAAATGGTGCCTCACTTGTGTGGGAGGCCCAAGTACCCGCAGCAGGCAAGGACAACAAACGTAGTGAGGCGACATCAAAATGGCCTATCGCCAAACCACCTGGTTTTGCAAGGGTGGTCACTTTGGTTTTTGGCCCGGTGCGCGGCGGCCATCTAGGGAAACCTAGCAAACCCACGCATTTCTGAAAACTAGACACCCGGCAGCTTCCAGGGAGGTATGGCTTGCGTGGATCCCCCAACGTTTCCTTACCCAGAATCCCCTGCAAACCTCAATATTTGCTCAAAAAATCACTTTTTTCACACATTTTGGGGTGGGAAAGTAGTGGCATCACCGGGCTCACACAAATTTACCACCACCCAGCGTTCCCCCAGGTCTCCCGGTAAAAATGGTGCCTCACTTGTGTGGGAGGCCCAAGTACCCGCGGCAGGCCAGGGCCCCAAACGTAGTGAGGCGACATCAAAATGGCCTATCGCCAAACCACCTGGTTTTGCAAGGGGGGTCACTTTGGTTTTTGGCCCGGTGCGCGGCGGCCATCTAGGGAAACCTACCAAACCCAGGCATTTTTGAAAACTAGACACCCGGCGGCTTCCAGGGAGGTATAGCTTGCGTGGATCCTCCAACGTTTCCTTACCCAGAATCCCCTGCAAACCTCATTTTTTGCTCAAAAAATCACTTTTTTCACACATTTTGGGGTGGGAAAGTAGTGGCATCACCGGGCTCACACAAATTTACCACCACCCAGCGTTCCCCCAGGTCTCCCGGTAAAAATGGTGCCTCACTTGTGTGGGAGGCCCAAGTACCCGCGGCAGGCAAGGGCCCCAAACGTAGTGAGGCGACATCAAAATGGCCTATCGCCAAACCACCTGGTTTTGCAAGGGGGGTCACTTTGGTTTTTGGCCCGGTGCGCGGCGGCCATCTAGGGAAACCTACCAAACCCAGGCATTTTTGAAAACTAGACACCCGGCGGCTTCCAGGGAGGTATGGCTTGCGTGGATCCCCCAACGTTTCCTCACCCAGAATCCCCTGCAAACCTCATTTTTTGCTCAAAAAATCACTTTTTTCACACATTTTGGGGTGGGAAAGTAGTGGCATCACCGGGCTCACACAAATTTACCACCACCCAGCGTTCCCCCAGGTCTCCCGGTAAAAATGGTGCCTCACTTGTGTGGGAGGCCCAAGTACCTGCGGCAGGCAAGGACAACAAACGTAGTGAGGCGACATCAAAATGGCCTATCGCCAAACCACCTGGTTTTGCAAGGGGGTCACTTTGGTTTTTGGCCCGGTGCGCGGCGGCCATCTAGGGAAACCTAGCAAACCCACGCATTTCTGAAAACTAGACACCCGGCAGCTTCCAGGGAGGTATGGCTTGCGTGGATCCCCCAACATTTCCTTACCCAGAATCCCCTGCAAACCTCAATATTTGCTCAAAAAATCACTTTTTTCACACATTTTGGGTTGGGAAAGTAGTGGCATCACCGGGCTCACACAAATTTACCACCACCCAGCGTTCCCCCAGGTCTCCCGGTAAAAATGGTGCCTCACTTGTGTGGGAGGCCCAAGTACCCGCGGCAGGCAAGGACAACAAACGTAGTGAGGCGACATCAAAATGGCCTATCGCCAAACCACCTGGTTTGGCAAGGGGGGTCACTTTGGTTTTTGGCCCGGTGCGCGGCGGCCATCTAGGGAAACCTACCAAACCCAGGCATTTTTGAAAACTAGACACCCGGCGGCTTCCAGGGAGGTATGGCTTGCATGGATCCCCCAACGTTTCCTTACCCAGAATCCCCTGCAAACCTCATTTTTTGCTCAAAAAATCACTTTTTTCACACATTTTGGGGTGGGAAAGTAGTGGCATCACCGGGCTCACACAAATTTACCACCACCCAGCGTTCCCCCAGGTCTCCCGGTAAAAATGGTGCCTCACTTGTGTGGGAGGCCCAAGTACCCGCGGCAGGCAAGGGCCCCAAACGTAGTGAGGCGACATCAAAATGGCCTATCGCCAAACCACCTGGTTTTGCAAGGGGGGTCACTTTGGTTTTTGGCCCGGTGCGCGGCGGCCATCTAGGGAAACCTACCAAACCCAGGCATTTTTGAAAACTAGACACCCGGCGGCTTCCAGGGAGGTATGGCTTGCGTGGATCCCCCAACGTTTCCTTACCCAGAATCCCCTGCAAACCTCATTTTTTGCTCAAAAAATCACTTTTTTCACACATTTTGGGGTGGGAAAGTAGTGGCATCACTGGGCTCACACAAATTTACCACCACCCAGCGTTCCCCCAGGTCTCCCGGTAAAAATGGTGCCTCACTTGTGTGGGAGGCCCAAGTACCCGCAGCAGGCAAGGACAACAAACGTAGTGAGGCGACATCAAAATGGCCTATCGCCAAACCACCTGGTTTTGCAAGGGTGGTCACTTTGGTTTTTGGCCCGGTGCGCGGCGGCCATCTAGGGAAACCTAGCAAACCCACGCATTTCTGAAAACTAGACACCCGGCAGCTTCCAGGGAGGTATGGCTTGCGTGGATCCCCCAACGTTTCCTTACCCAGAATCCCCTGCAAACCTCAATATTTGCTCAAAAAATCACTTTTTTCACACATTTTGGGGTGGGAAAGTAGTGGCATCACCGGGCTCACACAAATTTACCACCACCCAGCGTTCCCCCAGGTCTCCCGGTAAAAATGGTGCCTCACTTGTGTGGGAGGCCCAAGTACCCGCGGCAGGCCAGGGCCCCAAACGTAGTGAGGCGACATCAAAATGGCCTATCGCCAAACCACCTGGTTTTGCAAGGGGGGTCACTTTGGTTTTTGGCCCGGTGCGCGGCGGCCATCTAGGGAAACCTACCAAACCCAGGCATTTTTGAAAACTAGACACCCGGCGGCTTCCAGGGAGGTATAGCTTGCGTGGATCCTCCAACGTTTCCTTACCCAGAATCCCCTGCAAACCTCATTTTTTGCTCAAAAAATCACTTTTTTCACACATTTTGGGGTGGGAAAGTAGTGGCATCACCGGGCTCACACAAATTTACCACCACCCAGCGTTCCCCCAGGTCTCCCGGTAAAAATGGTGCCTCACTTGTGTGGGAGGCCCAAGTACCCGCGGCAGGCAAGGGCCCCAAACGTAGTGAGGCGACATCAAAATGGCCTATCGCCAAACCACCTGGTTTTGCAAGGGGGGTCACTTTGGTTTTTGGCCCGGTGCGCTGCGGCCATCTAGGGAAACCTACCAAACCCAGGCATTTTTGAAAACTAGACACCCGGCAGCTTCCAGGGAGGTATGGCTTGCGTGGATCCCCCAACGTTTCCTCACCCAGAATCCCCTGCAAACCTCATTTTTTGCTCAAAAAATCACTTTTTTCACACATTTTGGGGTGGGAAAGTAGTGGCATCACCGGGCTCACACAAATTTACCACCACCCAGCGTTCCCCCAGGTCTCCCGGTAAAAATGGTGCCTCACTTGTGTGGGAGGCCCAAGTACCTGCGGCAGGCAAGGACAACAAACGTAGTGAGGCGACATCAAAATGGCCTATCGCCAAACCACCTGGTTTTGCAAGGGGGTCACTTTGGTTTTTGGCCCGGTGCGCGGCGGCCATCTAGGGAAACCTAGCAAACCCACGCATTTCTGAAAACTAGACACCCGGCAGCTTCCAGGGAGGTATGGCTTGCGTGGATCCCCCAACATTTCCTTACCCAGAATCCCCTGCAAACCTCAATATTTGCTCAAAAAATCACTTTTTTCACATATTTTGGGGTGGGAAAGTAGTGGCATCACCGGGCTCACACAAATTTACCACCACCCAGCGTTCCCCCAGGTCTCCCGGTAAAAATGGTGCCTCACTTGTGTGGGAGGCCCAAGTACCCGCGGCAGGCAAGGACAACAAACGTAGTGAGGCGACATTTGGGATAGGCAATGTTGATGTCGCCTCACTACGTTTGTTGTCCTTGCCTGCCGCGGGTACTTGGGCCTCCCACACAAGTGAGGCACCATTTTTACCGGGTGACCTGGGGGAACGCTGGGTGGTGGTAAATTTGTGTGAGCCCGGTGATGCCACTACTTTCCCACCCCAAAATGTGTGAAAAAAGTGATTTTTTGAGCAAACATTGAGGTTTGCAGGGGATTCTGGGTAAGGAAACGTTGGGGGATCCATGCAAGCCATACCTCCCTGGAAGCCGCCGGGTGTCTAGTTTTCAAAAATGCCTGGGTTTGGTAGGTTTCCCTAGATGGCCGCCGCGCACCGGGCCAAAAACCAAAGTGACCCCCCTTGCAAAACCAGGTGGTTTGGCGATAGGCCATTTTGATGTCGCCTCACTACGTTTGTTGTCCTTGCCTGCCGCGGGTACTTGGGCCTCCCACACAAGTGAGGCACCATTTTTACCGGGAGACCTGGGGGAATGCTGGGTGGTGGTAAATTTGTGTGAGCCCGGTGATGCCACTACTTTCCCACCCCAAAATGTGTGAAAAAAGTGATTTTTTGAGCAAACATTGAGGTTTGCAGGGGATTCTGGGTAAGGAAACGTTGGGGGATCCACGCAAGCCATACCTCCCTGGAAGCCGCCGGGTGTCTAGTTTTCAAAAATGCCTGGGTTTGGTAGGTTTCCCTAGATGGCCGCCGCGCACCGGGCCAAAAACCAAAGTGACCCCCCTTGCAAAACCAGGTGGTTTGGCGATAGGCCATTTTGATGTCGCCTCACTACGTTTGGGGCCCTTGCCTGCCGCGGGTACTTGGGCCTCCCACACAAGTGAGGCACCATTTTTACCGGGAGACCTGGGGGAACGCTGGGTGGTGGTAAATTTGTGTGAGCCCGGTGATGCCACTACTTTCCCACCCCAAAATGTGTGAAAAAAGTGATTTTTTGAGCAAACATTGAGGTTTGCAGGGGATTCTGGGTAAGGAAACGTTGGGGGATCCACGCAAGCCAAACCTCTCTGGAAGCCGCCGGGTGTCTAGTTTTCAAAAATGCCTGGGTTTGGTAGGTTTCCCTAGATGGCCGCCGCGCACCGGGCCAAAAACCAAAGTGACCCCCCTTGCAAAACCAGGTGGTTTGGCGATAGGCCATTTTGATGTCGCCTCACTACGTTTGTTGTCCTTGCCTGCCGCGGGTACTTGGGCCTCCCACACAAGTGAGGCACCATTTTTAGCGGGAGACCTGGGGGAACGCTGGGTGGTGGTAAATTTGTGTGAGCCCGGTGATGCCACTACTTTCCCACCCCAAAATGTGTGAAAAAAGTGATTTTTTGAGCAAACATTGAGGTTTGCAGGGGATTCTGGGTAAGGAAACGTTGGGGGATCCACGCAAGCCATACCTCCCTGGAAGCTGCCGGGTGTCTAGTTTTCAGAAATGCGTGGGTTTGCTAGGTTTCCCTAGATGGCCACCGCGCACCGGGCCAAAAACCAAAGTGACCCCCCTTGCAAAACCAGGTGGTTTGGCGATAGGCCATTTTGATGTCGCCTCACTACGTTTGTTGTCCTTGCCTGCCGCGGGTACTTGGGCCTCCCACACAAGTGAGGCACCATTTTTACCGGGAGACC
Source organism: Triturus cristatus (assembly GCF_964204655.1). NCBI lineage: Eukaryota > Metazoa > Chordata > Amphibia > Caudata > Salamandridae > Triturus > Triturus cristatus. The sequence continues at coordinate 19,988 of NW_028187395.1, forward strand.
TGGGGGAACGCTGGGTGGTGGTAAATTTGTGTGAGCCCGGTGATGCCACTACTTTCCCACCCCAAAATGTGTGAAAAAAGTGATTTTTTGAGCAAACATTGAGGTTTGCAGGGGATTCTGGGTAAGGAAACGTTGGGGGATCCACGCAAGCCATACCTCCCTGGAAGCTGCCGGGTGTCTAGTTTTCAGAAATGCGTGGGTTTGCTAGGTTTCCCTAGATGGCCGCCGCGCACCGGGCCAAAAACCAAAGTGACCCCCCTTGCAAAACCAGGTGGTTTGGCGATAGGCCATTTTGATGTCGCCTCACTACGTTTGTTGTCCTTGCCTGCCGCGGGTACTTGGGCCTCCCACACAAGTGAGGCACCATTTTTACCGGGAGACCTGGGGGAACGCTGGGTGGTGGTAAATTTGTGTGAGCCCGGTGATGCCACTACTTTCCCACCCCAAAATGTGTGAAAAAAGTGATTTTTTGAGCAAACATTGAGGTTTGCAGGGGATTCTGGGTAAGGAAACATTGGGGGATCCACGCAAGCCATACCTCCCTGGAAGCTGCCGGGTGTCTAGTTTTCAGAAATGCGTGGGTTTGCTAGGTTTCCCTAGATGGCCGCCGCGCACCGGGCCAAAAACCAAAGTGACCCCCCTTGCAAAACCAGGTGGTTTGGCGATAGGCCATTTTGATGTCGCCTCACTACGTTTGGGGCCCTTGCCTGCCGCGGGTACTTGGGCCTCCCACACAAGTGAGGCACCATTTTTACCGGGAGACCTGGGGGAACGCTGGGTGGTGGTAAATTTGTGTGAGCCCGGTGATGCCACTACTTTCCCACCCCAAAATGTGTGAAAAAAGTGATTTTTTGAGCAAACATTGAGGTTTGCAGGGGATTCTGGGTAAGGAAACGTTGGGGGATCCACGCAAGCCATACCTCTCTGGAAGCCGCCGGGTGTCTAGTTTTCAAAAATGCCTGGGTTTGGTAGGTTTCCCTAGATGGCCGCCGCGCACCGGGCCAAAAACCAAAGTGACCCCCCTTGCAAAACCAGGTGGTTTGGCGATAGGCCATTTTGATGTCGCCTCACTACGTTTGTTGTCCTTGCCTGCCGCGGGTACTTGGGCCTCCCACACAAGTGAGGCACCATTTTTAGCGGGAGACCTGGGGGAACGCTGGGTGGTGTTAAATTTGTGTGAGCCCGGTGATGCCACTACTTTCCCACCCCAAAATGTGTGAAAAAAGTGATTTTTTGAGCAAACATTGAGGTTTGCAGGGGATTCTGGGTAAGGAAACGTTGGGGGATCCACGCAAGCCATACCTCCCTGGAAGCTGCCGGGTGTCTAGTTTTCAGAAATGCATGGGTTTGCTAGGTTTCCCTAGATGGCCGCCGCGCACCGGGCCAAAAACCAAAGTGACCCCCCTTGCAAAACCAGGTGGTTTGGCGATAGGCCATTTTGATGTCGCCTCACTACGTTTTGGGCCCTTGCCTGCCGCGGGTACTTGGGCCTCCCACACAAGTGAGGCACCATTTATACCGGGAGACCTGGGGGAACACTGGGTGGTGGTAAATTTGTGTGAGCCCGGTGATGCCACTACTTTCCCACCCCAAAATGTGTGAAAAAAGTGATTTTTTGAGCAAAAAATGAGGTTTGCAGGGGATTCTGGGTAAGGAAACGTTGGGGGATCCACGCAAGCCATACCTCCCTGGAAGCCGCCGGGTGTCTAGTTTTCAAAAATGCCTGGGTTTGGTAGGTTTCCCTAGATGGCCGCCGCGCACCAGTCCAAAAACCAAAGTTACCCCCCTTGCAAAACCAGGTGGTTTGGCGATAGGCCATCTTGATGTCGCCTCACTACGTTTGTTGTCCTTGCTTGCCGCGGGTACTTGGGCCTCCCACACAAGTGAGGCACCATTTTTACCGGGAGACCTGGGGGAACGCTGGGTGGTGGTAAATTTGTGTGAGCCCGGTGATGCCACTACTTTCCCACCCCAAAATGTGTGAAAAAAGTGATTTTTTGGGCAAAAATTTAGGTTTGCAGGGGATTCTGGGTAAGGAAACGTTGGGGGATCCACGCAAGCCATACCTCCCTGGAAGCCGCCGGGTGTCTAGTTTTCAGAAATGCGTGGGTTTGAAAGGTTTCCCTAGATGGCCGCCGAGCCCTGGGCAAAAAACCAAAGTAACCCCCCTTGCAAAACCAGATTAACTATTGTTACTACAGCGTGAGAATTTAGGAATAATACTGCAAAGAAAATGTGGCAGACAGTTTGAGGTTTACAGGACAATGGGGATAAAAAATATTTTTCAAATCACTAGAGAGACATCACCATGAACTCCCAAGGGTTTTCGACAATATCTACAGTTGGTGGGTTATTCTTACATGGAAAGTGTACCTTGGCAGAGAAACTAAAGACAAAGATTCCTGCACAACCATCTATTCCTCAAACACACACACATGTTGGTTGGATTTGGCACGAGGGCGAGTCATGGTTCAGTGTATTAAATTTTATTAACAAGAGATTTCACAAAAATGAAATGCACTGTCAATAATTAAATTCACAAAAAACCAAACCAATGACTCGCAGCTCGTGAGCTGTAAAGCCACGTCAAGGCACCAACCACTTTACAGGCCATTCACACACCTTTCATACGTGATACAAACAAGACCATTCGCACCACCAGGTACAAAAGCAACACAGTACAAAAATCACCAAAAAGGGACAAGGTACACCCTGCTTCAGAAAGACAAATATTACTGCACAGCCATCTAACCCGCAAGCACACACACATACTGGTTGGATTTGGCACGAGGGTGAGTGATGGTTCAGTAGATAAAATTGTATTAGCAAGTGATATCACAAAACATGAAATGCACTGGTAACAATTGAAAGGGCAAGAAACTGAACCATTGACTCACAGCTCGTGAGCTGTAAAGCCACGACAAGGCACCAACCTCTTTACAGGCCATTCATACACCTTTCATACGTGTGAGACATACAAAACCATTCACACCGCCAGCCGCGGGCCCATCACATAACAAAACTCACACCAGCACACAGCGCCATTCAAGGGCCCATCACTTTCACACGCCCACAATCCAGACACAGCAACTACACAGGCTGAAGGATTGCGTGGAGTGGCACTCAGCTAGCAGTGTGTGTAGTGACCAGCAGAAAGTCACTACTCACACACAGCCAGCCAAGCACCAGTCGACACACACCGCTAGCCAAACGCCAGTCCACGCACACCGCTAGCCAAGCGCCAGTCCAGGCACACCGCCATCCAATCGCCAGTCCAGGCACACCGGCAGCCAATCGCCAATCCACCTACACCGCCAGCCAAGCTCCAGTCCACGGACACCACCAGCCAAGCACCAGTCAGCGCACACCACCAGTCCACGCACACCGCCAGCCAAGTACCAGTCCACGCACACCGCCAGCCAAGCACCATTCCACGCACACCGCCAGACAAGCTCCAGTCCACGCACACCACCAGACAAGCTCCAGTCCACGGACACCACCAGCCAAGCTCCAGTCCACGGACACCACCAGCCAAACACCAGTCCGCACACACCACCAGTCCACACACACCGCCAGCCAAGTACCAGTCCACGCACACCGCCAGCCAAGCACCATTCGACGCACACCGCCAGCCAAGCACCATTCCACGCACACCACCAGCCACGCACCAGTCCACGCACACCGCCAGTCCATGCACACCGCCAGTCCACGCGCACTGTCAGCCAAGCACCATTCCACGCACACCACCAACCAAGTGCCAGTCCACACACACCAACAGCCAAGTGCAAGCCTACACACACCGCCATCACATTTTGGATTTTTAAAAAAATAAAATAAAAAAAAACCAAATTGCAAATAGATACAAATCTTCTAACAGAAAATCAGCAACTAAATACATTGCACTAACACCAACCTTGAAACAGAATCATATTTTCCAAAGAATACAGACCAGCCAGTTCACTTTACCACTCATGAATGTTCCCAAAAGTTTTTTCGCGTGTGGTACGCTCTGAAACAAGCAGGGAGACACAGTGCAGGATGAGAGGGACAATCGGGGCAGTACATACGACTCTCCTTCCGCAAACCTCTTCGGCAACAGACTCTACATCTCCTACTGGGAAAATCTTTTGCGGGTGTGGGAGGAATGTGATCTGGAAAGTGGCGTTCTTTCAATCTAGCAACATCATCCACCAGTCCAACTCTAGGAACACTTGCCTGTTCCACTACAACAAGGCTGCCTATTACAGACTCCTGAAACTTAGCAAAAGTCATCTTTGACTCAGGGCAAGAATCCTGGAACACAACAAAAGCATTAAACATTGCCAAGTGGAAAAGATGGATAGCCAACTTCTTGTACCAAATGTAAGCCTTACGAAGAGCAGCGTAAGGTTCCAACCTCTGATCTACTCTGTCAACACCACCCATGTGCCTATTATAGTCTAAAACGCACACAGGTTTGCGCACTTCAGCAACCTGACCCCAAACAGTCACAGGTGCAGTGCTTTCATCATGGATGGAAGTCAGCATGTAGACATCTCTCCTGTCTGTAAACTTCACAGCAAGAAGCTCCTGGCAACGCAACGCACTGCACTGTCCCCGCACAAGCTTTTGACAAACAAGTTCTTTTGGAAAACCTTTACGGTTACAGCGGATTGTGCCACAAGCAAAAGTGTCCACTTTGGCCAATTCCCTGAACAACCGCACACCAGTGTAGAAGTTATCTACATATAAATGGTGGCCTTTGTTAAAAAATCCTCTACCAAGTTCCCAAACAATTTTCTCAGTCACTCCAAAAGTGGACGGACAACCAGGGAGGTTAAACCTAGATTCCTTACCGGTGTACACCCTGAAATTAGAGACATATCCAGTCCTACTGTCACACAGCATATACAGCTTTATTCCATAGCGTGCCCTCTTACTAGGAATGTATTGCCTAAAAACCAAGCGGCCCTTGAACAACACCAAAGACTCATCCACTGCAATTTCTCTACCAGGGGCATAAATCTCAGAAAATCGATCAACAAAATGATCAAGGACAGGCCTAATCTTAAAAAGACGGTCACAATCAGGGTGATCTCGTGGCAACGCTAAACCATTATCAACAAAGTGCATCATCCGAAGCAGAAGCAAATACCTGTCACGACTCATGACTGCCGGAAAAATAGACGTTGCCATCAAGGGACTGCTAGACCAATATGAAGCCAATGATGGCTTCCTTAGCAAGCCCATCAAAAAAGTTAAACCCAAGAACTTCTTCATCTCTTCAACATTTGTGGGAGTCCACCGGGTAGCTCTAGAGTGTGGCTTAAGACTGGCACTGTTGTCCCTCAAAAACTGCATACAAATTAGTCTGCTCAACAATCTCTGCCAAAAACACATCGTCCATAAACAACTGAAAAACATTTACAGGCAAAAAGTTCTCAGTATTCACTCTAGACCCTGGAACACCAGTAAACTCTGGAAATTCCAGCGGCACCATGCCAGGGGCAACCCAGAGGTCATCACTTTCAACGGGAAGACTTGCAGCCCCAGCCTGCAGCCCAGATGTCTCTTGCCGCACTACACCAACGGGAAGGCTTGCAGCCCCAGCCTGCAGCCCAGATGCCTCTTGCCGCACTACACCAACGGGAAGCCTTGCAGCCCCAGCCTGCAGCCCAGATGTCTCTTGCCGCACTACACCAACGGGAAGCCTTGCAGCCGCAGGCTGCAGCCCAGATGCCTCTTGCCGCACTATCGGCACATCAGTCTCCTCCTCTAACACAGGCACTTCATCCGCACTAAGAGTATCTTCATCATCCGATGACCCCATACGGAGAGAAAACTCACTGCCAGAATCGTCCCCTGCCTCCTCTCCCTCAGAAGCAGAGTCAGTCTCTGACCCAATATCAGAGGAAGACTCAAACAGCAAACCAACAACCTGCTGAGCAGTCATCCTGCGGCTAGCCATTATACTTACTAAGATAGAAGACTGCACAAACAAGTCAACAACAACCAACAATGTGCAAACCAAGTAAGTAAAGAAATGTGTACCTTTTATCACAAAGATCAATGTACTCAAAAACTATACAATCCAATTACAAGAGACAGCTGCACTCACCAGAAACAAACTCTGCAGTGACACAGCAAAGACCAACGATATCAAACTAGAAAGAAGAAAAAAAAACAAAATTACTCACAAGACAACAAAATACACATCGAGCACCAATGCAAAAAGTTTTTGACACTCAAAAACCCAACATACTGCGATTATTACACCATTTGCAAAAAAAAACAGGCAGAGAAATCAAACACATTTGCATTGTACAAAAAAACAGTCTCTTACCAAACTACACAAACAGCAGAACCACCAGTACCAAAACGTCAACGTGAAAAGAAGAAAAGCCTTCACCTAGAACAAAAAAGTAAACAAAAAAAAACATTACAATTGGAAATCACAAAAAATATAACAATAAACATTATAACATGCCATGTCACTACCCAAATGGTCAATCGGGTTGTGTGCCAGGTGGGGCAGAAAACAGCAGGAAAAAAAGGCTACTCAGTCCCAGGGCGGGTGAGCCAAATACATATAACAAATTGCACCCTGGAAGCGAGGGGTCACTTCTATTTCTAATTGAACTAATTCCCTGGTGTCTAGTGGGCTTTTCTGCCCCCAATGGGAGCAGAAACGGCAAAAAAATAAAACCGATCTGCCCCCAGAGGGGGCAGAAAAGTCTTCAAAAAATGTAGGGGCCCAAGGAAGCGACCCTTGCCCAAGGGGTCGCTTCCTACAATAATATTTATATCCCTGGTGTCTAGTGGGCTTTTCTGCCCCCCCCTAGGAGCAGAAACGGACAGAAAGACAACCAATCTGCCCCCAGGGGGGGGCAGAAAAGTCTTCAAAATAATTAGGCCGCAAAGGAAGCTACCCTTGCCCAAGGGGTCGCTTCCTACATAAAGAAAAAGACATCCCTGGTGTCTAGTGGGCTTTTCTGCCCCCCCAGAGGGCAGAAACGGGCAGAAAGATGACCGATCTGCCCCCAGGGGGGGCAGAAAAGTCTTCTAATTATTTTGCCACCCTAGGAAGTGACCCTTGCCCAAGGGGTCACTTCCTACATAACATAAAAGACATCCCTGGTGTCTAGTGGGCTTTTCTGCCCCCCCTGGGGGCAGAAACGGGCAGAAAGAAGACCGATCTGCCCCCAGGGGGGGCAGAAAAGTCTTCGAATTATTGGGCCCCCCAAGGAAGCGACCCTTGCCTAAGGGGTCGCTTCCTACATAGCATAAACGACAACCCTGGTGTCTAGTGGGCTTTTCTGCCCCCCCTGGGGGCAGAAACGCGCAGAAAGCGGACCGATCTGCCCCCAGGGGGGGCAGAAAAGACTTCGAAAAATTTTGCCCCCCAGGAAGCGACCCTTGCCTAAGGGGTCGCTTCCCAAATTCAAATAAACAAATCCCTGGTGTCTAGTGGGCTTTTCTGCCCCCCCCCTGGGGGCAGAAACGCGCAGAAAGCGGACCGATCTGCCCCCAGGGGGGGCAGAAAAGACTTCGAAAAATTTTGCCCCCCAGGAAGCGACCCTTGCCTAAGGGGTCGCTTCCCAAATCCAAATAAACAAATCCCTGGTGTCTAGTGGGGCATCCCTACTCCACGATCGCGACGCTGTGCGCGATCTTGGAGCAGGAATGCCCTGTATTGAGACATCGGGGGAGAGGAAATACTCTTTCCTCTCCCCCGATGCCTCAATACAAAAGAAATCACCCCCGCGGCCCCCACCGGACAAGGGAACCTACCTCTTGCTGCCTTGGACGCGCTGGAAGAAATGGATTCCAGCGCGTCCAACGCTTCCTGATGACGCCGGCGCGCGCTGTGCGCGCTGACGTCATCAGAAAGCGTGGGGGGGTTCGGGGGGGCTCGGGGGTGGCAGCGGAAGCTCTTCCGCTGCCACACCCCCCTTAAAGGGGGGCAAGATCGAGGCGCAAGGGGGGAGCGCCAGCGCTTCCCCCAGGGGCTGTCCTCATGACGGAACGGTTCCGTCATGAGCACAGCCCAACCGATGCTCATGACGGAACCGTTCCGTCATGAGCATCGAAGGGGTTAATAATCCAGTACAGCAGCAGCACATTCTACACCATCTTTTCAAGAAGGCACATCTACTTTGATTATTTTCTATGTTAGCCATTTTACTACTTTGACCGTGTCTTTTGACTTAGCCTCTACTACTCCACTACTGGAATTTCTAAAATTCTAGATTACTTCAGACAGCTTAATTTCAGACTTTCTTCTTTTCACTTTTCTCCAAGTGATTTCTTCAGTTCACTCAATTTGGATACTCATCACTCTTCACTTCATCTTCTTCAACATCAAATTGTATTAGATCTTCAACAAAATCCTCGGTATCCGACTTTTCTCCAATGTCAGTCAAGATTACTTTCAGGATTTCACCTGTATCTTCTCCAACCACTTCACGTATGGTCTCCTCTGGATTTCCCTGACTTTCTGCCTCTTCACCTTCAGACAGTGCCACGTACGTCCATTCCGGCGACCTATACTTCTGGTTAGGTTTTCTTATCCTTTTGATCTCCTCTGGTTCTTTCAACTCTTTTCGCTTTTCACCTTTTGCTGGATTCTGACTCGACACCTCATTCACTTGTTCAGCTTTCGAGGTATTTGCTCTTGTCAGTCTGTATCTCAGCCTCTTTACTCTGTTGTTAGGCCAAAGATCTCCTCTTACAACCTTTTTCGGTCTTGTTTCCTTATTGTTTCTTTCTCCAATCCAAGTTCTCTTTCTCAGAATTCGACTCTCTAATTTCTCATTTTCACTCTCATCCGATTCTGTTTTAAATGCCTTTTGTTTTTCAGCAGTTTTCTTTCGCTCCACAGTCTTTTTCACCACTGTTTGAGACTTCCCTATTTCTGTCCCTCCTCGGGTCTCCAACACGCAATCTTCTTGCTGTCTACTTGTCCCTTCACCTAGCTTATCAGGAATGTTCCCTACACCTCCTCGGGGATCTTCCGCAATCTGTCCCTCTCTAACTTCTTCTGACCCTGCTTCTTCAGGTGTAATCTCAAGTGGATTTTCAACCTCCTCATCTGATTCAGGAGTAGACTCTGTGGAACTGCTCTTTTCTTTTCTTTCTTCTCCACTGCCTATTGGAACTTCAGGCTCTCTCACAGAATCTGATCTCCCTTTTGAAACTCCCAATGTTTCTCCTGAAGCTTCTCCTGGAAAGAAAGAATCACCTGACTCTCTTTCTCCTTCAGCTCTTTCAAAATTCTGATTCCTTCTCACTGGTTCTGTTTCTTCATCATCACTGGAATCTGACTCTTCAAAATACTCCTTACCAGTCCCATCCTTTGGGTTTAGAACTCTCAGAGTATGACTTGCATGTACCCAGTTTTTCACACCTGCACACTTCACTGCAGTTGTCGTAGTCAGAATGACTTGTCTTGGCCTTCCCCACCTTGGAACCAAGCAATTTCTTCTTCTGTGTACTTTAATCCTCACCCAGTCCCCTGGACTCAGATCATGAGCTTGCTTCTTCTCAAGTGTGGTAGCGTCTCCTCCAACCTGGTGAAACACAGAATGAACTGCGTCAGCCAGGCCTTTACAGTAATCCAAAATCATGTCATCAGTTATTGTCATCAACTTATTGACAGGTACAAATGTATGACGCATTGCACGTCCCATCAAGATCTCATGTGGACTCAAACCAGTAGTTCTATATGGAGTAGATCTAATAGTCATTAGCACTAGAGGCAAGACGTCAGGCCATTTCATTCCAGTGGCTAAACACATCTTACCAATCCTGTTCTTGATTGTGCCATTCATCTGCTCCACTACGCCAGAAGCCTCTGGCCTGTAAGCACAATGTAGCTTCTGCTGTATGCTCAATGCTTCACAAATCAAACTCATGAGCTCATTATAGAAGTGTCCACCTCTATCAGACTCAATCGTTACTGGAAACCCGTACCTAGGAATCAACTCTCTTAACAGTAACTTTGCCACTGTTATTCCATCATTTCTCCTAGTCGGATAGGCCTCCACCCATCTCGAGAACAAACAGACTACCACTAGAACATACCTCAATCTGTTCACTTGTGGCATTTCAATGAAATCAATCTGCATTCTCGTAAAAGGACCACCTTCTCTGCCTATCGCCCCCAGACTCACCACTGTCTTTTTCCCAGTGTTAAATTTCTGGCAAATCAAACATCTTTGACAGATGCTCTCTGCAATTGTCCTGAACTTTGCATTATACCAGGTTTGTTTAAAAGACCTGATCATCGCATCCCTTCCCAAATGTCCCTGGCAATGATACATCCTTGCCATTGTCGACAACATAGAGTTAGGCATGACTGGTCTACCATCTTTATAGACCCAAACATGATCTGTTTCTCTTGGGGCACAACCTGCCTTGATCCAGTCTTTCTTTTCTTCCTTTCCTGCCTCATCCTGCAACTGTTTCACTTCATCCCACGTTTCTAGGACATTGGTAAACATCACAGAACAAAAAGACATTTCCTCTTCTCGTGCCCTATTAATCGAATGATTATTTTTCGCACAATACTGTGCAATGTCGTTTGCAAACCTGTTTCCAAGTGTTACAAAATCATCTCCTTGTCCATGAGCAGCACATTTTACAACTGCTAATTCTTTAGGCAGCTGTATCGCCTCAAGTAATTTCCCAATCACTTCAGCATTCTTTATTGGAGTCCCACTCGACGTCAAGAAACCTCTCTGCAGCCAAAGTTGGCCAAAATCATGCACAACTCCAAATCCATACTGACTATCAGTCATCACAGTCACTCTCAGATCTTTCCCAATTTCGCAAGCTTTCGTCAATGCCACCAATTCAGCAACTTGTGCAGATTTCACTCCTTTCAATGGTGAAGCTTCCATAACTTCTGAAACCTTGCACACTGCATATGCTGCACTCAGCACACCCTCATCATTCCTCAGACATGATCCATCCACAAACAGCACATGATCACTCTCAGGCAAGGGAAGATCCCTTATGTCTGGTCTCGGTTTTGTACAGTAATCCAGCACATCCAAACAATTGTGATCATCTTCTGTCTTTATACCCACACTTTCAGTATCAGGCAAAAATGTTGCTGGATTCACATTCACACATCTCTCAAGAGTCACATTTGATGCTCCCAGAATGACTTTCTCATATTTAGTCAGCCGACTATGTGACATGTACTGGGTTCTACTTCTCGTCAAAAGAATTGCCACATTATGAGGTACGAATACCCTTACAGGATATCCCATTATGATTCCCTCACTCTGTTCCAGACTTCTGCATGTTGCAGCCACAGATTTCAGACAACCTGGTAAACCTACAGCTACAGGGTCAAGTGTCGATGAGAAGTACGCAATAGGCCTTCTCAGTAGTCCATGCTTCTGAATTAACACTGAAAGTGCACATCCATTTCTCTCACTGCAGTACAACTCAAACTCTTTTTCATAGTCTGGCATACCCAAAGCAGGTGCTTCACACATTCTGTTCTTCAACTCCTCAAATGCTGCAATTTGTTCTTCATCTAGTTCCAATGGGTCTTTCATCTCACTCTTTGTCAGCTTAATCAGTGGCTTTGCTATCAGGGAGAAATTACTAATCCACTGACGACAATAACCCACCATTCCCAGAAACATCTTCACTTCTCTCTGGGTCCTCGGAGCTTTCATTTCCCTGATAATTTTGATCCTGTCATCAGTCACTTTTCTCAGACCCTTTTCAATATTGTGTCCAAGACAATGCACCTCTTTCTTGCAAAATTGCAATTTGGCTGGAGATACCTTTAACCCTCCATCTGCCAGATGATTCAGTAAAGCTATGGTGTCTACTTCACAAGCTTCACGTGTCTTTGATGCCACGAGTAGGTCATCAATATACTGCACTAGTACTGAGTTTTCAGGCATGATCAAACTCTCCAATGACTTTTTCAATAACTGATTGAATATCGAAGGACTCTCTGTATACCCCTGTGGGATTCGACACCATGCTAAAATACGCTGGCCAAACCTAAATGCAAAAATCGGCTGGCTGTCATGATGCAATGGAATTGAAAAGAAAGCATGACACAAATCAATCACTGTGTACCACTCAGCATCATGTGGAATCTGATACAAAATCACTGACGGATTTGGCACAATAGGATAACATGCCACCACAATTTTGTTAACTTTTCTCAAATCTTGTACAATCCTGAATTTCCCATTAGGTTTCTTTAACCCCATTATCGGTGAATTACACGGGCTACTCAGTAGTTCTCTCAAAACTCCCTGCTGAATCATTTTCTCAATAATAGGAGTTATTCCTTCAATTATTTCTGGTGTCATTTTATACTTAGGAATGTTAGGATAAGTAATTCCCTCTTTCACTGAAATTTTCACAGGATCTACATTATTCATCAATCCCACATCCTCTCCAGTAAAATCCCAAACTGTCCTTTTCACTGTGTCTCTCAGCTCTCGAGGCAAATCCTCTGGGTTAAACACAGCATATGTACCAACCATTTCACTCTCTCTATTATCTAGAGTCATTCGGTACAAAACATCCTCATCTGGTGTTTCAAAAGCTATTCCATCCGGAGTACAAAAAATTGTACAATTCATTTTACATAGCAGATCCCTGCCTAACAAGTTCACTGGACTAGTGTCACAGACCACGAATCTGTGCATGTCTGAAGATTTCCCTATTTGTACCCTTACTGGTTCAGTAAGACGTGTCTTTATTTGTGTATTGGCTACACCAACTACTTGGATTGCTTCATCGAGAGAGGAAGATTTCTAATATCTGCTGACCTGACAGTTGATCTCGTCGCACCTGTGTCTACTAAAAAAAGTAACACTTTCTTCATTTATTTTCCCATCTACAAATGGTCCTGCCTGGTCTATTTCTAGAGTTGCACCAAGTATGCACTCTTCCTCCTCCCTTCGGCACCGTCAATAATCACCTTCAGACTCACTCCCTTCATTCTTTAACAAATACTGTTGTACCTGGTTAGAACGTCTCGGTTTGTTTACCTGCTCATCATTGTAGAATCCCGAATCCTGATTGTACTTTTGTGACCCTCTATTCTGCGGCAAGGGCGGTTTTGGCTCTTGGCTCTGTTGTCTCACAACCTTCGGTTGTTGCTGCTGTTGATTATTTCCCTCGTTCTGCACCTGTTGATTTAAGGTTTTACCCTCATTATTCGCTAATGGTGGATTGGTACATTCAGATCTCCAATGTCCCAGTTGGCCACAGTTGTGACAAGGAAACTTTTTTTTAGCTTCCTCAAGATTCCCCTTTCCTTTCCCTGCATACCTGGGCCTATTCCCTGGATTATTTGCCTGTTCCACCAACTGTGCTTCTTGTCTCTCCGCAACTTTCACTTGTGCCCACATTGCCTTTTCTTTCAGCTTTCTCTGTTTTGCTTCAATTTCATCACTGAAGTACTTTGCATGTCTCAGAATCTCATCTATTTTCTTACTCTGCCAGTCCACTGTATGTTCACGAATTCTCTCACTAATCTCAGGTCTCAGGCCATATACAAATCTGTATACAAAATGACTCAAATCCTTGTCACCCAGGTGTTCATCCCCACTGAATTGTTTAAAAGCCAGTATCAGCCTTTCATAAAAAGCATGAACTGATTCTTTTGCTTCCTGATGTGTTCGATCTATCTTAACCCAGTCTGTCTCTTTTGGAGGTACTTTACTTTTCAGGTATACAATCACCTGATCATACTTCCTCATTACCTCTGGATCTGGTGCTCCTGTTCTCTGATCTCTTGGATATTCCTCAGTAGGCCAACTTACAACTATTTTACACTCAGCCCACAAGTCTGCTGGAACAATTATATCAAACAGACTATTCAGGTCATTAGTCATTTAAATCTTTATTTCGACGCATTAGCATCATAAAAGATACAATAAAAAAAACATTTGTTATTCTAACAATTTAACATTTGCTAGCTCAAAAAGGAAAAAAGTAAGAGGATCAATTAAACTAACCTATTCATATATATCCGTTGCATCCGGGTACACAATATCTAATTACATAATTCTTTATCAAACACATTTGGCCCGGGCGAAAATTTTACAATAGTTAAAAATACAGTTAATAATAAATATAATTTAAAAACTATTAAAATAGTATTAAATCACTAACCGCTAGGACATTTTTATAAAAAGATCATAAAAAACAACAACAACATCCTCCTGGTTGGGTAATAAAACATACAATTTAAATGTTTGATTGTCGTGGTCTTTTTGGAGATATATTTAAAAATGTAGGCCCAACTTTGTTCTAATAAAATTAGCAGCGAGAAGAAATCTACTAACTCCAAAAACTATCACCTGGCTGGTATCAGTTTTTAAAATTCTGCCAGCCTCCTTGTAGGATCTTGAACGAATTTTAAGACAAAGCGGCACTATCCACTTTTTCCTTGGTATTGCATAGCTGGAGCAAAATAGAAGTATATGTAGATCATCTTCCTTAGTACCATGAGTACATGAAATACAAAGATCACTTCCTGATTTCGCCCAGCTTTTTTCAAGCGCCTTCGTTCTAAGTGTACCATATCTAAATTTTAGGTACAAAGTTTTTGATAATGGCGGATGAATCTCGTCTAAAAAGGGTTTGAAAGATGCTACATCCTTAAACAGTAAAAAGTTTTCAGTTAGTGGTCCATGGATTCTTATATACACTGACTCGTAGCTCACATATGACCAAAAGGATAGTTTAACAATTTTCCTAGAGCACGAGTTCATAGCCACAGGATCATTCCAAAAATGGGCTAATCCGATCATGCCTAACCAATTTCTAACATGCTTGAACCAATAAACTTTGTTACAACTATCGAGATCCATAACTTCTTTCAGGCCTTTCTTGTAGTTAAGTAATTCTGGAGTCGTCCACAATCTAACCCACAGCAATAATGGTCTTAATATTGCATGTTGATCTGTTCGTTTCAAGTTTAGATCCAGAAGGAGGGGTGTCAATGGGGTATTAGTAGATATTTTTTATCAACCCCCTAAGAAACTTGTTCTCAAGGCTTACAAATGTATTTCTACATGCGGGTCCCTATAGTTCTGCCCCATATAATACCGCTAGTTGAACTTTATACTTAAAAATCTCTAGGGCAGGGGTCACTGCCTTGTTCAAGCATTCTTTATGTCTCTTGAGGATTGGGAGACAGTTTTGTTTGAAGACTATCTTATTCTTTTCTAGCTGTGATCTCCATGCTAAAGAAGAGTCTATAGAGACACCTAAATAAATAAAATTCTGCACATAATCAAGCTTCTGTCCATTTAGCATTAGATTTTTCTTAAAATTCCTATGTGGGCTCAGTGCCATATATTTTGTTTTTTTAGTATTAATTTCTAAGCCCTTCGAGGAACAATACGACTGAAACCTATTTAATAAATTTTGGAGGCCCCGTGGTGTTTGGGAAATAAGAATGGTATCATCTGCGAACAGAAGGGAAGAAACCCGTTCGCCCCCTAGTCTTGGTGAATCATTGTCACTGCACTCCATATAAGATGGGATATCATTAACAAACAGGGAGAATAAGGTTGGTGCCAGTACACACCCCTGGCGTACTCCTCTTTTTATTGGAATAGCTTTTGTAAGTTCCCCAGTAGGACCCCACCTAACCTTGGCATAATTTTCCATATGTAATCCAATAACCAATTTTAATAGGTCTAGTGGGAGTCCCTGGGATTTCAGTGATTCCCACAAAAGTTCTCGCGGTATAAGGTCAAATGCGGCCCGTAAATCAACAAATGCCACATACAAGTGGCCTTTGCGGAGGGTGACATATTTCCAATATAAGCAACAGAGCCTTAGGACTTGATCAGTAGTTCCTGTTTTTACTCTGAACCCTGCTTGATATTTCGTTAAAATTGATTCTTCTTCCAACCAGGTATTAATACGATTTAATATATGCCTAGCATAGATTTTTTGGGTAATGTCTAAAAGGCTTATAGGGCGATAGTTAGCAGGATTGCTTCTATCGCCCTTTTTAAAAATAGTAATAATTTCCGCTCCGTTCCATGTGTCCGGAATTGCTTCCCCAGCAGCAACAGTGTTGCACAAATGATTAAGGTATGGTACCCAGACATCTAATTCATGCTTGAATAGGTCACCTGGTACTTTGTCCAGCCCAGGAGCTTTCCCATATTTGACAGAGTTAATAGCTAGTTCTGTTTCCTCTAGGTCAAAAACTATATGTGTAGGTTCGGCCTCTACGGGCAACAGAGCATGCTCTTCCTGCACTGCACTATCAGCCCCTTGAGCGGCGTACAAATTCGTAAAATGGTCTATCCAAGTTGCTTCATCAAGAAAAACCTCTCTTGAGCCTTTCTCCCTTTGGTTACCCTTGGCCACTGTTTCCCAAAATAACTTTTGGTCCTTCATTTTAGCTGCCGTCAGCATACAGGACCATAATTCCTCGTCCCATGAACACTTTGCGTTGGCCAGCACCTTATTGTATAATTTCCTACTTTCTTTAACTGCCAGAGAATTTTTGGTTTTAACCGAATCAATCAAAGCTGATTTTGCTGTTCGGCATTCTTTATTAAACCATGGTTTACCTATAGGCTGTAAATTCACAGCACCCGTTCCTTTTTTTGGTCTTCTAGTCATAAGTTCTAATAATTCTTTAAAGAACTCTTTATGTAATTTAAGAAATTGACCAGGTTCACTTTTGGAGGGATTATAGGTATCAAATATATTAGTAAGGCAGTTATAAATATTTGCCACTAAATCTTCTTGTCCCAGGATATATGCCCATTTAACAGACCGACGATTATTGCTTAATATAACATTATCTGGGGCTGGTTGATATCCTCCCTCTTTAGCTTCCAGCCCCATTATTAAGCTCTTTACAAAACTAATTTCGAGGGAATGGTGATCACTATCAGATCTAGCTTTGACCATCAGGTCTTTTGTATATGGCCACAAGTCCACGGAAACAATAACATAGTCAATTATACTTTGACAATTACGTCTCATAAAAGTAGGTGCCTTGGGACTATCAGATGGGAGACGCCCGTTACATGCCCTCAGTCCATGGCTTACCAGTACCCTTGTGATTTGGAAAGCTAGGGTAGTACCTACAACTGCCCCATTACTAGATAAGGATGGTATACCATTAACATTATCTTCATCCTCATACAAGTTATTCATTCCAACAATGGGCTCAAAATTACAGTTCATGTCCCCACATATAATCGTGCTTGCTTCCGGGTCCAGAGTATCCAGTATTGACTCTAGTTTGTCAATACATAGTGACTCCTTGTATGATGGGCATGGTCGATTATATACGTTAAAAAGATGGATCACCCGTTTATCAACGGTAACCATTTCCAGACCAAGTATATCTGAGGAATCAATTCTTAGTTGCTGGATGGCTATATTAATAGACACACTAACCCATATTATTAACCCTCCTGATGGACGGCCTCTTACTGATGGAACTGCGTCCAACTGATAAGTTCTATATCCAACTCTATGCATGGATTTCGTAGCCCATGTTTCTTGTAAAACACATATTTCAAAGGAGTTTATGTAAAGGTTCCATTCGGGATCACTTATTTTTGAGCCCACTCCTGCGACATTCCATGAAACAATCTTGGCCATAGAGAGGCCTTGATTTGAGCTACAACTGATGGCCGATGAGGTTTTGCTTAGTCTCTTCGGTACTCCTGACCTGGTACTATTCTGTTCATTTGACTCTCGATGCTCTATTCGATCAACTTTAAGTATTGGTTCTGGGGCTTCCTTGAGTTTTTTTTTAGATATGATATTTTCCCCCTGTATACCAGTTGATAACAATCGAGACAAGCCATTTGGTTGATCAGATGACCTATGTGGACTAGTAGCAGACACGACTGAAATGACAGGTGAGACGGATGGACAGGGTGTAGATTTGTGTCCTTCCCCGTGTACTGGGAGTCAATCAATGGCCTCCAGTCCACTGAACCTGTTGTAGCAGGGGATTAAGGGTTGAGCGAACTGTGGGCCCATCCATTCTCTACAATACTGAGTGTTAGCGTGTTGAGGCCTCCCGGCCCTACGTTGTATTATAGTCCAGCCATCGTCCCCCTCCCTTTCCCATCTGTTAGGATTTGGATTCCTTAACAACTCGCACCCAATTCCACCCCTAACTTGATTTGTGTCCCTTATCCAGCTCCATGCGATGTCAGGGTGTTCCGTTGGCGAATAAAAATAAGCCAGGGGTCTTGCCACAATCAATGAACCGTTTTTTCTAGGCACTCCCGAACAAATATGTCCTACTGTCCGAGGGTCTTCAAATGATACAACCACACAGTCCCCTTGTATTCTTTTTCTATTATAGCCTACCCAGGGGACCCTCTCTACCATTAAGATATTACTTCTTATTGTAGGTGGTAATGGATGATTGATATTTAGCCAATGTGACACTTTGTTTTTAAGCGCCTCGTACGGTTCTAGAATTGATGGGCCTAATTCCGGGACCCCAGTTAAAATGACTACATAATCACATGCTTCAGGAGGTAGATTAATATTCCTGCGCTTTTCTGTGTGCGTGTTATCCTCATTATGTGTAGGTGTACTGCAAGGAGCCGGTTTTTTAACTGTTGTTCCACGTGTCATAATAGACTTTGCACTGTTTTTACCTACATCAATAATGATAGGATTAGAATTAGGGACCTTAGGGGCTGGATTACTTCCTTTTTCCATGTCATTATCAAGTGTTTTTGACACCTGTACTTTACTAATAGGGGCTGGTACCTGAATTACCTTTTTTTGCTTGCTAGTGTAATCATCTTTTTTCTCTTTCTTCAGTTCTATAAGTTGTTTTTCTATCCCAGCTAATCTTGCTTCTATAGGAATGAGTAAGGTCTTAAGTATTTTTGTCAAGGTCGGTATAAGTAGATCTTCATTCCCTATACTTATACCTGTACTGTCAGCTGATAGATTAACTGAAAGAATGTCAGCTAGGGAGTTGTCTAAAAAACTATCATCTACAATATTCATAGGTAGTGTTTTAGGGGCAACCCCTCCTTTCCCAGGTTCGTGGCCCTGGCTTTCCCTTGTCTCTCTTGCATTGGCTGTATTATTTTCATTACACTTTCCTATCTTTGCAGCTTTGGTAGTTTTGGTAGCGGGATGTTTTTTATAGAATCGCTTACTTGTACTTTTTTTGGGGATAGCTCCCTCCCTTTTCCCTTTTCTTAAGATATTGTTGTTAGCTGTCTGGCTATCTAACTGTGGGGCTAGCGAGGTGCTTTCTATGGTTGCCAAACCCCGTGAATCAAGAACGCTACAATCTTGAGAATCAGAATGTGCACTGGTAGTACCATGAACCTCTGCATTAATATGTAATGTGTTAGAATTAATTAAGGTGTTCTCAGGGGTTCGTACTGGGGTTCGAGCTGTAGCAATATGGCCCATAGAGGACCTTTTAGCTAAAGCAAGATCTTGGGAAACCCTCCTCTCCATAAGGACAATACCCTGGTCTATTAGTGTGTTTGTACGAACTATGAAATCATCTAATGTTCCAGTTAATTTTGAGCTACCTGCCACAGCTTTACTGCTTCTTGTTTTGCGTGAAGTCATATCAGTATGATCTAAATAACTAAACACGAATGAATAAAGAATAATAAGGGAATTTTTAGGTTTTTTGAACTAATAGCTATGGCAATAATAATGATAATAGCAATGGAATCCCTTTTAAATGGATGAAAGTAGAACACCAATATCTATTATCTTCTATCAATTCTTTCCATATCTAAATATAGCACTATTGTATGACTGTCCTGGAATAAAAACTATTAACAATAACGTGCTTACGGTGTCCGATGTTTATAAGACGAAACGACCAATACCCCTGGCCCAGTCCAGTCTCTTCAGGCCTCAGAGGGCCTAAGAGGGCCCGCCCTTTGCCCGGGCTTAGCCTGGCGCCGCCCGCGCGCTGTCCCGCGACGCGGGAGAGGGGCAATGATTTATAGCGCCTCCAGGCGCGTAGCCAGCGTTTCCGGGTCCCGCCTTCAATCCGCTGAGATGTCTGGGGATTGTAGTTCCTCCTCACTGCGGCCGCGGTGGTTGCGGTGCGGCGGCGGGAGGGAAGGCAGGAGGGGGCAGCGACACCCAGGAGAGCAACACAGATGAACCAGGCAAGTTCACTGGGCACAATAGAGAGTTCGATTTAGTTCAGTCCCCCGCTCCACCGGAGAGGGGCAATGATTTATAGCGCCTCCAGGCGCGTAGCCAGCGTTTCCGGGTCCCGCCTTCAATCCGCTGAGATGTCTGGGGATTGTAGTTCCTCCTCACTGCGGCCGCGGTGGTTGCGGTGCGGCGGCGGGAGGGAAGGCAGGAGGGGGCAGCGACACCCAGGAGAGCAACACAGATGAACCAGGCAAGTTCGCTGGGCACAATAGAGAGTTCGATTTAGTTCAGTCCAATCCACAGCACTTTTGACAATTTCACAAACCTGTCTACCTGCCTATACCACTCGACGGGCTTTTCTCTCAGTGGAGGGAAATCATTTGTAAATGATAAAATATCCTGTCT
The DNA here is from genome assembly GCF_964204655.1 of Triturus cristatus. NCBI lineage: Eukaryota > Metazoa > Chordata > Amphibia > Caudata > Salamandridae > Triturus > Triturus cristatus. The sequence goes on from NW_028187395.1 coordinate 40,520, forward strand.
GGTACATGGAACATGTACATATCCTCCTCCAGGTATTTCTCTCATAGGATAAGCATCCACTGTTTTCTCTTTTTCTCTCACAGGAAATGCTGAATAAGTCCTGTCCACTGATTCTTCCCTTTTCTTATACCACCTATCCTTCCATTTTTAACATCACCCCATTTCCTCAACAGGGAAATCATTTCCTTAATCTGTCCTGTTCTACCAGCACCATTCAGATTCTCAATATCTTTATCCATAAAATCCATCCTGTAAGACTTCTGCAATGCTTTTACCTTATCAATGTCAACTCCTTGTTCATTCGCTATTGCTCTTAACCTGTCATGTGTATTTTTAGCTCTCCAGGTAATGCTCTTGCACATAAACAATAATTCTCCATCATGATGATTTTTAAGAATGTCTGTAGGAATTGTCCCTACAACAAGCTCCTCTAATTCTATGCGTAACCTGGCCACATCAATTGCCTGTGAATCTTTATCTCTCTTTTGAAGGACTCTCATCCAATCATTCAAATCTTCAGCTGTTATTTCAATGTAAATGTAAATGTAAATGTACAGGAATTTATATAGCGCAAATCACCAAGCGGTCTCTAAGCGCTTGCTTAGGGAACCCGTCCCGGTATTCCCCTGTGAGATAACCCGGCAGGGCATCCGCAAGGTGAAAGCCAGGCATCCCGCCGCGAGGGGCCCATGTGGAGATTAAGCAAGCTATTGCCCAGAGTCGCAGAGTGTGAACCCATCAATCGAGTATGCACTGGAGCGAGAATTATTGAGTCCATGGACATTTATGGACTCAAGACCCAGCCGAGCCGGGAATTGAACCCTGGTCCCGGGCTGACCTCTGCTTCCAGGTCTGCCTCCTCTAACCAGTGAGCCACACTTCTCCACAGTAGTTCTTTTCACTGGAACCACTTTTTCTGGCATCCTCTGTGCATCCTCTGTGGTTCTAAAATTGGCATCCCTGAACAACTAGCATCACTAGCATCCAATCTCGAATTAGACTGTACCTCTAATCCTCCACTGCATGTGTCACGTCTGTATTGTCTCAAATCATCATTACTTTCTGTCCTTTTTCCTGAGTCTCCTGAGGGACCAGCCAAACTTGTTATCTTATTCCCAACATATGGAACTACCAAACCATTTTCACCCGTCCTCTGCTTATCAAAAATAGGCATAACCGGACCTATGGTTACAGGCAACGAAACAGCTTCTAAATTCTTCGTCAGTTCTCTAATCTTTTCAGTCAGTTCAGATGTAGTTCTGGCTAATTCTCTCGTATTCTCATCACCACATCTTTTCTCTCTCTCTTTTTCTCTGAAAGGATTACCACTTCTTAAATCAGGTGTCACAACTTCTGTCTCAATGATACACAATGTATCTCTTATCGGAGAAACAACTGGTGTACTCTCTTCTGGTTCAGGTCTATATGGAGGTGGTCTCTTGTAAATCATGTCATTCAAGACCTCATCCTCATAATCACTAACTCCATATCTTTTCACTTCTGCCTCAGGAACCCTTTCCGTACCCTTCCTTTCTTCCCTCTCGTCAACTGTTCTCATGGGATATAATCCCTCTGACATACTAACATCTCGCCATCTCCTCATTCGATCATGATGAGTTTCACGATCATGTTTTCTCCCAAACATGTATCTGTAGTTGCCTCCAGACCTCTGTTTTTCTCGCTCATGTACTTCATCTTCCCATTCCACCAATGCCTCAAACTGTGTCGGCCTAGGTCTCGGCTCTAGACACATCATTTTCTCCCGTAAATTTCTCAACACGGCCAGATTAAATGAACCATGTTCTGGGAATGCTAGGAAACCATCTTCCTTAGTATACCTAGCCCAATTCTCTAACCATATACAGGTATGATACCCATATTTCGCAACCATGAAGGATGCAGGCGTTTTCGTTGGAGGTAACAATTCACCCTCTCTTGTTTTAACATCTTTATCCTTGTCAAACCATTTTTTAATTTTTCCGAACAAGGATTTCTTCTTTTTCTCTTCTTGGTAATACATTTTATCGTTTACCAAAACTTTCTAATCCCTTCCGTAATACAACTGTACAGTACGATATTCTATCCAATAACAGCGCGACTCACACCAACGCACCAATCCTGGAGCGTCTACGTCACCCTGTATTCCTTCCAATCCTTTCGCGGCTCACACCAACGCACCAATCCCAGCGCGAGCACTGTACTGATCCAATATCCAATCAGAGCGCGGTCTGTATGACGTCAGCAGTCGCTGCAGTCGCTCCTGCTCCTGTCTCCTGTCACTCGTCTACCCCTCCTTTACAAAACCTCTCAGTAGACTTCGTGTCAAATTCTACAAAATCTATTAGTTACAACATATAAACATCTCCATTGTCTGTTTCGCTAACCACAGAATAGTAAAGAAAAATCTATTTCTCAAGAATCCCGTCTCTCCCTGAAACAGCACTCACTTCTGCTTCACCACGGAATTAATACTAAGGGTGGGCGTAGTGGGCGTAGTGGGGCTACGTGAAGCAGCACGTAGTGTGCCCAAATCTACGCACACTACGCGCTTCGTGTAGCCCCACTACGTGCCACCCACCTCCCGCCCGCCCTTCTTTTAAATAATATCAGCAATATAAAATAAATTAAAGTAAAGCGACTTACCGTAAGCGCGGCGTCTCCGGGGCTCCCTCTTCTTCGTTTCTAATTTCTTCTGGCAAATGCGCATGCGCGGACGCCCGCGCATGCGCATTTCTCGCGAGAAATGCGCATGCGCGGGTGTCCGCGCATGCGCATTTGCCAGAAGAAATTAGAAACAGAAAGGGGGAGCCCCGGAGACGCCGCGCTTACGGGTAAGTCGACTTACTTTAATTTATTTTTCATTGCTTATATTATTAAAAGGAGGGCAGGCGGGAGGTGGGTGGCGGGTGGCAAGCAGCTACGCTTCGCCCTCGGCGTGTGCGTAGCGCTGCCCTGCTTCGCCTACTTCGGAAAGTGCAAAGCAGGCAGCGCTACGTACACTACGTGGGCGAAGCGTAGTGCTACGCCCGGGGTTAATTAATACTCTCGTTGACACAGTAGCGCATCCCTCTACTCTGCCCTTCTATCATGCATTCATTAACTGTTTCCTCTAGGACTGCTCCAAAGAGTCTTACAATCAACTAAATGCTCATACATTCACGCACTTTCATACAAGAAAATGTAGTACATACACACAGAATCCTGCCTTTCCCGAGAACAGCGAACAGTCTGCCCTACTACAGAATTATAACACACGTTAACCAAGCAGCACTTACCTCTGCCCAGTCCTTCAGACAAGCTCAGAGAATACCTATTACTTCCCCCGCGATAAGCTTTAACGGCGAACCTTACGGATCCCTGGGATTTAAGACCAAAGTTTCACAGATAACCTTTGCTACCATACGCACTCCTTTTATACCAGAAATATATCCCTAATAGTAACACACGACGATGTCACTGATTCCGAACCCAGACAATGTGACGCGCAACTTCAATTGTCACACGTTTCTCCTGCATACATACAGGACCAACAATCCCGTCTTTCCCGAGTATATACTTCCCTCTGCCCTACTACGGAACTGCTACCAGCTCCCAAATTCCAGAAGCACTACATAAAACTCAATACGACGACTCCAACTTATAGTATTAGTACATATACCAACATCAATCAATAATCAATGAATCAAAAGCCAATGTACAAGCAATCTAATCAGATCAAGACAATAATCAAAACCATCAAATTCTGCTACCAGGAAATTGGTGCAGATTAGGGCATACAAATCCTCCCCACTTCCACGGATAGAATAATTTCACAGATACACGCACATACACTCACCATACGCTTGGGCCCATTTCACTAACATACACTCAGATTACTCTATCAGCGCAAACCATGGAGAGAGAAAACTCCTAAACACCCTGTATCTACACTGAGGTCAATGCGACCAAATTGATACTGCCTTGAGTCATGATATAAACAATAATAATCATAATAGAGTACTCAATAATTGACAAGAAATAACTACCAACACTGTATTAAAAATAATGGTACTTTATCTAAAATTAGTTCAAGAAAATTCAATCAAAGCAAAATCATTATTCTCATAGTTACCTATTCTAGCTAAGTGTCATAAATGGGTCAGGACAGGTCTCTCAGTAGAAGTCTCCCGAGTCGCCGTCCTCACAGCATCGATCCTCACCAACGCAGGTTTGGGAAGAAGTGGGCTTAGACCCTCTCTAGGCTAACAATACTTATAGAAAATTTCACAAAATAAAGCAACATAAAATATTCTCGATATCCGTTGAGCCGCTGAGCAGAGCGAGCAGGAAAGGATGCAGCATCGCTACATTTGGAAAAATCTCCGCTCAGAAAAATCACAAAAATAAAAAGACGGAAGAAGGAAACTCAAGTTTTGCAAATGTTTCTTTCGCGTACACATTTCCTCGGAACCACCACTGTAATCACAAAGTTCATTGTGGCTCCCTTGTCCTCCAAGGTTACTTGGACTCACGCCCAGAGCTGCTGTCCTCACGGAAAACTTTTAAACCAGGCGAAGACTGTGGTCAGATGACTCTCGACCATGTTCAGCAAGGCCCTCTCATCAAAATTCGATCACTCGAGCACAGGCTTTAAACAGCAGCCATTTTATCACAGGCCAAACGTACCATCTTAATTAAAAGAAACACAAACAACGTTACTACATCATCGCAATGATTAAACAGTGTTAACCCCACTAATAGCATTATGTGTATGTAATTATCTAGCCATCTGCAACATATTTAAGCATTAATACACGTTATTTCAAAAGCGTTTTGTGCTTTAAACAAACAGCACTTAGCAACATTCATTTAATTAAACCTGCACATCATTACTAAGCAACATATATGCATTCCCACGTGTGATTTCTCTTGTTAATCGTGTTGATTAGTTAAAATTTCATGCAGAAACAAACAATTAGGGATTACAATTAGTATTTTTAATTCACAACATATAAACAAACTGGAGCTTCAAAACCCGATAAATTTTCAACAGAAAACTCTGCTCCAGCACCCCCACACAGCATGCTTCTAAAGAAGTTTCTATTGTCCCCTCCCCTCTCACCCCCACACAATAACCCTATTCATCCCTTCCAATTCAATTGCGAGCAGAACACCCTTGCACCAGCACCAGCCCGCAAACAAAAGGAAGAGGAGGGAAGAGGAAAAGTATCGCAGCCACGGAAGAATGCAAAGTTACAACAGCTTACCCCATAGATACGCCTCTCTTACAGGTCTATGGAAAGGTGGCAGCTGCTGACCCTAAGCGCACATGCCATTAACATCGGAGGGTCTGTAAAGTGGACTCCACACAGATGTTGGTTCTGCTGATGAGGTCTGTGCCCTTTTTAATGAGTTCGATTTTAGTGCTGGACAAGTTCACATACGTTCCTTTATTCGTTTCCTGACAGGGACGGGAAAGTCACTGAGGGGCAGTGAGTAGCTCTAAGCAGCACTGGACATACATCCGAAGCAAACCGGGAGCGCACAGCGGCTCATTCAGAGCACTCACCCTACATGACTCGCTGGAATGCAGTCTACTCCCGGGCCGAACCACGTGCACAGGAAATCCTGGGAGCGGCGGACTGTACCACTCCCAGTCCCCACGGCACCTTGGACTGTATCCTGGCTGCAGTCGGCTCCTGTGTGCAGGGAGCGCCTGGCTGGTCCCCTGAGTGTCTGCTGGCAATTAGAGCTCTGATTGCTGAAGTGAAAAGAAACGACTCGTTGCGCACATATCCAGACTAATTAGATTTCTGGAAGCAATTACACATTTTTCTTTTTTTAGGTCTCCCTGAGCCCAGCACATGCGCTGGCTCGGAGACACATTTTGGTGGTGAGTTTTCAAAGTGCTGCTGGCTGGCCTAGCGCTTGTGTTCACGAGAGCGTGCACGCGCGAACCGCTAGCCTTCAGCAGCACTTTGAAAACTCGCGAACACTTTCGCTTTCAGAGTGATCGCGATGACTTTCGGTTTTACGGGCGCGCGGCGTTACTTTTACAGCCACGCAGCGTTACTTTTATTGCCGCGCGGCCAATGCTTGTTTCTTTGCCTCTCACGTCACTGCCCACTTTCTCTACAGTCATTTACCATCTTTCTTTGATCTTTGTCCCCCCACCCCTTTGTGGGCCCCTTTGCTGCAGTGGTTGCTTCTCTCTGGTCACAATTACTTTCTCTCCTATCACTGTTCTCCTGTCTTATTGCACTGCCTCTCTTCACCCTGATAGCTCTACTTACCTTTTATAGCACCTTTCCTTTCACTGCCCCTCTCTTTTTTCATAGCCATCTCTACTATTGTTTCCTCCTTACATTTAATTGTCCCAGTTGTGGTTTTTCGCTCTACCTCGCTTGCATCACATCCCACCACCAGCATTGTAGCAGCCCATGCTCTCTACATATAGCACTGAAGTATCCCGTGAACTCTACCTTCAGCGCTGCAGTACCCTACGGACTCTGCAAGTAGTGCACCAATTGCATGCAGCAATGTAGAATCCTACACGCTCTAGATGCAAAGCTGCAGAATGATAAGGTCTGACTGCAGAGCACTACTTGAAGTGCTGCACTTTAGTAACCCGTGAGCTCCAGTTGCAGTGCTGCTGCACCTTATGAACTTGAGTCTGAAACTTTCCATCTGCCTCGCTGCAGCACTGGCACATATTCTGAATTCTATTTTGGCCGCACTCTGGGCCTCATTTATGAAAAGTGACGCATCACTGCGTGAAAACAGTGATGCGTCACTTTTCACTGCGCCCTCCCTGCGACTCCAATGATGCGTCATATTTACAGTATGACGCATCATGTCGCAAGGAGTCACAGATACGTCAGTATTTCTGACGTATCTGTAGGCGCAAAAGTGACGCATTGCTGGAGTGTGTCACGAAAGTGACGCAACTCCAGCAATGTGTCCTTTCACATGGGGCAAGCCCCATGTGAAAGGGCCTGCGTCAGTCTTACGCCTGCTGTGAGGCAGGCGCAAGATATTGACGCATTTGCACCCTAGAAGTGGCGCAGTGAAATCTCGTAGATTTCACTGCGTTACTTCTACGATGCTTACTTACTTAGGAACGTCCACCCTGCATACATTATACCTGACGCAGGTATAATGTAGCGCATGGGTTTACAAAGTGGTGCATCTACCTAGATGCGTCACTTTGTAAATATGGTGCAACAAGGTCCAGTTTTTACGCCGCTCATGCGTCACAAAAAGTGACGCACCGGCGGCGCAAAAGTGACGCAAGGACTCATAAATGAGCCCCTCTGTATTAAAAAAAAAGTTTTTTTTAATTTAATATCAATCAGGAGAAGGCAAAATTGGGTGTGGATTTTTGCTCATCAATTCTGAACTCTAATGCCCCCCACTCTCTTTTTGTCTCTCTCCTTTCTCTTTTTTAATATTTTAATTTAATCGCAAACAGCACAAGGCAAAATTGGGTGTGAATTTTTCCTCGTCACTTCTTAACTCTATTGCCCGCCCAATCTATTTTTGACTCGCTCCTTCTCCCGCTCCCCCTCTCTAATTTTCTCTCCTTCATTCTCTCTCTCCTCTCACTCTCTTCTCCTCCCTTCGTTCTCTCTCTCTCTCACTTTAGTAACCCATGAAGTCCAGTTGCAGTGCTGCTGTACCTTATGAACTTTAGCCAGAAGCTTCCCATCTGCCTCGCTGCAGCAATGATACATATTCTTAATTCTATTTTGGTCGCACTCTTTTTTTAAAAATGTATTTTTAAAATGCATTCTCAAACACGACAAGGCAAAATTGGGTGTGACTTTTTCCTTGTCACTTCTTAACTCTATTGCCTCCCACTGTCTTTTTGTCTCTCTCCTTCTCTCTCTCTCTCTCCTCTCTCTAATTCTTTCTCTCCTTCGTTCTCTCTCCTCTCACTCTCTTTTCCAACCTTCGTTCTCTCTCTCTCACCCATTTCTCTCTTTCTCTTTCTGACTCCTTCATTCACTCTCTATCCCCTAACAAGGGGATACGCAGAGATTATCTTTAGCCTATCGCTACATTGCACTCACTAAAATAATGGTTAAAAAACATACATACAGGTAGACAGTAATGTAGGCTGAACGGTAAGAATGTAGTGAGAAGAAGCAATTGCAAGCGGGTGGAGCCAGTGTTTTAAATGGGCTGGTGCTGTTTCAGGGTTAATTTGCTCAGCTATTTTTAGTTTGCTTTATTTTAATTTGCTCAACTAATGAAAGATATTGCAAAATATGTAAAACAACATAATTCGATATAGTTTCAATAAAATTTAACTAATTTCTATAAATCCATTTCACATTAAACAAACATTGGCATAGACAATAGGTCTCACCTTACTAACCATATAAGTGTTTACCCATGCAACAGTTGATGTTGTGGCACCAAGGATATTGTGCTGCATAACGTAGGGGCCTATCAGCAACAACCGGCGATAATTATCGCTAAGCGCACTTAGCGCTAGGATAATTATCGCCGGCTAACGTGGATTTTTATCGCTGAGATAGCGTGCTATTAGCAACGCTTATCTCAAAAGCGAAAAAAATCCTAGCGCTAACTGCCTAACGTGAGATTTTCGCTGGATACCCAGCGATAATCTCATGACATGTGGCGTTAGCTTGTTGATAGGGCCCCAAAAACTTAGCCATGAAATCCACCTTCCATAGGATATCATGGCTAAGTCAATCCTGAAGCAGGCGTAAGGAAAGTAGCTACTTTTCTTGCCGCTATGCTTCATAGCGTGGGGCTTGATGATAGGAGAAATGTCGCTCTCCTGTTACAATGCCAATAGCTCAGAGTTTGGTAAACGCGAGACCTGTTGCATTGTAAATGCTTGTTTGGATTGGAAAGACTGCCTTTCTAATGAAGACGAGCCCGGGGGTAGCCATGCGTTTGTCCTGCTAGCATCTTTCTGTGCATCTTTTGTGCCTAGTGAGGAAGCTGCAGGACTTTACCGTGTGATTTTCACCAGAGTGATGTCTATCCTCTGATTATGGGATATGTTGAGTGTGCCGTTGGAGGGTGTCACATTGACATATATATGCTTGGATTACATGATGGTGTGTGATGGAGTATCGAGGGGCATATTATCAAGCCAGGTGATAAAATTATCGCCGCTTTGGCGTCAGAAAACTGCCGCTAAAACGGCGATAATGGGCTTGATAATATGCTCTATGGAATTCCAATTGAAGCCCATGTTAGATGTGAAGGACAAAACAACTCAAGGAAACCCATCTTGGGTGGACAACTTGTTTTCCAGCACGCACAGAAGGTGGGTCCTGCATATCTCCTTTGATCTTCTGTTGTGGCAAAGGCCCAGTCCGGACTAACCCCTAAAAACACTCTGTGACATGCATAAACAAGCACTGAAAATGCAATAGGTTTCGCCTTTGATTACGTTAAAGCCATTTGCTTTGCTATACAATACCATTAGCAAAGCAAATGGCTTTAACTGAATCAAAGGAGAGACCTATTGCATTTTCAATGCTTGTTACTAGAATGTTGAAGTATATCCGATTATCACTAGCTTGCTGTAAACATCTCGGCCTTATGACAAGGCGCTCTGCTGCTCTAGCTGGGGTGTAGTCTGAGATAAGGGAACTTAAAGATGACACTGCCAGACTGGAGTAGTGATGTAAAAGACGATGCCGAGCTCTTGGTGTGCTGATACTGCTGGATTTAAAGGGACAAACACAGCTATCGGTTTGGTTTCTAGTGTGAGCACAGAGTAAACTTCTCTAAGGAACAAACGCTAGGAGGATCTTGATTGTGAAGTGCCTTAGGGGCATATCATCAAAGGCCAACGTTAACATTATTGCCGTGAAGATCAGGGGGATTAAAGATAAAAATCCTCAGACAGGCCCCGGTTTCCCTTTATTCATGGGTCTGTCAGGGGTATTAAGATAACTAAAATTCGGGTCAATGGGAGTATTATGGTTCATTCTCACAAGAGCTCCCAACACTGTGGTTGAGCCCACCCCGACTTGCAGGCGTCGGGGTGATCCGACGATGAAGCATGACACCACTAGGGTGTGTGAGGGCAACTAAATACAAGGGAATTATTTCCCTTCTCACCTCCTGGTGAACCTAGGGATATATCCTCACACAGATACTTCCCCCCTCGCAGTTAGGTATCTTAGATCTCTGACCACAGCTTGGTCCTTTGCAGTATTTTTTGTGGTTCAATGTCTTGACATGGGAGGTTATACTCCAGCATAGGATACTCCCAACCCTCCAGGCACTGGGGATCTTCTCCCCGTAGTCCTGTGTTTACACGTCAACCGCTGTGCAGCCAGCTCCTCTGGATCACTAACGCATGGCATTGAAATGGCTTGTGGAGAAGATTTCTGGTTGACGGAGGTGGTGACACAGAGCTGAACGGGTGTGCACCCTGCGACGATGCCGTGTCCTGCCTGGTACAGATTGTATTGGATTGATGTGAGGCCTGCTGGACTGCAGTATAGGCCGCAGGCAGAACACAGCAAGGGCCCACAGACACGTGTGGTCAGAATGCTATGCACAGAGTTGGTGGCACCACATCAAAGGGAGTATAGTGACATAAACACAGCCATTGAATATGTACTCTGTCATTGTGTACTCAAGACTCAGTTCCAAATGTGTGACCTACTTGTCCACTGTGTATGCCGGTGGAGTACGTCAATGAGAAAGGAGTACTGCGGGCCTTGCTCGCGGAGGCAGTAATGGTCAGAGGAGGCTGCCAAGGTCACGGGCCTCTGGCTTGGAGCTTGCACGGGCACGTGGTGGGCCCTCTTGGAGACATGCCGGTGTCGGCAGGTGAGCAGTGAGGCCTGGATGCCCAGGGGCGGGCAAGATGAGGTCTGGCGACCAGCGGCCTGGGGTGTAACAGGCTCACAGGATCGCAGGCACCACCGCTCATGGCGTCTGCCTTGTGGCGGGGTGAGAGGCGCCGCCCTGGCAGACACATTGGCCAGAAGAGAACCACGCCCAGGGCTTCATGCTTTTTATTCACAACCCTATGCTAGCCTGGCGTACGCCGGGCCAGCCCACTCCGCACACTCTTACAGGGGGGACGTAACAAGCTACATTTCCGAGATCTTCCCCACTGGCTGAAGTGACATGGTTGCGTCCACTGTCCACAACACTACCATCACCAGCAGTATATGTCGACATGGATATGTCTGTGGTCTGCATACTGCAGTCTGTCCAGCACATCCACACCACACTTGGCATTTTGTGTATTATCATTCATAGGTCACTTGCCTCCTCCGCACATGCCTGGTTCCCACCTCTCCCCACATTCTGCTATTGTGTGGCTGAGGTACCATGCCGTTGATGGCTCATGTACATGGCTTGCCCAGGTTACCGCAGTACATTGTGCAGCCGTGTTTGGTGGTGGGCATGTTGTTTGGCATGTTGTATGTGAGTATGTAACGTGTGCATTCCCAGAGTTGTGAGTTGCATGATTGTGGAGTTGCGGTGGGAGGTGTGTTCATTTGGTACCAACGAGCACTGCATTTTCGTAGCTGCCATCCTGGATGTCCCGGTTGATGATGAACTGTCGGAAGATGTATGAATCATGCACACTGCCTGGGTAGTTGGCGATGAAATTGGTGAAGAGTCCCCGGTGGTCCACTATTTCCTGCACATTGATGGAATGTGCGTGCCTTCTGTTGCAGTAATTGTGTGCAGTGTCAGCAGGGGTCACAAGTAGGACATGTGAGCTGTTAATTGCCCACAACACATGCGGAAATCGAGCTATGGCGTAGAAGCCTTGCTTGGTCTCCAGCTGTTCCTGCGCAGTGTGTGGGAAGTATAGGTACTGGGGTACCAAGCTGATGATGGCATCCAGGACAGGTGTGAGGAACTTGGATAGGGCTGGCTGTTAGACTCCTCAGACTCTGGCGGTTGTTGGTTGAAATGTCCCAGAGGCCAACAGGTGCAGCACAGCCAGCAGCTTTGTCTGAGGTGGGATGTTGGTTGTCCGCTGTGTTGGTACCGTCAGCCTGTGGGCTATGATGTTCAGGATGCGGAGGATGGTTGTCCTTTTGAGTCTGGGGGTGGTCCGGGGGGGAGAGGGCCTGGGGGTGGTTGCGGTAGGTATTGGGGTGGGTGTTGTGGCCCTGTTGGGGCTCCGAGCTGCATGATGAGTAGCTCCATGGCATCTGTTGTTCTTCAGGTGTGGCTGTGGGCTGGGCTCCCTTTTCTGGTGCAGGTTATCGTCCGACTTTGCACCAGGTCAGATCAGGTGTTAATTTCCTGCTGCTAACAGGCCTTATCGCCTGTTCGATGTTCTTATCGCCGATCTGGCTGGTCGTTAAGAATGTTGAGGTGTGGTGTTGTCACGACGTTTTGCTCGGGAACGCCTACTCTGCATCTCATTAGCGATAGTTGCCGGGCTCATCTGTGGTGATGTTTTTTGTGGCTGCTATCACAGGGAAACTGCTGATATCAGCTGTTTGCACAAGATTGTGAATGGGGAAATACATTTATCACGACTTTGACTGCGATAAAGTGCTGATAACTCGCCCATAGATCCTTGAGAATATGCCCCTATATTTTGTTCCCATTTAAGAAATACAAAGGTGTCTTCCATACGGATTTTTCACTGTTTATATTTTCCCAAATGAATTGCTATATACAATAAAAAAAACATTGCAAGACGCTGCTCAGTTATTGGCTCTGGGTTCCTCGGATTCTTGGTGAACCTACAAGTCCTATAGATCCCCACAACCAGAAGGGTCCAGCAGATGTAACGGTATATTGCTTTAAAAAATCTGTCACATGTAGAAGAAGTTAGAGGTGAAAAAGTCAGCACAAATGGCTGTTTTATTAACTCATTTTCAATTTTTCCTATATTCAACTGTTAGTTTCTATAAAAAAAAACTTGAAGTATCTACACAAATGCCCCCTGGCTGAATTCAAAATGTTGTCTACTTTTCTGAATTGTATAGCTTTCCAGGATCCATTATTGCTTTTATACCTATTTCTACCACTAACTGGAAGGAGGTTGAAAGCACAAAAAATAGCAAACAGGTAAATGCCAAAACTGTAAAGAATTTTGGTTTTCTGACAAATGTCTGTCAGTCCAGGAAAGCTGGGAAGATGGTGATTTCAGCAGCACAACCCCTTTGTTGATACCAGTTGCAGGGAAAAAAGTAGATGCTTTCATGTGCAGTACTTTTTCCCATTTAAAAAAAGAAAAGAAAAATGTAGCTGTATTTTGGGTACTTTCTAGGTCCCCTAAAGGGGAATCAGGAAACCCTGGGTACCATTAAAATCCCCATGATGTTGGAAGAAAAGGACGCAAATTTGGCATGGATACCTTATGCGGTCAAAATGTTACAGGGGCCTAAGCGCAAACTACCCCAAATAGCCCAAAAAAGGCTTAGCGCAGAAGGGGGAAATGCCTAGCAGCAAAGGGGTTAAAATGATATGTACTCTCTAGGTGATTGATAAACCATCCTTACACCATTAAAATGTGTTTACTTTAGAAACGAGAGGGATTTATGTAATGTGTGCACCACTGCTTTCATATTTGCATTTATAATGTAGTTCTTAGTCACAGTTATACAGTTATACTCAAAGTTATATTACCTGTATGCAAAGTGTAACATGAACCTTATGTACTGACATCTTCTGTTTTGTTTGTAGCTGTATGTGCACACACATATTAAATGTGCATCATTGAGTAATATGTTTAAGTTGACATGAGAGGAGGCCTTTACTTCTTTTCTGCATGAAATGCTGGTTGCCCATTTCTGCTTGTGTGTCTTTTCTTTGCAGGTACATTCACATGGTTTGTTAGTTTGTGAATAGATGCAACACTGTATTAGTGATCAATTAATCAGGATTTATAAAGCGCAGTTTATCACTCAATAGGGTGTCCAGGTGCTTACAGGTCCTGTAGGCTTATTCGAACAGCCAGGTCTTGAGGGCTATTTAGAATTCCGGAAGTGAGGTGATGGGAAGGTTGCTCCAACACTTTGCTGCGATGTGGGAGAAGGATCGTCCTCAACTTCTGCTTCTGTAGATGCAGAGTGTATGGGTAAGTGAGAGGGAGGTGGAGCGTAGTATTCTCGACTGTAGGTGGAAGTTCAGGTGGTGGCTAATGTAGGTGGGTCCTGGGTTGTGAAGTGTCTTGTGTGTCTGGGTCAGCAGCTGCAATTAGCATCTCTTCTGTACAGGGAGTCAGTGGAGTTACCTGAGGTGTGGTGTGATGTGGGTTCATCTGGGACGGCTGAGGATGAGTCTGGCTGCAGTGTTCTGTATGGTCTTAAGTCTCTGTAGGACATGTGCAGTAATTCTTAAGCAGAGGGAGTTGCAGTAGTCCAGTCGGCTGATAATGAGGGTCTTTGTCACCATGCATTTTGTGTGTGGAGGTAGTCGCTTGGAGATATTACGTTGCATGTGCAGAACGAGGAAGTAGGCGGAGGAAACAGCATTGAATTGTGATTTCATGGTGAAATTGTTGGCAATGATGATTCCAAGGTTTCTGGTGTGGTCGCAGGGAGTGGGTGCGGATCCTAGGTCTGAGGCCACCAGGAGTCATTTCATGTGTTGCTGCTGTTGTCGAGGATCAGTACTTCTGTCTTGAGTGTGTTCAGCTTCAGGCAGTTGTTCTTCATCCATTCAGCGATGCCTGTCATGCATATGTAGAAGTTGGTTCTGGTGGTGGTGGGGTCGTCGGAAGGTGAGAGCATGAGATGTGTGTCATGTGCACAGGAAATTATGTTGAGGGCGTGGGATCTGACGATGTTGTCCAGTGGGGTCATATATGCGTTGAAGAGCGTGGGGCTGAGGGGTGAGCCCTGAGGGACACCGCAGTTGATTTCCTTGGGTTCAGAGGTGACAGGTGGATCCTCTGGGTTCCTCCGTTGAGGAAGGAGGTGGTCCAACTGAGCGCGTCCCCTTGGATGCCAATGTGGCGGAGTCTTTCTATCAGCATGTGGTGGGATACAGTGTAGAAGACTGAAGGCTGCCGAGAGGTTGAGGAGGATCAGAGCTGCTGTTTCTCCTCGTTGAGGAGGATTCAGATGTCGTTGGTTACTGCGATGAGGGCAGTTTCGGTGCTGTGATTGCTGCAGGAGTTGGATTAGCAGGAGTCAAGAAGCTGGTTCTGCTCCAGGTGTGTCATGTGTTGCTTGATGATGATGTTTTCCAGTACCTTCACTATGAATGGGGGTAGGACGATTGGCTGGTACTGATAGAGAGCCTGAGAAAAGGACCTTGACAAAGAACACGCAGAGCCAGAGCGTTAACTGACAGTCCCTATTCATTAATGTTGCAAGGAGTCTCAGGTACTCAAGCACATTATTGTTCCCAGGTTTGGTCTAGAGAATCTGCTGATGTTGCAGATCACAACATGAGAATGGAAAGAACAATTGAGTATTTGATGACGTGAAGATGGGTGCCATTCTGAAGATCCGGGTGGTATTAACATGTTTAAGTGCTCGCTATCTGAACTGGTGTACCATGTGCTGCCTATTATCAATGCATGCAAGGGTGCCGCCTGCATAGCAGGTAGGATTGTTGTTGTCCAGGAAGGTACACCTTTGTGCACAAAAACAATCCTTAGGGGTGTTTTTTACCTGATTAGAGGTGTTTCCTACCTGATTGGTTTTCTACCTACCCCCACTGACCACGCTAGGTACCTAGGTATCATTCCGGACAAAAAGCTAAACATGACGACACAGGTCAGCTCCTTTTCCTCCTCCTGCTTCTTCTTCCTCCACATCCCTTGTAAGAGATTCAAATGGTCACCCCAAAACTCAAGATGCACCATCACCCAGACCCTCATCTCCAGGCGACTGGACAACGGCAATGCTTTCTGCGCAGGGATTGTAGCTCACCTCCTCCAACGACTACGGAACCTACAGAATGCCACAGCCAGACTCGTACCAGATCTCTCTCGATGAACCCACATCACCCTCCACTTCAGGCAACTCCACTGGCTTCCTATACAGAAAAGATGCACATTCAAGCTCCTGACCCATGCATACAAGGCCCTACACAACAGCGGATAAGCCTACTTGAACCACTGCCTGAACTTCCATCAGCCCACCAGACATCTCCGCGTACGTTTCTCTAATCCTCACCCCGCGCCTCCAACAAAGCAGATGCAGAGCCTACCTAACAGCAAAGACATGGAACGAGCTACCCTTTCATTGACGGACCTCACATCCCTTTCAGAGTACCTGAAAGTCCGAGTTAGCTGATCAACTGGACACTACTAGTGCCAGGATTCCTTCACAGGAGACAAGAAGCGCTCTAAAAATCTACTTGTTGATTGATTGTACTTTCATGTCCCGCTGGTACAAGCACTAATCTGTAGATACTTCAAACAGCAAACATAAATACAAAAGCCCTTTTAAACGTGTTCCCGAGCTAGTGAATGATTCACAATGAACAATTAAAGCCAGAATAGCCATGTTGCGAATGGCACGTGCGCTTTTGTTTAAACTTTTATTTAGTATAACGTCGAGGCCTTTTCAGTATTTTAAAACAACAAACAGCGGGCATTTTTGTCATACAAAGATGCACACCGTAAAGCGTCTCCTTAGTAAAATGAAAATAAGCTGGGCCTTATTTATGAGGCCTTCCGACAGTTTTGCTCTTCCGTTGCATCACTTTTTGTGACGCATCGGCAGCGTAAAACATGTCTCCTGTTGCACCCTATTTATCAAGTGACGCATCTAATCAGATGCGTCACTTTGTAAACCCCTGCGCTACATTATACCTGTGTCAGGTATAATGTGTGCAGGGTGGGCATTCCCACCGCAGTAAGTAAGCCTTGTAGCAGTGATGCAGTGAAATCTACGAGATTTTGCGGTGCTGTGAAATCTATGAGATTTTACTGTGCCACTTCTAGGGTGCAAATGCAATAAAATCTATGAAATTTCACAATCTACGAGATTTCACTGTGCCACTTCTAGAGTGCAAATGCGTCAATACCTTACGCCTGCCTCACAGCAGGCTGTAAGACTGACACAAGCCCTTTCAAATGGAGAACACATTGCTGAAGACGCGTCATTTGTGTGACACACTCCAGTAATCATACAGTAAATATGACACATCCATCATGTTGCAAGGAGGGCGCACTGGGAAGTGACGCATCACTGCTTTCACGCAGCGATGCGTCACTTCTCATACATGAGGCCCACTACATATAATCCTGCTACCATACCACGGAACTGCCACCTTCTAGTGTCATAAAAGCCAAACACTGCACTGTTTTAGATCTGAAGCTACAGCAGCAGTTTAGGTTACACACAGGATTGTGGGTATGCAGATTACCAGTGATGCGCTGTTGGTTTGCCTTGGAGGAGCCTGACCTCTAGCGACAAGAAGGGATATTGCACCTCTCGCTCTGACGCTCATCAGTCCTTACCCTTCGATTGCGCCGCGTGATCCTCAGTCTCGTCTCACGTCATTGAGTCTTACCCGAACTGCGATGGCGCCGTCCTGAGCAGAGCGGATGGGAACCAAATCAGAAGAACCCAAACCCCTTCTGTTTCCCATAAATCCAGTGGTCGAAGTGGGTGGGAACGGAAGGGCACAGCGTGCCCCTACATCGTTAATGTTATGCAATCTGTACCCCTACTTTTCTGTTTTTAGTAATGCGTCCCAGGACGGCAGAAATAGCAAAAGCCTTTAGATAAGGCTCGGCCCTTTGTGGTTGTTCGAGAAGGGTGGGCAGAGAAGGAAAAGGACTCTGTCTCTCTTCTTTCTTGCCCAGGGAAGACAAAGACAGTGTCCGCTTCCGCTGGCAGCTGCCCCCATCTCTCTCACGACTTCCCCTTATTGCCTCTCTTTCTGTCTTCTCAGTTGCTGAAAACCGTGACTTCAAAAACGGCTCTTACCCTCTCTTTCCTTTATTTGTTCCTCTGTGAAATGTATCCAAAAAAAAGAAGCCCTTTTGCTGCAAATGTCTATAATGTATTGAGGACGCTTCTCATAAAGAATTTAGTAGTTCTTTATTTGTAGGCTGAAGATAAACTGCGGGTACCAACGGCCCAGGAGCACGAAGACCGGTAGCGTTCAAACAGGCACAACAGAGTTCCGAGCTAGAACACGAAGGGAACCAATAGCCTTACTAATACCAATTTACATAACAATAGACCTAACAGAGAAGAAATACTGACATAGCATGCCACAATGTCTTTTTCTGACATTTGCTATTAGAAAGTGCAGCCTCAGGGCGGAGAGAAAAAAGGTTAAAAATAGGAAAAATAAATAAATAAAGCAAGTCAGAGTGGTCGCAAAGTGGCCAGATTGGTTGTATTCACACCAAAACACATTAGGGCCCCTTCACAGAGTTTGCCAGTAAAGCGCCACTTTTGTTTTGTCATCTTTCTTTAAACAACTGGTCATATTTACAAAGAAGTGAGAGAGCGCACCGTTAGTCTTCTTAGCTTAACGCCACGCTCCGCCACTTCTGAAATGCAGGACTGCACCAAATTTACAACAATATGGTGCAGCCCTGTGTTTCCCCCTGCGCTGGTGATAATTTCAGTTGCCTAGCGCCAACGCAGTCACTCTTGCACTATAGTGCAAGGGTGCCTGCGTTTTGGCGGAATGATTCTTTATATGCAGGAAGGTGTCCCTTCCTGCACATAAACAATCTTAAATGGCGATTTTTAACTTCTATGTGTGTTGCTTTGTGCAACACATATAGAATTTGCAACTCGTCATTTTTTAAATGGCTGTTTATGTGCAGGAAGGGACACCTTGCTGTACATAAACAATCATGCATGGCGTTTTGCTGTTTTTATCTGTGCTGCTCAATGCAGCACACATAAAAACAGCAAAAAAAAGGAGAAATAAAGCATTTCTCCTTGTTGCGCCCTGTTAAGAGCACGTTGTTCCTGTTTACATTTCACATGCTTTACTTGATCTTGCATTTCCTATGAGTAATTACTTTTTCCAAGATGTTATTACTTTTATTTCAGGCAGCATATTACTCGTCTAGTGCATAATTTGAATTGAGTCGCATCCGGGTGTTTATAGAGCAGCTCAATTGGGTTATAGCTGAAGGCAGTGCGAGTTTCTCTCAGTGGGGTGGCGGTGTTTAGTGGGGGAGAGGATGTGGCACTATGGCTAGAGCAGCCGAATTTGCAACTGGGGAACCAAGTTCAGCCTTCATGACCAGTCCACCAGACCACTCTCCTGAGGGAGCACATTCCCATGCTTGACCTTAGAAGGCCCAGCTAGACTGTAGAAGCCATGGTGTCTTAGCACCAGCAGGTGGACCCTACCAGTGGCAAGTGTGGGTTAGCCTTGAAGGCCTGTCCATTACATTCCATGCTGAAGTTCACCTCCAGTCTTGCGGACAGGCTTACGAAGCAACACACTCCAGAGTGACAGTGACTATGAGACTGAGGTCACAGGATCCTGAAGTCAGTCCGCCTCACCTATTGGTACCTCAAATGGCCTTGTTTCAGCATTACTAGTGCAACTCAACAGGGATTAGCAATGCAGGATTTGCACGCACACCAAACTATGGGGCATATCAACGAGGGGCGATAATTATCGCCCAACGCACCTAGCGCTGATTCCCCTAACGCCGGCTATCGCTGAATTAAATCGCCGAGTTAGCGCGTTATCATCAACGCATAACCCAAGGGCGATATATAATCCAGCGATAGCGGGGAAATCACCGTTTTGCAGGGAACATCGCTGGTTTTCCAGCGATGTTCCCTGCAAAACGGCAATATGCTTGATGGTACGACTTTGTGGTCGTAACACATCAATCCACCTCCCATTGTCAACATACATTAGTCAGGATTTTAGCAGACATTAGTTTTCAGCGAAAACCGCGGTTTTCGCCAAAAACTAACGTCTGCTAAAATCCTGAGGGCCACCTTGTAAATATCGCGATGTGCGTTTAGCGATAATTTACAAGGTAGTCTGTCAGGGGTACGCCCTGTGCCGCCCACTTTGCATCTCATTGGAGATGCAAAGCGAGGCGTCGGCAAAACGGCTGCTAACATGCGCTAATGCATGTTAGCACCGGCTTGCAAATAGGGGCGAAAAGATAATCTCCGCGTTTTTTGCTTTACAAGCCAAAAAAGCGGATATAAGGCCCTTGTAAATATGCCCCTAAGTTCTCAAACTTCCCAGCCTCTCTGCTCCATGCACAAGGACTTTTAACATGTGCTGCCTGCTTTGGAGCCAGTAGAATTATGTAGCAAGAGAGAACACATTTATGCTACAGTGTTGACTACATTATGCAGCAAACAAAAAGGCTGCAGCGTAATGCGCCATGTTTTCTGATACTTTATTATTTTGACATTTTTATACATACTAAAAGTCTCTGCAAATATTTTGCCTCATTAGTGCCAGTGTAGCAGTCAAATGAAGCAGTGAGAAAGTTGACCAGTCAACCTTTGCAAAGGGCCCTCCACTTCGCAGCAACACAAGTCACATATTTTAGTAACTTTTGATCCATTTGAGCTACAAACTACTAGTTAAAATCATCAGATTGCAGCAGATGATGTAATATGTGACAAATATGGCAGAGCCATAATTAGGTGGAAAACATTTGCAAACTGGGATATTTTTTCATTCATGTTTGAACTGCTCTTGTGGAAAAAGGGAGAAGTGCTGATGACAGAAAGTGCATGGCTCAGAGACAAATGACTTGTACTTCCACTTTTAAGTGTATTTGGGACTTTCTGTGATTGGAAACGTATCCCACTTTGTGAATACATTTTAATGTGAATAACTCATATTCAACCTTTAATAAACATGTGTATCCATTGGTTGAATTAAATAATGTAATAAGTTGTAACTGGTCAGTGAAATACCAAACAAATACTATAAACAAGGGGGCATATTATCAAGAATGGAGTTAAAATGATCGCCACTTTAGCGGCAGGAAACTGCCGCTAAAGCGGCAATAATGGGCTTGATAATATGCCCTTGTGAATTCCCATAGAAGCCCAGGTTCTGGTGTGAACCTGGGCTTCTATGGGAATTCACAAGGGCATATTATCAAGCCCATTATCGCTAAAGTGGCAATAATTTTAACACCATTCTTGATAATATGCCCCTAGGATTGTTTGCTCTTTCTGGCCACACCTCTGACTCCGCCCACTGACCCAGACCACGGGTTATTCCCGCCCTCTGATTTTCCACCCAGATTTCTTCTACTTCCCCCCCCCTTTGACCACTGCAAAAATCATGCATCAGCATTGAAAACATCACTAGTCCCAGAGTGCCAGAGTTTTGTGTTATGCAGTAATGGTATGACCTTTGACCGCTTTCACTTATATACCTCAGTAAACATATGAGCCCTGCTATTCTGTCGGCCACGATAAAAGCAATTCTTGGGTGCACTTAATTATTTAGTAAGACAAGGAAACATTTTACAGATTTTTTTTGGGGGGGGATCTACCGGTCAAACCAGCCTGCCATGCCAGCCAGCCCGCCCAGCCTTCCGTCCCGGCCAACTCTCCCAGCAGATCGGCAGGGGGTACTAAGCAGGCTTAACCTTTCGGCCATCCCGCCTTTCCAGCTCGGCCCTCCCTCCAGCAGCCAACCAGTCAGCCATTAGCCGGTCCGCCGTAAGCCGGTCAGACCCAGGAGGGTTTCGGCAGACAGGGGGACGACTTCGCCTTTCAGCTCTGCGATTCGGGTCCGCCTTTCAGCTAAGATTGTCAGCCTGGCCGTGAGTCGGACCTGGCTGACCTGCACAGCAGTCCAGCTAACCGGCCAGCATACGTAAATCACGGGTCAGCCAGTCGGCGCCCAGCAGTCCAGCCACTATATACGTCAAGGTTCCGTCTTCCTGCTCAAGAGTTTCATTGCCACACGAATTGCAATGAATACATCCCAGATGACCGTTCTTCCCCCAGGGGCAGACCAAGTGAGCTACACTTGATAATAGCCAAAAGGCCAAAAAGCGATCAGGTTATTATGTCCCCCTATATACTTTGCGTTTCCTTCATCAGTAGTATTTTTTTTTCAATACTTTAATAAATTACACCCGATATCTCTGCACTCACAGTGCGAGTGAACTACGAGCGTCACAAATTAGCACAACCTTAACTGTTAACTTTGAATTCAATAATGGGAATGCACGTGTATACATGAATTGCATATTTGTCTATTTTATGAAAGTGTTTATTGCAAGGGCTTCTGGGTACATGCAGATCTTTGTTTGCAGCGGGAACACTGCCCTCTAGTACCCAAAAGCGGTAGTGGGCTGTAATAGGGGTCCAGAGACAGCCGGAGAACGAATACGAAGGCCCAGATGTATTTTGTTTTTAGGTCTCGCTGAGCTCAGCGCATGCGCTGGCTCGGAGAGACATTTTGTATGTGGGATTTTCAAAGTGCTGCCTGTGGCCTAAAGCTTGCGTGCACGTGAGCGTGCACACGCGTAGCCGCCATGTGTCTTTCTTCCGCAGTGCTTGATCGCGATGCGATCACTTTCACTTTCGCGGGCCGCGCGGCCGTGTCACTTTCACGGCCGCGCGGCCAATGCTTGTTAATGCTTGTATTTTCAGCTCGGTCCGCTTCGGCCACGCTTGTTTATCCGGTCCGCTTCTTCCGCAATTGTTTATTTATTTAATTATTATGCCATGCGGGCCATAATGACAGCTTCAGTAGTGATAATATGAGCCAAGGCTCCGTTTACCCGAGGTGGGCAGCCAATTATTTTATGGAAAGTTGTTGCCTCGACGCACCGCGTGTTCGCTTTAACTCGCGATTATACGGTAACATTTTATCGTTTCTTTTCAGACTATTGGTCATATGGGATCTAGCACTCTCTGGGGCATATCAGCAACAACCGGCGATAATTATCGCTAAGCGCACTTAGCGCTAGGATAATTATCACCAGCTAACATAGATTTTTATCGCTGAGATAGCGTGCTATTAGCAACGCTTATCTCATCAGCGATAAAAATCCTAGCGCTAACTGTCTAACGTGAGATTATCGCTGGAAACCCAGCGATAATCTCACGAAGCGTGGTGTTAGCTTGTTGATTGGGCCTCACAAACTTAGCCATGTTATCCACCTTCCATAGGATATCATGGCTAAGTCAGTCCTGAAGCAGGCGTAAGGAAAGTAGCGATAACAGGGGTTATCGCTACTTTTCTTGTCGCTATGCTTCATAACGTGGGGCTTGATGAAAGGGGAAATGTCGCTTAGCGACATTTCTCCTGTCCTGTCAGGTCAGGAACGCCCACTTTGCATCTCATTAGAGATGCAAAGATGGGCGTTAAGAATTTGAGCACTAATGCAAGGTTTCCTAATTAGGCGATAAAATTATTGCCGCTTTTCAGCCGAAAACGGCTGCAAAAGCGGCGATAATTTTCTATCGCCAGCTTGATGATATGCCCCTATATGAGTGCATCTGCAGGCCATCTCTTCTCCCCAGCGCTCTTTCCACTTCGTTCCTTGCACCCTTCCCCCACCCTGTGTTCATTGTTGTTGCCTCCCTCCCTCGTCATTGGTTGTGTTTTTTTAACAGGACGCGTGACGCAGAGCTGAGTGTATCTGTGTTGATGAGATGCTGCCAATGAGTTTTCTGTGCTGGAGGGTCGGGGAGAGGCAGGCTGTTTGCCCACGAACTTCGAGGCCCTCGGTGTATAATGCTGTACTGATTTGTGACCCACGATAGACTGAGCAGAGCTGTGGCATTGGAGCTACCGTCCTCCAGCCCGCTGCTTGTCTCTGATCTCATGAAAAGTTTATCCTGATCCATACTTGCTGCCTTAAGTGAGATGGTTGCTGAAAAGATCTAATTTACATCCAAATTACTGCAAACGGATCTCTTTAAAACAGATTTTTTTAACCCTTCTGTGGGTGCTGTGTGTTTAAAAAACTCCATCCCGCTACTCTAAACTAAGTGAGAGTACGAGAAATAGCGACCCTCGCCGTCCATGTCAAACAAAGAGCCCATCTCCCATGTCTACCGAGAAGGATACCTCTTCCCACAACACGTTTTGTATCCAGTTCTTCGTCATACACATTTTTTGTGTTTTCTTCTTTACCTTGCTCTGTCATTCTGTTGTGTATGGGGTAAAAACTTCTTCACCCACGGAAAGCCCTTTTGACGCAAAGTACTGCAAAGCAGAGCTTTGCGCTCTTTTGCGTTACTTTTATTACTTCTTTGCGCTGGAAAGTAAATTAAAAAAACACTTTGCGTAGGTTTGTGTTACTTTTGTGACACAACCCCAGTGCAAAATGTTTTTAAATCTGGCACAAAGTTTATTCCCATGACCCTAGAACAGGATGATCGAGTCAGAAGCATAGAACTTAGAACTGAAGGGCAGATTTACTAATTTTACATGCAACTGTGCCTTTTTTATGAAGATTTATGAAGATATGGTGCAGGTCGGTCTGCTCTCTCATAGCACTGGGGCACTTTGAACACTGGGGGGCATATTTCAAAGGAGCTTGTGTTACCGCAGCATCCTTTTTTGATGCTGCAGCAGCTTTTTTTGGCGCTAAATTTACAAAGTGATGTTAGAGGTGTAGTATGGTTTAGCCACTCCCTATTTACAACGCTAAGTTAGCATAACCGCGTCAGCTGTTAGAAAGCCATCTTGCCGCTTCTGCTGCTTTTGCACGCGACACTGTTGTTACATATTATTCACATGAGAACCGTCTGTTGTTTAACATCCTTAACAGTGAGCAGTGACCTTGGTCTGTACACCGTGTAAGGAACGAGTCTGGGTCACTAGACGGTGCAAGTTGTTGTGCTCAGGTTGATCATACCACTCTTTAGCCATAACATGCAGGCAGCTGCCAATACCTGAAAGACGAGCGCTTTAATATTACAGAGCAGCATGTTTTAGATTCATTCGAATAGAAGAGCTGTTGCAGGAGAGAGCCTAGCTGATCCTGTGATGTGATTCCACTATGCTGATCCATAAGGTATGGGGTACTCCATGCAAGCCTAAGAGACCTTCTATTAGTCTAATAATAACCTATTAGTTGTTAGAGAAAGGAGGGTGGTTGCTTTCCACTGTCATTATTGTAATGATTGCTCCTTTCATCCTGTATGGTATTGTAACAATGCTGATGGTACTGATTTTGACCATTTGTCTGCTTGTGTTAGCCAAAGTACTGCATCTCTTAGGACGCGAGGTTTATAAATAAACTCTTTAAACTTTACCGTGTCTTTGTTCTACTATTGTGGACTGATATATAGCTACAAACAGGTATTTCGGATTCCCACCACTCCTGAGAATATCTAAGTCGCTTGTTCTGGGTTGTCTATACATTGGGACCGCCAAGCTAAATCTCGGATAACGAATGGGACACTAAGCTAGTCGGATAAGGGGTTCTTGGTTCTGAGGGGAGTTTCTGGTACACCACAATTCTCTGAGGTCCTGGTTTCCTGCGCATAGATCTGTGCATAAAAAGAATCCCTGCAACAGAGGCCTTTAGCGTCACTTTTACAACTCCTGCGCCTATTTTCACAGCACCAGATCTGGATGCTGCAGTTAGCGATAATGATAGGCTAGGTAGGCGGTCCTCCTTAAAAAGCCTCGCAAAATCGATGTAGCCAAATTTACAATGATTTGGAAAAATAACAATGCTTTGGCAATCGGCGCTGTGAAATTATACCGCTACGGAAAACCAGGCGTAAAAATGGCGCATGTCCCCTTGTATAAAAGCAGAACATGCCCAAATCACTCTGGCAATCTCAACGGCACCATGGACCTACTCCTACTGCGGCGTGGATCATGAAGAAGACCACCATCACCACCACCAGCTCCACCATCACCATCTTCACCACCACGAGACAGCCCAGGAGAAGGGAGCGGACATACCGCCAGAGGATTACCCTCATTGACCTCAGGGAGGAGGACGTCATTGCCCATTACAGACTCAGGAAGGAGTCCATTATCCTCCTCCTGTACCAGATTGCGCCAAGGCTGTAGCCAACATCCGCATGCCAAGCTACTGGCTTTCCTACACATGCTGGCATCTGTAACTTTCCAACCAATGACAGCCAGGGTGGCAGGAGTATCCCAGCCACCATTCTCTAAATTCCTCCCCTCCACCCTGGATCCCATCATAAGCCTCACACCCCAGTACCTCTTCTTCCCCAGCACAACGCAGCAACAACAGGAGAACAAGCAAGGCTTTTATTCCATTGCAGGATTTCCACATGTGTTGGGGCAATGGACTGCACAGATGTGCAACTTGTGCCTCCAGCGGCTCCATCACACCTTTACCTCAATAGGAAGCACACACATTCCATGACTCTGCAGGCAATCGTGGAGCATCTGGGCCTCTTCATCAATTTCCTTGCAAAGTACCCAGGCAGTGCTCATTATTCCTTCGTCTTTCATCATTCCACCATTAATGAGCGCTTCCAGAATGAGACATATGGAATTGGCACACTGGTTGGTAAGTACTTCTCAATCACATGACAGTCAACTATGTTGGAATGCGTTGCCATATTAGTGTTGGGCTGAATGAGACAGTGCATGCGTAGTAGGTGTGGGCCTACATACCTGCACCATACTTCATGACCTATTTGCAACACAATCCTACAAGTCGCACATGCCGAGAACGCCTACGTCACTGTGGGCCACAGGTACAAGTGAACTGCGCTGCTGGCGCATCACTGTTCACGAAGCTCTGGTGGAGCAGGTCCCCACCTCATATCAATGAGGCAATGCAAAGTCAGATTGTGTACCCTTGCATGGCCTCATATATATGCAGTAAGGCAAGCCAGAGCAAAGTGCAGCATTGATTTACCCTACGTGAATAATGCGTTCTATGGGCCTTGCACTGGCTTTTCCCAATGACGATCCCGCACATTTCCGCTTATCCAAGTATCAGGGACTGTTTGCTAATAGTGTGCCTCCTAAGAGGAGGTGAAATGAGTATACATAATTACGTGTCTGTTTGTGTTGTCCAATTAGTATGTGTTCTATATTCCGTAGGACACATAGACTCAGGAAATTGCATAGATTGTTTGCTTTTGGTGCAGGAATGGGTCCCCTAAACCATCAAGTTATTTAAGGACACAACCCTGACACACGTTCACCATGGTGCGAGGTCGGGTGTAATGGTGCTAGTAACAAATATATGATGGTGCGTATGCAGACGAACCATGGATGTGCTGTATGTTGGGAGAATGTATATAACTATAGGGGTTTGCCCTAATCTTTCCACTTGGACCGGGGCATACGGTACAGAACAGAAAATATGGTGACCTGTAAATAAACCTGCTACTACACCACAGAACTGCCACCGTTTATTGTTCTAAATGCCAAACACAGGATTTTCTTAGTTCTAAAACTGAAGCAGCAGTATAGGTTTCCCTCTGCAGTCACAGCACCGCCGCTGCCCCGGGTGCATGCTAGATAACTGCAGGGGATCTTCTGTGGGACTGGACAGGCAGCCCAGCTGGAACCAACATGAGGGGCTGCGGACAGAGCTGCAGACAGCAGGTCTGAACCTGGAGTTAACGACTGGCGATGATCACACATTCCGCTACCTGAGCAATGCAGCGCCGCCTTATCTACCCTCTCCACTCCATCACTTTCACCCCACCATATCCACACTACTATACAATATTGTTCACAATATTGTTCACAAAGGTGGTTAAAGTTAAAGGTAACTGCAACAAGATTATCTACCCACCCAACCTCTCCAAAGTCTCTGGAAAAAAATTCAAGAACAACTCCCTTGAACAATTTCTGGACATCCTTTTTGTCAATCCGTACCACCGTGGCCGATACTGGAAGGTCAAAACAGATTTCATTTTCTTCACCCACGACATCGCATCTTGGATTGCTATCTTCCAGAACACACTTTATGTGACATCCTCTTCCAAAACCCTTTACGGCTTCCAGCTAAAAGTCTCTCCCTCAGCATACTTCAATGGCTCAATCACTATCTCCTTATACAACAATGGTAAGGTCATGATTCAAGCAAAAGACTCTCCCTATTTGCCCCACTTTTTCCATCCCTGCTCACTCCCACCCATCCTATCTCACCTATGGACCCCTACACAATCCTCGCTCCCATCCCCTGTCACTGCCACCCCCATCTCACCACGGACTCCACCCTCACAATCCCCATTTGCATGTCTGGGTACTGCAAGCCATCCCCCGAGAACATTTCTGACTCCCCTGGCCCATCAGTTCCATCTTCCCCCATTACCACCTCTCCTCATATGCCCTCCACCTGGGTCTTCACCCTTAACCCTCTGCCACTTGCATTGAACAATATTCCTATCTCCCCCTTAGTGCCATCCTAGGACCTCAATGATAACACCCCCATACAAAGATTATCTACCCTCTAACTAGTATATACTACCAACACTTAATCCTCCCCACCCCATATATTACACATAAATCCACATGATCATCCTCCTTCTCCAGTCCACATCCTTCCACTGATCCCTCGCCTACTTTCCCAAGACTATCCTTTCCCACACACTACTCCCCCTTGTCATTCCTACACATCCAAATGAACCTTTGTCCACTCATACTAATCTCTTTGCTCCCCTTTCTTTCATCAGGGATAACTCTCCACATGCTCCACCCATCCTCCTGAAAAGCTTCTCACATCTTCTTAATCTCTAGGCCCCACATACCCATACAAACATCTTCATGTGCCACCGCTCTTTTCACCACTCTTCACTCTCAACTACTTTGACTTCTTGCCCACCATTTCCCCACATCTCACTCCTGCAGCGCACTTGCCATTGTCATACTACAGTTACCACCTTTCCTCACCCCTACAACCACACTATACTTATGCCTCCCACAATGAATGTCCTGAGTGTTTCATATGTACCACAGCAGATCCCTCACCTATCTCTAATCACCACCAACTGACCCCTCACCCTCTACCCCTAAATCCTATACCCTCCCTTATCACCTTACCTCCCTCCCCACTCAGCCTCTCAAGAGGCTCTCTCCTCTGAACCCATCACCCTGTCAGAATTTTCCCCAATTAACTATACATAGCATTGAGAACAAACTTGCCCACCTCTACCCCACTATTTCCCAGCTTGAAGTCACCATCTCCCATTTAAACTCTAAAATTTCTACTATTTCTGACACCATACTCCCCCTCGACAAGAATACAATACCACAATCACTTAATCCCAAGGAGTACTCTTCTCCCACGCTCCAATAGAACTGTGCACAACATCCCAAAGTGATATCACTAAATTACTTGCTAGTTATAACACCCCTACTTCCTATACCATTTCCTCTCCTTAAAACACTAAACAACGCGCCATACCCATTTCATCTTCGGACAATACACAATTCCCACCATCTTCTTGACTCGTTCCAAATGCCAGCCACCTGCAAATAAGGCTTTGACATAGAGAAACATCATTCCTATCAATGTCAAAAGCCCTGACACCCCATACACCAAAACAATCACGGCAGAGATATATTGTATGCTTCACAACTGCCAATCTACAACTTAACACAAGGAAGAAATCGCTGATACAATCACTCGCCACAACCGTGACCTACTAATCCTCACTAAAACCTGGCTTAGTGACATTTGTCACACAGATTTTTTTATCTTCTGCTCTCTATAATTATTCCAATATCAAGAAAGACAGGCTAGATAGAGTAGGGGGAGGCGTTGACACCTTCTTCAGAAATACACTTCAGTGTGGGGAACTTCCTAGTTGGTCCTTCTCTACATTCAAATGCCTGTCTCTGGAAATTCATTCCAGCACAACTCCCCCGCCCAGGATTAACTTTATGTATCACCCACCTGGTGACAACTCCACCTTTATTGAGGAATTCATTGACTATGCAAGTGACTGATCTTCAAAAGTTGATAAACTGATTCTTCTAGGAGACTTTAACCTTTACTGGGATTCCTTAGAAAACTCAGCTGCCAACTTTCTTGCCATATTTCTCTCAGCTAATAATCTCATATAACACAACTCTAAACCAACACACTCCAGAGGCTCCACGCTTGGCCTTATTATTTCCAAAAACAAGCTGCTCACAGTAGCTGATTGTATTCCAGTATACTGGGCTGATCACTCCCTTATCCCTTTCTCACTTCACTTCTCTCATGTGGCAAGCCTAGGCCAACCAAAAAGGGCAACTACCTGGTTTTGCATCACAAAGAACATCAACTTCAAAAATTTCAGCAACACCACAAAAGAAGTACTAACCGACATTAGTTCCATCTCTGACTTCAACAACCTGACCACTTGCTGCTTTACTAGTCTATCTATCTTGTTAGACAATGTTGCTCCAATACAAAGCAAGAAGAAAAGACCCACACCTTCTGCCACATGGTTCAACAAATCCCTCTATGAAGAAAGGAAAGATCTAAGAATGCTAAAGAAAAAAGGGTGACAGTCACCATCTGTTATTAATCTTTCCCATCTCCAAATTGCAAGATCACGCTACCACAAACATATCTTTAGTGAAAAATCTAATCACTTTAGAGCTCTCCTTGACTCCTCTAAGAACAGACTAAAGAAACTATTTGCCCTAATCAAATACACCAGCAACCCCCTAACCTCCCCAACGATCAAATTTAATGACCCACTCAAGAAAGCAGGAGAATTTGTACAATTCTTTGATGCCAATGTCAAATTGCTCCTTGACCACAGTACCTAAGACTACGATTTATTCACAACTTGCTCTCGCGGAGTGCTGATCCTATGCACTTCTCTTTAAATTCGGTAAGAAACTACTGCCGCCTTATCTGAGATGACTAATTATTTAGAAATTCGCGTCCTCAGAGTACGGATTTTTTATACGTCCAATTTTATAAAAGCTTGGAAAGAGATTACTTTGTTTTCATCAGAGGAGCCTATTTGTAAGGCCCCTGTGGTGTTTTCAAGAACTGCCTTATCAGGTTCCAATTGATCACCGAACTTGATCAAATGGACTCTTTAAATATTTGACTGTATGTCCTGACGATGGTCTGACGGATGATTTTGCCAGAACAGACCGAAATGTCGACTGTTACGTCTAATTCCCTAGCATGTGTCGCCTTTGAGGAACTGTTTTCTATTGTGTTAGATTCACTTTCTCTCCACGTATTCATTTGAAATAGATGTCTACCCGTATGATTTGTAGGTTCTTTCATGTACAGTGTTCAGTTGAATATTCATGATATGAACGATTTCCTTAATGTCTAGATTTATTCAAGGTTGAGTTACCAATTGGAGCTTAACACCTAAATAACAAGTTTATTTAAAATTTGACAAAGTTTAATAAATGAAATCCCTTGTAGGCATCTTTACTTATTACTAGTCTTTCTGCCCAAGCCTCCAAGGGAGTATTGGGTTTCCCACTGGTCTGTTAATATATTTCTCTAAGACCAGCATTAAACCCTGTCCTAAAAAAGGTATTCTACCTTTACTATGCAGTCATTACTTCGTATTACCATTACTACGCAAATTTTAGTTCACAGATGCCATTATCTAACATGCATTTACTTAGCATGTTCCATTACGTAGCCTGCACTTACTACGCATAATGGAGTTACTGTGCAAATTAAAGTTTTGGGGTACAGGGGCAGTGGCGTAACGAAACGTGAGGGGGCCCCCTGCAAAGCACATGGAGGGGGCCCACCTCCCCCGGCGGCGCGGACCACCATCTACCACTTTGCCCTAGCACCCAGAAATCTAGCATATTTTGGTTTGAAACCTCCAACATTTAAATGAAATGCCTCTATTTTGTCTTTCTCTAAGTTCTAATGAGAAAGTACGAAACACTCTTAACATACAAGCTATGCCATTTGTAACAATACTGTCAAAAGCTGAATATTTAACTGAGGCAGCAATCAGAACCATGCCAAGGAGTGATCCTATTGTCTCAGGAACTGCCTATGGCTGCAGAACAAAGAACAACTATGAAGGGTCTGAAATAGAATTGACAATACCTTGAAACTTTGAAAGACCAACCCAAACCTGCAATTCCATAAAAACTCGACTGACAATATACATGAGAAGTACACAAGCTATAACTCAGTATCCTGCGAAAGTCAAGAGAAATAGACCAGTGAATTATCTGCAGCCACACACTAGCGACTGTCAAGGGTTGTGCATAATAATAACATGAACTGAAGAAGCAATTTCAATCATAATGTCTTTATT
The DNA here is from genome assembly GCF_964204655.1 of Triturus cristatus. Classification (NCBI taxonomy): domain Eukaryota; kingdom Metazoa; phylum Chordata; class Amphibia; order Caudata; family Salamandridae; genus Triturus; species Triturus cristatus. The sequence goes on from NW_028187395.1 coordinate 72,589, forward strand.
AGTAAGCATTGCAAAACAGGCCGGCAAACAAGGCCGAGGAAGAAATCTGTTTTGATGCTTCAGAACATTGATGCAGATGTTTGTCTGTTTTAATTTATCATTTCTGTAGTGTAAACAATGCTAAATACAAGATTTAAGGTACACGTATTACAGCAAGCAAGCAACACCATAAATCAGCAGCTCCCAGAGTATCCTGACAACAGCCTCTCAGCCACTCTTTCTCTCTGCCACCATCACGATGGAGCACAATCCGCCGGATTCCTGGCCGGCAGGGACCACGTCTTTTCTGCCACCCTGCTGTCCCCACTTCTCTGCTCCTCTGCTCCTCTACTGCTGCCTCACACCACCGCCACCTCTTTTACTGGTATTTTAATGAGGGCATCACTCTTACAGCTTTCAATTACAAGCTTAGATTTTTCTGCCAGTGGGAGTTTTGCTGCTCAAGCTAGTTACTCAGCTACATGTCCGGGGGCCACATGAAGCGAGAGCTACCTTCTATTCCTCCTTACGCTGCTAACGGACGAGCGCTGCTTACCTTGGCATTCAGCCTCCACACTCACCAAACGGTCTCTGCAGGCATCACTGTCTCCAAGAATCCGTCCGTCAGCAATTCCGGGCAGTTTTCGCTTTCAATTCCGCTTTCCGCGTTCTGCCGCGGACGCCATTCTCCCATCCACTGTGCTCTTTGTGTTCTAGACATCTGCTTGGTTCTCCCCCTAGGTTAGTGAGGACATCAAAATCATCACGTCCCTCACTGCGTTCTAGTATTCAGTTTTACTTTTGTAAGATGACTATATCCATTTTAGCATGTAAAGATAGAAGTATTTTTCATTCACTCAAAGGCACTGTTTGCTATATTTTCAGTTTTGTGAGATTGATATATGTTATTTGGCATGCAAAGATAATTTTTTTTATTTTTATTAAAGATATGTGAGATTTCTGTTTACAACTTTAATTAATACACAACAGAGTTCATGCAACAATTTTGGAATAAGCTACTGCACCCACATTCCACTGATAAAACAATTTTATCTTAACATGCTACAAAGTATGTAACCAATTCACAAAAGGAAGTTTAAAAAAATATCAATAAATGAGAGAGGTGATGATTTTGGAGTCCCCCTAACCTAGGGGAGGACCAAGCAGGTGCCTTGAACACAAAGAGCATATCATGCTCAATGATTGTGGTGGTCCAATCCTCCTAGGACCACCCCAAGCAAAGTTATGGGCAAAAATACAATGCCAACCAAAGGCCCAGCAAAGCATTATGGGGCGAGATGCTAGAGTTTACTGAATATTATAGTCAGCTGAGCCCAGAGCCTGCCCCTTGAGGAATGTTTTGATATTGGATACTATAATATTCACTGCACCCTAGAATATTGTCCCATAATGCTTTGCAGGGCCTTTGGTTGGGATTGTATTTTTTGCCCATAACTGTGCTTGGGGTGGTCCTAGGAGGGTGGGACCACCACCAATCGTTCAGCATGATGTGCTCTTTGTGTTCAAGGCTTCTGCTTGGTCCTCTCCCTAGGTTAGTGAAGGCATTAAAATCATCACCTCTCTCACTGCTTGCTGTATTTTCATTTTCACTTTCGTGAGATGATAATATGCATTTTAGCATGTAATAATAGAGTTATTTGTCATTTACCAAGGGTACATTGGAAAATGATCAATGTTGCAGAATTTTAGTGGTACTTTCACGTCAAATCTCATTTGGGATAAACCACATCCTGTACCACCAAGCAGAGGAAACCCAACAGGGATGGAGAGATGGGAACCAGAACTGTGGCGGGGAGGTCTACGACACGGAGTAACCCGTCACAATTCTTAACATATGAGCAGATACCAAAGTAAGAATCAGCTTCACCACAGAGCGCCAAAAAGACTTTATTAGCTCAAAAAGCAGAAAAGTCACACCACCTGCGTCCCCAAAACCAGCAGACACAGTCCACCCACGACCAAATGATAATGGGCCATAAAGGTGTACAGTTCACTCCAAGTAGCGGCCTCGCAGATCTCAGCTATAGATGCCCCCTGAAAACAAGCCCAGGAAGCAGTCATACCCCAAGTCGATCTCCCCTGAAGCGACCCAAGCACCTGTACTCCACTGGGCTCATCATAAGCCGCCCTAATAGCCCATCTCAACCACCTACTGAGAGTAGAACCAGAAGGCTTCAGACCCAGGCCCGCCAGGCCAAAAGTCACAAAAAGAAACTCCACCTTACGAAACGGCCGGGTACAAACCAAGTACACCCCTAGAGCCTGCTTAACACCCAAACTGTGCAGCCGCACCTCATCCTCAGACTGTGGATCAGGACACAACACGGGCAGAACCAGATTCTCCGAGCAGTGAAACGAGAAAGACCTTGGGGACAAAGGAAGGATTAGTTCGGAGAACCACTCCGATCTGGAAAGAACCTCAAAAAGGGCTCAAAGCAACAAGTCCAACTCCCAAACCCTTCTGTCTGAGGACATAGCAACCAGGAAAAGCACCTTGATCATCAACAAATGCAGAGACACCTCCTCAAAGAGGCTCAAATGGAGAAGACTGAAAAAGCCCTCAGCACCAATGGAAGATCCCAACCCAGCACCAAGGACTTAATCATAGCTTTCTTGAGAAAACAACTCTTCAACAGCCGGGACTCTAAAAGCACAACAGACTCACAGGCCGTCCCCAAAAGGCTCTCACTGCAGCCCACTAAGCCCGCAAAGAGGAAACAGCCAGAACCAACTCTAACCCATCCTTGAGGAAATCCAAGACAGGCACAGATTCCACCTCCGAGGCAGACCAGCCCCTATCCGCACACCAACCCTGAAAAGACACCCAATGCCGGGCATAACATTTAAGGGTAGAAGGGCGACAGGACTGTTGGATAAACTGAGTCACCGCAGGAGAACATCTCATAGTCACGAGGTTCATCCTGTCAACAGCTAGATGTAACCGGATCAGACAATCCCGGGACAAAGGAGGAAACAACAGGGGACAGGGATCCACCGGCAACAGCCAGCGAGGCCCCAGCACCAACTTTAACACAGAGGAAACCAAGGCCTCCTGCTCCAGGCTGGTTCCACCAGGATCACCAATGCCTGGTCCAACTTGACCTTCAGACGGACCCTCTAAATCACAGCAATCGGAGGGAACTCATACATCAAGCACCCCTCCCCCTGAAAGGATAGAGCCTCCAAACTGAGTCCAACTGACTCAAAGCGCAAAACTTCTCCCTCAAGGCATTCTCCGGGATCGCAAACAGGTCCACCACTGGTACCTCAAATGTCCTCATGAGCACTCCAAACACCCCCTGATCCAATCACATCTCCGACAGGGAGGGAAACAAAATGCTTAAATGATCAGCTTCTGAGTTCAATACCCCTGGCAGATGTAACACCCTCAGAAACAAGTTCAACTCTGCCCACTGATAAATCTGCTGCGCTAACAAGTTGAGGGAAGCCACCTTCGCACTCCCCTGGTGGTTGACATAACATACCACCACCATGTTGTCTGTTCGCAACAGTACACCCTGCTGCAGAGCCCAAGGAAGAAAATGCACCCAAAAAAGAAGTCCTGGGGTAACCCCCAACACGACACTCCTCTGGAAACCTCATATAGTCATTATTTTGACTGACCTAGAGCACCCGAGAGTCTCTGCTCAACACGGGATTTGTGGAAGGAAGGGACACCCTGGCCACGTCTCATACCACGAAAGGGATGAGCGGCCATCTTAGACTGAAAGCCTACTCAAATGCCTGTTTATATGCAGCAAACTTTCCCTTCTGCGACAAGCGGACCGGAGCCAACAACTTTTTGTCCTCTGCCGTTTTCTTTATCAAAGCCTCCAATGGTTCCCGAAACAGTTTGCAGCCCGTGAAAGGAATCTTCATGAGCGCAGTCTTCTGCGCCGCTTTAGCCTTCCAAGGTTTAAGCCACAATTGTCTCCTAGTTGCCACCAAGGCACCACCCGCCATAGCTGAAGCACTAAGGGAATCAAAGGATAAGTCAGCCAAGAAATGCAACTGCTGTTCCAACATTGTCAGGGACTCAGAGGGATCCTCCTCCTGCGACAGTTGCTCTGAAATAAACTGACAGTCCTTCAGCAGAGACTGAACCAGAAAACTAGTGTAAGTGGCTGAACGAACAGAGAGGTTGGAAGCCGCAAAGGACCTTTCAAAGGCCCTTCACCTTCTTGTCCCCAAGATCAGGAGGTACTGCATCCTCTGAAACCACCAGGGTTTGCAACGCCAGTCCAGCCAATAGAGAATCCACCTTTACCACTGAGGGGAATTCCTCTGAAAACCCCTGCAAAGGATATATTTTAGCCAGAAACCTGGGAAAGGCATGTTTATCTATATCCTTCCATTCTCCTTCTAGTACATTGCATACTGATTTATGAACAGGAGACATTCAGGTTCCTGCCTCTGATAATTGGAGAAGAAGTCCTCTGACTCCTCGCCCTCTAAGGGATCAGGGAACCCCAAACTGTCCCGCACATGTTGAAGGATATTGTGAAGGTCCGCTCCATGAATAAACCGACCCTTCACTTCCTCATCCGAATCCTCGTCAGGATCAGGGGCAACAGGGGCATCCAACTTCTGCCTTTTAGGCCCTTTGGACTCCCTAGCCAGAAAGGCCGCAGCCACAGCAGCCTCAATCATCTTTTGCACGTCAGCCAAGGAAGGTGCAGTGGAGGATCCAGCAACCACCTCGTCTGCCTACCAGTGCTTACAATTCTCTGACCGTTTAACATCATCCATGATGAGTCAAACCCAGAGGCAGCCCCTCCAATACCTATAGCCAGACCACTCATTATCAGAAAAACCAGGACCAATCCAAAACATCCACCCAGATGTCCAACCAATTAAAATAAGGCAGGAGAAAACACCCCAGGCGGCAGCCAATCACAGAATCTAAAAATTCCAGAAAGCAAGTGGACTTTCAATACCCCTTCTCCCCTCCATGTATGTGGCAGAGTTCAGGAAGAACAGTAATGCGCAGACACTCCATCAAGTAAGCAGACTGCCAAACATGACAAGATCCTACAATGCCCATTTTCTAATGTAACGCCTGAGACCACTGGCATCTCACCACTCAATCAGAGTGGGAGGGCCAAGAACGTCAGCGATCCCCTCCCCTCGAACCAATCTGTTGTGATGTACCAGACTTAGCTGAGGAGTATCTTTGTAGTTTCTTGTAGTTTTTTGTAGTTTATTTTTTAAGTATAAGTTACAGGTTGGTGTCCATGTAAAGCAGCCCCACGAGGAGCACTTTGCCTGCTGCTCAGCCTGTTTTCAACTGTCACACCACACACCTCACCACATACACACCCAAACATTCCATGCATCTCCATCACATCGACATTCCCCTCAGAACACTCACATTAGCTGAGCAGCTAGGAGCAAGGTAACCTAGGAGAAAGATTAGTACATAGGTAGGATATAACACAATCACAAACAAGTGAGCCCCTTGCTCCCCGAGCCCCGGCCTTGATAAACCGGCCACTCTCTTAAGCAGCCGCGAACTACCGCCACCGGAGATAGACTTCACCTCCAATCTGAGGACTCAGCGATCCCGCTCATACTGGACTCTTGCCTCCTACCCCCACTGTAAGTGGCTGACGCCCAGTGCCCCTCTACTTCGAAGAGGGGCCTCCCTGCCAGGCCCCCGGCGTGCTGGTACAGTGCTGCTAAAACAAATCCACACTACGCCACACCAGGAAGTCCCGCTGAAGCAGGGACCTCACCAGCAAGCGCGCTCAGGGCTCTTAGCCACCTCCCCCAGGAACACCTTAGGTGCCTGGAAGGGGAGAAGGGCAGTCATACCCATACTTGAGAATTGAACAGTCCTGCTACATCACAGACTACTATTAACCTAGAAAAGAACAGTCGTTACAGCAAACCGTTCACACTTACCCAATTCCACGAACCGGAGATTAACAAAATCCGAAAAACGTAGAACACGCCCTCCGGCACACCTCTCCAGCCAGGTCTTCTCCCAGTAGTTTTCCACTGAAACTTGCCTCCCTTCCAATGACGGTTTACTCGTCCTTGGGTCCCAGGCACTTTCCCCACCGAAAGTATCATCCCTGCATTCCGGTATACTCCCATGTTGGCTTCTCATGCCATCCTAACTCCTGAAACAAAGAGTTAGTTCACTTACAAGCTAGGTGTCCTTGCACCTGCAACAGAAACATGGGAACGAAAAACTTTACACTTCTCTGAGACCCTCTACACTTCTGAAATCCAAAGCCTTACCAAGGGAAACATTTCAGTCTACAATATTTCAGTGGAAACCTACTGGGAGAAGACCTGGCTGGAGATGTGTGCCGGAGGGCGTGTTCTACGTTTTTGGGATTTTGAATTAGGGACAGTGCCCCGTGGGTTAAGCAGTTGAGGATTAGATGGGGAAACTTGAAGGAGCATCTTAGAACGAGCTCTGACAAAGTGAGTGTACTTCTAAGGGAGTCTTCACTTCTGACACCTTTTATCCTATTGCCTGGGAAAAATGCTAAGTAGGGATGTCACCTTAGAAATAGAGTAGGGATAGACTAATTGATTTCTTTTTAGGTTAATGACTTCTAACATAGAGATTGGAGCCGTTATTGCTTGTCTAATGATTCTAGAACTGACTATTCTTCTTATTCTGAATCAGATGAGACTCCTACGTAGACTCTTTTTTGTATTAGCGCCCATTTATTTTCTTAACCTCGTGCGGAGGTGCTTGTATGTGCAATTAGTTTTAGCTTTGTAATAAATCCCTAAAATTTGAGATTCGGAGTCAGTGTCCCTTTAGAGTCCAAATTCTATTTCCTTTGATTATGTGTTAAATATTGGATTTCCTCCCCTCTACACTATTTAGCAGATAAAAAGATAGTTTCAACCTGAGAGGATTCTTGATGATGGTAAGACAGATAAGAATTTGGCTTTAGCAAGATCTTTCATAATTTGTTAGGAGCTTTGCATGACCTAGCAAAGCATTCCCTAAAATGTTTACTGTCATTGTGGTCTTACAAAAAAGTACACACATATAATAGGGCAACTTTAAATTATAATCCGTTGCCTCCGTTTTATCAAGATAGTGTACTCACAACCTTAGTTACTCCTTCTAGTGCCATGTGAATGATTGTAATTACCCCGTATCGTTGACAATTTTTTTTATTGAAATGCAGTGGCTTCTGGGTCTTCAAATTGCCAGATGCAAACTGTTTGTAGCCAGACAGCCTGCCAGTGCCCTCTAATAACAAGCAGAGGTAATGCATCGGTTTCCCCTACGGATGGATAATAAGCTGTTTTGGTCGAGCCTAGAGCAGCGCGTGGAGGCATCTTGTACAAAGGGTATGGATATTCAGCACGCCCATCGTTTTTGATTGGCTTCTTCCTGTGTTTTTCAAAACTCCTTTATTTCCATTTGCTTACAGCTGTCCCACTTTCTGCTAGTTTAGCGACACTTTGGCGACTAGCCCTGTTTCATGCATTATTAATATTTTAATGCAGATTTATTTAGCGCAAACTCAACCCGAAGGTATTGAAGCACCGGTTACGTTACACAGGAATACATTCAGGCACAGGGAAATTAAGTGATTTGTCCAGAATCACATGATGTGGACGCGGGGCTCGAACCTTGGTTTCCAGCACCAAAGTCGGCAATCTAACTGTCAGACCACATCCTCTCCCGATATATGAAACCAGCTAGGAACGCTCCATGTTGACGGTGAAGCCCAGGCGGCCCTGAGACCATTGCCTGGCAGACATGTGACGTTAATCCCAATAGAAGTGGGTTTTTTTCAATTTTATAGTTGCTTCTCAGTTAAATGGTATGATGTAACTGTAAATGTTAAGAGGCAGATTTACAAGCCCCTGGCAACACTTTTGCGCTGCCGATGCGTCACTTTTGTGATGCAGCAACAGTGTAAAAATTCAGGCAATTTACAACGGGACACATCTTGGGAGATGCGTCACGTTGTAAAGCCCTGCGTCACATTTTACCTGAGTCAGGTATAATGTATGCAGGGCGGGCGTTCCCAAACAAGAAAAGCTTGTAAAAGTGACGCAGTGAAATCTTGTAGATTTCACTGCTTCACTTCTAGGACGCCACTGCATCAGGACCTTATGCCTGCTTTAAGCAGGTGTAAGGAGTGACGCAGTGTAGTGGGATTAGGCCTCAAAATGCATTTGCGTCGTGCTTGCGACATGACTCCAGCAATGCGTGACTTTTGCCCCAACTGATGCGCCAGAATTTCTGACACATCTGTCAATCCTTGCGCCACGGTGCATCGTATTGTTAATACGGCACATCCATGGTGGCGCAAGGGTTTCTCAGGGTGGCGCAGGGAAAGTGACACATCTCTACAGATGCATCACTTTCTAGTAAATCTGCCCCTGAGAACGAAGGAAGGCAGGCAGGTACATACTGCACACACACACCAAGTTGATATCGAAGCCCGGGCGGCCCCAAGGCTACTGTTCTGCATGGAGACTTCTTTTACCCACCCATCTAAAAGCTGCTCTATCCCTCCCCCACCCCTCAAATCCCTGACACTGCTGTGAGTAATGTGGTACCAGCTGCCATCAGCCGTAGACGCAGCCAGGGCCTTGAATTGTACTTTCCCCGGTGCCCTTCCTGCAGGCCCATCTCGTATTTTCTACCAGACCTGTGCTTCTCTTTCTCTCAAAGCCCTCGCTGTCTGGCAATGAACGGTTTATCTGCTTAAATATGGGTAAACCAAGCCCTATTTACAGCTGCTTTCCTTGCTTCTGGTGCACAGACATAATATCGAGGTTTTTTTCGACCTACAGAAATATTGAGTTTTAAATATCGTAGGGACAGAATATCGACATCAAAAATATCGGTGACCAGAATATCGACCATAAGGTAAGAAATAGAGGGGCATATTATCAACGGCCAGAGATAATTATCGCTGGCCGTGCTTAGCGATAAATTTCTTATTGTAGGCTATCTCTGGAATTTATCCCCATAGTAGCGCGTTATTAACAACGCGTTTCTCCAGGGCGATAAAAATTCCAGAGATAGTGAGGTTATCGCCGTTTTTCAGGGAACATCGCTGGTTTTCCAGCGATGTTCCGTGCAAGTGAAGTGAAGTGAAGTGAAGTGTTATTTGTAAAGCGCACGAATGCCGTGGCGTCTTGGCGCTGGGTGTGGGACGTGACGTTCCTCCAGGTGAGTTCGTTAGTTTTTACCGAACAGCCAGGTCTTCAGGTCCTTCCTGAAAACAAAACGGCGATAACCTTGCTGATACGACCCTGTGGTCATATCAGCATCATCCACCCCCTATGTCAAACATCGGTGTCAGGATTTTAGCAGACGTTAGATTTTGGCAAAAAATCGGACGTCTGCTAAAATCCAATGGGCTGCCTCGTAAATATGGCGATGTGAACATCAGCGATATTTGCAAGTTAGTCCATCCGGGGTACGCCCAGTGATGCCCACTTTGCATCTCATTAGAGATGCAAAGTGAGGCGTTGGGAAAAAGTGTGCTAACATGCGATTATGCATGTTTGCACCCTCTTGTAATTAGGGCGTTAGTTTTATCTCCGCTTTTTTGGCTTTTTTAAGCCAAGAAAGCGGAAATAAAGCCCTTGTAAATACGCCCCATAGTTTTTGTTACTATCGAAGTTCGTAATATCGTTAGCACAAATATTGTTGTTAATAATATCGATGTTTATGTTAGTGTTATGTATTTTAGTATGTATTTTATATGTATGTTTTCCAAATTTGTTGTTACTTTTTGTATATTTTTTTAAATATATGTATTAAAGCTTTAGAAGTTACTATTTTTTTTTAAAGTAAATTTAGCATTTTAGTTCCGTAGCGGGTTGTGGGTTTATAGGGGAATAGGGTGGGAAGTAATTTAACTGTAATTAGGTAATTACTAATGTTCGAGGCATATGAGCTGCAGATTACACACTTGTGCGTAGATTGCCATCTGGTGTTGGGCCCGGATGTTTGCAGTTGTTTTTCCTCTTGGAAAGTCTTTGGAAGTCACGAGGTCGGTGACTCCTCCTTTGGATCGTATTGCGCATGGGCTTCGGCTCCATCCTCAGATTGTTTTTTTCCGCCATCGGGCTCGGATGTGATCTTCGCGCTCCGGTTCCGAACAGCTTCCAGTTCGACGATCGACGCGCAATCCTCACCCCAACTCGCGGTATTGTTTTCAATCGCGAGCTCTCCACTCGACGCGCCTCTCATCGGCAAAAACCTTCGATTCCGGTTGTCGACGACGGCCTTCGGGCCTACCCAAGCTCCGGTCCTGGCTAATGGAAAGGACTTCCTTCAAAAAGTGCCCTCGATGTGGGTCCAAGATCCCCCACACCGATCTCCACGAAGTATGCAATCTCTGCCTCTCCCCTGAACACGAGGCTCGAGATTGTCCGGCGTGTAAGTCCTTACGGTCCAAGAAAACCATTCGAGACCGAAGGGCCAGAAGAACCATGGCACACTCGTCGACGGCGATTCCGGACGACATCTTCGGGGAAGGTGTCGACGCTCCAGAAGAACATGAGGGACTCGTCAGCACCTTCGAAGCCGACGATTCAGATGTGGAGGACATCACTCCGGCACTGAGGGTCGTGAGTACTACCCCCCCCAACACCCTCACCATTACCGAAAAAGGCTTCGGTCACGCCTTCGTCTCCGGGCCTAAGCAAGACCAAAGACACTGCTTCCCACACTGCACCTTCGGGCCCGTTAAAGAAGCCGATTAAGCCATCCGGCGGCTCGGACTCGAGCCAGCCCACCGTCGGTGCCGATAAACACTCTTCGACACCGAAAAAGAAAATGGCCTCCGCTTCGACACCGAGCCCCGCACCGAAATACTCGTTCTCGAGAACCAGCTCCAGCTCCTCGGTGCCGACATCATCTTCGGCACCGATAAAAGCACACAAGGCCACCGGCACCGACACTTCCAAGCCGAAATCCATCTTGGCGCCGACCAAACAATCAGACTTTTCCAAGCATAGTTCCAAACAACGAACCAGCGCGGATAAAGCCAAAAAACCAACGGCCCGACGCCTTCGGCGCCGACGGACCAACCAACATCACCAGAACTCTTTACACCGGATCCATTACAAAAAACACTAACCAAGGATCCTAAAACCGGACATTTGATGCTCTCCATCAAAAAGAGACAGCTGTTAAAACCTGCCCCGCCTCCACTTCCACAGAGGAAGGACTCTGCTACCTCTCCTTTCAGAATACCTTCCCCACCTCCACCGCCCCCTCCACCTTCCCCTTCTCCACCGTCTCCGCCCCCGGCTCATCATTCCCCAACACCCTCTCCGGATGATGATAATCAGGGGGATCCATATGATGACATAGGAGACGTGCCCCAAGATTTACCTACAGGGGACTCTACTCCCACAGGCTCCCCAGACCCATGGGACGATTATAATATCCCTGACATCCCTAACGTCCCACAGGATGATCTCTACCCTTCCAGACCCTCCCCACCAGAAGACTCACTGGGGTTCAACCATCTATTACAAAGGGCAGCACACTATCACGGGGTAGATCTCCATACCGACCCCGTGGAGGAGGATTTCCTCCTCAATACGTTTGACACCACACATAGGACTACCTCCATATTGCCGATGCTCAAGGGAGTTATAAAACATGCGCTAGAGGTCTTTAAAGACCCAGTCAGAGCCAGGGTCATTAACCCGCGCATTGAAAAGAAATATAAATCCACCCCTACAGATCCCTCCTACATCAGAGGGCCAGCACCACTAGATTCTCTGGTAGTGTCCACAGCACGTAAAAGGGCCAACTCCCAAGCGTCAGGCGAAGCACCACTACCTGACAAAGAGTCTAAACTCTTGGACGCATCAGGCAAGCGTACTGCATCCCAAGCTGCCAACATATGGCACATCGCTAATACACAAGCGCTACTAGGTAGGTATGACAGGGCCCATTATGACGAATGAGAAGCCATAATGCAACATCGCCCTGATAAATACAAACCTAGGGCCAACGAGCTAATTCAGGAGGGCAAAACCATTACTAATACCTCCATACGTTGTGCCCTAGATGCAGCAGACACAGCCTCCAGGGCCATCAATACTAGTGTCCTCCTCCGTCGCCATGGCTGGCTAAGGATCTCGGGTTTTAAACCGGAGGAACAGGCCTCCATCCTCAACCATCCCTTTGACCAGGAACATCTGTTTGGCCCAAAAGTGGATGAGGCCCAAGAAAAGATGAAAAAGGACACAGACACGGCAAAATCCATGGGAGCTTTACAATCACACCCTCCCAGGCGCTCCTTTCACCGATCTTCCTTTCGGAGCACATCCAGAGGTTACTCCTCCAACACCGCTTCCACTTCATATAAGGCCCCTACCCAGTCCACCTTTACAAGGGGCTACCAAAGAGGCGGCTACAGGGGCAACAATAACAAAGGCAGAGGCAAAACAAACACCGCCCGCTCTGCCACCGCACCTACCCAATGACTTCCCTCCACTCTCCCCAGACCATCCCACTCCGGTCGGGGGCAGACTCCAAAATTTTCTCCCTGTCTGGGCTGCCATCACCTCAGACAAATGGGTAACACAAATAATTCGGTCAGGGTACTGCCTAGAACAAATATCTACCCCCCCAAACATTCCACCCAGACAACGCCCAATGTCACAAGAACATCTAACACTACTAAAGCAGGAGGTAATCTCCCTCCTACAGAAAAGGGCGATAGAACACGTTCCTAACAACCAACGAAATATGGGGGTCTACTCCCTATATTTTCTCATACCAAAAAGGGACGAGACTCTGCGGCCCATCCTAGACCTCAGGCCCCTAAACAAATACATACACTCAGACCATTTTCACATGGTAACGCTTCAGCAGGTACTTCCACTGCTTTCCCAAAACGACTTCCTGACCACTTTAGACCTAACAGACGCTTATTTCCACATTCCAGTGCACAACGCTCACAGGAAGTTCCTCAGATTTGTAGTGGACGGCCAACACTACCAATTCAAAGTACTCCAGTTCGGAGTCCCAACAGCACCACGAGTATTCACCAAGTACCTAGCAGTAGTGGCAGCACACCTCAGGAGACAACACATCCATGTCTTCCCATACCTAGACGACTGGCTAATGAAAGCCAGTTCATACAGCCAGTGTGTACAACACACGCATGCCACTATCCAGCTACTTCACCAACTGGGCTTCACAGTAAACCACGCAAAGTCCAATCTACAACCATCCCACATAAAACAATACCTCGGTGCCACCATAGACACCTTAAAAGTGCTAGCCTACCCCAATCCTGCCAGGATTACAAGCATTCAGGCTCTATGCGCAAAATTCATGGCACAACACTCCCTTCCAGCTCGAGTGTTTATGCAACTAATAGGGATGATGGCCTCGTGCATCTTCATAGTACCTCCCACAAGACTCCAGATGCATCCTTTCCAAGAGTGCTTAGCGCACCAATGGAACCAGGCCCAAGGTCAATTAACAGATCTGGTGTTGGTAGATGGTCGCACCCATCGCTCTCTGCAGTGGTGGACCACCACAAACCTTTCCAAAGGTCGACCGTTCCTGGACCCGGTTCCCCAGATAGTACTAACAACAGATGCATCGCTCTCCAGCTGGGGAGCTCATCTATTACATCTCACCGTGCAGGGCACATGCACATCTCAACAAAAGTTACTCCATATCAACCATCTGGAGTTACTAGCGATCTTCTTAGCCCTAAAATCTTTTCAAACACAGAATTCAGGCAAGGCAGTCCTAATCCGCACAGACAACATGACAGCCATGTACTACATTCAAAAACAAGGCGGCACACACTCTCCACAGCTCTCTTAGCTAGCACAGAGCATATGGAGATGGGCCATACCCCAGAAAATCTTTCTCCTATCTCAGCATGTCCCAGGAGTCCAAAACACTATGGCAGATCTGCTCAGCAGACAAACACAACAAATCCACGAGTGGGAACTCCACCCACAAGTTCTACACCCATACTTTCAGATGTGGGGGCATCCACAGATAGACCTCTTCGCCACCCACGAAAACACCAAATGCCCAAGCTTCTCCCACTCATTCCACTAGTGGTGCGCAAACTACAGCAACACTCCCTCACACTAATCCTAGTAGCTCCAACTTGGGCCATACAACCGTGGTACACCGCACTGCTGGAATTATCTGTAGTACCGCACCAAAAATTACGCCTCTCTCCACACCTCTTAACCTAGAACCATGGAGAGATCAGACACCCGGACCCAGTTCAGCTCAACCTTGCGATCTGGTTCCTGAAATCCTAGAATTCGATTATCTAAATCTTCCTCCTGACTGTATGAACATCATCAAGGAAGCTATGCGACCCACCACTAGAGCGTGCTACGCCGCCAAGTGGAAACATTTTGTTGTCTATTGTCACAACAACACCATCAATCCCCTAGACGTCTCCATTCAACACATCATAGGCTACTTACTCCACCTACAAAGGTGTAATCTAGCCTATACGTCCATTCGCCTGCACCTCGCAGCCATAGCAGCTTACATACAAAACAGGCAACATCTATCACTCTTTGGAGTACCTGCCATTCGAGCCTTCATGGAAGGCCTTAAAAGAATAATTCCCCCCAGAGTGCCACCCTCACATGTGTGGAACCTAAATATCGTTCTCACCAGACTAATGGGGCCTCCCTTCAAACCACTGCACAAATGTGAACTCCAATTTTTAACGTGGAGAACCGCTTTTCTCGTAGCCATCACTTCCCTCAGAAGGGTCAGTGAGATACAAGCACTCACCATTCAAGAACCTTTTCTACAAATGCACCATAACAAAGTTGTTCTCCGTACCAACCCAAAATTCCTTCCTAAAGTAATTTCTCCCTTTCACCTAAACCAATCTGTAGAACTACCAGTATTCTTCTCGCAACCACAGACAGTTGCAGAAAGAGCTCTCCACACAGTAGATGTCAAACGAGCCTTACTCTACTACATCGAGAGAACACAACCTTTCCGTAAGACCAAACAACTGTTTGTCTCTTTCTCTCCACCACACAAGGGCAACCCCATCTCCAAGTCGGGGATAGCTAGGTGGATTGTCAAATGCATTCAGATTTGCTCCCACAAAGCAAAACGAACGCTATCCGTTCCCCCTAAAGCCCATTCTACACGTAAAATAGGGGCTTCAATGGCTTTTCTAGGAAACATCCCATTAGATGATATCTGCAAAGCAGCTACATGGTCAACACCGCACACTTTCACTAAACACTATTGTGCAAACTAAGCAACAGGCTAGTGTGGGCCAGGCTGTACTCAAAACATTATTTCAAACCACTGCAACAGATACGGGTGGTCGCCGCTAAGGGTGGGTACTGCTATATAATCTATGCACAAGTGTGTAATCTGCAGCTCATATGCCTCGAACAGAATATGCTACTTACCAGTATGCATCTGTTCTTGGCATGTAGAGCTGCAGATCTACACACGCCCACCTGCCTCCCCGGCTACCTCTATCTGTTCCAGTTTTTCTTATTTAGATACAACACACATGGGCATCTTCACTGTTTATTACTACGCTCCATCATTTCCCTGCTGGCGAAAAAAAATCTGAGGATGGAGCCAAAGCCCTTGCGCAATACAATCCAAAGGAGGAGTCACCGACCTCGTGACTTCCAAAGACTTTCCAAGAGAAAAAACAACTGCAAACATGCGGGCCCAACACCAGATGGCGATCTATGCACAAGTGTGTAGATCTGCAGCTCTACAAGCCAAGAACAGATGCATACTGGTAAGTAGCATATTCCTTTTAATTATTGGTATTGTTAATTAATTTTTTGTTAAATAATTATTAATGGGTAATTAATTTTTATGAATTTATTTATTGATAATTATATTAATTGTGTTAATTTTTAATTGGCGCGGGTTATGGGTTTATAGGGGAATAAGGTGGGAATTAAAGTAACTGTAATAAAGTAATTAACATAAAAAAATTGGCATTGATAATTAATGTATTGTTTATTAATTATTAATTGGTAATTAATTTTGGTTATTAAATATTAATTTGTAATTAATTTTTATTAATTGATTAGTTGAGAAATATATTGTGTCAATTAAGTTTAGGAGTGAGTTGTGTGTTTATGGGGAAATAGGGTGGGAAGTAATTTTTTATAATTAAGTAATTATTAATTTTTATTTATTGGTATTGATCATTATTTTATTGATGATTGATGATTAATTTTTATTAATTGATTAATTGATATTTATAGTAATTGTGTTAATTTGTATGTGGAGCAGTTGTGGATTTATAGGGGAATAGGGTGGGAAGTAATTTAATGTTATTCAAGTAATTATTAATTTTAATTGATTGGTATATATAACTAAATTGTTGTTAATTTATTAATAATTCATTATTTAATTAGAAAAATTCTTTAATTAATACATATGACATTTTTAAGCCCTACGCTAGCCAACACTTTCCCTACTGTTGCACTCTATGGAGTGGGAATAGTAATTTTTACTCCTTACGCTATCCAACAGTTTCCCTACTGTTGCACTCACTGGAGTGGGAATAGTAATTTTAACCCTTTCGCTTTCCAACACTTTCCCTACTGTTGCACTCTCTGGAGTGGTAATAGTAATTTTTACCCCTACGCTATCCAACACTTTTCCTACTGTAGCACTTTCTGCAATTGAAATAGTAATTTTTACCCCTACGCTATCCAACACTTTCCCTACAGTTGCACTCACTGGAGTGGGAATAGTAATTTTTACCCCTACGCCATCCAACACTTTTCCTACTGTTGCACTCACTGGAGTTAGAATAGCAATTATTGCCCCTACACTCTCCAACACTTACCTTAAATGCGATGTAATGGTATGCGTTGTAATGGTATGCCTTGTAATGGTATAAAGCGATGTATTGGAATGCATTGTAAAGGTAGTTTCTAAAAATGCGATTTACGGCATGCGATGTAAAGGAATGCGTTGTAAAGGATGTTGCGATGTAAAAACTGTGTTATAAAGGCATGTGTTGTAAATGTATGCGTTGTAACGTCATACATTCATATGCGCTACATGGCACTTTGAAAAATGCAAAAAAGTGATTTTTTCTAGGAAATCGTGAATTACCACCAACTTGAAGTTGGTGGTAATTTGCGATTCCTTAAGGCCAGATCGCACATTTCGGGTGCTTCCAAAAATGCATTGCGATTCCTTAAATGCATTTGCAAAATAGGGAATCACACATTTTGCGATTTCTTATTTTGCGATGGCCTTTTGGGATGATACATCCTAAAAGGCTTTTTCCCGTTCACAAACTGGCCACTTCATACATCTGGCCCTTAATCTCTCTGGGTGATAAGTTGTGCTATAAAAATCTGCTGCAAGACGAACAAGCATTTACAATGCAATAGGTCTCGCATTTGCGAGAGTTTGAGCTATTGACATTGTAAGGCAAGGAAAGCAAGAGTAAGGTTGGAGCTGGGACTTACCCGTCCGGACATTACCTGCTTAGGGGACACAGTAAAATATTACATTAGCACCTTGCGAGCTCCAGCAACTTCTCTAAAAACGCAAATCAAAACAATTTTTGAAGAAGGTGGATCCTCATGGCAGGTGCAGCTGACAGCAGGCACAAAATTGTTTGAAATAGAAGTGCATAATTTGCACAACCCAAACATTCCAGTTGCTGCATGGAAAAGATCAGTGAATAGACAAATCAAGAAAATATCCTATGAAAGAGATCTGGACAGTTTACACCATCAATCCAATCTCTTAGCACTGGACACCTCCTACATAGTGAGTAAACCACAGCCTTATTTCGAGCAAGCACTGTCAGTCCCGGCCTGGAAAAAAATCACTTACATGAGACTTCTTGCATTGCCCATTGTGGATTTTAATCAAGCCTGGGCCCGGCAGGACAATCTAGCAACATGTCGACTCTGTAATTACCATTGTGAATCCTGGCTTCATCTGCTGTGCTGTTGCCCTAAATTAGCCAGCGAGAGGCACCGACTAGTTCATCCAATCTGCAGAGCCCAAGGTCTCGTACGATGCAGTGAAGTCTCTGACTTGTGTTTCTCTGCTAAAACAGCTCAAACAGTAGCACGGCTGGGGAAATTTATAGAATTAATCTGAGCCGCTTTGATGCAGAATACAGAGTTACAAAAAGAAACCAGTCGGCTACCAAGCAAGAGAGACCTTGACAAAATGTTCCTTTAAGTCTAATGCATTTGCACTTTACAGCCAGTGTTGATATTAATTTTAAGGTTTCATGTTCTATCAGTTTGCAATAACATGCTTAGGATTTTAACTCTGTTCTTTTTAATAATGATAGTATATTGTAATGATTTTAAGTAATTGAACAATAAAACTTAATACATACTTAAAAGTGCCTCCTTTTGGAGTTCGGGAACACAAACATAACTCTGAGAAAATGGGGATGATGCCTGGGACGATGATCTAATACATGGAGAAAGACTTATTGTGTGAAGAAGATAAGGATTCATGAAGGGCGACGAGGGTAAGTAAAATTAACGAGCGGAAAGGAGGATTGGTGTCCCTACGAAATGTGGAGAAGTAATCCAAGGTCACTTGAAATCATTTGATCAAAGAAGGTTGTTAATTGGACCTTTGGCACTGATTTACAAGGGTTTTTTGTGACAATAACTAGGTGATGCTGCTTGACTTAGCAGCAGAGATTTCCTTTGGACTGGTAGAGGTATAGAGTAGACCTCTATGCATTACTCGATTGTGTGGCTTCATGGTATGCAATGCTTTTGCTTTACGGAACTTCTACAGAAGTTCACCTATGCTGACACCATTCTTTCTATACTTATGGATCTAATTGGCATTGTATCTAGCATTCTTTAGGGTAGGTTAGATGAGGAATCTGAATTCTTCATGCATTATAGGCAGAAAGATCGAAACGTTCATACCTTATCCCTCAGAAAAATTTGAAAGGCTATACAATGTTTCTAGATTAATTTATATTACTGTGGCTTCAAATTTGCAATAAATCCATACTTAATCTGACTTATCGAATCTAAGCTTTACTGTGTGACCAAATGGGTTGCAATTTAATTGTGAATTTGAATTGACCCTCACTGTTTTATCACTCAAGTCCCCTAAAAAGATCAGTCGCAGAGGGAGGCAAGTAAGGGCCCTCTTCTTCTCTGCGTTAACAAATAGTAGCAGAGGATGGTTAGGGTCTTGAGATAGGGAGTAAGGGGTCTTTGAGAAGAATAGTTTCTGACCCCGATAAGTTTGTTCCTGGTCCCGAAGTCCGTATCACGATCTGAAGGAGTGGCAGAGTTCCAGTGTCCGGCGGCGAAGTAATAGCAGCGGAGGAGAGAGTATTAATAGTGTTGTGTGCACGGCTCAGGCTTAGCTTGCAGCATTGTGATAATTGTGTGATGTCTTGCAGAGGTGTTGTGAATGTTGTGCTTAACATGATAAAGTTGTTAATGGGATCGACGTGGCCTAAGATCCTGGGATGTAGAAGGCACTGTTTTGTGATTATCTGCATTAGCTTTTTCGGTTTATCATGAGATGTCGTGGGCAACCCAATTGAGATAGGGACTTTTATCTTTGGATATGATTGTGAAGGGTGAATAGTGCAGTAGATTGTTTGCACAGGAGTATACTGTACTGATCACGGCGATTCCTCACAGGTCAAGGTTTTGCTCGAATGAATGTTTGCGGGGTATTACTTGTGTGATGCTATTCTGTTGATTTCCATAGTGACGCAGGCAATCATATTTGTTATTATTATATTTATGTGCTTGTATGTCTGAAGTTGGAAGAGTGCATGCATGCAGATTGTAAAGGAGGGTGAGCCCCTGCAAGTAGCAAGATTTAGGTCACAGTCTTCTGCGCTGGGATTGGTAGGTTGGTTGGTTTGAAGCCATGCTGTTATTGGTTGGTTATGTCATATGGTGCCGCGCTGTTATAGGCTGGTGGCTCAGAAAACAAAGTGTGGAAATTGCTGTTTCTCTCTTTAGATTGGATAATCTTTATTGAGATTGTTGACATTGAATTAAAAAGAAAATGTTTTGAAGGGATAAGACGTGGTTTGGGGAGATGTGCCTATATACCTGTTAGAGACAGAGAGGAGGCACTGCCTGAGGATACCGCAGGTGATTATATGGCGATACATGTAGGGCTACATACTCGTGTTTGGCTCAAACAATGGCACAAGATCACAGAGAAAGAAGGTGCATTAGCGTTGTGTTATATTTAACATACAAATTATTGAAAATTTGAGGAGGATTATGTACAAAATAAAACCACAACCTAGATCTATACAGTTTGAAGCACTCAATGCTCTGGAGCGGGCTGCTCACGTGAGGGAAAAAGAGAGGTATCGAGGAAGAGCGAGAAGGGCAGTACGTATGTATGCAGATGCAAGATGGGATGCAGAACAGAAAGGGTGCAGGACAGATATGATCAAGGGAGCTAAATTATATCAGGCATTGGCTGGTGAGGAGTTTCGGAAAGAAGGACAAGAAAAGGAAAAGAAAGTGAGAGGAAATGGGCTGAAGGAATCAGATGAGTACTTGAAAAAATGAAACAAGAGTGAGTTGGGGCAGATGAGGCACTCTATAGAAAAGAAGCCCAATGGGGTTTGAATGATATGGTGGAATGACATAAACTCAGAGGCTAGCTGCGGGTGGGCCCTTGTGTCCCCGTTAACCTGACGAGATAGGTTCTCTCTTGCAAATGATGTGATGAGACTGGTCTAGAACTGAATAACCTTTCTCCACATGATCCTTTGTCTTCACCTTGCGAAGTATCACTACCAGCCACGGATGGCAATGTCCCTCGACTCAACCCTCCTCTTTAGTCCCAAGCAAATGACCATTATCCTTGTTTGACATAAGTGAAAATATTTTTTTACTGAATCTCTGACACCTTCAAAAGTTATTCCCCTGCGGGACCCAACTTTCAAATCCATAGAGTAAATATTGAGGTCCCAAGTGGTGATCCCAAGAAGCACAAAGTCAAGATGCATACTACTTCTTTTTTTGTAAAAAAAAAAAATCTTTAAAAAACATTTCTAATAAGCAATCACATAGCTAAAACGGATCTCTGTAGGTAATTTTTCAATTTGGGATGGGAGTGGCTATCAGCTTCAATCTCCAGAATATTATCAGGATTATTAATTGATGAAGACGGATGTATGACGTTACAACGCACACTTTTACAACGCATGCACTTACAACGCATTTTTTACAACGCATAATCCATTACAACGCACTACACTTACAACGCATGACACTACAACGCATTTTTAAAAACTACCATTACAACGCATACCATTACAACGCATAATATTTAATTGCATTTAAGGTAAGTATTAGATAGTATAGGGGTAAAAATTACTTTTCTAACTCCAGGGGGTGCAACAGTAGGGTAAGTGTTGGATAGTAAAGGGGTAAAAATTACTATTCTAACTCCAGGGGGTGCAACAGTAGGGTAAGTGTTGGATAGTATAGGGGTAAAAATTACTATTCTAACTCCAGTGGGTGCAACAGTAGGGTAAGTGTTGGATAGTATAGGGGTAAAAATTACTATTCTAACTCCAGGGGGTGCAACAGTAGGGTAAGTGTTGGATAGTATAGGGGTAAAAATTACTATTCTAACTCCAGGGGGTGCAACAGTAGGGTAAGTGTTGGATAGTATAGGGGTAAAAATTGCTATTCTAACTCCAGGGGGTGCAACAGTAGGGTAAGTGTTGGATAGTATAGGGGTAAAAATTACTATTCTAACTCCAGGGGGTGCAACAGTAGGGTAAGTGTTGGATAGTATAGGGGTAAAAATTGCTATTCTAACTCCAGGGGGTGCAACAGTAGGGTAAGTGTTGGATAGTATAGGGGTAAAAATTACTATTCTAACTCCAGGGGGTGCAACAGTAGGGTAAGTGTTGGATAGTATAGGGGTAAAAATTACTATTCTAACTCCAGGGGGTGCAACAGTAGGGTAAGTGTTGGATAGTATAGGGGTAAAAATTACTATTCTAACTCCAGGGGGTGCAACAGTAGGGTAAGTGTTGGATAGTATAGGGGTAAAAATTACTATTCTAACTCCAGGGGGTGCAACAGTAGGGTAAGTGTTGGATAGTGTAGTGTAATATTATGCGTTGTAATGGTAGGCGTTGTAATGGTATGCGTTGTAAAGGTAGTTTTTAAAAATGCGTTGTAGTGTCATGCGTTGTAATGTCATGCGTTGTAATGGATTATGCGTTGTAAAAAATGCGTTGTAAGTGTAGTGCGTTGTAACAGTTGCGTTGTAAAGGTTGTTCCCCGATGAAGACACCACTCTAAGATGGCACTGGATCTTCCATGTAGTCTGTAACTTCCTGGAATACATGTCCTTCTCATTAAAACACCCCAGAAACATGCTGCAGTGGGGAGATTGGCACACGAGCCCTGTGTGAGAGCGGCTGCCAGCATGTGGGACTGAAATGCTCTTGTTACCCCATCAGGATATGTGGGGGTCTCTAATGAATGGACGGACAGTGGATATGGCTTGCACACAACTATTTATGTAATGGGCAGGTGTGAGAATCCACCCTCAGTCACTACTAGACAAATTTCTTTGTGGCTAAACGTTTACAAAAAGATAGGTAACTGATACAACTTTGACTGAAAGTCTACTGGGTGCCTGCTAACCAGGTCCCCAGTACCAGCGTTCTTTCCCTAAACTGTACCATTGTTCCACAATTGGCACGCCTTTAGGCCCCATGTAAGTGCAAAGTAAATGGTACCCATATTGGACAAATTGTGCCACCCTAAGGGATTCCTCACCAAGCTCATGCAAACTGGCATTGCAGCCTGTGTGTCTTGGTGCAGAGAAAAGTGAAGAGTCGACATGGAACACATCCCTGTTTGCCATGCCTGCCAGCTCTACGGGTCATATTATCAAGCCCCTATTGCCACCACAACGTCACTTTTTGTGACGTTGTGGTGGCGATAGGGTCAGCGCCCTATTACCAAGGCAGCGTTAAACCACATACCATGACTAAAAGCCACATTAAGTGACTTAACATTGCCTTAGTAATAGGGCCCCTTTCCCGCTGACATTACCGTAAAAGGGGCGTGCAGTGGGTGTTGCGGTGGGCGTTCCACCGCAACAACCATTCACTTCAACGGTGCAACCTATTATCAAGAGAGGCGATAATAGGTGGCAGCGCTGAACTCAAGACCAGGAAAATCCTGGTCTTCAGGTGGCGAAACGAGGAGAAATGCTTCATTTCTCCTCGTTTTTGCTTTTTCCATGTATGTTGCCTTGTGCAGCACATATGGAAAAAGCAACATGCCAAGGTTTGTTTATGTATAGGAAGGTGTCCCTTCCTGTACATAAACAAAACTTTTTTTTAAATGCCATTTTGTAACTTACATGAAGCAGCACACATGTAAGTTATAAAATGGCATTTTGGGTTTGTTTATGTACAGGAAGGAATACCTTCCTGTACATAAACAAACCTCCCTGCTCGGTGACAGCCTTGCACTCAGATGCAAGGGTGCCTGCATTGGCGTTAAGTCGTGAGACTTAGCGCCATCGCAAGGGTAAACGTCAGGCTGCAACATATCCTGGGTAATATGGTGCAGCCTGTCGCTTCCGAAGTGGCGATGAGAGGCGTTAAGCCAAGGAGACTAATGCCTCTCACCGCCACTTCCTAGATAATATGCCCCTACATATGGTATAGGTAAGTCACCACTTCAGTAAAAGAGGCGCAGTTACTGCCAGCCTTGCTTCTCGTAAGATGGGACTATAAGTACAAAGTGAGTGTTTACGCTTGCAGGTTTTCAAAACACATAAATAAAAGGAATCGTAATTTACAATGTCAATAGCTCAAACTCTCGCAAATGCGAGACCTATTGCATTCTAAATGCTTGTTTGTCTTGCAGCAGATTTATATAGCACAACTTATCACCCAGAGAGATTAAGGGCCAGATGTATGAAGCGTTTTTCCGGTTCGCAAACGGGCCGATTCACAGAATCGACCGGTTTGCGAACGGGAAAAAGCCTTTTGGGATGTATCATCCCAAAAGGCCATCACAAAATAAGGAATTGAAAAATGTGTGATTCCCTATTTTGCAAATGCATTTAAGGAATCGCAATGCATTTTTGGAAGCACCCAAAATGTGCGATCTGGCCTTAAGTAATCGCAAATTACCACCAACTTCAAGTTGGGGTAATTCACGATTTCCTAGAAAAATGCACTTTTTGCTTTTTCAAAGTGCCATGTTACGCATATGAATGTATGACGTTACAACGCATACATTTACAACGCATGCCTTTACAACACAGTTTTTACATCGCAACATCCTTTACAACGCATTCTTTTACATTGCATGCCATTACATCGCATTTTTAGAAACTACCTTTACAACGCATTCCATTACATCGCTTTATACAATTACAAGGCATGCCATTACAACGCATACCATTACATCGCATTTAAGGTAAGTGTTGGATAGTGTAGGGGTAATAATTACTATTCTTGCTCCAGTGAGTGCAACAGTAGGGAAAGTGTTGGATAGCGTAGGGTTAAAAATTACTATTCCCACTCCAGTGAGTGCAACAGTAGGGAAAGTGTTGGATAGCGTAGGGGTAAAAATTACTATTTCAACTGCAGAAAGTGCTACAGTAGGGAAAGTGTAGGATAGCGTAGGGGTAAAAATTACTATTCCCACTCCAGAGAGTGCAACAGTAGGGAAAGTGTTGGATAGCGTAGGGGTAAAAATTACTATTCCCACTCCAGAGAGTGCAACAGTAGAGAAAGTGTTGGATATCGAAAGGGTTAAAATTACTATTCCCACTCCAGTGAGTGCAACAGTAGGGAAAGTGTTGGATGGCATAGGGGTAAAAATTACTATTCCCACTCCAGTGAGTGCAACAGTACGGAAAGTGTTGGATAGCGTAGAGGTGAAAATTACTATTCCAACTCCAGAGTGCAACAGTAGGAAAAGTGGGGCATATCAGCAACAACCGGCGATAATTATCACTAAGCGCACTTAGTGCTAGGATAATTATCGCCAGCTAGCGTGGATTTTTATCGCTGAGATAGCGTGCTATTAGCAAGGCTTATCTCAAAACCGATAAAAATCCTAGCGCTAACTGCCAAACGTGAGATTATCGCTGGAAACCCAGCGATAATCCCACGAAGTTCGGTGATAGCTGGCTGATAGGGCCTCACAAACTTAGCCATGATATCCACCTTACATAGGATATCATGGCTAAGTCAGTTTCAAAGCAGGCGTAAGGAAAGTAGTGATAACAGAAGTTATCGCTACTTTTCTTGTCGCTATGCTGCTTTGCGTGAGACTTAATAATAGGAGAAATGTCGCTTAGCGACATTTCTCCCGTTATCCTGGGGAGGAACGCCCACTTTGCATCTCATTAGAGATGCAAAGATGGGAGTTAGGAATTCAGGCGCTAAGGCAAGGTGTCACGCGATAGCGTGACCTTGCTAATATAGCGATAAAATTATCGCCGCTTTTCGGCCAAAAACGGCCGCAAAAGCGGCGATAATTTTCTATCGCCTCATTGTTGATATACCCCAGTGTTGGATAGCGTAGGGGTAAAAATTACTATTACCACTCCAGAGAGTGCAACAGTAGGGAAAGTGCTGGATAGCGAAAGGGTTAAAATTACTATTCCCACTCCAGTGAGTGCAACAGTAGGGAAACTGTTGGATAGCGTAAGGAGTAAAAATTACTATTCCCACTCCATAGAATGCAACAGTAGGGAAAGTGTTGGATAGCGTAGGGCTTAAAAAAAATGCTTATCAATTAAAGAATTTTTCTAATTAAATAATGAATTATTAATAAATTAACAACAATTTAGTTATATATCCCAATAAATTAAAATTAATAATTTCTTGAATAACATTAAGGTGCCGATTCCGATCCGTTAAAAATAATTTGCGTACGACCCTTATCCGTATTTTTTTACGTACGAGTCGTACAAGTACCGTACAAACTGCCAAGTACGATTCGTCCGTGAAAAATAACTACGAAAAGCGTCGGGAAAAGTCTACGAGAGTGCGTCGGAAAGTTTTCACGTCCGAATATCGTCGGGAAAAGTGTACGAGAGTGAGCCGGACATTTTTACGTGCAAATCGTAAAACACAAGTCCGAGTGCGCAAGTACGATCCCGACCGTCCGTCCGAATACACAATTGCAAGTAAAATGGCCCGTACGGAGCCAACACAGTAGGACACATGTACACGGGTAAACTTATGCCCGTGTACGAGCCGTACAGCCCCCCAACCCCCAAATATGTCAGCACCGTACACCACCCTGTCCGCACTGTACCTCAGCCCCGCAACTGTACGCGCTGTACCCCCCCATGTATGCGCCGTACCCCCATGTACGCGCCTTACCCCCCCTGTTCGCACTGTACCCCAGCCCCGCACCTGTACGCGCCGTACCCCCATGTACGTGCCTCCCCCCCGTACGCGCATCACCCCCGCATGTACGCGCCGTACCTCCGCATGTACGCGCCGTACCCCAGGGCCGCACATGTACGCACCGTACCCCCACCGCATGTACGCACCTTACCCCCCCCATGTACGTGCCGTACCTCCGCATGAACGCGCCGTACACCAGGGCCGCACCTGTACGCACCGTACCCCCACGGCATGTACGTGCCCCCCCATGTACGCGCCCTCCCCTCCCCATGTACGCGCCTTACCTCCCCCATGTACGCGCCGTACCTCCGCATGTACGTGCCGTACCCCAGGGCCGCACGTGTACGCACCGTACCCCCACCGCATGTACGCGCCGCACTCCAACACCGTACCCCAGCACCCTCACCCAGCATCGCGTATGTATGGATCGTACCTACGCAAAAAAGACTCCTACAGAATCAGGACACTGTAAAATAGCACAAGGAGGGTCAATTTGACTCGCACAACACCACAAAACACGTCTACATGACAAAATACATCTCAATGACTGACCTGGCACATCCAAACAGGCAAACAGAGGCCCCAAATGACAACCACCTCTTATAACACACCCACCAAAATTCAAACACAGCCACACCCAAAAATGGACCAATAAAAAGGGCCCACACACACACCCCATGAGCCTTTGCAACAGACCCACTGCTGCCAGACCCCACTGAGAAACAACTCCACATTACTCATACCTCCACTACACCTTCACTCACACACCTTCACACAACCTCCTCCACAAACATCCCCCTCTTCACATTCACACACACACCATCACATTCACACCCACACACCCACAACCATCCACACCCACACCCACACCCCACACCATGCCCACAGACAAGAATCCAAAGTTCACAACGGCGGAGCTGGACCTCCTTGTCAACGAAGTCATCAGAGTCGAGCCACAGCTGTTTGGAACATTGGTCAGACAGACCAGCATAGCTGAAAAATCTGCCATGTGGAAGAGGATTGTCGATAAGGTGAATGCTGTTGCGCCCATCCGAAGGACCAGGCATGAATGCCAAGTCAGGTGGTACGATCTGCGCAGGCCGGTCAAGAGGAAAATGAATGAAGAGTATGCCCAGAGTAACATCACTGGAGGTGGGCCGCCCCGCAGACCCGTACACTACCATCCCTGGGAGGAGAAGGTGATGGCCCTGCTACCGCCGGTGGGAGTACACAGAGTCGAAGGAGTCGCAGAGCCTGGTGAGTACACAAACAACTTACGTAACATGGGGGCACTGGGGTCCACACCACATATACACCAAATGCACACAACTTCCCCCAAGCACTAACCGCACACAACCACACTCAAAAACCACGCTCATGCCACTAACGTCTCCATGCACCCTTCACAAATCAAGGCAAGGCCATGTCCAAGGCTACAACAACCACAAACACAAGACTGGATGTCCGGGAGGCGGGGAGGGTGGGCCCCACACAACACATTGTGAAAATGAGACGCAGACACCAATGCCCTCAGCACATATGGCATAGGTACATACCCATGCACAATGCACAGGGACTGGCAAAGTACTGACAAGGTAGCTGACACTTGGCCCTGCTGTATGCAGCACAAGGCCCTCCTGGGACCACTGTACACTCAAACACCAACTCCACAAGCACCGGTATCTAGCACAGGAACTCACACTCACTGTCATGCCAGCATGAACCATGAGGGGACAGACACATCACCTGGGAGACCCAATGACAACTCACACTACACACAACAGCACGCCCGGTCACAACCCTCCCCCCCCCTAACACAAGCACACAACAAGACCAATCCAGAGCCAAATAAGCATCAGAGCCAACAATCTGCAGGTCAAACACTCAGGAGAACATCCCAATCTGTACCCCGCAACATACCCATCCCCAAGTGGACATTGAGAGGAATGCTAGGCACATCCAACTACCTGGAGGAACTGTGTCAACTTGAATATGTATGAAACATAGATGTCGCATGAAACACCATTAACATTGTCTCTCTCTCTCACACACAGGGCAACGTCGACGATCTCCCCCCAATACTGGGAGGGAAGAATCACAGTCCCAGGCTCCGCGTGAAGATGATCCCACCGGCAGCGATGACTCTCACCACTCCGTGGATGACCCCGACCAACCTGGACCCTCTGGTGCCCAAGCCCCTGCAGCACCTGCGTCAGGTATATCTGTGCCAACCACCACCCCCATTCCTGCCACATCCCAGGACACACCCAGGAGCCCTGCTCGCACTGAACAACAGAGCCAGTCTGACCAGGAGGGACAAGGTTCTCCGGGCACCCAGGAGGAGGCAGGCAACCCTGCAAATGCCATCCCTCAGGGGTCCCGTAGACCCGATGTGCCCACAAGGGCAGGCCAGGCTCAAGTGGGCAGGGGTGGTGGGAGTGGAGGCAGGCGGAGGCGCGAACCTGACCAGCCAGCTCAGGACACCGGTATGTCACACATACGCAACATCCTGGACTCATACCGGCGTGACACCAGAGGCATCAACCAGGTCGTGTCCAGACTCTCCGAGATGCAGGGGACCCTCGATGAGATTAAGAACCTGCAGGTCGAGCATCATGCCAGTCATCAACAACACCAAGGACGGATGGAGGCAAGACTGTCTGAGCTCCTTGTGGTGCACAGGGGCGTGAGCCAATCACTCCGTCAGATCGCCCAAAGCATCGGCAACCCTCCCTGTGCCACCAGGCGTAGACCAGCACCAGACACAAGGAGGGAGGAGGAGGAGGAGGATTCGTCTGAAGGAGCGTCCCCAGCATCATCAAGGCCTGCATCTGAGGGTCCCCGGAGGAAGGTGGGTCGTCCATGGAAAAGACCGTGAGAGTCAGCGGACCATCCACATCTCCCAGGTCACCTGGCCTGGCACCTGGCCCTCTGGCGCAACAGCAGCACCTCATCCAATGACATTCTCTGCCACATGGACTTGCTGGTCACAGTCTGACCAATGATGACGAACACTGTGCCCTGGACTCTGATGACTTCCAATGCCAAGGATACCATCTCCCCCTGTGAACTTTGGATTCTATTCCCCCGGTAGAGCACCTAATTGCATCTACCAAACCACTTACCCCACCGCAAATAAATATATCACTTTGGACATGAGACGTTCCTGTCATTTTGCATTATTCAACGACATATGTGTGTGGAAATGTCAAACTATGCCTGAGTGTTGAACTAACTCCAGCCATCCATACCCTGGGATCAGAGTCTGGTACAGGACACACATGGGTCACAAGGTATCATTCAATGTAGGCATGGAGCACAACACTCACCTGTGATGGCCTCTGGCTGCTGAGGGGGTGCTTGCTAAACTGTGCGGAGAGACCTATTTGGGAGATTATCATCAAGGCGTAGAGGTCATGGCTCATGTGGAGGTTCCCGGGGAGTGAGTCCCAGGTATGTGTGGCCAGGTGGGAGAACAATGTCCTGTATGCTGGAGTACGGTGGATGTGAAGAACTGTGGCCAGGGCAAGGTTGGATGCACGGAGATGGCCCAACGGGATCTAGGATGACAGACATACAAGGTTGGTTGGGGTCGGGTTGTGGACTGCCTCCTGAGTGTGGGCGGGGAGTGTGGAGGTCATCCTGCAGCAGACAGTGATCCATTGCAGCTATCTATGGTGGACGGTGAGATGGCTGGGGCGCAGGGTGTTGAATCTGAGGTGTGCAGATGCACCCTGGAAGTGGACCAGTTTCCTGGGAGTTTGGATGTACTTGCTCCGTAGAGGGCAGGGCAGTATTTGACACGGATGTTGTCATGGACCTGGGGGATGGTCTGTCTTTTCTTGGAGTGGATCTATCTGTGGATCATGTGCATAATGCAGAGGGCGTTGCAGCATGAGGTACAGACGGTGTGGACTAGCATGGCATATGTGAGCGAGCCAAACATGATGCACACCATCTTGTGTGTGTGGCCACTGGGTGCTTGTGCATGGCTCTTGCGGGTGGGACACAGGCACTTGACCCAGCTGGAAGGGGACAATCCTCAGATGATCACCTCAGTCCTGTACAAGTCCAGCCTCAGGTGGCTTGTGTTCAGCCATTCATCAATGGATCTCATGCATACTTGAATGATGGAACTGCCAATGTCTGTGTCTTTGTTGAGGGTGAGGAGCACCTGGCTGTCAATGGCATACAAGCTGATGATGAGGTGCTGTGCGCATGTGATGGTGGAGAGGGGGGTCCTGGACACTCTGTAGATTGACATGCTGAGAGATGATACCTGTGCCATGTCCCAGACGATGACACCATACTACATGCTGAAGCCTTGAGTCCCACTCCCATGCCCTTGCTGGGCTACAGAGCCTGTGGGGAGTATTAGGGATGTGACCTGGTTGGTGTTACAGGGCCTGGAAGGCGGGGCAGCGCAGTGTAGGCAGTTGGAGTTGCACACTCAGCATGCAAAGGTGTCGTGTGTGTTCCCAGGGTATGTCTGACAGCAGGCGTTAGATGTGCGGATGGACATAGCTCGGAGTGTGGCTGATACATCAGACTGTAGTGTGATGTGGGTTATGCAAGGACAGGATGGTGGTGCAATGTGCACCTTGCATGTGTTGATGGTCCAGCCTTTGGCACCGCGTGGTGGCAACAGTGGCATAGACAAGCTGAGGACAGCCAAATGAATGGGTGGAGGGAGGAAGTGAGGAGCATCTTGGAGGCGTGTGTGTTGCCAAATCTGGATACTCTGTGGGCCCTTGCTGCAGGGGCCGCAGCAGCAGGCGGCATCTCCTTGCAAAATGACAGAATTTGCACACATTGACTAGGATGTCAGAAGGACAACTGCAACAGGCACGTGTGTAAAGCAAGGAGTGTCCAGTGTCACATGGCACACCCAGAGACAATGCATGCACAATCACCAAAGAAGCATGACACTGGATCAGGAAACTGAAGGCCGACCTGCGCACAGGAGACACACCCTCAGCAGCTGTTGATGGCCCATTGTGTGGACCAACATGCCAAAAAACATACACAACCATGTACTTCATGCCCAATAGGGAGCCTAATCCATGAGCAACTGCATGCATGTTGCTAAACTACATATGGACTCCTATGCATAATCTTCCACAACTATGCCAGATATGCCGCATGCAAAGTGGCAAGAGACCTGCATTGACAGAGATGAGGCACCTTGGAGTGTGACTGTTAGACGGCGACCTCAGAGGAGCCCGGAAAGGGGGTCCTGACTACCCTGAGACCCACCCTCAAAGTATCGTAGCCGGGCACTGGCGGGAGACTCCTCAGGAGGAGGAATCTCGTATCGAGGATCGTACTTCTGGCACCACACGACACAGAAACACCACACCGTGCGTTCTTAGGAATCAACCTTTATCAAACAGGTTAGCACTGCAAATATGTACAAGGAGAGCACGGGCTCAATGAGTCTCGGAAGGGATAGGGGTAGCGGGACAGTCTCTGGTAAAAGGTTCAAGGCAAGGACGTACCCGGCGCACAGCTCACAATCCTCGAGCTGGGGGGTAGGCTTGTTGTCGTTGGGGTCCGGCGGGACCGGTGGAGTCTGTGGAAGCCGCGAGTCACTCAGCGGGCTCAGGTACAAGTTCGGAGGTCTTACGATCTTCAGGGAGCCGCGAGTCACTCAGCAGGGCTCAAGTACAAGTTTGGAGGTCTTACGATCTTCAGGGAGCCGCGAGTCACTCAGCAGGGCTCAGGTACAGTTCGGAGGTCTTACGATCTTCAGGGAGCCGCGAGTCACTCAGCAGGGCTCAGGTGGTTCTAAGTTCCAGGAGCCGCGACTGCGTCAGCAGGCTCTCGTTGTTCCAGCGTCGAAACTGCCGGACAGTCCCAGAGCACCCCTTGTTATAGGTCAACCCCTCTTTGATGTCCGGAGTCTGTGCAGGCAGGGGTCTTGTCACCTGGGGGTCGCTTGTCGGGGTTTCCTGCCATTGTCTTGTGATCCTTTCAGGGCCGGGTCGGGAGGAGTCCCAGACACCCAGCAGGCGTGGAGCCAGCCCTCAGGGAGGCCGGAGGGCCGATCGAAACCCATCGTCCCAGGGGAGTTCAGAGGTGCGATAGAAACTGCTCCTCCCTCTCTCATCCCCTGGAAGCGTGATGTCCTCCAGCCGGAGTGGCGCCTCTAGGCCCGGGTCGCGCTGGGGCCGGGCGACCATCTTGGTGCATGAAGTGGGCACGCGGGCCCGGGGTGGCCGAAAGGAGAGAGGCCATGGACGAGGATGTCCGGGTCGGGTGCGTGTGTTCTGGTGGGAAGGATCGGCTAGGCCGTGGGCTTGGGGCTGCAGGTACCAGGTTAGGTGGTGCGGGGACAAGTAGAGCCATGTTACGAGGCCGGGTCCAACACGCGTCCCCCCCAGCTGAAAGCCGGAGAGAACTGCCCATCATCTTGGGGGGTTCTCTTCACTGAGGCGGAAGAACCGGGAGAGGCCGTCAGCGTTGGCGTGGTCCGTACCAGGGCGATGTTCTACAGTGAAATCCATCCCCTGGAGGGAGATTGACCATCACAGTAGCTTGGGGTTTTCTCCCCGCATCTGCATGAGCCATCGCAAGGGCCGATGGTCGGTTTGGACTTTGAAATGGGTGCCGAACAGGTAGGGGCGTAGTTTCTTGAGTGCCCAGACCACGGCAAAGGCTTCGCGCTCAATGGTGCTCCATCGCTGTTCTCTGGGCAACAGCCGCCGGCTGAGGAAGGCGATGGGCTGGTCTAGGCCTTGGTCATTCACCTGGGACAGGACGGCCCCAATGCCATGCTCGGAGGCATCGGTTTGGACTACAAACTCCTTGGAGTAGTCGGGAGCCTGGAGGACGGGGGCCGTGCACATGGCCTTCTTTAGGGCATCGAACGCCTCCTGGCAGGCGGTCGTCCACTGCACCTTCTTTGGCTGTTTTTTGG
Organism: Triturus cristatus; assembly: GCF_964204655.1. Lineage (NCBI taxonomy): Eukaryota > Metazoa > Chordata > Amphibia > Caudata > Salamandridae > Triturus > Triturus cristatus. The sequence goes on from NW_028187395.1 coordinate 105,883, forward strand.
ATGTGAGTTCTGTGAGGGGGCCGACAGGGCTGCCATACCCCCTGATGAATCTTCGGTAGTAGCCAGTGAGGCCCAGAAAGGCTCGGACCTCCGTTTGGGTGGTGGGGGGTTCCCAGGCCACGATGGCGTCGATCTTCGGCTGTAGAGGGGCGACCTGGCCACTCCCGACCTGGTGCCCCAGGTAGACTACTGATCCTTGCCCAATTTGGCACTTGCTGGCTTTTACTGTGAGGCCTGCCTGGCGCAGGGCGGTTAGCACCCTCCGGAGGTGCTGGAGGTGCTCACTCCATTCGGAACTGAAAACGGCGATGTCGTCTAGATAGGCCGCGCTGAACTGTTCCAGCCCGGCCAGGACTCTATTCACCAGTCGCTGGAAGGTGGCCGGGGCATTTTTCATTCCGAAGGGCATTACGCGGAAGCGGTAATGCCCATCTGGGGTGGAGAAGGCGGACCGCTCCTTGGCCCCCTCGGTGAGCGCAATCTGCCAGTATCCGCAGGTGAGGTCGAAGGTGCTGAGGAACCGGGCTGCCCCGAGTCGGTCAATGAGCTCGTCAGCTCGTGGAATGGGGTGGGCATCGGCTCGGGTGACGTCATTGAGCCCCCGGTAGTCCACACAGAACCGGAGCTCGGGGGCGACACCGGGGGCCGCTGCCTTCGGGACCAGGACCACTGGGCTGGCCCAGGGACTGTCAGATGGCTCGATCACCCCCATGGTCAACATCTTCGAGACTTCAGCTTGAATGCAGGACCGGACCCGATCAGGGACCCGGTATGCTCGGTGTCTCACCGGCGGGCTGTCCCCGGTGTCCACGTCATGGACACACCAGTCGGTGACTCGGGGGATCAGGGAGAAGAGGTTGGCAAATTGTCCTAGGAGCTGGCGGCAGTCCTCTTGTTGCTGGGCAGTGAGAGCTGGGGAGAGGTTCACTCCCTCCACGGAGCCATCCTGCTCCTTGACACACAGGAGGTCCGGGAGGGGATCGGACTCATCTTCGGCCCCGTCATCGGTGGCCAGCAGGAGGCTCAGTTCTGTCCGCACGAAGTGAGGCTTGAGGCGGTTCACGTGAAGGACCCGAAGGGGATCCCGAGGCGACTGGACGTCCACCAAGAATGTGACTTGACTCTTCCGCTCAATCACTTTGTAGGGCCCGGTCCACCTGTCCTGGAGGGCGCCTGGCTTCACGGGGGCCATGACCCATACTTGTTGGCCCGGCTGGAACTCGACCAGAGTGGCATTCTGGTCGTACCAGCGCTTCATCTCTTCTTGGCTTGTCTCTAGGTTGGCCTCGGCCAGTGCTAGGAACTTCCTGGTCTGGTTCCGGAGGGTCAGAACATAGTGGAACACATCTCGTGGGGTGGTCTGGGGTGCCGCCTCCCACCCTTCCTTAACCAAGCTGAGGGGACCTCGGACGGGGTGTCCATAGAGCAACTCAAACGGGCTGAACCCTAGGGACTTCTGGGGGACCTCTCGGTAAGCGAACAAGAGGCAGGGGAGCAGGACGTCCCACTTACGCCGGAGGGGCTCTTCTAGGCCGGTGATCATCCCTTTCAGAGTCCTGTTAAACCTCTCTACTAGGCCGTTCCCTTGGGGATGGTACGGGGTGGTGAACTTGTAGGACACTCCACATTGTTGCCACAGGGACGTCATGTACTTCGAGATAAAATTAGTGCCGCGATCGCTCACGACCTCGCGGGGAAAACCTACCCGGGAAAAGATCCCCATCAGGGCCCGGCCCACTACGGGGGCCGTGACGGTGCGTAGGGGGATCGCCTCAGGGTATCGGGTGGCGTGATCCACCAGGACCAGGATGAAACGGTGACCTTGGGAGGTGGGGGGGTCCAGGGGCCCCACGATGTCGATCCCGACTCGTTCGAAGGGGGTACTGACGACCGGGAAGGGTTGGAGGGGAGCCTTGCGCTTCCCCCCACTCTTCCCACTAGCTTGGCACGTGGGACAGGACTTGCAGTGGGCTTCTACAGCTGCTCTCATTCTAGGCCAGTAAAAATGGGTCACGAGACGGCTGTAGGTCTTGTCTTGACCCAGGTGGCCGGCGAGGGGGACGTCGTGGGCTAAGCCCAGGAGGAAGTCTCGGAAGCGGAGGGGTACCACCAGCACCCGTCCGGATCCCAGCTCCACCGACTTCTGCTCACTGTACAAAATGTTATTCTCCCAATAAATTCGGTGCGTTCCAGTTTGGTCGCCTGCGGCTTGGCCCTCGGCCTGGCGCCGTAGTCCGACCAGGGAAGGACAAGTGGCTTGCTCCCGGCAAAACTCCTCCCGGGTGGGCCCGCCCTCGTGGCGCCATTGGGCCAATTCGGGTAGATCGCCTAACTCGGGGACCGGGGCGGTGTCGGACAGTGAGGGTTCGTCGCTGGCGACGGGCCCTTCCGATGGGGGGACGGGAGGACCCTCGGTGGTTACTGCTCTGACTTCTTCGGTCGGGGCGTCTTCGACTTCTCCCAGGGGGGGAAGTCGAGCTGACATAGATCGGGTGGTGGCGCACACCCACTCGGGGAGCCCCATCATTTCTAGGTGGGCCTTGCGCTCGACGTGCTTCCAGGGAGAACTCTCCAGGTCGTTCCCTAAGAGGCAGTCGACCGGCTGGGAGGTTCTTACGGCAACCCTCAGTTTACCTATCACCCCACCCCACTCAAACGGCACCAGAGCTACCTGACACATACTCTCTCTATTATCTGCGGAAATTACCGGGCAAAAGACGTTGGGGAGGATCTGCTCCTCGGGGACTAAGTGCCTGAGGACACCGGTGATGCTGGCCCCGGTGTCCCGCAGGGCCTCTATTTGGTGGCCATTGATCTTGACGAGCTGCCCGTATTTCTTCGTGTTGGAGGGCAGGAGGCTACCAGGGACCATCTCCCTATCTCCCAGGGATACTAGGGCCATGGCTGCGGGTTCCCACTCCCCGGTTTCCTCAACCTCCTCCCCCAGAGCTATGTTGGCTATCTGTCTTGCAGGGGTGTTTTGGGTGGCCATGGGGCATTCTGGGTCATTGGCGTAGTGCCCGGGCTTCTGGCAGCGGAAGCAAGTGACGGTTACCCGGTGTCCCCGTCTCCCGGGGTGTCCGGTTACTGGTGGGGGGGTGCTGGAAAAGGTGGAGGTTGGGTTTTTGGGGGGCTAGGCTGGGACTCTCGCTGCCCTCCCTGGTTCCCTCCTCCTCTCTGGCGGGGTGGTCCCTGACTGGCTCGGGGGTATTCTCCTACCGTGCCCCGGGGGACCCGGGTGTTGGTCCAGCGGTCTGCTTCCACCGCCAGCTTCCTGGGATCGGTGAGTTTGCTGTCAAGCAGATGCTGGCGTAGTTCCACAAAGCAGTTCGCAGCCAGGTGTTCCCACAACAGGAGGTCGGTGAGTTCCTCAAGGGTGGTGACTTTGCTGCCCTTGACCCACCCATCGAAGGCCCGACTAAAAAAGTGTACATATTCCACCCAGGTGGTGCCCGGGATTTTCCTGCAGTCCCGGAATCGCTGACGGTACATCTCGGGGGTGAGACCGTACCTTGTGAGTAGAGCCTCTTTCATGTGGCTGTAGGAGGTCTGCAGAGAGATGGGTAGGTCGAGCAGGGTGTCTCTTCCTTCGCTCAGAAACCGTCCCCACAACCCTGCCCCCCAGTCCTTCTGCGGGACCCGATGGGAGGTCATGGCGACCTCGTAGGCCCTGAACCATTGTTGAATGTCATCGTTTTTATAATATTCTTTGACCACGTCCTTGGGGATGTGGACCTTCTGCTCCGCTGGGGAGGCCGCCTCTCGGTTTCCCGGGGGCCTCCCTTCCTCGCTTCTGGCCTTGAGCTCGATTTCTTTCAAGCTGCGTTCGTGCTCTAGTTGGAGCTTCCTTCCTTCGTGTTCCCCTTGGAGCTTCTTCTCTTCTAGCTCGCCTTGCACGCGCATTTGCTCTACTGCTAGCTTTTTCTCCGCTAACTTTAATTCGCCTTCGATTTTGAGTTTGGCTAACTCGAGTTCGTGATTGCGGCTTCTCTCTCTGTCCGCGAGTTCTTCCGGGGATAGGCCCCCGTCTGGTACGATGCCTCGCACCTGATTGCTGCTGCTTTCGCCTTGGGGGGGGTTCGGCCTCGTCGGGGCGCTCCCCCGTGTCTTCCGGGCGGGAGGCCCCGGCATCCACCCAGGCTTTCAGTGCTTTCTGCAAATCTTCCTTGGTGTTGAGACCGGTGGTAGCGATTCTAAGTTCTTTGCAGAATTGCTTTAGTTCTTTGTGCGTGTATTCTTCTAGTTGTTCCACCTGGAACACCCTGTTGGCGTTTGTTTCTGCGGGGATCATGGCGTTTCCTTCTGCCATCTTTGTCGGTAGTGCGTCCGTCGTTCACGGTACGATCTCTCGGTGATGGGCCCGAATCCCGTCGCTTGCCACCAATGTTAGACGGCGACCTCAGAGGAGCCCGGAAAGGGGGTCCTGACTAGGCCTGGGCGAAGCACTACGCTACGCTCGCGTAGTTTGCGAAGTTCGCGCTACTTCGCGCTACGCGAACTGCACGTAGCACAGTGCGAACACGCGTAGCGTAGTGTTGCGTAGTGCTGCGGTCATTGTTTGCTTGCTCGCGGTCCTCAACGTCAAGTTGGCGACCGCGAGCAAGCAAAATGACATCCTGGCGAGACTTTTTCCTTGTTCGCGTCGCGAGCATGGAAAATAAACCTCCCGGCGAGATTCCCAACGCGAGAAGGTCAGGTTTCTCATTGCGAGGGGTCGCGTATGCTCGCGACCGCTCGCGATGAGAAACTACCAGTTCGCGTTGAGAAAGCTGCAGCTCGAGGAAAAATCTACTCGAGCAGCAGAAAACTACAGCTCGCACTGTGCAAGATGCCATTTTCAATGATTGCACAGTGCCGGTTGCTTGTCCGCACTGTGCAATCATTGAAAACAACATCTTGCACAGTGCGAACATGTTACTTCGCAGTTCGCGAAGTGCTACGCGTAGCTCGCGTAGTGCGAACTTCGCTTTGCGTAGCTTCGCGAAGTGCTACTTCGCGAACTACGCCCACCCTTAGTCCTGACTACCCTGAGACCCACCCTCAAAGTATCGTAGCCGGGCACTGGCGGGAGACTCCTCAGGAGGAGGAATCTCGTATCGAGGATCGTACTTCTGGCACCACACGACACAGAAACACCACACCGTGCGTTCTTAGGAATCAACCTTTATCAAACAGGTTAGCACTGCAAATATGTACAAGGAGAGCACGGGCTCAATGAGTCTCAGAAGGGATAGGGGGTAGCGGGACAGTCTCTGGTAAAAGGTTCAAGGCAAGGACGTACCCGGCGCACAACTCACAATCCTCGAGCTGGGGGGTAGGCTTGTTGTCGTTGGGGTCCGGCGGGACCGGTGGAGTCTGTGGAAGCCGCGAGTCACTCAGCGGGCTCAGGTACAAGTTCGGAGGTCTTACGATCTTCAGGGAGCCGCGAGTCACTCAGCAGGGCTCAAGTACAAGTTCGGAGGTCTTACGATCTTCAGGGAGCCGCGAGTCACTCAGCAGGGCTCAGGTACAGTTCGGAGGTCTTACGATCTTCAGGGAGCCGCGAGTCACTCAGCAGGGCTCAGGTGGCTCTAAGTTCCAGGAGCCGCGACCGCGTCAGGAGGCTCTCGTTGTTCCAGCGTCGAAACTGCCGGACAGTCCCAGAGCACCCCTTGTTATAGGTCGACCCCTCTTGATGTCCGGAGTCTGTGCAGGCAGGGGTCTTGTCACCTGGGGGTCGCTTGTCGGGGTTTCCTGCCATTGTCTTGTGATCCTTTCAGGGCCGGGTCGGGAGGAGTCCCAGACACCCAGCAGGCGTGGAGCCAGCCCTCAGGGAGGCCGGAGGGCCGATCGAAACCCATCGTCCCAGGGGAGTTCAGAGGTGCGATAGAAACTGCTCCTCCCTCTCTCATCCCCTGGAAGCGTGATGTCCTCCAGCCGGAGTGGCGCCTCTAGGCCCGGGTCGCGCTGGGGCCGGGCGGCCATCTTGGTGCATGAAGTGGGCACGCGGGCCCGGGGTGGCCGAAAGGAGAGAGGCCATGGACGAGGATGTCCGGGTCGGGTGAGTGTGTTCTGGTGGGAAGGATCGGCTAGGCCGTGGGCATGGGGCTGCAGGTACCAGGTTAGGTGGTGCGGGGACAAGTAGAGCCATGTTACGAGGCCGGGTCCAACAGTGACGAACACCTTTATTACTCAGCCTCACACTAAGGGAAATGCATCAATTGGAACAGACTCACAGGTCAATTGGCTGACCATGTGTGACCTACACTGGACACCCCCTTCAACACACAGATGTGTAAATCCTACTGAGCTGGCACACAAGTGAAGGGCTTGAGCCTAACACCCCTTGCTGCACACGGAGAGTCTACAATTCCCCATTGAGCCTCATATGGGGATGCCCCACACTATGTCCACCATTAGCATCCCGTATGTTCCTGAGGGACGTTATACACACATTGATGCCTTCATCAGAATCCACAAACCATTACAGATGACTGTCAGGAAGGGTGACTATCAATTCATGGGAGCCATGCAACACGTCATGTGGCCCATGGTGAGTCGACATGTATGCATGGTAACACAACATGCACAGGAGCAGTCCCCACATATCACAAACACGTACCACCCACAAAATGCCTTGCTGCACTCCTTACCCCAAATGACTTTTCACCATGTCTGTGCATGTAACTCTGATCCAGCACACGTTGCAATACTCATGAGGAATAGCAGGAGGGCAATGATGACATGAGCAGACGACAGCCGCAAGAACCTGGGGAGGACAGACACACAACAAGTCAGCAAAGAGCTAGTAATCCTCAGACAAGTACATGTACTCTACAGGAATGATGTTGTCACCATGCCCTTAATAAATTTAGTGTCTCAGCTAATATGTGTGGAATGACATCATCACTTGAATGACACATCAGAACACACCTCCAAGTCACTTAGCACACAGTCAGCTCGACACACACATTGCAACACATGCCACACAAGGCTCAAAGCGTGCACACTCAGACACAGGGACTCACCATCATGAGAAGAAGTTGCGGATAAGCTGACTCCGGATGTCCTCATCCTCATCCTCATCCTCATTTGCCCCGTGCCCGAGCCCTTCATCCTCCACGAGTGGAGGATCCTGCTCATCCGGATCAAGGATGAGTGGCACGGCCTTCTCCTCTGCCATGTTGTGCAGCATGCAGCACACAATGAAGATTTTGCAGACCTTCACCGGGGCATATGGGAGGGCGCCGCCGGTCTTGTGGAGGCACCGGAATCTGCTCCTCAGGAGTCCAAACGTCCTCTCAATCACGCGCCTCGTCTGCCCATGGGTGTCGTTGTACCGGTGTTCTGCGGCTGTTCTGGGGTTGCGGAGAGGCGTCATCAGCCATGACATGTTGGGATAGCCAGAGTCCCCTACATGGAAACATCATGTGAAGAAGTGGGTCAGGAGATGCCGTAAGATACAAAGATAGCACTGAACACAGGACTAACAGAGTATACCCACGAACAAGACATGCTCGTTCCGCGTGCAGCTGCAGCATCATTTCTGGCACCCTGCTACGCCTCATGATGTATGCATCGTGTGCGGACCCTGGAAAACGTGCACAGACATGGGAAATCAGCATGTTAGCAAGACACACCACAAGGGAATTAATGGAGTGGTAATGTTTTCTGTTTCTATAGGCTACCTCCTGTGCCTGTGGTGGTACCATAGCCACATGTGTCCCATCAATGGCCCCAATTACATGAGGCATCCCTCCCAGGGCATAGAACTCACCCTTGACACCTGTCAACTGCTCACGAGTGGGAAAATGGATGAATTCATCCAGGTGCACCAACATGGCTTCTATAACATCATGCAGGACACGGCTGAACATTGTCTGGGACATGCCACCGACATCAGCTATGGTCAATTGAAATGTGCCGGTGGCAAAATAATGTAGGGCTGCCATCACCTTCATCTTGGGGGTCAGAGCTGTAGGATAGCTGTGCTGTGGTTGGAGGTGTGGTGCAAGCCGGCGGGTCAAGTCCTCTATCAACTCTTGCGAAAAGCAGTATCTGCGTATGCAGTCATGTTCACGCATGGCATCCAGGTCTGGCATTCGTCTGGGAAAAGGCGGTGCCCTGCAGAGATTTGGAAGGAATAACGAAGAGTGAGTACATTACCACACCAATGTCACTGAGGTGAGCACATGTTCAACAGATAATACATATCTGCTTAATACAGAGTCTGTGCTGTGCAATACATCCAGGACACGTGGGCCAGCCAGGTGATACTCCTACGATGAGCCAGCCACAATAGTTGCATGGCAATGTTGACGTGACATGCCATTAAAATAGCTGTGGGCCAGTGTAAGTGACAAGCCAGACACATTACATGAGTGACAGACATCCACATATCAGCATTTGAAGGATGTCATCTCATACAGACAGCTGGCAGGAGTCTAGACGCACAGGTCACATGTCATCTGGAAAAGGACAGATAACACACATTTTCATGAAGGGGTCCATGTCAAAAACTGATGACACAGACATTGAGAGAACGCAGATATTGCCTCATGTCAGGAAGTCATCTTCTAACCATCATGACACATGTAACGTGTGAGTCCACATGTGGCATGGTGTGCGTATATGTGTGTCATGCACATATGCACACAGACACATGTTGGATGCTGCAACAGCAGACGGAGTTGCCGGAACACCAACGGAAAGCTCATGGGAACACATGATACACACATGACATAGTCACATCGTGGCACGCTGGGAGTCACATGTCAGGTGTAATTATCCGTGTACCTGGCATCAGGGGACAGTTGCGGGTGTTGCTGACTGTGCCATACCAGTGATGCAGTGCTTGACACGTGTGTCGTACATGCACACATGTGCAAAGTGTGAAGGGGAAGTGTGCCACGTAGTGCCCCATCACACATGACATGTGTAAACAGCTCATCACACATCTATTGTGCCACAACATGAGGAGCCATGTGCCACATCACTGCCTGAAACACCAAGGCCCTGCACATGAAGGACTGCACTGACAATGACTTGATGTACAGCCTTGTGCGAGTCTGACACCTCCATTCCGTTCGTGTGTGCCTCCTATCACCAGTGTAAGCTGTGAAACGCAGTACACACGCTCTGAGGGCGTGTGTAGGGCCCGCACTCACGCGTGAGTACCTGCCGTACGCGCGTGAGTACGTGCCTATCACTATAGTCGTGTTACTGTAGGTCCAAGTGATACGGCACATACTCACGCGTGTACGGCCCGTACACTCGTGAGTACGTGCCGTATCACTAGGCCCTATGGTACCCCCAACTATAGTGATAGGCACGTACTCACGCGTGTACGGCCCGTACACGCGTGAGTACGTGCCGTATCACTCAGACCTACGGTACCCCCAACTATAGTGATAGGCACGTACTCACGCGTGTACGGCCCGTACACGCGTGAGTACGTGCCGTATCACTGGGCCCTACGGTACCCCCAACTATTGTGATAGGCACGTACTCACGTGTGTACGGCCCGTACACGCGTGAGTACGTGCCGTATCACTAGGCCCTATGGTACCCCCAACTATAGTGATAGGCACGTACTCACACGTGTACAGCCCGTACACGCGTGAGTACGTGCCGTATCACTAGGCCCTACGGTACCCCCAACTATAGTGATAGGCACGTACTCACGCGTATATGGCCCGTACACGCGTGAGTACGGCCCGTATCACTGTAGTGATGGTGCCCTAGGGGTACGTGTGAAACGCGCCGTACCTGTGTGAGGATTTAAGAATTACAATGGGGACACATGAGGGACAAGTATTAGGGCCTAAATGCATGCTGGTTGTCATGGATACCGAGTTTCAAGTTCAAAATTTTACATCATGTGGTCTGGAAAAAGCAGTTGGCCACATTATATATTGTTGCAAAGTGGTTGTTGACTTGACATGATGCTGCAAAATCGAAAGATGCAAAGGCTGTCACTGGTGTATGTTTAAAGGGATTGGAGGAAACGTAGGATGCAAATGAGTCTGACCAATCACTCTGAACTCCTGTAAATGAAATAGGCCAGCAAGGCAGATATAAGGCAGGCAGAACCACGGAGAGGGCACTTGCCTGCACAACATGTCAGTCGATACCACTGCTGCTGTATTGTCTCCCTCTGGCACCATGTCAAGGACTGTGGAGAGGGCCCAGCCTTTCACCCAGGAGGAGAACGAGGCCCTGCTGGATGTGATCCTCCCACGGTACCCCATGCTGTATGGTCGACCAGGGGAGCAGGTGAGTGCTGACTCCACTACCTATGCCTGTGCACCTTTATTGTGTCTGTCACTTCTGGCATTGTGGCCAGGTGTGACAGACATGCAATGTTGGGTGGAGTGGGTCCCAGGGGGTGGGGGGGGGGGGCTTATGTCTCTCATGCAGGGCTTGATGTAGTTCATGTGTGCACTCCTCACTTGCATTGTGCTTACTGTGACATTAACTGCATAGTGCATGGCACATTCCGCCACCCTAATCCTCTTGGGCATTCTTGTTCTATTGTCCTGCGGTGATTCAGTGGTCACCCCGGTGTGACAGGTGACTGCACCCACAGATGCATGTGAGAGTTGAGTGGAGCTCTGGTGAGAGTGTCCAAATGATGTGTACGCCCCCTGGACATTGATGTGTGTGAATGTTTCTTGTCATGTGGGTGAGTGTCTATGTAGAGTGTTGCACCCCAGCTGCATGGAGGAGGCAACTGCTCAATCCATCTGATGTGTGAAGTAAGCCGTGCTGTGTGTCTGACTTGCTGAGCTAGCGCAACACCTGTGACCCCCCCTGGCAAGTGGCACCTTTGCAGAGTGAGGTTTGCATCCGCTGTTGCCAATGGCAGGTGATTGATGTGTGCCTGTGTGTGTCTGTGTACTCTGCTGAGGTTTCGTCAGTGGCCTGGGGCATGTGACTGCTTTGCGGTGCTGTCCATCAGCCTTGTGTTGCTTGGGATGCACAGTGTGTGCCATGATCAGGGATTGTTTCGCACCCCTCATGCCACCTGTGTACTTACTATGCCATGTAGTGCATTGGTACGTCCCCAGTGGAAAAAGTCCCTATGACTAAGGTGCTATTACTTGCCAGCATACTATGCCCTGTTCAACAAATCTAAGATGTTCCAATGTGTGTCTCTGTGACATGGTGCAGGTGTGGTGATGTTGTCCCACTTTGTCATCCACACAGGTATCCCCCTACCACAAGGGGAAGATCTGGAAGGATGCCGTCAAGGCCGTGCAATCAGTGGAGGGTCGCAGTCGGCGCCTGCCACAAGTGAGGAAGAGATGGCAGGACATCCGGTGCTGGACCCGGAGGATCGCCCGGGTCATGCTGAAGGACTCACCTCCTCGCAAGCATGGTGGGCGCCTGACCCACCAGATGAAGCGTGTCCTGGCGGTGGTCTTCCCTGACATGGATAGGCGGATACAGGAGTTACAGCAGCAGGAAGGGGGTAGGTACATGTGTGTTTGTTGTGTTTCGCCAGCTTTTGGAGATGCTCAGTCGCCTGGATACACTGCCAGGCTATATATGTGCAGTGCATATCCTGTACCCCAAAGTCAACCTGTGCTGTTCTTCCTCCCTTCCCTCCTTGACATGTGTTACCTGGTCTGTGTGTTATCACTATTGCACATGGTCATCTAGGCTGCCAGTTTATCAAGGTGCACACTGCTTTCAGCATCATGTGTGGGGGTGGTCTGCCTGTGCCCTGTCCTGTTCAGTCATTTGGGGGTGCATAATTGTTGGCACTGATGCTGAGTCCCAACATAGGAGTGTGAGGGTTCAAATGAACAGACTTGCTGCATGCATTACCAATGTTGTGGCCTCAGACATGATGTGCATGAGTGGGATATATGCATGGTGCCGGGACGGTTGCTCCTGTAACAGTCAGCTCATTCCAGGACCATGGAGCAGTGTGCCCACTACAGTCCCCTGACACAGCCTGCCCTCCTACTCATGTGTGTCATCCAACACTGTGCACATTCACTGTGGGTTCATCATGGCTCTGCCTCTGTGGCATTGTTCCATGGCCTAGGTAGTAGTTTTCACATGTGTGATACATTTGCCCACTGGACAGGGATACACCAGTTTGCTTGTGCATACTCACACTGGGCAGTGCCTGTGTGGCTATTCACAACAATCTGTTGATGTTTGTTTGTGACCAATATGTTTTGGCAGCCCTACAAGGTGATGTCATGTTAATTAAGCTAGTTTTCAAGCACAGTTATTGTAACCCTGAATAAGAGGTTTCACTTCTTGATTGGTATCAGTCACATTGACTCAGGTATGGGTGGGTGTGTGCGGGAGGGGCGTACATGTTCAACCCTGATGTTTCATTGCCAGTTCTGACTTGTGTGTGATGATTCGCAGTACAGAAAGTCATCATGCAGTGCCCCCGTGATGTTGGCCAGTGCTTAATGTTGGTGCTTCATTGCCTGTGTCAGTTTTTGAATCATGTATCCTGCTTGAACATTTTTGGCACCTGTGTGTGGTTCAGATGCTACACAGTTGTGACTTTGTGTGCTGACATCTGTGGGTACATTCTGGCTTGCCATGAGGCAGAACCCACACTACAGTTATCTTTTTTGCTAAGCAATTGCAGGCCCATTAGCTTATGCATTGTCCTGGGTGTGGACATGTGTGCCACTCCAGATGACAGTCAGTAGGTCATATGTGTAGCCAACTGTGTGATCAGGTGACGGATAGCCATGTGACAAATGACATTATTCAAGTTGTTACTCAGAGAAAATGTCCATTGGCACTCACTACACCTGTCAACATGTCTCAATGTTTCATATGCTTGACCTTGTTGTTTGGTTGTGAAGGACAATGATGTGCCTGCATGACAGATGTCTCCCACGGAAGTGCACAAGACACCACCTTTACACTTTCCAGGGACACGCTGGCACATTTTAAACTAAGGCACAGTTTGAACAAAACTTGTTTGGAGTTCATACATATACATGTTCCCACAGTGTGCTAGCATTTGGGTTAGCCCTTGGTTGTTGCTGATACCAACTTACGAGTGTCAACTCATCCAGACCACCCTGGTGCCATGTATATGTACTTACTGATACGCCATTTCTGCCTAACAGTGGCTGATTTGAATGAGTCTGGCAGCTCAGACAATGACTGTGTACATGTAGTTTGGTGTGCACCTCCTTGTGTGAATTCTGCTATACAGACACATGTGTGTTGTGTTCACAGAGTGCCACATTCACACATGCTAGACATGTCCATTGTGTAAAGGGTTGTGATTCTCCAGGAGTCACAATGTATTTCTTTGGGGTGTCAAAAGTACTCACAGGTCTCTGAGTGTGGGGACACCTTCTGCATTGGCATGTGGTATTTGGCCTTGGTTGCGACAATACTGTTTGTTTCACAGTGAACAAGAGGTGGCATGCCTTCATAGTCTTGCTGTGCTCAACTGATCCCAGACACTAGCTTCTCATGATCTTGTGACTTCAAGTTATTTGCTGTTGTGTCCTAATTTTCATTGTTTCCAAGTGGCATGGTGGGTCAACCAACTGGGGAGTGCAGGGCTTACATATGTGGGGAGTATCCTAGATGTTACTCATGATGCCTTTCCTGATATGCACTGTTGCCTATTTTGTTTGGACTCATGTGTCAGATGTATACAGGTGACTGATTTTTTCCTGTCTCTTCACCTTGCCCACAGCATCATCGGAGGACACCGAGGGAGACACCAGCATGGACGTGGAGGAGGGATCGAGTAAGTTGTGCCACCACTGCTGAGGAGTCGGTGGAATCTAGTGGCACGTAGGGCGAGGGGAGTGAGGCGGAGGACCTGCCCAGTACCAACACTGACTACGAGGCAGACGGTTCCGAGGCTGATCTCCCAGAGGGGGCGGAGGCTGCTCCCACAGCTGAAAGCAGCAGTACATCTCTCGCCGCCCCCTCCATTCCCATCACCGCCCTCCCACTTGCTCGGGTCCCTTCTGTCCATGCTAGGCCACACCGTGTCTCCTTCGTGCCAGGCACCGAACCACACCCCCTGCCCCTGTCCCCTCTGCTGCCCTCACTGCCGAGTCTGTGGACATTCAGCGGCAGTTGCAAGTTGGGCAGACATCGATCCTGACTGTTCTCCATGGCCACACCAGACTGCTGACCCAGATGGCGTCATCAGCGATGTCTGACCAACGGATGTTGCTGAGGTCCCTGGACTCGTCACTGACGGCAGTAGCGAGTCACCTGCAGCGTTGCCTCCCCCCCCTTCCCCTGCCCCATCCACAAGTCCCACACCCATGCCTGTCCCAAGCACACCAAGACATCCACACACGCACCACACCAGACAGAAGCAGCACACCACCATGTAAGGGCAACCGCACACCTCCTGACATGCACACTCAGGGGGTAGCAGGCACACCCACTGGGTCTGGGGCACACAGGCAGCCACGCAGCCACAGTCCTCGTCCACATGACTGACTCCCCAGTCCCTCCGATGTCACTCCCCTTGGCTCTCCTGCCCCAGATTCGGAGAAGGAGGCCTACTTTGCTGGGCTGGGCCTCAGCCCCACTAGTTCACCTGGATGCAAACGGTCAAGGCACTCCACGGGCAGGGGAGTTAAGTCCCCCAGCCCGTCCACCGCCTCCCCCAGTAGCGCTGCAACCCATCCCTCCGACCCCCCCCCCCCTCCTTGGGGACTGTTGTTTTTCCGGGTGCAGGGGATACGCTTGAAGAACTGGCAGAAGTGTGCAGCGTCGAGCTCGCCTCCACCTTTGGTGCTGCCCCACCCGCTGTGGTGGAGTCGTCCGTCCCTGCACCCACCACACCTACCCTTCCCCCTCCTGTCCCTGCGGTGCCTGGTCCTTCCCCACATGATGCCCTCCCCCCCAGTCGACGACACAGTCTTGTGATGTGCAGGCAAGCTAGGGGAGACGCATGGCCATGTGTCCCCCCCAAAGGACTGATGATATGGACTGGCCATTGGCCTTTGTGAATAGTCTCGTTTACACATTATTATTTTCATGCTGAATAAAGCATTTTCTTTTTCGTTTGAGAAGTCTTGCATTTCAGGTATTGATGTTGATGTTGATGCTACAGGAGTTGGGGTTGTGGGCATGTGTTATATTTCAGGGAAATGTTGTAGTCTGCTGCTCATGGGGTGGAACCTGGTATCTGCGTGCCATCACAAGGTCTCTGCAAAGATTCTTTGTCGTGTATGCTCTTTGTGTTTGGAGACATTGTCCCAAGGAGTGTTCCTTCCTCCGTGGCACCTGACATCTCTCCTGCAGAGAGTTGCACAATTGTTGTGTTGCCCTGTGTCTACATTTCCTTTGTTGGTGATGGATCCCTTCAACTCTGGCCATGCCTGATCAGCAATGTGTCCGGCTGCATCGTCTGTGCCATCCTTGGTACTCACTGTACTTGTGTATAGAGTATTTTGCCATGCATTCATGGATAAATTGTCCCTTTTCTGCACAATGCATGTGTGTAATCCCAGTCTAGTACACATATGGTACTTGTTCTGCTGGGTATTTGAAACCTGACTCACAATTGTGGCCATTGTATCTGTGGGAACTCCACCCTATTCCTTCCATGACAGACAACATCTTGGTGGCTAGCCCAGCACCTGAACATTCCTATCAGTCCTGGGATGTGCGTGACAGTGTGTGTTCTCTTTGGCTCTCTTAGTTTATTAGGCACTGACATGACTATACAGTCTTGTGGCATGATCTCAGTGTGTGTATTGTGCTGCATCTGCCAGGGGTGGGTATGCATGTGTTATTTGTCCTCACACCCACATGTGGTGTGTCATGCAGTGGGGGAAAGACATCCATCCTCCTGGGAGTGGGACACTGCTGTCAGTGATGTCTTGTTATGGCACTATCATCATTGTCCAAAGTTAGGGATACGTACATTCACCCATGGAGTTGTGGTCATCTGATAATGATGTACACCCCCCATGTCTCTGTCCACTGGTGGTATTCCTCTGCACCCACCCCCATGTCTCTGTCCACTGCTGGGAGTCCTCTGCACCCACCCCCATGTCTCTGTCCACTGCTGGGAGTGATGGGCACCCACCCCTATGTCTCTGTCCACTGGTGGTATTCCTCTGCACCCACCCCATGTCTCTGTCCACTGCTGGGAGTCCTCTGCACCCACCCCCATGTCTCTGTCCACTGCTGGGAGTGATGGGCACCCACCCCTCACATGTCCCTGTCCACTGGTGGTATTCCTCTGCACCCACCCCATGTCTCTGTCCACTGCTGGGAGTCCTCTGCACCCACCCCCATGTCTCTGTCCACTGCTGGGAGTCCTCTGCACCCACCCCCATGTCTCTGTCCACTGCTGGGAGTCCTCTGCACCCATCCCCATGTCTCTGTCCACTGCTGGGAGTCCTCTGCACCCACCCCCATGTCTCTGTCCACTGCTGGGAGTGATGGGCACCCACCCCTCACATGTCCCTGTCCACTGGTGGTATTCCTCTGCACCCACCCCCATGTCTCTGTCCACTGCTGGGAGTCCTCTACACCCACCCCCATGTCTCTGTCCACTGCTGGGAGTCCTCTGCACCCACCCCCATGTCTCTGTCCACTGTTGGGAGTGATGGGCACCCACCCCTCACATGTCCCTGTCCACTGGTGGTATTCCTCTGCACTCACCCCCATGTCTCTGTCCACTGCTGGGAGGCCTCTGTACCCACCCCCATGTCTCTGTCCACTGCTGGGAGTCCTCTGCACCCACCCCCATGTCTCTGTCCACTGCTGGGAGTGCTCTGCACGCACCCACCCACCCACTTGCGCCCTTGCTGTGGTACACTGCTGTCCTGGGCATACACCACCACCAATTTACAGGTGATGTGCTGCACCAAGCCGTACACCTACATCCGTGGCGTGTGTACGCCTTGTATCCATCATGTAATGGGGCTGTAGGGGTATGCGTGGTACGGCCCGTACCCATGCTCTGGGGGCGGGGGTACGGGCCGTACCACCATAGTGGCGGTGAGGTTGGGGTATGCATGGTACGGCCCGTACCCATGCTCTGGGGGTGTGGGTACGGGCCGTACCACCATAGTGGCGGTGATGTAGGGGTACCCGTGGTACGGCCCGTACCCACGCCCCCCAGAGCGTGGGTACGGGCCGTACCACCATTGTGACGGTGACATAGGGGTACGCGTGGTACGGCCCGTACCCATGATCTGGGGTAGTGGGTACGGGCCGTACCACCATAGTGGTGGTGACGTAGGGGTACGCGTGGTATGGCCTGTACCCACGCTCCCAAGAGTGTGGGTACGGGCCGTACCACCATTGTGGCAGTGACGTAGAGGTACGCGTAGTACGGCCCGTACCCACGCTCTGGGGGGCGTGGGTACGGTCCGTACCACCATTGTAGTGGTGATGTAGGGGTACGCGTGTACGGACCGTACCCACGCTCTGGGGGCGTGGGTACGGGCCGTACACGCGTACACCTACATCACCACTACAATGGTGGTACGGACCGTACCTACGCTCTGCGGGGCGTGGGTACGTCCCGTACCACCATTGTGGTGGTGACGGGTACGCGTCCACGTTCACTTCCGTTGTGGCGGGACGTGGGATTGGTGGACACGCCCCCCGAAGTGACCAGACCATGGAGGTAATTAATGTGCAGGATGTATTAGTATTTTGTGGGGTGTGGGTTATGTTTCCTGCCCCTTGCACCCCTCCCTTTGCCCCTGGGGGTTGTTCTGACCTTCTGCGGCATCTGCGGCGGTTTCTGAACACGAGGTCGTAGGCTATGAGGGCCGGGATGACGCGTAGGTTGGGGTCCATCGCTGTCCGTCGCGTACCGGTGCTCCTTGTTCGCGTCGTCCTCAATTTCCCGGCAGTTTTTGCTCCCGTAAAAAATGCTACGTGCGGAGTGACGTCGGCACGAATCGTACTTGCTGGTCCGTAAAACGCTGCCTGACTCCACCTGGACGTCGCGTATTTGACGTCCAGAATCAGATTTGTATGTATTTTTTTGCCGGTCTGTGTTTTTTACAACTCGTACGGAAATGGTATTTCTGTGCGAATCGTACTTGCGAGTTTGTAAGGTGTTTTTCCCGGGTACGAGTCGGACGGAGAAAACGCTCCGTACGACCATTTGTACCCGGGTTTTACAGGATCGGAATCGGCACCTAAATTACTTACCACCCTATTCCCCTATAAACCCACAACTGCTCCACATACAAATGAACACAATTAATATAATTATCAATGAATCAATTAATAAAAATGAATTATCAATTAATAATTAATTATCAATAAAATAATTATCAATACCAATAAATAAAAATTAATAATTAATTATAAAAAAATTACTTTCCACCCTATTTCCCCATAAACACACAACTCACTCCTAAACTTAATTAACACAATATATTTCTCAATTAATCAATTAATAAAAATTAATTACCAATTCATATTTATTAAACATAATTAATTACCAATTAATAAACAATAAATGAATTATCAATACCAATTTTTTTAATGTTAATTTCTTTATTATAGTTAATTTAATTCCCACCCTATTCCCCTATAAACCCATAACCCGCTCCAATTAAAAATGAACACAAATAATATAATTATCAATAAATAAATTCAAAATATTAATTACCAATTAATAATTATTTAACAATAAATTAATTATCAATAACAATAATTAAAAAATAATAATTACTTAATTGCAGTTAAATTACTTCCCACCCTATTCCCCTATAAACCCACAACCCGCTACGTAACTAAAATGCTAAATTTACTTTAAAAAAATGAGTATCTTCTAAACGTTTAATACATATATTTCAAAAAATATACAAAACATAACAAAACAAAAAATGTGGAAAACATACATATAAAATACATACTAAAATACATAACACTAACATAAACATCGATATTATTAACAACAATATTTTTGCTAACGATATTACTAACTTCAAAAACTATGGGGCATATTTACAAGGGCTTTATCTCTGCTTTTTTGGCTTAAAAAGCCAAAAAAGCTGAGATAAAACTAACGCCCTAATTACAAGAGGGTGCAAACATGCATAATCGCATGTTAGCACTCTTTTTCCCAACGCCTCCCTTTGCATCTCTAATGAGATGCAAAGTGGGCATCACTGGGCGGACCTCCGGATGGACTATCTTGCAAATATCGCTGATGTTCACATCGTGATATTTACAAGGCAACCCACGGGATTTTAGCAGACGTCAGATTTTTCGCCAAAATCTAAAATCTGCTAAAATCCTGACACCTATGTTTGACATAGGGCGTGGATGATGCTGATACGACCACAGGGTCGTATCAGCAAGGTTATCGCCGTTTTGCAGGGAACATCGCTGGAAAACCAGCGATGTTCCCTGCAAAACGGCGATAACCTCGCTATTTCTGGAATTTTTATCGACCTGGAGAAACGCGTTGTTAATAACGCGCTACTATGGCGATAAATCCCAGAGATAGCCTGCGATAAGAAATTTATCGCTAAGTACGGCCAGCGATAATTATCGCTGGTCCTTGATAATATGCCCCTCTATTTCTTACCTTGTGGTCGATATTCTGGTCACCGATATTCTTGATGTTGATATTCTGTCTCTACGATATTTAAAACTCAATATTTCTGTAGGTCGAAAAAAAACCTCGATATTATGTCTGTGTACCAGAAGCAAGGAAAGCAGTTGTAAATAGGGCTTGGTTTACCCATATTTAAGCAGATACACCATTCCTTGCCAGACAGCGAGGGCTTTGAGAGAAAGAGAAGTACAGGTCTGGTACAAAACATGAGATGGCCCTGCAGGAAGGGCACCTGCGAAAGTACAATTCAAGACCCTGGCTGCGTCTACAGCTGATGGCAGCTAGAACCACATTACTCGCAGCAGTGTTTGTGATTTGAGTGGTGGGGGAGGGATGGAGCAGCTTTTAGTGGGGTGGGGAAGAGAAGTCTCCACGCAGAACAGTAGCCTTGGGGCCGCCCGGGCTTCGACATCAACTTGGTGTGTGTGTGCAGTATGTACCTGCCATCCTTCATTCTCAGGGGCAGATTTACTAGAAAGTGATGCATCTGTAGAGATGTGTCACTTTTCCTGCGCCACCCTAAGAAACCCTTGCGCCACCATGGATGTGCCGTATTAACAATACGACACACCGTGGCGCAAGGATTGACAGATGTGTCAGAAATTCTGGTGCATCGGTTGGGGAAAAAGTCACGCATTGCTGGAGTCATGTTGCAAGCACGATGCAAATGCATTTTGAGGCCTAATCCCACTACACTGCGTCACTCCTTACACCTGCTTAAAGCAGGAGAAAGGTTCTGACGCAGTGGCGTCCTAGAAGTGAAGCAGTGAAATCTTGTAGATTTCATTGCGTCACTTTTACAAGCTTTCCTTGTGTGGGAACGCCCACCCTGCATACATTATACCTGACTCAGGTAAAATGTGACGCAGGGCTTTACAACGTGACGCATCTCCCAAGATGCGTCCCATTGTAAATTGCCTGCATTTTTACACCGCTGCTGCGTCACAAAAGTGACGCATCAGCGGCGCAAAAGGATTGCCAGGAGCTTGTAAATCTGCCCCTTAATATTTACAGTTACATCAAACCATGTAACTGAGAAGCAACTATAAAATTGAAAACCCCCCACTTCTATTGGGATTAACGTCACATGTCTGCCAGGCAATGGTCCCAGGGCCGCCTGGACTTCACCGTCAACATAGAGCATTCCTAGCTGGTTTCAGCTGTCTATGACAATAAAGCTTAGGGGTGAGACTAAGTCTTGAGGATGTCACGTGACACAGATGACACCCAATGGGAGAGCGAGTATGTTCTGAGACGTGGACTTCCAGGAAATCCCTATTGTGCAAGCAAGCTCCTGAATCTGAAAAGATCTGATGTAAAACACAGAGATTTAAAACATAAAGCATTTAAAATAACATTAGTTCTTAACTGTTGTACCGTGAAAACACTGCTGGGGAAAGTTAATTCTATTTGGAACCTTAAGAAAGTTAGAACAGAGAAAAAGGAACATAAGCTGGGATATAAAACTCCCCTTCACCTTCAACGAATGCATGCGCCCGAAGCAGGAGGAATAACCGTACCTGCTGCAGGAAATGTGCCCCGATGTCGCCTCAGTTGTTGAGTTTGTTTGAGGCACGGACGGACGTGCATCATGACGAGGCTGCAGGGAGTGGGAACCACCCAGCAGGAAAAAAGTAGTGCGTGATACTAACCTATATGGTCCATCGTGCACTAATGCATGACGGGCCATATATCAAGAGAGGATGTGTTCTGACAGCTAGATTGCTGACTTTGGTACTGGAAACCAAGGTTCGAGCCCCGCGTCCACATCATGTGATTCTGGACAAATCATTTAATGTCCCTGTGCCTGAATGTTTTCTTGTGTAACGTAACCGGTGCTTCAATACCTTCGGGTTGAGTTTGCGCTAAATAAATCTGCAATAAAATAATAATAATGCATGAAACAGGGCTAGTTGCCAAAGTGTCTCTAAACTAGAAGTAAGTGGGACAGCTTTAAGCCAATGGAAATAAAGGATTTTTGAAAAACACACGAATAAGCCAATAAAAAGCGATGTGCGTGCTGAATCTCTATACCCTGGGTACAAGATGCCTCCACGCTCTGCTCTAGGCTCGACCAAAACAGCTTATTATTTGTCCGTAGGGGAAACCGATACATTACCGGAGCTTGTTATTAGAGGGCACTGGCAGGCTGTCTGGCTACAAACAGTTTGCATCTGGCAAACTGAATACCCAGAAGCCACTGCATTTCAATAAAAAAAATGTGTCAACGATACGGGGTAATTACAATCATTCACATGGCACTAGAAGGAGTAACTAACGTTGTGTGTACATTATCTTGATAAAATGGAGACAACAGATTATAATTTAAAGTTGATCTATTATATGTGTGTAATTTTTTATAATACCTCAATGACAGTAAACATTTTAGGGAATGCTTCGCTAGGTCATGCAAAGCTCCTAACAAATTATGAAAGATCTTGCTAAAGCCAAATTCTTATCTGTCTTACCATCATCAAGAATCCTCTCAGGTTGACAGGATCTTTTTATCTGCTAAATAGTGTAGATGGAAGGAAAGCCAATATTTAACACATAATCAAAGGAAATAGAATTTGGACTCAAAAGGGCCACTGACTCTGAATCTCAAATTTTAGGGATTTATAACAAAGCTAAAAATAATTGCACATACAAGCACCTCCACATGAGGTTAAGAAAATAAATGGGCACTAATACAAAAAAGAATCTACGTAGGAGTCTCATCCGGCTCAGAATAAGAAAAATAGTCAGTTCTAGAATCAATAGACAAGCAAAAATGATTGTTTTTTGTATAATGTGGTGTATTAGGTTTAAACGTGCACCATGTTAAAGTCTGCACGTGTAGTTGCTTATTCATATATGAGGTATAATGAAATCAATGCTTGTAGTGTGGAATTAGAAGAGTGTTTAAATTGTGTAAAGGCCTGATCGCATACACGTTTAAGAGAAAGGCCTGTTCGTTTCTTATGTTAGGTAAATATTGTAGGCCGAAATGTTTCCCTTGGTAAGGCTTTGGATTTCAGAGGTGTAGAGAGTCTCAGAGAAGTGGAAAGTTTCTCGTTCCCATGTTTCTGTTGCAGGTGCAAGGACACCTAGCTTGTTAGTGAACTAACTCTTTGTTTCAGGAGTTAGGATGGCATGAAAAGCCAACATGGGAGTATACCAGAATGCAGGGATGATACTTTCGGCGGAGAAGGTGCCTGGAACCCAAGGACGAGTAAACCGTCGTTGGAAGGGAGACAAGTTTCAGTGGAAAACTACTGGGAGAAGACCTGGCTGGAGAGGTGTGCTGGAGGGGGTGTTCTACGTTTTTCGGATTTTGTTAATCTCCGGTTCGTGGAATTGGGTAAGCGTGAACGGTTTGCTGTAACGACTGTTCTTTTCTGGGTTAATAGGAGTCTGTGATGTAGCAGGACTGTTCAATTCTCAAGTATGGGTATGACTCCCCTTCTCCCCTTCCGGTCACCTAAGGTGTTCCTGGAGGGAGGTGGCTAAGAGCCCTGAGCGTGCTTGCTGGTGAGGTCCGTGCTTCAGCGGGACTTCCTGGTGTGGCGTAATGTGGATTTGTTTTAGCAGCACCATACCAACACGCATGGGGCCTGGCGGGGAGGCCCCTCTTCGAAGTAGAGGGGCACTGGGCGTCAGCCAATTACATTGGCTGTAGGAGGCAAGAGTCCAGTATGAGCGGGATCGCTGAGTCCTCAGATTGGAGGTGAAGTCTATCTCCGGTGGCGGTAGTTCGCGTCTGCTTAAGAGAGTGGCCGGTTTATCAAGGCTGGGGCTCGGGGAGCAAGGGGCTCACTTGTTTGTGATTGTGCTATATCCTGCCTATGTACTAATCTTTCTCCTAGGTTACCTTGCTCCTAGCTGCTCAGCCAATGTGAGTGTTCTGAGGGGAATGTTGATGTGATGGAGATGCATGGAATGTTTGGGTGTGTATGTGGTGAGGTTGTGAGGTTTGAGGTGTGACAGTTGAAAACGGGCTGAGCAGCAGGCAAAGTGCTCCTGATAACTACAAGAAACTACAAAGATACTACTCGGCTATGTCAGGTACATCACAACAGATTGGTTCGATGGGGGGGGGGATCGCTGACATTCTTGGCCCTCCCACTCTGAGTGGTGAGATGCCAGTGGTCTGAGGTGTTACATTAGAAAATGGGCATTGTAGGATCTTGTCATGTTTGGCAGTCTGCTTACTTGATGGAGTGTCTGCGCATTACTGTTCTTCCTGAGCTCTGCCACGTACATGGAGGGGACACTCTTTATTTAATCTCCAGCTCCCTCAATATTCTCTCATGCTCAAGTTTCACTTTCATCATTTCAAATTCTAACTTCTTGTTCTCTAGGTCCCTCTGACCATCCATTTTAAGCTTAGCCATCTCCATATTATGCCGCCTATCTTTCTCCCTGTCCTCCATCTCTTCTGGAGACAGACCCCTTGAGGACACATTAGTGGAAACTGCTTTATCTCCCACCAAATCTACTACTTCATCTGTCGTACTTTACTCTCTGCCACCGCGTAGGGGACAGGGCCCTACCCCTGTCTATCTTGGTATTAGCGAACCGCAAATGGTAAATGCGGCATGTACGAGTGCTTTACTCGTCGTTCTAGCCCTGAATGCACTGCGTACACGTTCTTCTGCTGCACTACGCGGGTTCCATTTTGGAAGCAGTGGCCATCTTGTCATTGCCCTCACATAGGCTATAATGGAGCAAATACGGGCCTCTCAGTACATGTGCTTTCCCGTGACTTCTCTGTGACCTGGGCAGCTGGCTCCGCTGCCCCGGGTCAAACTGGTCTCACGAGCTCCCCTTCCTCCGTCCACCTGTGATTAGCATCAGGGCTCGACCCATCATAAAACCCTTCTCATCCTACACAAACCCCCGGCTAATCTCTTCCACACCTGCTTGTTCCTGCTTTATGACTTGTTTCCCAAACAGGAGATGCTCATGTTTATTTGGGGGGTCTACTGACATCTAACGTGGGATCGCAACCTTATTGTGTAAATCATTGTGGGTTGGCCGAACTGGAATGTGGGATGGTCATCATGACTCTGCCTTTTCTTTGTAATGTACACTGTTATATTGCCGTTTCATAAAACTCAGGAATGTATGCTTGAGGCCGAAAAAGGCCTATTTAAGATGTAGTCCGTTTCCATGATTTTCAGCAGTCTCCTGAGAACATACACGCTGTTTGTACTTCTAGGATACCTGTCATTGGTCTGCAGCCAATAAACGATTCTTTGACTTCACCCAGAAGACTCTGTGTTTCTGTAGGTCCGGAACAGGGTGAAACCCCGAAGTCATAGGGTGTGTGCCCCTGCACCGCTGGGTCTAAAATACCCAGTACTTCAGTTTGGCGCCCAACTCGGGCCGATTTCAGCGGTACCAGTCCAAGCCAGAGGTTCGTGAGGAGCTTCGTGTGGAAATTCCGGAGGAAGGCCGCCACTTCATCGACCCCTGCATGTCGACGTGGTCCGAAAGTCTTTTCTGCGAGGTTCTCCGCGTCCCGACGGCTACGAAGGACTGCTGCCCTGATTAATCGACCTGTTTTGGACCCTTGACGAGGTTGAGAGAGCGAAACAATCGAGAGAGTCTTCTGGTGACGTCATCGATCAGTAATATTCAGTTAAGTATAAGTGGAGCGTCTCCCATTTGTTTTGGTATCCCTCGGGATCGTTTGGTTTGATTTGGTAATTGGTGATTTGGTGTTTGCAAACCCCAAAGCCAGAGGACTCGTGTATTCACGAGACTATCGTAATCGATAATCCTTTGACGTTTGGATCTAGACTAGTGAGCGAAGATGCCTGGTTCTAGAATATTTGGTAGATTATTCTGTTTGGGTTGTGGAAAAGATTTCCAGCTAGAAGAATCATGTCCGGTTCCTCCGGTTGGAACTCCAACTTATGAGCTCTATGTAAAACATGGCGTAGGCCCTATTGCATATAACGAAGTGTGGATCCACTACACTAGGAAAGACGGTGTTTTAAAATGGCCCCAAAATGGTAGTTTCGATACCGATATTCTAGATAATTTGGAAATTAAATTGTTTAAGAAGAAAGCCCGGCCGGCGATGTTTGACTCTTTCCGCTTATGGCGAAAGGAAGCCAAACAGAAAGAAATTAAGCTAGCGAAAAAGAATAAAAGAGAAAAAGGTATGTCAGTAATGCAAGCAGCTGTACAATTTAGAGACAATGAGGAGGAGCAGATGAGCGAGCAATTGCACAGGCAGCGTAAGTTAGGGATTGACAAATGTTACCCGGCTTTACCACACTCTAAGCAGAATGAGTCCGAAGACAAGGAGGAAGATCCCCTAATGTCACACTTGTTGAGTTCGCCACCCCCATATGCGCAAAATGCTACGGCGCCTCCTCAGCTTGTGAATATGCCACCTCCGGTTAATGTATTGCAGGCTTTGCCGCAACCACCAGCTGCTGCACAACCGGTTTTTATTAATGTACAACAGCCCTCTCAAGGGCCGTCAATTGTGCTTCCAACTGCCCCCGCGCTTCCTGTAACCTTGCCTAATCCGGCAGCGGCCTCTCCCAACACTTTTCCTTGCACCACTTCGGTACCTGTTTCTACGTCCTCTTTTCTTCCCTCTGTTTTCCCCCCTGTTTCTGCCTCAGCATCTCCTTCAGCGCGACAGCGTTTAGCTAATGTGGTTACTTCATTAATGTCGCCTCTCTTTGAGTTGTCTGGTGTGACTCCTGGTTTGCAGCGTAAGCAATTGCGTAGTCAGTTGCCTACCCCTGATGAGAAGAACGTAATAGATAGCATGGCGCGCAGATGGATTGTTTTCCCTTCATTGTATGATGTGGAATCAATTGTTAATGTCTTCCATCAGTGGGATGCTCCGAAGCAGAGGTATGTGTTTGAGAAGATGTGCGAAATTCTCTGTGAGGAATTGGAGGATAGTGGTAGAAATCCGAGGCCACGAGAATTGTGTAGAGTAAGGTCCGATTTTGGAGCTGGTATGATTATAGACCGCGATATAGATAAAGCAGTTGCGGTTGTACTGTCCTTCAGGAATGATGAATGTCAACAGTCATTGTTCGAACAGGATGTCCCTGTGGGGAGAAAGGAAAAAGTGGGACAATACCCCATGAGAGAAGTGCCCCCGGTATGGAAGGAAGCGGTTGCAGCTGTCGGTGCTAACCCCGCTGTGCCAGCACATTTCCAGCGTGTTTGGGTGCATGTTCCATGGAAGCGTTCTGAGGTGTTAGCGCTTAAACATTCCTTACCTGATCCCCGTAAAAATCCGGCAGGTTATTATAAAGAATTGTCACAAACGGCAGGATCATGTATTATGAATTTGGCTGACATAGACATGTTGTTTGGTAATGTTGTTCCACAGCCCCTATGGGGGTCAATCCGTAATGCGGATCATGACCAAGAGCTAGGGGATACATGGGCTAATATAATTGCTGCTGATGCAAGACAAACTGGTGGCGCGAAACCTGAGCCTTTGGTAGCTGAACTCCCTGGTAGAATCATCACGTATATGAAGACACTGATGCCTGCAATGCGCGTAAATTGGGACAAGTTATCCGCATGCAAGCAGAAAAAGGATGAGACAGTGTCAGACTTCTTTACTAGGTTTGAGGAAACGTTCATTGATCACAGTGGGCAGGATATGAGTACTGAGGGTGGCCAACGGTTGTTTGTGGATAAGTTTGTGCAGAATTTACTCCCTGACCTGTGTAAAAAGTTGAAAGATTCAGAGAGTTCTTGGGCTGTTTCCTCTTCAGCGCAAATACTGGCTACCGCACAGTATTATGAAAACAGAGATAAAGACGAGAAAGATCGAACAGAGAAGAAAACGAAGGAATTAAAGACAAAGGTCCTTTTACAGCAGGCCTATCTGCCACGTGGAGGTCAGAATAATTATAGGCAAACCCAAGGTGTCTATCACCAACCCCAACAATTTCAGAACAATCAGCAAATGAACGGGTATTATCAGCCACGTGTCCCGGTAGGTCCCAACCAATGTTCATACTGCAAAGAGGAAGGTCATTTTAAATATAGTTGCCCTAAATTAATGCAGCGGAATGGTAATACGTATGGCGGAAGAGGTAGAGGTGGTCAGCAAGCTCCTAGAGGTAGAGGGCGTGGAAGTGTTCCCCAGAACGCGCGTCCTCTGCCGCCTCAAAATACCATTAATAGCTTTGATCAGCAAGCTAACGCGACTG
Organism: Triturus cristatus; assembly: GCF_964204655.1. Taxonomy (NCBI): domain Eukaryota; kingdom Metazoa; phylum Chordata; class Amphibia; order Caudata; family Salamandridae; genus Triturus; species Triturus cristatus. The sequence goes on from NW_028187395.1 coordinate 133,624, forward strand.
GTAATACGGCCCAGTATTACACTAATGATTATTATGCAGAGGACGGTGATGCAGAACATAACGATTACTAGGACAGCCATAGACAGAGAGAGGGAGTTGTTTCAGTGCCAGTGGATCAGAGTGGACCGTATGTTGAGGTGACTACAGCAAATGTAACGGAGCCTTTTCTGCTAGACACTGGTGCTGCAAAGAGTTCAATTATGCATTCCAAACTCCCTGGCGCACCTTTGTCTGGCGATATAAATGTTTCAGTAGGTTTCTCTGGCGCCCCTGTTAGGAACCCGATTTCTAGTCCCATGTCACTTTCTGTTGGACCTTGCGAGCTAAAAGCACCTCTGATTCTGACGACAGGTTGTGGTGAGAATTTGCTGGGACTGGATTTGTTGAAAAGATTGCATGCTACATTGTATTGTTCTCCCTCGGGAGTACAACTTACATTAGGCAAGAAAGTAATTTCCCCAATGTATTTGTCCAAAAATACGATGCCGCCTGAATTGTCATCCCTTCCGGATGCCCTTTGGGCTACTGGTCCCAATGATGTGGGTCTCTTGGAGATACCGCCATACGTGGTGACTTTAAAGGCTAATGTCAGACTGCCACGTATTCCCCAGTACAAGATCTCTAATGAAGGCCAGAAAGCATTGTTAGACATTGTCCACGACTTCATTGATAAAGGTGTGATTGAAGAAACAAGAGGCAACGTTTGCAATAGCCCGATTTTACCTGTCTTGAAACGAACGGACCCTTCACAACCTCCTGTTTACAGATTCGTGATTGATCTTAGAGAGGTTAATAAGATTGTTGTGCCACAGTTTCCAGTTGTCCCTGATATAACTGCCTTGTTAACGATGATTCCAGCCTCTGCTGAATGGTTTTCAGTGATCGATTTAAAGAATGCTTTCTTTAGCATCCCAATTGCAGAGGAGAGCAGAGACATTTTCGGGTTTAGTCTGGGAGGCCGAAGCTTCCGCTTCAAACGCGCTCCCCAGGGCTACTGTGAGAGTCCATCTATATACAGTCAAGCTTTGAAAGCGCAGCTTGATGCACTTGTTTTGCCTAGTGGTGCTATTCTGATTCAGTATGTGGACGATTTACTCATCGCCGCGGATACTGAGGAGATCTGTAAAGAAGCCACATTATCATTGTTGCACCATTTATCCGTTTTCCATCATAAGGTGTCTCTCTCTAAGCTGCAATATTGTCGACAAGAAGTGACCTACTTAGGTCATCTCTTATCGAAGGAGGGAAGGAGACTGACCCCAGAGAGAATTCAAGCCATTGCACAGTTGAGTGTGCCAAAGACACAGAGAGAAGTACGTGCTTTCTTGGGCATTACTTCATACTGTAGGCATTGGATCCCTAGTTTCTCCTTGCTGGCAAAACCTTTGTTAGCCTTAACATGCAAAGACACACCGAATCCTATCCCATGGTCTGAAGAGTGCCAGAAAAGTTTTGTGGAACTGCGTAATGCATTGTGTTCGGCCCCTGTGTTAGGTACTCCTGACTACAGTAAACCTTTTACATTGTATGTTCACGAGAAAGATGGATGTGCGTTGTCAGTGTTAACCCAGCCTTTTGGCGACAGACCGCGCCCGTGCGCGTATTTTTCATCTACCTTGGACCCTGTAGCGAGGGCATTGCCAAGCTGTCTGAGAGCGACAGCTGCTGCAGCGATGTCTATCCGACAATCTGCTGGTCTGGTAATGGACAACACATTGATCGTTATGGTTCCACATGCTGTAGACACATTATTGAATAGAACCAAGACACAACACTTGACTAGTGCACGCCTATCGGGTTACGAACTTACACTGTTAGCGAATCACATACACATAAAACGATGTAATACACTGAATCCAGCTACATTGTTGCCAATTCCGGCAGACTCAGATGAGATTGAGCAACATGACTGTCTGTTCAGAACGGAAGAAGAAACGAAAGGAAGAGTGGATCTGAAAGATACTCCCCTGACTGAGTGTGATGGTACTTTGTGGGTAGATGGTTCATGCTTTAAGCTCCCTAATGGTGACACGACTGCTGCATATGCTATCACGACTTTACATACGGTTGTGGAAACCGCATGAGTGCCACACAATTCGGCCCAAGCAGCAGAATTAATCGCCCTCACGAGAGCATGTGTGTTATCTGAAGGAATGAGAGTGAATATATATACAGATAGCCAGTACGCCTTTGGCGTGGCTCATAATTTTGGACGACTGTGGAAAGAGCGTGGGTTCCTGACGTCACATGGAGCTAAAATTCAGAATGGCAAGTTGGTGAATGATCTCCTTGAGTCACTGACCCTACCGTTGCAAGTTGCGATCATGAAATGCAGTGCGCACAGGAAGGTCACAGACGATGTTGGTCGTGGGAATGCGTTTGCTGATGAGACCGCGAGAGAAACCGCACAGAATGTGAAGACTAGATTGTATGTTGCAGGCCCCGCAAGATGGGTTAATGATGTAGGAATGTGCGAGAACACCATAGAGAGTGTGAAGTTGCTTCAAGCTGAAGCCACAGAGGAAGAGTTAAGCAAGTGGAGAGAGAGTATGGGTAAGTTGGATGAGAATGGTTGCTGGACTGATCTGACAGAACATAGGCGATGGTTGTTGCCTGACGCGTATGTGCTTCCAGTAGTTACTATGGCGCATGGAATGGCACACATCAGTACGAAAGGTATATGCAAGTTGTTGGCTCCAGTATGGCAGAATGCTGGGATTCCCAAGTGTGCAGAGAATGTGGTCAAGAATTGTATGGTATGTTTGAAGTACAACCCTGGTAGGGGAACCCCAACTCCAGCCGGTCACTTTGCGCCCCCATCATGTCCATTCGAAGTTTTGCAGCTGAACTTTATTCACATGGAAAGATGCAACAACCTGAAATATGTACTAGTGGTTGTTTGTGCTTTCTCAAAATGGTTAGAGGCTTATCCTCTAAAAGATAACACTGCCCTGTCCACAGCCAAAGCCCTTGTGAAAGAGTTCTTCCCCAGGTTTGGAATGCCGAGAGTGGTATGGTGTGATAATGGGAGTGAGTTCGTGGGTAAAGTGATGAAGAATGTGTGTGAAGGTTTAGGCATCCAGCAGAAGTTCCACGCTGCAAATCACCCCCAATCAGCTGGATTGGTAGAGCGCTACAATGGAGCCTTAAAGCTCAAGCTGGCTAAAATTCAGGCGAGCACTGGTCTTAAATGGCCTGATGCCCTGCCTCTAGCACTCCTGTCCACCAGAATGACAATACACTCACGAGTGGGACTTAGTCCCTACGAGGTGGTCTTTGGCCGCCCGGCTAATGTATGGGGTGTGCCAAGGCCCACGAAATTCAGTGAGATAGAGCATCCAGTGCTGCTCGATTACCTGTATGATTTGACTGTTAAACTGCGTGTTTTGCACCAACAGGTACATGATACTCTTCCTCAAGCCTCTGAAACTCCTGGACACCCCATCAACCCTGGTACGTGGGTGCTAGTCCGGAACTTCCAGCGCAAGAGCAACGACGAGCCCCGCTGGCTTGGCCCTCATCTTGTTCTACTATCGACAAGGTCAGCAGTGCGAGTGAAAGGGAAGAAGCACTGGGTTCATGGTACCCACTGCAAGGTAGTCCCCTTGCCTTTGCCATATGACCGGTGGGTCAAGTAGGGTATCACCGACTCTGAGACAGACACTGTACTCCGTTTCACACCATTCAGTGATGCACGCCTAAGAGACACAGTTTCAGACCAAGAGAGTGACAATATTCTACAGGAAGCTGTGCCACCATCGAATCGAATGGACACCACTGAGCCTGAACTTTTGTTTCGAGACCAAACGGCACCTGGCCGTCTACGTTATGATTTGAGACCTAGGCCCATGGACAAATAAAGATTTCTTCACTATTTCCTTTTTGACATTTTTTACTCTCCCATCTGAAAGACTTTCTTGATTTTTTGTTTTTCGAACCACCATCCGGGTTCTGCCGCAGGGTCGCGGTGTCAAGACTTTGGGGTACAGGCCGAAGACGTTAGGTCAACGGTTCTGGTTGGTCTAGGGCGTTTCCCTGGACTGACAGGCGTACTCCTCAGCAGAAGAAACTCACCCGCCGCGAGCGGCCCGAGTAGAGGATGGAGTTTTTTAAGATGGAGAGACCGATCGAGGAAATGAGCTTTAAAACCAGGACGTGTGGAATTGTAAAAAGTAAATGTTTTGTCTTTTTGTGCCTTTTTATACTGTGTAGTATTATGATGTTTATTGTAGGACTTGTGTTTTTCTCTGCTCAAAAGCCTATTGCACCCACTCAACAGCCTACCCCTCTTTCTACTGCCTCCTCTCACTCTTTTCACCCCCTGCCTGAGCACGAACAGACCAGACGATCGGAGTTCGTAAATAACTCGTTTATCCAGCTCTTGCACCAGCACCAGCTAGTAGTGAATACGACCAATTGCTGGGTCTGTGGGTTAATGCCACACACCATTAACAAGGGTATTCCCTACCTGGTGTTGCCGTATAGTTCAAATGGATCATCATGGGCATTCCAGACCATGTTTCTCTATGCTCTGGAGACGTACTCCCCTCGCCAACCGCGTTCCATCAGACCCATCACCAATAATAAGGCTTTGATGAAAGGAGTTGCCGATATGAGTAGAGATATTGACGCATTCTCGTCCATTCCCAAAGAAGAGTTGAGACCTTATGTAGGATGGAACGCGACGGGGTACAGTATTAGTCTGGGTGAAAGACAGCAACAAATCTCATCTCCAATCTGGGTCGTACCCGACATGGGTCGGTTCTGCTTACAGGGTAATGGTCAGAACCCTAGGGCTCAACTGGGAAGAAGTGACTGTACCGAAACGTACACTTTCCCGTCACAGTTTTCCCCTGCCTTTCTAGCTGCCAAGGGTACCTATTTCATCTGTAATGACCGAGCATATACATGGTTGCCCCCTGATTTCTCGGGCACATGTTATATTGCGAATCTGCTACCGCCTACATTCACTGCTGCCTCTGATTATCACAAGACGAGAGTCGTGAGAGGTGTAATTAGTAAGGAGGACACTGCCGGTCAGGAAGCAGGAGACTTCTTCTTGGGTTTCCTGCCGTTTTGGGGACCTATGGTCAATAGTAGGAACCTGAGACAGCTGACGCGTGTGGTTGAATCCACTATCAATGTAACGGCTGGTGCCCTTAGTAATCTGACAGCTGAGCTCCAAGCGGATCGCCTTATGACTTTACAGAACCGCATGGTCCTAGACGTTATTCTTGCAGACCGTGGTGGGGTATGTAAGGCCATCCAATCCAGTTGCTGCATTTTCATACCAGACAATGCTCCAACGGTGTATCAAGCCATCTCCAAACTCCACAAAATATCTGAATCCATACACGTGGATAAGGGAGATTGGTCACTGATGGGATGGTTCTGGGAACTGATATCTGCCTGGGGTTGGAAAGTCCTGATGGTCATTGGAATGATCTTAGCCATTCTTTTCCTGTTTTGTCTGTGCATACAGTGTGCTCCTGCGATGTGTGGCCTCTGGGCTACCTTATGTGTAAGGAAACCTGTATCGAGAGACGAGCTAAGTAATAGGATGATGCTACAGCAACATCTCCATGACTTTGCGGACATTGACCTAGACTTGGATTGAGATGAGTATAGTAATTGCCTATGTAAGGGCAAAAGGAGGGTCTGTCGTACTTTACTCTCTGCCACCGCGTAGGGGACAGGGCCCTACCCCTGTCTATCTTGGTATTAGCGAACCGCAAATGGTAAATGCGGCATGTACGAGTGCTTTACTCGTCGTTCTAGCCCTGAATGCACTGCGTACACGTTCTTCTGCTGCACTACGCGGGTTCCATTTTGGAAGCAGTGGCCATCTTGTCATTGCCCTCACATAGGCTATAATGGAGCAAATACGGGCCTCTCAGTACATGTGCTTTCCCGTGACTTCTCTGTGACCTGGGCAACTGGCTCCGCTGCCCCGGGTCAAACTGGTCTCACGAGCTCCCCTTCCTCCGTCCACCTGTGATTAGCATCAGGGCTCGACCCATCATAAAACCCTTCTCATCCTACACAAACCCCCGGCTAATCTCTTCCACACCTGCTTGTTCCTGCTTTATGACTTGTTTCCCAAACAGGAGATGCTCATGTTTATTGGGGGGTCTACTGACATCTAACGTGGGATCGCAACCTTATTGTGTAAATCATTGTGGGTTGGCCGAACTGGAATGTGGGATGGTCATCATGACTCTGCCTTTTCTTTGTAATGTACACTGTTATATTGCCGTTTCATAAAACTCAGGAATGTATGCTTGAGGCCGAAAAAGGCCTATTTAAGATGTAGTCCGTTTCCATGATTTTCAGCAGTCTCCTGAGAACATACACGCTGTTGTACTTCTAGGATACCTGTCATTGGTCTGCAGCCAATAAACGATTCTTTGACTTCACCCAGAAGACTCTGTGTTTCTGTAGGTCCGGAACAGGGTGAAACCCCGAAGTCATAGGGTGTGTGCCCCTGCACCGCTGGGTCTAAAATACCCAGTACTTCACATCATGCTGCTCTCCTGCATTCTCTCCCCCTCCACAGGCTCTCCCATATTTCTAAGGGCATCCCTGGCTTCTAGCCAAGCCTTCAGCGCCTTGTAATACTCTTCCCTTCTAGTGAGACCTGTGATAGGGACTGTGAAGCGTTTGCAAAAATATTTGAGCTGCTTGGCATTGTAGGTTTCTAATTTCTCTTCTTCCCAGGAGAGATCCTCAGAGGCTTTGGATATGGGCTTGCCCATTGTAGCAATAACTGGCAATATCAATCAAAAATAGAAAAAACCTCATAAACGTATGTGGTTACGTTATGGTCTGCACTCACTAGTAGTGTACACTATAATTACTGTATGCGATCATAAATGCAAGACCAGATCCTCACAGATGACCACCAATGTTAGAAAGGGCGGTCTCTAGTGGGCAATGGCTGGCCACTGTCCAACTAGGGACCCTTCTTCCTAAGTCAGAGTAAGCAGACTACACCCTTTGACAACCCCTGCTCAACCCTGTGGTAACGTAGCACGAGCAGCTAGGCTTATCTCAGAGGCAGTGTGTGAAGCATTTATGACCATACACAGTAACACAGTGAAGAACACTACAAAGGGACACCACACAAGTAGTTATAAAAAATAAGTATCTTTATATATAAACTTAACACAAGACCAATAACAGTAAAAGTCACAATACTAGAAATATAGGGTTACTCTTAAAATGCTGCAAAAATAGTTCAAGTGTGCAAAGAGGAGTTCAGTTCAAAGCAGTGGTCTCTGCGACCCTCCTACTTACAAAGTACCTGGATTCTGTAGCAAAACAACCAAAATGTCGCTAAGGAGCTGTAACGATGATTTTCCTCACGCGAGATCAGCGATGCTGTGAATCCTTGCCGCAAGGGAGGATGATGCGCTGATCTGCAGAAGCGTGTGGGACAAAGCGACAAACTTCTCCACGCTAAGCCGGCGATGCGTTGAAATCCTTGCCGCGAGGGAAGATGATGCGCCGAGCCTGTTGCGTGTGCGATCTTGTTGCGATAAAAAGAAATGGCACTCCGCGAGGGAGCGACGATCCTGATGCGATGCGATGAAAATGATGGTCGTCCGGCGTCCATGCTGCGATTTCGTGAAGCGATGATCTTTGGTTAAGGAGCACTTAGAGGCCCGCAAACATGCGATGCGATAATCTTTGGGTTAGCGAGCAGTTGGCTGCCCGCAACTGCGCGATGCGATGATCCTCGGGTTAGCGAGCCTTTGGCAGCCCGCAAACGTGTGGTGCAATGATCTCCGGTAGCGAGCACTCAGCGGCAGCAGTGCGATGATTTTCCATACGCTCTTCAGCTGCGGGGGGCTCGCAAACGGGCTTTAGCGACGATTTTCAGCACTGTCTTCTCTGCAGTAGAACTAGAGGCCCTGGAACTCACAGGAGCCTCACCTGCAGATAGAAATCCTCGCTGGTAGGAAACAGGAGACTGGTGGTGGAGTCTGATGTGCCTGAGACTCCAGCAGGAGGCTAGCTCTCTTCTAGCCCTTGGGTGATTGCTGTAGCAAGATAAAATAAAAGTTCCTTCAAAGTCCTTTTCCTCTTCTTCCAAGTCCAGTAGTAACCACTGCAGGCCAATCCAGGGAACAGCACACAAGCACAATGACAGTCACCTCCTGCAGCTTCCTTCAGTTACACGGACAGAGGTTCTTCTTGTTGTCCAGGAGCAATACAAATTGTAGGGGTTTCAGCACAGATATGTATACCCCAAAAGTCTTTGTTCTCAGAAGCTACAAGTCACTAAACCCAGCCAGAACCAGTTCTGCCCTATCCTGGAGCACTTTGTTTACCAGGCTGCATCCTCCCTTTCAGAAAGAGGGGGTAGCCATCAGACGCACAGTGGGAGTTGGAGCCAGCATTCACCTTGCCAGGCACAGCCCTTCTGGTTCTGGACTGCACACAGACTCTGCAGTGGCAGGTCTGAGACACACTTTACAAGCTGCTTCTGTGGGTGGCACAAACCAGCGCTGCAGGCCCACCAGCAGCATTTGGTTTTCCAACCCTGGGCACACACAAGCCACGATACTAGGGACTATCAGGCAAACCAAATAAGCCAATCATGGATATACCAATTCACATGTCATATTTACACAGGGAGCATTCGCGCTGTGGCACCGAATGGCAGTGGCACAGCGCCCAGAGCATCTAATACCAGCCAAAACAGAGGAGACAACAGCAAAAAATGGAAGGGAGACCCACGCCAATGGTGCCAGGTCTAACACGCGTCCCCTCCAGCTGAAATGTGGGGAGAACTACCCATCCCCTTGGAAGTTCTCATCACTAAGGCGGAAAAATTTGGACAGACCATCAGCATTTGCGTGTCCTGTACCAGAGCGGTGTTCCACCGTGAAGTCCATACCCTGTAGCGAAATGGACCACCACAACAACTTGGGATTCTCACCCCTCATCTGCATCAACCATCTGAGGGGCCTGTGGTCTGTTTGAACCCGTAAGTGAGTCCCAAACAGGTATGGCCTCAGCTTCTTCAGTGCCCAGACCACAGCAAATGCCTCACGCTCAATTGCACCACACCTCTGTTCCCGTGGAAGTAACCCCCTACTGATTAAGGCTACAGGTTGTTCTAGTCCCTCCTCATTCATCTGTGACAGAACAGCCTCCACCCCATAAGATGGGATATAAAACTCCCCTTCACCTTCAACGCATGCATGCGCCCGCAGCAGGAAGAATAACCGTAACTGCTGCAGGAAGTGCGCCCCGATGTTGCCTCAGTTGTTGAGTTTAAATTCATAAAAATAATATGAAGTGATCAGTTGGTGATTCCTCAGGACCAGGTGACTAAAAAACTATCTACAGTGGGTGGTGTGGTGCAACGCTACCTACCACTCTTTCCATCCGAGGGTTAATGCCCCAGAGACGGGCAGCAAACCTAGAGAACAAGAAAGGAGAAAGATCAAAAACCATGTCAAGCTAATGGCAAAAGATCCATGGTTAAAAGCAGTGGGTGTGTCTCACTATATACATTCTCAAAGTTAAACATGTAAAAACTTTAAAAACACTCAGTGCTGTCATGCAAACCCATCAAGCTCTGTGTGTGCCTTCATATATACATATATCCCCTGTGTAACCGTATTCAAGAAAGGTCATGGTTCAGATCATGGTGGGCGAGTGAACATATGCTCACCTCTTTTGTTTTTCTATGTGCTGCCTCATCAGATCACAGTGGAGTAATTTGGACACACAGTGTAGTGTATCTGTTGTATAAAGAAGCAAAGAGTATCAGCTAGAAGTAGGCTGCAAGCACTTCAGATAAGCGCTCACTTCTTGGCTCTGGTTAACTATATTACGATGTGCAGGAGGTATGGATCACGGTGGACTAGGCCCGTAGTGGTAAATCTAAACATATGACACGATTATTCAATATTAGGGTGCTCAAGTCAGGCTGGTGTGTCTGGTAGTCTCGCCGCTTTCTATGCCCCTCAATTAAAATAATAATGAGGCACAGTGTTTAGCGCCTCCAGTAACCCGGCAGCGACTAGGGCGTGTATTAAAAAATAAACAAAGTTGTCAGTATGCCATTTAAGACTTAAGGCTGCTAACACCACTCCCCAATACCTCTTACCTTCGTTAGTTGCCGGTGTCAGAGTTGGCCTCCAAATGGTAGTGCTTACTCACCTGCTCCCGCTCAGAGCTTCGTGGCTCACCTACCCGTTCCGCTGCATCAGGAAGGTACCGTGTAACAGACGGGACCTGTTTTAAATACCTGCCTCTGAAGCCGCCGAGCAGGGTAAATTGGCCGCAGCTGAAAGAAATTAGCCTGGTGGTATCGAATGACATCATATTTGATGGAATCATGGAGGCCATCTTAGAGTGTAGTTTAAATCAATCAAAGCTATCTCAGTATGCTGTAGGCACACCCCTTATTAGTTTATAAATATGTGGTAATTAAGAGGTCATTTTTTATAAGTAAAGCTGATGCCTACTCTTATGAAGTGCAAAAATTGAAAAAATTCAAGAAATGTCTTGTTTCATTATTAAAAAATACTGTTGTTAGGACTTCTAAAAACCCCAAGTCATAAAGGATGATAACGTGTCTGCCTGTAAATTATTGGCGCTTGGTTATCTCAGTGTGTCTCTGCCTTTTGAGGATAATCGGTAGCCTTTGATAACGGCAACATCAGGTGTTTGTGGGTGATGTCAGTTAAGGAGCTCTTGTGGCGGCCATCTTGGAGTGTAGTTTAATGCTATGTTGTATCTGTATTCTTATTACGCTATTCTCTGTAGTGATAGATATGGGAAAGATGTCGTAAGTCAAAACAAAATTGACAGAGAGGAGATTCCTATACAGGTCGTGCTCATGTATAGTGGTTTGTGTTGGGCACAATAGCTATATGCATGTAAATAAACTGTTAGTTGATGGTGCTCCATGGGATGTCATGGTTCAATCCGCTGTTGGCTAAGTCAAGTCGAAACACCCACCTCTGTTTAATCCTGAACAGTGCTGTGTGTGTTAATTGTTGGTGAGACTCAAGGATAACCCAGCGCAAACTCTCTGGGGGATGTCTTAGTTCTGAAAAATGGGTATATAGTTTGGTGTTTATTTTCTGACAGCGAATACTGCTCTTATGTTCAGTGATTCTGGTCTTAATGGGCCTCATGGTCATGCCAACATATCTCTTCTCACAGGGGCATGTCAGCATGTACACACAACGTGATGTGTTACAATTGGTGTGTTTGGTCAGCGCCCATGTAAATGTGTCTGAAAGAACCAGTTGTTTAGAGTGTTTAGTCTGTGGACACACAGTACATGAGCTGCAGGAGTAGTGTCGCGTGACTGGGGGGAGGTCCCACAGTTGTCTCTGGATAGAATTATTTTTGTTCTTGGGTCTCTTATGTACTAACATATTGTTATATCCTAAGTATTGCATGTATGTGTAATCAGCCTAGGTCCTCCTGTTCTATATGTAGCATAGGTTCCGACATACATGAAACGGAATATGCCTCCAAAACCCAGCCGAGCCGTTTAGATACTATCATGAGGAATCTAGTTTTTTTTCCTTTTGAAATAAATGACAGTTAAACTTTCTAAAAGATCTCTTTGACTCGTTCTTAGGCTTTTACTGGTGCCCTGTTATACTTTCAAGATCCACTAGATGGCACCCCTGTCAAAGATTCGACCTATACAAATCGTCTAAAAATGTACATTCATGTACGATACTCAAAACGAGACTCCGTTAACTTACTGCATATGGTACAATAGTACTGACGTGCCGTGACACCGGGACTGTTCCATCCTGGTTCAGCACTTAGTATTCCTTAGTGCACGTGGTGATTTGGACAAACTTCGTAACACCTATACTGTAACTGCTAGAGTACAGTTCTAAATGGGGCACTTGACTGAAGCGAATCTTCGCGCCGGGCACGGCAAAAAACTGTCTACAACTAGGACAAACCCTATTCACAGTTGCGCGCAGTACAAAAGTACAACTAGGGTGTGTGTTTTGGGAGCTAGCCCCTCACACAGTGTTATGGGTCGTTGTCCCATGTCTTTATGGTTCCCTTGTATTTGGGATAGGTGTTGCGGGGTATTTTACCTTTGATTTTACAGTACAGTGTTTTACAGCTTGTGTCATTATATTATTACTTGTACTTGTTTCTCAACACTACGCTTCTTAATGATTTTACAATTTTTATGGGGGAGGATGGAGGATACTGTTGCACATATATATTGAAGTTGCATTTTTGTCCATCTTTTCTGAATTAGTATTGTTCATTTTTCTGAGATGTGTTGCTTTATGTTGCATCACGGAGTTATGAATTTTACTGCTTACGTGTGTATAGCTTTTCCTTTATTTGCTATTGTTGTTTTGTTTGTAAAGGAAAGGGATAATGTTATATCCTAAGTATTGCATGTATGTGTAATCAGCCTAGGTCCTCCTAGCTGCTCAGCCAGAGTGAAAGATGGTAATGGAATGTTGGTGTGACTGTGATGCGTGGAATGCCTGGGTGCCTGAGTGGATGTGTGGATGACAGTTGGAGATGGGCTGAGCAGCTAGGCAGGCTGCTCCTGGTGGGGCTGGTGTATGGCTGGTACATGGCTGGTACCACACTAGGCTGGCTGGAGTCAAGACAGATGTGACCTGTACTAGAGATAATAAAGAAGACTTAAATATACATCCTGGCTCCTGGTGTCTCCCTTCAGAGATCACAACACATATCTTTCAAATTGTTAGTACGCTTGAACGCAAACCTGGGTTTAAGTATTGTCAGTGTACCTGTGTTCAAGATCTCCCAATGTTTGCTCGCTGCTTTTTTTATCAAGTTGGATCTTGGTGTGTATGTAGTTACACATGTCAAAGTATTAGAGGGTACCTTATCATGTACCTCCACAAGGCTTTCACGGTGATTGTTTCTTGCTCGTTTCATACAGGCATTGATCTGTTTTTTAGCATATTGCCTTTTCAGCAGATTGTTTGACAGTATCTCTGCGTCAGACTTGCTTGTAGTCATCTATTGAACTACAATTCCTTCTGATTCTTAAAAATTGACTGAAGGGAAGGTTGTTTTTCAGAGTTGTTGGGTGATAACTGCTGTACAACAGCAAACTGTTCCTGTCAGTTGGCTTTTTATACAGGGTTGTCGTAAGTTTTCCCTCTGGTAGTCTGATGGTGATGTCTAAGAAGGCGATTTCTGAAGGTGATATGGTGTGGGCGAATTTCAAATATTGGCTCTTAATATTGATCCACTCACAGAATTTTTCGCATGTCTGTATATCCCCCTGCCAAAAGATGAGTATGTCATCTATATACCTCTTCCATAGCCTCAGGTTACCTTCGAAGGGGTTGCTGGCATGTCGGATAGTCTCATGTTCAAATGCCGCCATGTAGAGACATGCCACACTGGGATCAAATGTGCTCCCCATCGAAGTACCCTGAGACTGATGGAAGAGTTGGTTGTCAAACTCGAAGAAGTTTCCTGTTAGTGCCAGAGTGGCTCATTGCATAATGAAAGAAACGGGAGTTGTTGCCGTCCATTCAATTGCGGTAAGTGCAGATTCTATCACTGTTAGTGTTTCTCTCTGTGGTATGTTGGTAGATAATTGTTCCACATCAAGGGTGACCAGGAGGTTGATATCACTGGTGTTTTCCAATTCCCCTATGACACAGAGAATATCTTTTGTGTCTCTGATGTACGAGGGAGTCTGCTTGAGCAAAGGCTGGAGGTAGTGGTCGCAGAATTTCGACAGGGGTTCTAGGAGCGAGCCGATCACTGAAACTATTGGTCTGACCGGGACAGGGGTAGTCCCCTTATGTATTTTTGGCAGAGTATACAAGTAAGGTGTTTTGGGATGTTTGGTGATCAAAAAGTCTGCTTCTTTTTTACTAACCCACCCATTACTCGCTGCCTTGAATACCATAGTCGCAATTTCAGTTGTTAATCGAGTCGTTGGGTTTATTGTGATGGGGGTGTAGAATTTTCTATTCTGTAGTTGGCATAAGCACTCGGTGTTGTAGTCCGTGGTGAACTGTATGACCGTTGCTCCCCCTTTGTCAGCTTGTTTTATTGTGATACTTTTGTCCTCTGTCAGCGATCTAATAGCTGCATGTTCCTGGTTAGAGAGATTATGGAACAGTGCTCTGTTGTCCTGATTTTTCAGTTCTTTAAGCACAGCTTTTTCAAAAGTCAGGACCTCCACCGGTATCATGCCCGTAGTAGGCATGAAGGTCGAGGGATTACGTAGGCCTGAATCTAGTCTGACTGGTTCTTTCTTATCCTCAAAGTAAGCTTTCAGGCGTACTTTTCTGAACAGGTTCTGGATTGCGCACTGTTCCTGGAATATATCATTTTTGGGGGTGGGGACATACCTGAGACCTTTCTCAAGTACTGCCTGTTCCGTGGATGTTAGTTGTCTATGAGATCAATTAACCACTAGACTTTCCTGCCCAGTGTTTTGCTCCTGGTTTACATCATATTGGGTTGTTGGTCTTGCCACTGGACTTGTTTTTGCCCTCCTCTTTTGCGCCCTCTTCCTCTGCCCCAGACTCTGCCTAAAAAAGGTGGGTTGCTAGCAGGGAAAAATTGAGGTTGGCTATGAGGATACATCGGAAAAGGCCAAAATGGAGGTTGTGGGCCTTGAAAGTTCTGTATCGGGTAGTTGGGAGTTTGTAGGTAATTGTTGCTTCTCTGATTAGGACCCCTCCAATTCCCACTACTGGAATCACTGCTAGCTGAATCTCTTCTGTCAGTGTCCCTATTTTCATCAGAAGAGCAGCTGGTCTTGGTGTTAGCGTAATTTGCCTTCAGATATGGTATGTTTTTTCTTTGTTAAATCTATTTATATCTTTCTGAAGCTTGCTGACCTTCTGCTTCATCAGGAATTCTTTGTGTTCCGCAATCTCATTATTGAGTTCAGTCAATTTTGATTTGAATAAGGTAGCGTGAATGGGAGTCTTTATAGCCCCTTTGGCCACCTGTATTTTAATGAGGAGAGCATCAGCTATCCTCTTTGCCAAGTTAATAATGAGGATAAGTAGATCCCTGGTGTATTTCCATGCTACCAGGGACCACTCCTTTTTAAAGACTGCATCATCCAGGAAGAGCAGAGGGAAGTTCTTAACTATCAGGCCGTTGGGTGCGATATTGGCCCTCAAGTACTCCGTCATCATTGCTCTGTGAAGCTTTATTTTTACCCAGTCTCACTTCATGTTAGTGAGGGTGGTCCAGTCTTCAGATGGTGTCCCTGAGGCTGAAGAGCCTTCACCCCCTAGAAGGTGTAGGAAGGTGGAATCTGACTATATGGTTGCCCCCACTTTGTGCCAAGTGTTTTGCTGGTTTATGGCTTAGTTGGACTGGGATCCTGCTATTCAGGGCCCCAGTCTATCTGCTTTCTCTGTAAAATGGTTTCCATGTACATTAGGTACATATCTAATTGGATTCTGGAGTGCCTTATCAGCTCCTAGTATATGGTATACTATGTACCTAGAGCATAGGTACCTCAGAGGCCTACCAGGGGCTGAAGCATGTATTATGCCACCCCTAGGAAGCACTCCAAAATGGCACCACAGGTCTGCTACTGCAGCCTGGGTAAGGGTGTGCTTGCACCCCTTACAGTGGTATAGGCTACCTATATCACTACCATTGCACACACATTAAAGCCTATAAGTCACTCCTATGGCAGACCTTAAGAATCCTGAAGGTAGAGTGCTTGGTTGTTATGTGAGATGGCGCCCCTGCATGAGCAGAGCCCTTCTGCAGCATTTGGAGTATCTCCTCTGATGCTGTTTGTGGTGCAGCCTTACCATATACTCTTAAGTGCATTATAACCTCGCGGTAAATGCTAACTTTGGGATGGCTGCACGGAAACATGTCATGTTTGGTGTCAAACATTTTGGAATACTACCCCCCCCCCCCTCACCAGTTCTGGTGGCGGGAATAGCATTCCACCCTTCTGGAGGGAGAGACATGTTCACACTGGTCTAACCCGGTAGGACTTTCTTGAGCCCTGACATCACAAAATGGATGCCTCTGCCATAGACAAGGGTCTGGCCTCCTGCTGCTGACCGAAACTCCGACAGGGGAGGCCTGGACAATAGGTTTCCTGTCCCAGGGAGGTGTAACCACCTCCCCAGACAGGCAGATGTGTATTGGGGCTGGGCGGGTGCACTCTCTGGTGCTTTGAAGTCCTGCACTGGGAGCACATTTGGTGTCCCTGTGCATAGCCCAGTTCAAACCGGTTGCAGGGGCTACCTGCCCCTGCTCTGGCGCGAAACTGGACAAAGAAAATGGGTGTAACCACCCCTCTTTTCAAACAATTCCATAGGTGGGTCCCTAGAGTATGTCCAACCCCCAAACTTAGTATAAGTATGGGAACCCAGTCCTCGTGACTTTAGATTACCCTGGACGAAACTCTGCAACATATATCCTGGACCTTCGACTTTCCATCACGACTAGAAGACGGAAGAAATCTCCCTTGAGGTCAAGGAGTGACTCCCCTGCTTGGCAGGCACCAAAGAAGCAACTGACCAGTCTGCATCGCTGACACTCCTGCCGGACGCCGAAGACTTTGCATCACCAGAGGTAGATTTCCAGACTTCCCTGAGGCTACCCTGAGTCCACAGCAAAGCTGAGGCCCGTGGCTATCGTGGGTGACGTGGAGCCGTGACCCCTGGACACCGTGATCTTTTGCAGCAACAGCATCTTCCTGGGCTTCCTTGAAGTTGTGCTTTGGGCTCCGAGTAGCCCCAGCCTTGAGCACCTCCTGCACCGAAGATTGCTGGCCTCCACTCCACGAGTGACCCGTGGGCCAGTTTTAAGTGCGACCGCTTGAGGCCCGTTGGCTAGCAGGTCCCCATGAAGGCAACTCCTCTTCTACTTGGGTCTTCCTGGTTGCTCCAGACATGCCATGACTTACCCTCGCTGGGTGAGTCCCTCCGACCTTGCGGATCTGCACCGCAGTCCTTTCTCTGAATTCCTGTGACTTGCCGTTGACAAGGCTTTTTGGGTCCATTCTGGTTGCTGACACCGCAGCACTCGACAGACTTTGTGGGACAGCTCGAATCCGGCTCATGGACTTCGTTGACGCCTCCTGGAACTCATGGCTGAAGAGTCAAGACACCCATCAACTCACCTGAAGCACCCGACATCTGTGGGCATTGGTCCATCCTGCCCTTGGTCACTGGCTAGTGACCCAGACTCTGTCCCCTCTGATTTCAGGTTCCTTCCATCCTAGATCTAGGCTTGGATCTCTTCGGACACTTCTTCTCTTCATGGCAGCAGCAGTTCTTTGCAGGCTTCCATTGAAATCGACGACGTGACCCGACACCAAAAGACACCTCTGCACCAGGCTTCCCTGGGTGAGGTAACTCGAGTACTCCGGTGCTCCCGTGGGTGCTAGCCCTAGAACTTCTTAAGTCCAAAAGGGTTTGGTCCTGACTCGATTCGAAGTGTCCCTAATCTTTAAATTTCCAACCGCGACATTGCCCATAGAAGCTAACGGGAACCCGCGGTTGTGTTTACACACTGCATACAGTCCCTGTGGGTCCCCTGTGTCACTACCTTGGGTGGTTCCTTGGGGTCCCAGCGATTCTACAGGCTCCAGGCCTTGTGTCTATCCCAGTCATGGTTCTTATACCACTTTTTTGGTATATGGTTTGGTACGCCCCTAGGGCCCAAATGTGTATTTGTGCTATTACTGATAATTGCTAACTTGTAAACAAAGTACTTCGAACTCCAGCCTCATAAAGAGACTAGAGGGGTGTGTTTTATCCTAAATACATATATTTTGAATATATACCTGGTGTGGTTGATCATTCAAGAGATTATAGACTGGTAAAACAAGCTGTTATACATTCCTTCAAGACTTAGCCTGAAGGCTGCTCTCCATAGCTACCACTAGGATAGATTTCAATGAAGGTCGTCTTTAACCATTCACCATAAGGGGTTGTTTGGACTGATACAAGGTGCCCACTAGAACTAGTGGACAGCATATATCAGGCCACCTTCTCACAGAAGGGATGGCGTATTCCTGAGAATTTCTGCGGCCATCTCATCACCGAAGCGAAGACCGGGTTGTCATCCATGATGACTGATATGAAAGGGGATATTGCTCAAAAGAAGTCAGAAAAAAGGAGGAAGACAGAGACTGAAAAGTGAGTCCCAAAGAATGGGCCAATGAAGGTAGCTATCCTTCTGGTAACCTGAAAAGTCCCACGGGGGTATCCGTGCAGTAGTGAATCAACAAACAGAAGCAAGTTGGCCACCTGGTATGTACTCAAGGTAGTGAGGAGGTGGGGGATACCTCCTGTCGGAACTAAGAGCCTCACACACCCAGCAAGCTATGTGTCATGGTTCATCATATGGGTCTGCTCCTCGTCGAGCCGGCACTGCAATGCTCGACGGGCACCCATTAAGGGGCTCTTTTTTGGAGATCTTTAGTTCCTTGCCATATAGGTGCCATGGGTGCGAGGGGCCTAGAGGCGTGTAGATGTGGTGTGTGGATTAAAACAGGTAAGGGAATCCTGTGTGATTATTTTTATTCTGGAAAGGTCCCAACCTGACTAAAAAGGGAAGGGGGGGGGGCGACTATTTTGTTTTAATGTGACAAAAATTCGCTCTACCGCTCTTCTTCTTCAAATGGCCTCGTTGAAAGGATGAATAGGTTTATAATAGAAAGTATTCAATCTGCTTTGGCTTGTAATCTCCCAGTAGATGATTTTTTCAGAAAGAAAATGTGGTCATATATTATTACCCCTTATTCAACTACTGGCATATCTATTTTCAGACTTCTTAAAAAACTGGGATCCAAATGGTGAGACACGTTGCTGACCTGTGTGAGAAGACTACCTGGCACCCCTTGGAGCTGTGATCAGTAGAGGCACTCCTGCGCACAGATGTAGGGAGGTCTGCATTGCATAACACGTGCCCCCACTACACCGGGGTGTACAGACAAGATTGGCAATGTTGAGCCAAGCCTCTCTGCATCATAGGTTGGAGAATGTGGCGCTGGCTTGACGCTGTGGAGGGTGGGGCCCGTGAGCTGCGCTAAACTTGTGTGGCGGTAGCACTGCAACTTCACGCTTAAGGGGCCCTGTGGCATCACATGAATCGGGAGGCCACAGATTCAGAGGGATACCTCCCTCGAACAAGCGGGCACTTCCTTTGAGGGCAGCATAGACAAAATCACAGTCAACTTCACCCCTGACTGTGCAGATCATCACAAGCTGACTTACAAGGTACATAACACTGAGCAAGAACTGGCCAAAGTCCCTCCGAGTACCCTGAGCACAGTTTTGGATGTGTAGCAGCTAATGGCACATGTGAAGAGACAGAATAGAACAGCAGAGAATGCGGATGGACGCTCCCAGCATAACAACGTAAGGGTGCTGGGTCTGCCTGAAGGAGCAGAAGGTTCTGATGCAGTGGCATATACTGAGACAAGGTTGTGTGACCTACTGCCAGCAAGTGCACTCTCCCAATTCCATGTAGCGGAACAGGCCCATCGAGTGCTGGCAAGCTTCACGCTTCCGGGGACAGCTCCTAGACCATTTCTCTTCCGCCTCCTACAGTGATCCTGATGCTGGCCTGAGGGAGGTACGCAAGCTGGGGGAGGGGAAAGAGGATAACGCCAGAGTTATATTCTTCTGTGCAGAGGCAGAGGGGCTTGTCTCTAGAGGTCAAGCGATGCCTCAGCAAGTTAGGCATCAAAAACTCCCTCCTCTACCCGTAAAGGATGCGAGTGATCTCAGTTGTTGACACACAAATCATTGATGCCGCTGAACAGTGCTGGACCTGGCTGCAATCTACTGGTCGCCAGGTGCTGCAGACTGGGAGTGAAGGGTCTGCACAACAAGCTGTCATTCATGGAGCCAGTTGTACTGGGAGGCGTAGGAGGAGCAGGCATCTCCACCACAACTACAAGTCACCCCCAATCTGCAGCAGGTTGTACAAGAGAGGCGGAAGAAACTGCATGCCGCGCCAACTATGCGCTATCACACTCAGTGACTGGATCCCGACACTTCCCCTGAAAGCTCCCCCAGCGACCTGGGCTCCACTGTGATGTGGTCATCCAGTACAGAGTCCATGCAGTCCCTGGATGTAACTCCTCAGATGGCAGATATCCTAATTAAATGTTGACTGGTTGTGCGTCTCCCCTTCTTCCACAGTTACAGACAGCTCCGGAGAGTCTTTGGCTTTCGGCGATTTCTGGCCTCCAGCTTCCTGTTGCTGAAGTTCCGGTCCACCGAGGTCAGCACTAAGAGGGGATCGGGTCCAGTTGTCACCCAAAGGCAACGGAGCAGTTGTCCAGGTGAGCGATGCATGTCAGGGGTGGTTGTGGTGGTCTCCTTGGTGCTCCGAGCTGCAATGGCATGAAGTCCATGGCGTTGTTGACCTTGCCAAGGATGAATTGTGGCAGTTCCTCAATTATCCCAGCGGCACTCTTGCAATGCTGTGACGTCATGTGTTTGACGTTCTGATTGTGCAATGTGCCACAGCATGTTTACTAGGCCATGCAATGCCACTTTACATGGCTTTTCATGGACTTATAAATATGTGCCCCTTTCATGCATTAAACAGTGTGAAAGGGGTGTTCCATGCAGTGGTGGCCACCATAGCTCGCGGATGACGGGGCGAGGGCGGGTGCATGGCGTTGCGGGGGGTTGCCAGGGATTTCAGGTGGGCGCGATTGCGGGAGGTTGTGCATTATAAATAAATAAAAATGTAAAAATATATAATTTAGCTCTCCGTTAGGTCCTGCAATGCAGCGTTGTGATTGGATTTGGCATCCTTGTTCGACGTTCAACCAGGTAATGGGGGCCAGAGCATGTTCTCCATGCAGACTGTAATGCAGCCTGCATGGAGAACGGGTAAAGTGCACATGATTGGTTTTGGCAGCCCAGGAGGACCGTTCAAAGAGTCATTGCGCACTTAGGAGTGGGTCAGTGCGCACTTAGGAGTGGGCAAACCACTCCTCCCCTGTCCTGCTCTGAGAGCAGAGCAGCCCCACCCCCAAAGCAGCACAAATAAAAAATGTTATAACTGAAAGATATTATCATTTTATGTTTCTTCTTCTCGCACTTCTTGAAAGCAGGGGGCGACGCTCCTCTGCCATACTGCCACTGGTTCAATGGGTATTGCTGTGGGCGTTTCCATGCCAAATCAATGGAATCTGAAGCATTTGCAGGTTTACGAGAAACCGTAAACCTTCAGAATGCGTCAGAATCTAATACCACCCCAAGGGTGGCATTTAGGAGGCACAATGAGGATAAATGTGAAAGGAAATACCCTGGTTTGATAGGTTTGTGCAGGTAGGTGTCCCTTTCTGTACATCAACCAACTCTGCAACACAGTCACCATTGCACCATGGTACAAGGGTGCCTGCGTTGGCGCATGGCAGCCACTGTGCGTCAACATAGGGGAAAAATACAGGGGGGCTTATTCATGAACCCCTTTCGACAGTTTAACACCGCCGGTAGGTCATTTTCTTGACATACTTGCTGCGTGAATTTTGCTCCATGTTGTGCCGTTTTAGAAAGAGGCACATCTAGGCATATCCGTGACCTTGTAAAACCCTGTGCCACATTATACCTGCATCAGGTATGATGTATGCAGATTTAGCAAGGTCCACTAAACCATATGCCCCGGCGCTGCCGCTGCTAGGTACGCCCAGAGGCAGCAGGGACACTACGGAACCGGTGCTGCGTGCATGGCATGAGGTAGATGTTGACACACTGGGCGACCTATATACCGATGGTGCGCTCATCCAGTTTGAGGTGCTCTCCGCAGACACTGGCCTGGCACCCGGGCAGTTTCTATTATATGGTTCGTTCCTACACACCTTCACGTCCTCGTGGGGGGACATCACCACAGAACTCCCAATGCACCACCTTATTCAATACCTGCATGTTATGGGGGCGGGATCACATATTGTTCATTGGCTGGCGTCCGCACTTTTAATCCACACTACGCTGCCGCTGGTGAGGCTCCGCGCTTAGTGGGAGGCTGATAGGGAACGCCCATGGACGGATGGAGAATGGGACGTGGTTTTGGCGGGACCTGTCAACATACCACGAAACTCTTGATTCAAATTGATTCAGACGTTTGTTCTGCACCGCGCCTACCTCTCCCCAGACAACATAGCCAAATACTTTGGTGATAATGCACCTGCCTGTCCGCGATGTAAGCTTCGAGGTGCGGATCTGTTACATATGCTTTGGTCCTGCACTGCACTGGCATTGTATTGGCGGAGGGTCACGGCTATACTAGAGCAGTGCACCGGTGTGTTGTGTCAGCATAATTGGGAGATATGCATATTAGGCTTATATAAGCGAAATAGGCAGAATAAGATATCCTCCCGCTTTCGAGACCTCGGCTATATTACTGCAAAGCGCCTGATTACTAAGAACTGGAAACGAGGAGAAGCCCCTGTTGCAATTAGCTGGGAGAAGTCATTTCTTATTTGGGCACGAGCGGAGAGTGTGGCATTACACAGAGAGGAGACTGCAGGTCTCCGCAAATTCCCAGCAGCCCAGCCTTAGGATACGTTGCTGAATAGCTTCACACAACACTGCAGCACTGACGGTCAGCCCCCGCACACGCCCTCCACCAATGTAAACCCTTAAGCACTGTGCCCTAGCGGCTTGACACATAGATAATAATTGTGCGTATGCAAGGCTACTGCCCTTGGCGATCATTACCTGTTCTTCATTTGTTGGCCTGTAGAGCATGCCGTGTGACTGAGGGTACTGTTTGGTGCATCTTGGGTCCATCTCACACTATGGTTCTTGCTGGGGAAGGGAGGAGGCGGTTTCTTGGAAGTCAGCAATATCTTACCGGGACACCCGGGGGTTGAGGATATAACGGCTCATTTTGAGTTGCAGTTGTTTTATTTATTGTTTCTTTTACTTTTTGTGGTGGTTGCTGTCTCTATTTTATTTATTTTTTCGTTTGTGTTTTGGATTCTTTATTGGCGCCCTATAAGGTATGTGCATGTAGTTTCACGACGAGTTGGTACAACTCAGTACCAGCATACACCAATGTTACCCACTACTGCGGTTCAGTCCAGCATGTTTTGAACTGGACGCATGGTCCATCGCTGGGTATACCTGTTAAACTTTCTGCTGGCAATATTTGGCGTAGGTCCTGTGCGGTCTGACATGCTAGCTAAAAATGCTGTTGTACCATACCATGTACTTATTTATTTGCTTGTTATTGAGTATGCTGTTTATTGAAAAATGGAAAAATGTCAATAAAGATATTTAAAAAAAAAAAAAAAAGGTATGATGTATGCAGGGTGTTCATTCCCACGCAACAAAGCCTCGTAGGAGTGGCTCAGTGAAATCTATCAGATTTCATTGCGACAATTCTAGGTCGTCACTCTGTTAAAAACGTACTCCTGCCTTATGGTAGATGTAAGGGCCATAGGGATAGGCTGGCCCCATTCCTTGCTCTTGTTGTGTCATGCTTGCGACTCAATTGCAGCAAAGCGTGACTTTAGCACTGATAGATACGTCAGGATTCCAGACGTATGTCATTGATTGTGACATGGAGTGCCGTACAGCAAACATGACAGAGCCATGGTGTTGCAAGGACGGCGCAGTGAAAAGTGTCCAATAGCTGTTTTATCGCAGTGATGCAACACTTTTCATGAATGGGGCCCAGAAATGCACCCTATCTTATTGATAGGGCGCATCCCTGACCTTTTGTTCTGGCGTACGGCAGCATAGCAATATTCCTTGCAGCGCTGTCCAGCACCAAGACATCTTATATGGGGGCCCAAGTGTTGCACCAATTTTAAGACCACCTATTTTCTGATCTTAAAAAACTGCCTCTAATATGAGTCAGCAGCAGTTTTGGGGGTTATCGACGTACTGGAATTTCCTTGTAAATGTCGCGAAGTGTGTTTCGCAGCAGTTTTTCCACGGGAACGCCTACCTTGCATCTCATTTTCGTTATGTCCCGCTAACAGAAGTGGTGATCTTGAAAATTCATTTTTACGTTGGAAAAGTGCCGCTAACTGCAGTTAGCGGCAACTTGTATATAAGGCAATAAAAAAAGCTGCCATAACGTCCAAAAATTGACGCTACGGCAGCGTTAAGTTCTTGTAAATAAAATGCCTCTTAATGCTGCATATAAATAATGCCACCTTTCATGCTAAACTTAGCATGAAAGCAGCAGGCAATGGGTGCTGTGGTGGGCATTCCACCCACCGCAACACCCATTGATTTTGACACTGCCCTCTATTTACAAGAGCAACGTAAATAGAAGGCAGCGCCAAAATTAAAATCGGGGAAAATCTGGTCTTAAAAAAGCGGACTGAAGAAATGCTTTAGTTCTCCTAGTTTTTCACATAGAAATAGCAAATTACCTAAGATTTTTTATGTGCAGGACGGTCCCCCTTCCTCCACATAAACAATCATTTTTTTAAAATGCCGTTTTGCAGCTTAATGTGTGCTTCACCAAGCAGCACACATAAAAGTTAAAAAACGGCATTTAAAGATTGTTTATGTGCAGGAAGGGGTACATTTCTGCGCATAAACAATCTTCCCCTCAACACAGGCACCCTTGCACTATGGTGCGAGGGTGCCTGCGATGGTGCTAGTCAGTTTTAATTTAGCGACAGTGAAGGGGGTAACGCAGGGCTGCACCATATTCTTGTAAATATGGTGCAGCCCTGCGTTGGCAAAGCGTGTCATTAGCCTTCTTGGCTTAACAAATGCTTCGCCACTTTATCGTAATTATAGGGTATATTTACAAGAGAGGCCGCTAACTAGTGTTAGCGGCAATTTTCTTACTGCCATGTATCGCTGAAAACTATCGTCTTGGTACCAACGTATTTACAATACGTCGCTACATGGCAATAGTATCCGCTAGCCGTGGTGAAAACTGCCACTAACACTAGTGTCAAGGCATTTAAAATGTTGCCGCTAGTGAGAGAAAAGTGACAAAAGGCCAATTAGAGATTTAAAAAACTCACGTTAGCCAGCCCAACGACACTTTTCTGCCTCTAGGGGCAAAAATAGCCTATAAGTCCACCACCATCATTAAAAATAAAATAAAAATATTGGAATGCAGAATGGAGCAGCCAGGGCCAAGTTCAGTACAGGTAAGCAACACCTCAAGCCCCCCAACAGCCTGGATGACCAGCCAGAGTCCGCGGGGAAGAGGGAATGAAAAATCATGGACAATGTATCACTTTTCATTGTGCTTCCCTTGCGACTCTTTGAAGCGTGGACAGTCTCCGGGGCCTTTAGCCCTCGCTGGGCCTGCGTCTGAGACTTGGAGTTGGAGGGGGAGGTGCTGTGGAGTTCCTGCTGTTGTGGTAGAAATTGAGGCATCAGCGATCGCCCTTACCTGGAGGTGAAATCTGACAGGTCGCATGGGGACACATTGCTAACCTGTGTGAGTAGATCGCCTGGTGCCCCTTGGAGCTGTGATCAGTAGAGGTGCTCCTGCGCACTGATGTAGTAAGGCCTGCTTTGCATAACACATGCCAGCACTACACAGGGGTGCATGCAGGAGATTGCCAATGGTGGGCCGTGCCTCTCTGCACCACAGGCTGGAGGATGTGCCGCTGCCTGGATGCCATGGAGGGTGAGGCCCTTGAGATCTGCCACACCTTTGTGGGGGGAGCGCTGAAACTTCATGCCTAAGGGTGCCCTGTTACAGCACCTGCATCGGGAAGTTCCCCAGCAGACTTGGCGGTAACTGCTGTACCCAAGCTTGTGAAATTCCACCTGGCTGAGGCTCCTGCTGGCTGAGTCACAGATTCAGAGAGAGCGTGGTAGATTGAGCTCCGGTGTTGATGTCCAGGTGAGAAGAAGGTGGGACAGGGAGCGGAGGAGGCCCAGGGGTCGTGTCAGGCTCAGGCCTAGCACCTGTGGACGGAGCACAGTGTGCCCTGAGCAATCCCTGTGCTGCGGAGGAAGCGCATTGTCGAGGACACCGCCCAAGACTTGTGGGGAACTCTACTAACTGGCTCAAGTTGTTCAGATCGGCCATTGTTGGCAGCGGGTGCCAATGTCACAGTGGCCTGTTCGGGCCAAGGCCCTTGGGTATGCCGCTTGATTCACCGTTTCTTGCTAGGGAACTGGGGAACACGGAATCTGGTCGCCACTGTTAGACGGAAAGAGGTAACCAGGTGGTGCTGCCTTTCATCGCCCCCTGGTAGTGAACTTTTGGGTGTATGGGGGACTATTCCTTAGTGGACTTGCTCTTCCCACAGTGCAGAGCCGTTTGGTAGCTGCTGGATCCTCTGACCCGGAGGTCAGGTGTTCGAGGCCCTCCTTCCCCCGCATG
Source organism: Triturus cristatus (assembly GCF_964204655.1). Taxonomy (NCBI): domain Eukaryota; kingdom Metazoa; phylum Chordata; class Amphibia; order Caudata; family Salamandridae; genus Triturus; species Triturus cristatus. The sequence continues at coordinate 159,919 of NW_028187395.1, forward strand.
CTCCTGCATGCGCCTCATCGTTGCTGGTCCAGTGGTAGGGCGTCACTGCTCTGTTGCTTAACGTCCCTCCTGTCCCTCATTTCTGCTGTTCCTGTCCCTCTTTCTGCTCTTCTCCATTACTCTCTACCTTTGGCTTTGTCCTTCTCTTTTCTTTGCTTTGTTTGGCTTTGTCTTTCATGTGCTTTTATACAGTTCCTTTTCCCCTGTCCTCTCCCTTGTTGATGCTGCAATCCACCGCAGCCCCACCCCCTCCAGTGTCCGTACTCACGTTTCCTGCCTCCCAGCTGTCCAGCCCACTGCAGCACTACTTAATGGCAGCCGCTGTGCGGCCATGCTTAGCGGGTGTGCCACTGGTGCGCCAAATGTGCACCAAAGGCAAGTTCATCTGCGCTGTCCACACATGGACCGTGTCCAGTGCCTCAACATGTGGTCCCTCCACAAACACGCCACAGAAATCTGAGACCTCCTCAACGTCAACTCTTCAGACATCGCTTTTTTCACATAAACCTGGACCAACCTCTGCTCCAGACCGGACATCACCATCGCCATCCCCGACGGCTACAACATTATCCTCAAGGACCACCCCAACCGCCCATGAGAAGGCATTGCCATTGTCTATAAAACCACACTCTGACTGACCATGCATTCTAATGACACAACGGCGACCATGGAACACCTCCACATCAAGATCCGTACCAAGCCCAACACCACCCTCAGCAGGCACCCTCATCTACAGGTCCCCCGGCCAATGACCCCCTATTCACAGATGCTATTGTAGACGTCATCGCACCCCAGGCTCTCGCATCCACCGACTACATTCCATTCGGAGACCTCAGCTTCCACTTGGACAACCCCAGTGACTAGAACACCACCACCCTCCTGGAGATCCTCACAACATCGAACTCAAGCAGATAGTCACTGCACCAACCCACATATCCAGACACATGCTCGACCCCGTCTTCTCTGCCAGTAGGAACATTCAACTACAGCCACACCACCAAACTCTCCTGGACCATCCATCATTGTATACATCACGCCTTCATCACGCACACCATACACCACTGCCATCATTGCCCCCTCCCCGTCGCAGCTGGATCAAGGCCACAGAAGAAGTTCTCGTCAATTTCCTCAGCACCACCACTCCGCCAACGCTTACAGACATCAACAGTACAGCGCACAACCTCCACCAATGGATCTCTAATTGCGCCGACACCCTAACACCCTCAAGAACATCCAGGCAAACTATACTCCAAGAAGGCCAACTGGTTCACTCCCGCCCTCCGCTAGTCAAGATGCACCTGCAGATGTCTCGAGAAGAGATGGAGCCACAACATCAATCAACCCTGCAACACAGTCACTCTTGCACCATGGTGAAAGGGTGCCTGCGTTGGCGCCTGCAGCCATTGTACGCCAACGTAGGGAAAAAAGACAAGGGGACTTATTCATGAGCCCCTTTTGACAGTTAAACCCCGACGGTGCGTCTTTTTCTTGACGTACTTTCAGCTTGAATCTTGTACCACGTTGCGCCGTATTTACAAAGTGACGCATCTAGGCATATGCATCACCTTGTAAAGCTCTGTGCCACATTATACCTGCTTCAGGTATGATGTATGCAGGGTGGGCATTCCCACCCAACAAGGCCTCGTGGGAGTGGTGCAGATTTCACTGTGACAATTCTAGGACGCCAGTGCGTCAGAACCTTACACTTGCTCAATGGCAGGCTTAAGGGTGACACAGTGTCTTAAGGATAGGCTGGTGTCATGCATTCCTGGAGTTGCGTCATGCTTATGACACAACTGCAGCAATGCATGACTTTAGCGCTAACAGATATGTCAGGATACCAGACGTATATGTCATTAATTGCAACATGGAGCGGCGTGCAGTGAAAACGGCACATCCATGGTGTCGCAAGAAGGGCGCAGTGAAAAGTGTTGCAACGCTGTTTTGTCGCAGAAATGCAACACTTTTCATGGATGAGGCCCAGGAATGCATCCTATCTTACTGATAGTGCACATTCCTGCCCTTTTGTTTTGTCGCAGGGCAGCGCAGCAACATTCCTTGCAGCGCTGTCCAGTACCAAAACCTCTGAAATGAGGCCCCAAGCACCAATTTTAAAACCAGCTATATTCTGGGCTTAAAAAACTGCCTCTAACTGGACTAGCTGCAGTTTTGGAGGGTTATCGCGGGACGGAAATTTCATTGAAATATTGCGAAGTGGGGTTAGTGCCGTTTTTGCACGAGAACACCTACCTCGCATCTCATCTTTGTTAAGTCCCACTAAAATCTTGGCAATCTTGAAAATTTACATTTATGCTGGAAAAGTGCGGCTCAGTGCAGTTAGCGGCACTTTGTAAATAAAGCGATTAAAAGAAACCTGCTGTAACGTCCAAAAATTGACACTACGGCGCCGTTAAGGTCTTGTGAATATGCCCCAATGCCCATTAAGTGATTTTGCTTATTTTTGTACCGACCAGTAAATCAAAATACGGGATGAAATCTAACCGGCAGCAGCCCAGTACTAATAACCCAAAACTCACTGCTGCACTTCGGAAACGCCATTCATTCAGGAAGGAAGTACCGACCAGGCAGATCTCGCGATACTTCCGGTGCAGTCCCTGGTGCAGACTACAGGTCCAGCGAAAGTAGGGTGGACAGCTTTCGTTACAATATACCACGGTGCAGTACCACGGATCGTCACTGGGCGTCTCTAATCAAGTCAGCCAGGCACCACACTGTATAGACCCCAGGGGTTCAGTACCACGGTATGTCACTAGGGGTCCCTCATCAAGACAGCCAGGCACCTCTTTAAATAGACACCAGGGATGCAGTACCACGGGTTGTCACTAGGAGTCCCTAATCACATCAGCCAGGCACCTCACTGTAACATTCATGGGCGGGGGTTGCCGGGTAGAGGCTGCTACTTCAGATCCTAATCCAGTTAGACTCCACGCTGTATGTAGACAGCGTATGATTGCAGCAAGATAAACATTAGTAAAATAGGTGTGCCTGTTTAATTAATTTATTTATTGTTTTGCCTTATGCGACGCTCTTCATACAGGGTTTACCAGCAATCGGGGAGAAAGAATCTGAACGAACATCCGCCTGCCCACAATGCATTGCAACTATATATCTCAATACCCGACCCAAAACAAAATGCATTTCTTGTTAATTAGAAGTTTATTTTAGTAGTTTTATGGACAATATGTACATACATTTCCCTCTAACTTTGAGTGTCAACATGGAACAGTTCGCCGCTCTAGTATTGATAGATGTCTTAATTATACCAGATTTCAAGTAAGTTATTTATGGAATTACAGTTCGAACCAGGCTCCTTTCAGTTAGTCGCACTTCGTGTGGTGGCTGATGGCAAGGAATCATGTTTAATTTTTGCAAGATTTTTGCTTATGCGAAGATCTTAGTCTATGTGGGTTAAAAAAGCTAGAAAACCTGAATCCTAAGAAGTTTCAGATGCAAATTTTACTGAATGTGTTTTCAGTAAAATCTTCCGACGGTGATCGGATGTTGCGCTCTCGCGTGGGAGTGTAGGTTACATCAAATCCTTTAAAACGCACTCTAGCCAGTGGTCGAAGTGGCATAGCTGTTAAGGTTTCCGATTGGTATGTGTGACATATTTAATAATTTCAGTGTAACTATGAGTGACATTTCAACCACGAGTGACACTTTCTCTCGAGCAAAATCAAGCCGTAAAGACGATGGAAACATATATAAATATCAGAAGTTACACCCATTTGAGAAACAAGAAAATCTTAAAACTGCTGGAAATCACAGAAATAGAAGGGCTCTAAACCAGTGCCCTTGTAAACTGACGGTAGTTTTTAGGTCGAGGACTACCGGTCTGCCGAAAGGCAGAACCGGAAGTCGGAGATTTTATGGCTTGGAGAAGAGGGGCTTTAACCCGCCCCTCTTCTCCCCTGTTCTCCATTGGCTGGCCTCGTAAATACTGGCCAGCCACTGGAGAAGAGGTCAGTCATTCCAAACAGGCCCCGTCCTTTTCGGATCAGGGGGCGTGTTTTTTGCGAGAAGTCTCAAGGAGGAGACAACAGCAAAACACGCCCCCGAATCCGAAAAGGACGCTGCCTTTCTCCGAGGCATTTTTGCTCGGCCTCGGAGAAAGGCAGTGGTGTGCTTGTCTTCTCCCCCTGCTCTCAGCTTCCTCTGCCGCTCACCTGAATAGATTTCCTGCACAATCGGTAAATATTCTGTTTTCTCTCTGCCCACGTTGGGAAGGAAGTGTCCGTGCATCGTAAACGAGGCGGTTTCCCCAAGTGCTGGATGGAAAATATACTTCTGTATTAGAGCTATGAAGTGTCTGCCTGGCTTAGCGCGCGAGCCCGACTTAAAAATAAATAAATAATGGGAACAGTTGAGATTTCTTTGGTTTTAGTTTTCTGAAAATAGCTTCAAAGTTTTCTGCGTGTTATGGGAGAATCAAGATTAACATGGCACACGAGGGCCTCCGATAGCTTTGTTTAGAAGCGGCAGTGTTTATTTCACCGAGGAAATAAAATGTGCTGGGCGCATTTTTAAAAGGATAAACGTGTTTGCGTTAATGTTTTAAGTGCTGCGTGTGTTTTGGTTAGAGTCGTGGCGTGGCACACAAATGCTTCCACCGTCCCTCTGGAAACGCGTACACCTCGTTAAGCAATGAAAGTGTAAATTGGGGGCAGTTGCCCCTACGCTTGGGTTCTAAAGACAAAGAGGACCCCTGCTGGGCCCTTTCAGAGACAAAGAGACCGCTGCCGTGGGCGGGGGGCCGAGTTAAAATTCAACCTGAGACGGCACTACAAGTGTATGCCCCAGCGGGTAGTCATTGCCCATGTGAATGTGCTTGGTGGGTCACGAGGTGAAGGGACGGCCCGGCCCCTCCTCCCTCTGCCACAGGCTGGGGGCGGTGGGCACACTGGTCTCCTCCCCTTCCGACTTGAGCTCTCCTCTTGACCGTGTTAAACCGTGCAGTGCCAACAGTTTCGTCAGGTGTGCCCCCGGAGACTGCACCCCAAAGGCGGCTGCACACAGGGGCTTGAGGGGGCTTGGCGGTGACTTCACGCACAGAGCTGGAGGCAGGGGGCACGCTGCCGTGGAGGAGTGAAAACCAGCCTGCCAACTTTCTTAAGGCTCGGTTGGCAGGCGGCACCTTGACAGTTAACAGTTATTGGCCTGGCAAACGAACAGCGATTAACCGGCCTCATCAGAGGCAATGGGGGTGACGCCTATTTATAGCTCATCCTGCCTGTCGTATTTGTTTTTCCGCATTCTGGTGCTCAAAGTCCCGGATTAATCATGGGAAAGGCAAACTGCAAGTGACAGACAGACTGCAGTGCCAAGACAAAAACACCATCAGGTGCGCAGCTCACGCCTGAGACGACGTGTGATCTGCTGGCCGCATCTCTCTGCATTCCTTCCGTGCATGCCCTCCCCTGCAGAGACTGGCTGTCTGAGCACCGAGCCTCACTCCCAGCCGGACCAGCTCAGCTGTCCCTGGTACACGTTCCCACAGCAAACACCCGGGCTGGCAGGGTGCGCTGGCCCCCTCTCGCCTGCAGAGCACTGCTTTCCAGAGCAGGCCCTCATATTCCCTTCAAGCCTGTGCAGTCCCACCTCTCCACAGCAAGCACCCTGGACCTGACCTGTAGTGTATGCCCGTCCATTCTCACCTGCAGGACACTGGCTTTCCTGAGCAAACCACCCCCCCCTCTTTTTCCTCCAGGTCCATCCAACACTGCCTGAACACAAAATGAAGGCTGCTTGTATTTTCCTCTGCGGAACATGTTTGATTTATTTTTTAGGTCTCGGCTAGCGAACAAGCATTTACAATGCAATGGTCTCGGCATTGTTAAAGTTAGAGCTGTTGGCATTGCTCATGACATTTTTTTTGTTTATGTTTTTGTTTTTAAAACATGTAAAGAAACGGCATTGTTATTTACAATGTCAATAGCTTAATCAGTGTGATTAAGCTATTGACATTGTAAATAACAATGCCGTTTCTTTAAATGTTTTAAAAACAAAAACATAAACAAAAAATAATGTCATGAGCAATGCCAATAGCTCTAACTTTACCAATGTCGAGACCATTGCATTGTAAATGCTTGTTGGAATATGTAATGTATCATTGGTACAGTCAAGGGCTTTCAACAGGGATATTTAACCCTTCTCTGTTCGAAATCACGGAGTTAGCGTTAATTAAATTATACCTTGTCTATAGTAAAGTCACAACACGAGCAGTGCTGCACCTGGGGGGGGTGAATAATCGAGCTGCCATGTCCTTGAGAAGTGTCTCTATGTGTGTTTACTGTTACCTTCACTGGCTCAGCCGGCTGCATACACACACTCAGCTGCTGTACAGTAGCGAAGTGAGTCTGTCCCCAGTCACGACGCTGGTGAGGACTTCTGGGTGCAAAATTGGTCACTGGGATGCATATTTGTATTTTGCGCATCACTGGGAACTTTTTCTCTAAATTACCGATGCTTTGCTTTCACTAGATGTGCAGTTACGGAGAAGTGTTTTTTAGATGCAACTCATTGATCACTACAGTTAATACATCACCTGCTCTCCCAGGCACTTACTGATTATTCATCGATGTAGAGAGCCACTCGGCCTCTACCATACATTGTAGTACACTGTACATACATCCCCCACCCCTCGAGGCGGGCTCGCCTCGAGGGTATAAATAAATGTATCGGAAGACCGCTCGGGGTCTTTCCGGTTTCACCAGTACACTTGCCTCACTGTGCGTCATTCCTGGTCCTGGGTCCTGTACGCGTGGCCTAGCCCGGTCACCACACTGGCGACGAGGCCGGAGGTCCCGCTGCGTGCTGCCGCTGTTCCCGTGGTCCCGCAGCGTCATCGGAGCCCACCCGAGACGCTCCCTCATCGCCGGCGTGCCTGCTGGGTGCCTCGCTGCTCGGGGCGCCTCCCGAGCATGTCTGGCCTTCCTCGTCCCGCGCGCGTCTCCTGGAGGAGAAGCGCTGCGTCATCGCCCTGCAGGTGCGGCCTGGCGGAGTCCTGCCTTCGCGCTCGCACACGCGCGTCTGCGTGAGCCTGTTCCCCGGAGCTCCTGCACTTCCCCGGGAGGCCGTCTGAGTGCCCCGCCCCCGCTGACTCCGGAGTGGAGGCTTTCCCCTCCCCGGCTGGCTGAACATTCCCTGGTCTCCAGGCAACGGAGGCCCGGTCTCACGGAGGGTGCTTCCCCTCCATCAAGCATTGGCACACACAAGGCCACAAGTGTGCAGGCAACAAGCACTGGCTGCTACAAGCGAGATTTAAGCCTCACGGTGGCCGCGCCAGGCCTTGTCCGGACGCTGGAGGCTCCAGGGGCGCAGAACATTGATGTCCAAGTGCCAGGGGCCACGTGGGGTCACTGCTGATCACCCTGGAACGGAGTGAGTACCCCTGTCGCGCGCCCACGTCCCCTCTGCTGCTCACCCACCTGTTTGCTATTTACGCCTGCGCCGCCAGGAGAGGTGCGCCTGCGCGTCACCATGAGCAACCCGCCAGCTGCTGGGGGAAGCGCCACGCCAGCCACGCCGGTGGCGCCAGCTCGAGGAAGCAGAGTTGACCCGCGCCGCCACCACGCGACGACCAACCCGCTCCCGCCGTTCAGTGAATTGGCGGACCCGGCCACCGCTGCGCCCCGATGGAGGGCATGGGTTGGTCAGCTCAACAACTACTTCACGGGGACCCGGGAGACAGATGGAACTGTGAGGCGCTCCCTGCTGATCTTTTATGGGGGACCCGAAATCTATGATTTGTTCGAAACCCTGCCGAACACTGGCACGCCGGACGACTACGATGGGGCAGTGGCGGCCCTCAACCGGCATTTCGATCCTCAGCTGAATTTGGACTTTGAAATAGCTTCAAAGTTAGCCCCTCTTCTCCCCTGTTCTCCATTGGCTGGCCTCGTAAATACTGGCCAGCCACTGGAGAAGAGGTCAGTCATTCCAAACAGGCCCCGTCCTTTTCGGATCAGGGGGCGTGTTTTTTGCGAGAAGTCTCAAGGAGGAGACAACAGCAAAACACGCCCCCGAATCCGAAAAGGACGCTGCCTTTCTCCGAGGCATTTTTGCTCGGCCTCGGAGAAAGGCAGTGGTGTGCTTGTCTTCTCCCCCTGCTCTCAGCTCCCTCTGCCGCTCACCTGAATAGATTTCCTGCACAATCGGTAAATATTCTGTTTTCTCTCTGCCCACGTTGGGAAGGAAGTGTCCGTGCATCGTAAACGAGGCGGTTTCCCCAAGTGCTGGATGGAAAATATACTTCTGTATTAGAGCTATGAAGTGTCTGCCTGGCTTAGCGCGCGAGCCCGACTTAAAAATAAATAAATAATGGGAACAGTTGAGATTTCTTTGGTTTTAGTTTTCTGAAAATAGCTTCAAAGTTTTCTGCGTGTTATGGGAGAATCAAGATTAACATGGCACACGAGGGCCTCCGATAGCTTTGTTTAGAAGCGGCAGTGTTTATTTCACCGAGGAAATAAAATGTGCTGGGCGCATTTTTATAAGGATAAACGTGTTTGCGTTAATGTTTTAAGTGCTGCGTGTGTTTTGGTTAGAGTCGTGGCGTGGCACACAAATGCTTCCACCGTCCCTCTGGAAACGCGTACACCTCGTTAAGCAATGAAAGTGTAAATTGGGGGCAGTTGCCCCTACGCTTGGGTTCTAAAGACAAAGAGGACCCCTGCTGGGCCCTTTCAGAGACAAAGAGACCGCTGCCGTGGGCGGGGGGCCGAGTTAAAATTCAACCTGAGACGGCACTACAAGTGTATGCCCCAACGGGTAGTCATTGCCCATGTGAATGTGCTTGGTGGGTCACGAGGTGAAGGGACGGCCCGGCCCCTCCTCCCTCTGCCACAGGCTGGGGGCGGTGGGCACACTGGTCTCCTCCCCTTCCGACTTGAGCTCTCCTCTTGACCGTGTTAAACCGTGCAGTGCCAACAGTTTCGTCAGGTGTGCCCCCGGAGACTGCACCCCAAAGGCGGCTGCACACAGGGGCTTGAGGGGGCTTGGCGGTGACTTCACGCACAGAGCTGGAGGCAGGGGGCACGCTGCCGTGGAGGAGTGAAAACCAGCCTGCCAACTTTCTTAAGGCTCGGTTGGCAGGCGGCACCTTGACAGTTAACAGTTATTGGCCTGGCAAACGAACAGCGATTAACCGGCCTCATCAGAGGCAATGGGGGTGACGCCTATTTATAGCTCATCCTGCCTGTCGTATTTGTTTTTCCGCATTCTGGTGCTCAAAGTCCCGGATTAATCATGGGAAAGGCAAACTGCAAGTGACAGACAGACTGCAGTGCCAAGACAAAAACACCATCAGGTGCGCAGCTCACGCCTGAGACGACGTGTGATCTGCTGGCCGCATCTCTCTGCATTCCTTCCGTGCATGCCCTCCCCTGCAGAGACTGGCTGTCTGAGCACCGAGCCTCACTCCCAGCCGGACCAGCTCAGCTGTCCCTGGTACACGTTCCCACAGCAAACACCCGGGCTTGCAGGGGGCGCTGGCCCCCTCTCGCCTGCAGAGCACTGCTTTCCAGAGCAGGCCCTCATATTCCCTTCAAGCCTGTGCAGTCCCACCTCTCCACAGCAAGCACCCTGGACCTGACCTGTAGTGTATGCCCGTCCATTCTCACCTGCAGGACACTGGCTTTCCTGAGCAAACCACCCCCCCCTCTTTTTCCTCCAGGTCCATCCAACACTGCCTGAACACAAAATGAAGGCTGCTTGTATTTTCCTCTGCGGAACATGTTTGATTTATTTTTTAGGTCTCGGCTAGCGAACAAGCATTTACAATGCAATGGTCTCGGCATTGTTAAAGTTAGAGCTGTTGGCATTGCTCATGACATTTTTTTTGTTTATGTTTTTGTTTTTAAAACATGTAAAGAAACGGCATTGTTATTTACAATGTCAATAGCTTAATCAGTGTGATTAAGCTATTGACATTGTAAATAACAATGCCGTTTCTTTAAATGTTTTAAAAACAAAAACATAAACAAAAAATAATGTCATGAGCAATGCCAATAGCTCTAACTTTACCAATGTCGAGACCATTGCATTGTAAATGCTTGTTGGAATATGTAATGTATCATTGGTACAGTCAAGGGCTTTCAACAGGGATATTTAACCCTTCTCTGTTCGAAATCACGGAGTTAGCGTTAATTAAATTATACCTTGTCTATAGTAAAGTCACAACACGAGCAGTGCTGCACCTGGGGGGGGTGAATAATCGAGCTGCCATGTCCTTGAGAAGTGTCTCTATGTGTGTTTACTGTTACCTTCACTGGCTCAGCCGGCTGCATACACACACTCAGCTGCTGTACAGTAGCGAAGTGAGTCTGTCCCCAGTCACGACGCTGGTGAGGACTTCTGGGTGCAAAATTGGTCACTGGGATGCATATTTGTATTTTGCGCATCACTGGGAACTTTTTCTCTAAATTACCGATGCTTTGCTTTCACTAGATGTGCAGTTACGGAGAAGTGTTTTTTAGATGCAACTCATTGATCACTACAGTTAATACATCACCTGCTCTCCCAGGCACTTACTGATTATTCATCGATGTAGAGAGCCACTCGGCCTCTACCATACATTGTAGTACACTGTACATACATCCCCCACCCCTCGAGGCGGGCTCGCCTCGAGGGTATAAATAAATGTATCGGAAGACCGCTCGGGGTCTTTCCGGTTTCACCAGTACACTTGCCTCACTGTGCGTCATTCCTGGTCCTGGGTCCTGTACGCGTGGCCTAGCCCGGTCACCACACTGGCGACGAGGCCGGAGGTCCCGCTGCGTGCTGCCGCTGTTCCCGTGGTCCCGCAGCGTCATCGGAGCCCACCCGAGACGCTCCCTCATCGCCGGCGTGCCTGCTGGGTGCCTCGCTGCTCGGGGCGCCTCCCGAGCATGTCTGGCCTTCCTCGTCCCGCGCGCGTCTCCTGGAGGAGAAGCGCTGCGTCATCGCCCTGCAGGTGCGGCCTGGCGGAGTCCTGCCTTCGCGCTCGCACACGCGCGTCTGCGTGAGCCTGTTCCCCGGAGCTCCTGCACTTCCCCGGGAGGCCGTCTGAGTGCCCCGCCCCCGCTGACTCCGGAGTGGAGGCTTTCCCCTCCCCGGCTGGCTGAACATTCCCTGGTCTCCAGGCAACGGAGGCCCGGTCTCACGGAGGGTGCTTCCCCTCCATCAAGCATTGGCACACACAAGGCCACAAGTGTGCAGGCAACAAGCACTGGCTGCTACAAGCGAGATTTAAGCCTCACGGTGGCCGCGCCAGGCCTTGTCCGGACGCTGGAGGCTCCAGGGGCGCAGAACATTGATGTCCAAGTGCCAGGGGCCACGTGGGGTCACTGCTGATCACCCTGGAACGGAGTGAGTACCCCTGTCGCGCGCCCACGTCCCCTCTGCTGCTCACCCACCTGTTTGCTATTTACGCCTGCGCCGCCAGGAGAGGTGCGCCTGCGCGTCACCATGAGCAACCCGCCAGCTGCTGGGGGAAGCGCCACGCCAGCCACGCCGGTGGCGCCAGCTCGAGGAAGCAGAGTTGACCCGCGCCGCCACCACGCGACGACCAACCCGCTCCCGCCGTTCAGTGAATTGGCGGACCCGGCCACCGCTGCGCCCCGATGGAGGGCATGGGTTGGTCAGCTCAACAACTACTTCACGGGGACCCGGGAGACAGATGGAACTGTGAGGCGCTCCCTGCTGATCTTTTATGGGGGACCCGAAATCTATGATTTGTTCGAAACCCTGCCGAACACTGGCACGCCGGACGACTACGATGGGGCAGTGGCGGCCCTCAACCGGCATTTCGATCCTCAGCTGAATTTGGACTTTGAAAAGTTTAAGTTCCGCCGGTCACTTCAGCTGGAGGACGAGTCCATTGACATGTTCCACGCGCGCCTGAGAAAATTGGCAGCCACCTGCGAGTTTGCCGATCAACGCGAGGAGATAAGGAGTCAGATCATTCTCGGCTGCAAGTCAAAGCTGCTCCGGAAATTGATACTGCGCCAGCCAGGGATCACGCTAGATCAGATCTTGGTGCTTGCCCGCTCACACAAACTCTCTGACGTCAGGGCTGAGGAGATGGCGGCTGCTCTACACAAGCCTGTCCCAGGGCAGGCCGCTGCCAGGACCCCCCAGATAAAGGAGGAGCGCGTGGATGTGATCCGGAGGCGGCCAACGCCCGCGCCAGGGAGGCCGAGACCGCCGCCAGGAGGGCCATGCGGAAATTGTGGGGAGGAGCATCTCCCAACGGCCACGTGCGGAGCAAAAGGGCGCGAATGCTCGCGCTGCGGAAAAATGAACCACTACGCGAAGGTCTGCCGTAGCGGCCAGTCACGTTTTGCCCCGAGGAGGCCGAGAGGATTCACACAGAGAGTCCGACAACTGTCGATTGCAGAGTCTGACGGGACGGAAAAGGAGGTACCGCACCAGCCCAACCTGGACTTGGAAGAGGAGGACGACGAGATCTACTACGTGTCGTTCGTGGGCCAGTCGGGTAGCCGGCGGAGGCCGCCCCCCATGTGCTCAGTCAGAATAATGAACACCAATCTGAAAGCGCTCATTGACACGGGGGCAACAGTGAACGTTATGGACTCACAGCAATTTGAGGCCCTGGAACGCAGACCCCCGCTTGTACCGACCAAAGCAAGAATATATGCCTATGGTGGAGTCGACCCCCTTCCGCTGAGAGGAACGTTCGAAGCAACAGTCGCCAGCGGCTCCCTCACCACCGTGGCTCGGTTCCACGTGACGGAGGGAAGGAAGGGCACCCTCCTAAGCTACCACACTGCCGAAGACTTAGGACTCGTGTTCTTCGCGAACGAGGTGCACGATGCACATGCAGAAGATATGTTGAGAGAGTTTCCGGAGCTGTTTAAAGGGCTGGGGAAGCTTAAAGGTAAACAATTCCGACTGCACATAGACCCGACGGTCAGACCAGTAGCACTGCGACACCGCAGAGTGCCCTACAACCTGAGGCCCCAGGTGGAAGCAGAACTGACAAAACTTGAAGCACTGGACGTCATCGAAAAGGTTACAGGTCCAACGCCCTGGGTGTCCCCGCTGGTGGTCGCCCCCAAACCGAAACAGCCGGGAGCCATCAGGCTGTGCGTCGACATGAGGCTTCCCAACGTAGCAGTGAAGAGAGAGCGCCATGTCACGCCGACTATGGATGATGTCGTGGCAGACCTCAATGGCGCCAAATGGTTTTCGAAACTAGATCTGAACGCGGGGTACCACCAGTTGGAGCTGGAACCGGCCAGCAGATATATCACGACGTTTGCCACACATGTCGGTCTGAGAAGATACAAGCGCCTCAGTTTCGGAGTGTCTTCGGCTGCAGAGGTGTTTCAGAATGCCATCAGAGAGACCCTGTCTTGCCTAACAGGAGTGATCAACTTGAGTGACGACATTCTCGTATTCTCATGCACCCTGGAGGATCACCACGTCCAGCTGAGAGCCACCCTCCAGCGGCTCAGAGATCATGGCCTTACCCTGCACAAAGAGAAGTGTGTGTTTTACCAGGAGTCCATCGATTTCTTTGGGTATACCTTCACACGAGATGGTCTCAAAGTGGACCCAAAGAAGGCGATCGCCCTGCGGTCGGCAAGCATACCGAAATCACCAACGGAGGTGAGGAGTTTCCTTGGGATGGCGACCTATTGCGGGAGATTCATCCCAAACCTGGCCGCGCTGTCCGAACCTCTCCGCGTTCTCACAAAAGGTGACCAACCCTGGCGATGGACTGTGGAGGCCAATGCAGCGTTCGGGAAGATCAAGGCAGCCCTGCAAGACAAAACGGTCATGGCATACTTCCGCCCGGGGCGGCCCACAGAGCTGATTGTGGACGCCAGTCCGGTGGGTCTCGGGGCGGTGCTGCTCCAAGAGCACGAGAAGGGCACGTGGAAGCCAGTCGCATACGCCAGTCAGGCGCTGTCGGATACCGAGACGCGGTATGCACAGATCGAAAGAGAGGCCCTCGCGATCAAGTGGGCCTGCCAGCATTTCCACCTGTACCTGTTCGGACAGGACTTCACTGTGGTCACGGACCACAAGCCGCTAGTCCCGCTATTCGGGGGCACCACACGGCTCGCCCCGCCTCGGATAGAGCGGTGGGCGGTGCAACTGCAGCAATACCGGCTCACGGTGGTCTTCCGCCCAGGAGCACACAATCCGGCCGACTACCTGTCCCGGCACCCTGAAGATCTTCCCCCGGCATGCGTCCCTGCGGATGTTCAGTACTCCGACGCGTACGTGAAGATGGTCGGCAGAGATGCCTGCCCAGATGCCATGACCTTGGAGGAAGTTGGTCGGGCGACTGACCAGGACGGGACTCTGACCAAAGTCAAGGAAGCCCTGGTGTCCCACGACTGGAAGAGGTTTCTGGAAGGCAATCAGGTGCTCACTGAAGAGGAAAGGCACGCCCAGCAGCAACTGTGGCAGGTCTGCCACGAGCTGAGTGTCGGGGAGTGTGGCACGATACTACCAGGTCACCTGCTGGTTATCCCCTGCGCACTTCAGGAGCGGTGTTTGCGGTTGGCACATGAGGGTCATCAAGGGATGGCAAAGACGAAAGCTCGCCTAAGAAGCAAGGTGTGGTTCCCAGCCATGGACGCAAGGGTCGAAGAGCTGGTGCGGAGATGCCGCGCATGCACAATCACCGGAGAAGCTCCACCAACCACGCCGGTCATCACGGAGGAGCCGTGTCATCGCCCGTGGGGCAACGTGAGCATAGACTTTGGAAGTTTTCCGGATGGTCGACAGATGCTGGTAATGGTGGATGCCTACACGAAGTTCCCAGTGGTGGAAGTAGTGGAGTCCACGGCGTTCCATCACATCCGGACGGCTCTGGACAAGACATTCGCCATGCTGGGGAACCCGGAGGTGATTCGGTCGGACAACGGTCCACTCTTCCAGGGGCAGGAGTTCAGAGAATACCTAGCCCAACGAGCAATACGCCACAGGCGGATAACTCCTTTTTGGCCGCAGGCGAATGGAGATGTTGAGAGACTCATGCGCACGCTACTCAGGGCCCTTCGAATTGCAGTCGATCAGGGGCAGGATGCAGAGGCGTCGCTCACCAAGTTCCTTGATGCGTATCGGCACACCCCACATTGCACCACGAAGTGCGCCCCAGCCCATCTGTTGTTTAAGGAAACCCCGCGGGATGGAATACCGACAGACCCGTCCTGGAGCCCACCGGCGAGGGACGATGTGGCAGTACAGGAGAGAAGAGAACGGACGAACAATAAATCCAGTGAACACCGAAGGGCTCGAGAACCCCACATAGCGGTCGGTGACAAAGTCCTCGTGAAAGACCGACATCCCGGATGGAAGTTTCGGACGCCATTCGAACCGGAAGTGTGGACAGTGCTGGCGGCAAAGGGAACGATGATAACGGCCGGGAGAGGCGATGCAAGGGTGACACGGAATGTGTCATATTTCAAGAAAGTCGAAGGAGAGCTGACTGCCGAACAGTCGAATGAAGACGCGGGGGAGGAATTGGAGGAATTCCCAGAGCAGACAACCACCCCGGAGAGAGCGTTCCCAAGGCAGAACAGAGACACTCCACCACGAACCTCCTGTCAACCTTGCCAACCCCCGGCTAACCATCAGGAGAGCCAAGACCGAGTAGAGGGGCCCGGGCCCAGGGGCCGGGATGAAAGAAGTGCGCCCAGCAGGGGAGTGGGCTCCCGGCTGCGAAGCAACCCAGCCCCCAGCCAGAGACTCCGAGACTATGTATGCTCATCACCTTGAGGGACGTTTATTTGTTATGTTTAAGCATTGTCTAAAATGTTGGAGGGATGTAGAGAGCCACTCGGCCTCTACCATACATTGTAGTACACTGTACATACATCCCCCACCCCTCGAGGCGGGCTCGCCTCGAGGGTATAAATAAATGTATCGGAAGACCGCTCGGGGTCTTTCCGGTTTCACCAGTACACTTGCCTCACTGTGCGTCATTCCTGGTCCTGGGTCCTGTACGCGTGGCCTAGCCCGGTCACCACAATCATGATCGTCACTGGACAGCTGTGCTCGGCTGGTGGCGCTGGGTCCGGTTGCGTGAGATATTACAGGGCATATTATCAAGGGCTGGCGATATAATTATCGCCGCTTTAGCATCCGTTTTCAGGTGAAAAGCGCAGATAATTATATTGCAATATCATCAAGGACTCGCTAGCGCGTGTTTTCCTTACTTAGCGCCCGATTCCATCATGCCTACCATCGCATCGCTAATGAGATGCAAAGTAGGCGTGGGTGTCGAAACAACACGGGTAAATATCGCAAAGGCAACTTCACGATATTACCAACGAGTTGCAGCGATAATTTTAATCGCGCTAACTCTGCCTTATCGCAGGAATGTAACATCTGTTAAATTCCTGTCTAAGGCATACGGGTGAATTGTGTGGCTAAGGCCACAGGACCTTATTATCAAGCCTATACATGGAACATCGCTGGGAAACCAGTGATGTTCCATGGAAAACCCTGCTATCGCTGGATTTCTTATTGCCTTTGAGATAAGAGTTGATGATACAATGCTGTAGAGATGAGGGGTCTAGTGGTTGCGTGGGCGGAGCAGTATGGGTGGAGAAAGGGGAGGACTGGGGAGACAGGAAGAGGCGGGGCAGGAGGACAGGTCGGCAGTTGAGGGAAAGTCATGCTGGTGTAAGCAGGATAATAAAGCATCCTAATGAGAACCCTCCGTGTCTGTCGTCATTGCGACTGAGTGGACACGACAGCTGGCGACGAAGGTGGGATCGAGCTGGATGCTCTCCCGGAACACCAGCACGCCGAGAAAGCTGGCGAGGGGCTGGTAGCGAAGAACCAGCGAAAGCGCCGCCACCCGCGACACACCCCGGAGTGTGTGAGAGCTCCGCGGCTGGTGAAGAAAGCGCCGTCACCCGCGACACACCCCGGAGCGTGTGAGAGCCCGCGGCTGAAGGAGCGAGCGCCCTGCGGTGAAGAGGACTGCCACCGTGACAAGCAGGAGGAGAAGTGAAAGCGCTGACACGCGCGTCTCCCAGGCCGGATCGGAGCAGCGAGTTCAAGGACTCCACCCGCCCGCCTACCTGTTGTGAAGCCGTGAGTAAGAGCGGACAATGAGAGGGGCCGTCCAAGCAGCGCGCTGTCCCCAGAATGAATAAATCGAGAGCCCGGCACCACGTGGGATGTCTACACACGTTCCCCAGCCGGCGGCCATCTTGAAGTCAGGCGGACCCTCAGACGCCCCATGCGAATAGGCCCGGGCGGCCATTTTGAAGTCAGGCAACCCTGAAAACTTCAACAAGCACAGGCAAATACAAAAAAAAAAAAAAAAACGAGGGAAACTACTTAAATAAAGCGCAAGATTCCACGAAGGATTCCCTGGGCCTGCACTGCGCTGACGCTGCGCGCATCACACGTGCACCACGATGTCGAACCATGGGTCCCCAGCTCACTCTCCAGCGCGCCAGGATGCGAAGCTGATCATCATGGGGCTGTCGCACCTGCGCCCCCCAGAACCCCTAGCGCTCGTGGTTGGGAGCAGCATGGGCCCTCGCTGGGAAGAGTGGATTGAAGACTTTGAGGACTACATTAAGGGCTCGAAGGTGATAGGGGATGAGGATCAACTGATCGCACTTCAGAACCTCGTGGGCAAGGACGTCAGCAAGATGATAAAGGAACTTCCTGCCGCAGACGCGGGAACGTATGCGAGTGTGCGTGCAGCCCTGAATCGAAAGTTCGTGCACAAGAAGAACGTGGACTACGAACGTTACGTGTTCCAAAGAGCGCGACAAGAAAAGGAGGAGGTCATGGGCTCATACATCACAAGGTTGCGGCGACTGGCGCGCCACTGTGAGTTCGACAAGTTCTCGACGGACGATGCCATACGCCTGCGGGTGATCGACGGCTGCCAGTCAGAGACGCTACGCAGAAAACTACTAAAAAAAAGTCACACATTGGATGAAATAGAAGAGATCACAAGGCTCCATGATCAAACTGAAGAGCAAGCCAAGACCATGGAGGCAGGACGCGTGGATCGCAAGGAGGTAGTCTGTCAGGTGCGCACCGACCGCCCTCGCCGGGGGTCGAGAGAACAGGAACGACAAGCTCGGCCGCCGTCGAGACATCACCGTCACCCTGGCCATCGGCGGCCTGACTCGGGGAAGAAAAGCAGGCGTCAGGACTATGGGAAGAAGGCGCCATTGAGAAGATGTTACCGGTGCGGGTACGACTTCCCGCACATCGGGGCGTGCCCGGCCCTGGGACAGAAATGCCACAAGTGTGGTCGCAACAATCACTTTGAGACCATGTGCGGGGACTACCGCCGGGAGAAAGAAAAAGCCTCCACGCGGTCACCAAGAGGTGAGACGCGCCGCCATCACGCGCGAGCGGTACGAGACCGCCGGAAGTCTTCCTCCAAGTCCTCCCAGTCCAGCAGGGAGTCACGGTCCTCGAGGTGGTCTAGAAGATCACCATCCAGAGACTCCGATTCACCCTCAAGTGAACATGAGTATTCCGTTGAATACGCCAACATGATCGCCGATCCAGACCAGCTTAAAAAATACCCTCGGCTGGACATCAGCGTTGGCACGCATCCCACAAAGTTCGTGATGGACAGTGGGGCATCCCTCAACTACATCCCAGTGACAGAATATAAGAAGATGAACCCTCGGCCTCGGCTCACTCCTGCACACGTGCGTGTCTACACCTGGATGTCCAGGAAGCCGCTCCCTTGCCTTGGGAAGTTTTCAACGACACTGAGGCATCAAACAACGTCCATTCCGGCCGTGATTCACGTCATCGAGGGACCGGAAGCAGACTGTCTCCTCAGCCTACCAACTGCTGAACGGTTGAAGCTGGTGGAGATCCTGTACCGCGTCAACAGTGACAATGACACCATCCACAAGTTCCCAAAGCTGTTCTCCGGACTCGGCAAAATGAACAGAGGCCAGATCCGCCTCCACATAAATGACCAGGTCCGCCCGGTCGCCCAACACCCGCGGAAGGTACCGTTCCACCTCCAGCAAGCGGTGGAGGATGAGCTGCAAGACCTGCTGGACGCCGACATCATCGAACGGACAGAGGGCGCCACACCGTGGGTTTCTCCAGTCGTGATAGTACCGAAGAAAGGAACACCAGGGAAAGTACGACTCTGTGTGGACATGAGAATGCCCAACACCGCCATTGAGAGAGAGCGTCATCCAGGACCCCACTTAAGTGACATGATCGCCGCCCTCAATGGAGCGAGGGTGTTTTCTAAATTGGACCTAAACAAAGGCTACCATCAGCTGGAACTACACGAGAGCTCCCGCTACATCACGACATTTGCAACACACCTAGGGTTGTTCAGATACAAGAGACTAAACTTTGGCATTTCATCAGCCGCAGAAATATTCCAAGAAGCTATCCGGCAAACAATACATCACATCCCAAATACGCTGAACTACAGCGATGACATTCTAGTCTACGGGGCAACACTCCAAGTCCACGACACGGCCCTAGACAGGGTTTGCCATGCTCTCCTGGAAGCCAACCTCACGCTCAACAGGGAGAAATGCGAGTTTCATCAGTCGCAACTGAAATTCTTTGGCCACATCTTTTCAGGAGCCGGAATGCAACCAGACCCTGCCAAAGTGAGTACTCTGAACAGCACCAAGAGTCCACTTGACGTCAGTGATGTGCGGTCCTTCCTCGGCATGGCGAGCTACTGTTCAAGATATATTAAGGACTATGCCACAATCAGTCACCCACTTCGCACGCTCACCAAGCAAGGACAGGCATTTGAGTGGACTCCCGAATGCGAGCAAGCTTTCCAAGACATAAAGAGAGCCGTGGGCACGGTGGAAAGCCTGGTCTATTTCAGCCCGGATCGCAAGACAGAAATAACAGTGGACGCAAGCCCCGTTGGGCTGGGAGCCATCCTGGCTCAATATGACAAGGACACGGACCACCGCCACATTGTGGCGCACGCCAGCCGGAGCCTCTCCGACACGGAAAAGGCCTACTCCCAACCGGAAAAAGAGAGCCTTGCGGTGGTGTGGGCGTGTGAGCACTTCCACGTGTTCATCTACGGGAAGCATTTCACCATGGTAACAGACCACCAGGCGCTCGTCACCATCTATGGCAACCCCCGGTCCAAAATGCCACCCCGCATCGAGAGGTGGGGACTCCGTCTGCAGGAATACACGTTCACAATCGTGCACAAGCCAGGGAAGGCTGCCAACCCGGCTGACTATATGTCGCGCCACCCGGAAGACTCGCAGCGTCACACACCGTCCATGGCAGACGAGTATGTCCATTTTGTGGTGGACCAAGCGCGGCCACCGGCGGTCCCACTAGAGGCCATCCTGGACGCCACCCAGCAAGACACCATGCTGCAACAGGTGATCCGAAGGGTCCGAACGAACAGGTGGCGGCACGAAGAGTCGGAGGACGAGAGGGGTGATACCACAAAGCGTCAGGAGTGGCAAGCATTCCGGAATGTGTGCGAAGAACTATCCGTTACACCCGATGGCCTACTGTTGCGAGACAACCGAATTGTAATACCCCAGCAACTGAGACAGGGAGTCGTCAACCTGGCCCACGAAAGCCATCGAGGAGTAGTCACGACGAAAAGAGCACTTCGTGAACGTGTCTGGTTCCCCTTCCTAGACAAAATGGTAGAGCACACTCTAAAAGACTGTCTGCAGTGCCAGGTGGCAAGGCAAGGAGACCCGCCCGCTCCACTCCAGATGACGCCCCTGCCACCAGGAGTATGGCAAGAACTGGCCATGGATTTCTACGGCCCCATGTCGTCGGGCAAGTACGTGTTAGTTATAATAGATGAATACTCAAGGTTTCCCATCGCCCGGTTCGTCCCATCCACCAACGCAGCTGCCACGCTCACCATCCTGGATGAAGTCTTTGCAGCCTGGGGCATACCCACGGAGGTGAAAACAGACAATGGGCCTCCTTTCAATGGCCGGGAATTCAGTGACTTCCTGACGCTCATGAATGTGCGACACCGACGGATAACACCACTATGGCCGCAGGCCAACGGCACAGCGGAGAGGTTCATGGCCACTCTCAAAAAGACATTCCAACAGGCTGCTCTGGACAAGAGAGACCCGCAGGCAGCCCTCAATGATGTACTCCGAGCATATCGGACGACGCCGCATGCCACCACGGGCAAATGCCCGGCTACACTCATGTTGGGACGTCCGGTCAGGACCCGGATACCCACCTGGGAGGGAGCGCTGCGACCCATTTCTCCCAACCGTGTTCATCGGGAAGTGGAAGCCACCGATAAAGCTCGCAAAGAAAGCATGAAGGTGTACGCAGATGGCAGAAGACGGGCTCGCTCTCTCTCGTTCCACGAAGGGGACTGCGTGGTCGTTAAGCAAGAGCAATCCAAGAAGACAGACAGCAGGTTCAGAGCGGAACCTCTGACGGTCACTCGTCAGAAAGGCACCATGCTGACAGCGGAGTCAGACAACAGGCGCGTAACCCGAAATGTGTCTCACTTTCAGAAGTGCAGCCCAGCTCTGCAAGAGGCTCTCGAGTCGCGAACTACACCTTCAAAAACTCAGCAACCCGAAGCACAGAGCAATGGTGACAGTCTCCTGGGACAGACATCCGGAGCCGACACCGCTACAGTGCCTGAAGGCCGCACACTCCGATCACGACAAACGATCCGTCAGCCCAAGCGGCTGATTGAGGAGATGTAACTCTTGGTGACTCTTTTCTTTGCTAACAAAGGGGGAGATGTAGAGATGAGGGGTCTAGTGGTTGCGTGGGCGGAGCAGTATGGGTGGAGAAAGGGGAGGACTGGGGAGACAGGAAGAGGCGGGGCAGGAGGACAGGTCGGCAGTTGAGGGAAAGTCATGCTGGTGTAAGCAGGATAATAAAGCATCCTAATGAGAACCCTCCGTGTCTGTCGTCATTGCGACCGAGTGGACACGACAAATGCTATCTCGGCGATTTAATCCAGTGATAGTCAGCGATGAAAATAACAGCGCTAAGCGTGTTTTGTGATATTTATCTCAACTCCTTGGTAATATGCCCCTACAGCTTTACCGCAGATGGCGGTATCAGCAGCTTTTAGCCTGGCCCGCAGCCCTGCACTGCCTAAAGCGGTATTTTTACTCCTCTGTAGAGCGCTGAAAACGGGACAGTATTGCAAGAAGTTTGGAACAACGGATACGTTGAAATGTATCACTCTTAAAAGTCATCTTTGATTGAATCAAGCTCACCAAACAGGTTTGCCTCTCTGATCCAGGTACACCGTGTCTGCCTAGAGAGGTCGGAAACGCCAGCCCACAGACATCTCTTTGAGCCTCTCGAAAGTCAGCTGCAGCAGTCCTGCCAAGTATCACGCATCACACGTAAGTCTAACGCATTTCAGTGTGGTGATCCCCATCACCACCCTGAAATACATTGTCACGCATTATAGCGCCTCATCAGCTGCTACCCGGAGTGCTCCTATGATGCACCTGAACTGAGCTGCAGCGCCTGTCAGCGCGGTGCACGCTGCTCCCAGCAGGCCGAGGCTACTGGGGCTGACTAGATCTGGTGAAGCTCTGTAAGTTCTGCTACAAAGTATCCAAGTTGTAGAGACGCACCCGGGCCGACGTGTGGCACCAAAGTGAAACTGACGTCACTGTAGTCAGTGCCCACTGGTGAAGTTGACTTCCCGCCACCCGGGCTTCTTGAAGTTCTGCGCAGCTCATGCTCCGCAAGTACTGCTACAAAGTATCCAAGTTGTAGAGACACACCCGGGCAGACATGTGGCGCCGAACGTAAACTAACGTCACTGCAGTCAATTCCCACTGGTGAAGTTAATTGACTTCCTTCCTCCCGCGCTTCTTGAAGTTCTGCGCAGCTCCTGCTCCTTCTGACCTCGCCGCTCCCACCCCAGCAGGGCGGCAGGATGAGGTGATAGATTTCCGACATAATAACCAACGTCGACTGCAGCTGACTTTTGAGAGGCTCAAAGTGATGTCTGTGGGCTGGCGTTTGTGACCTCTCTAGGCGGACACGGTGTACCTGGATCAGAGAGGCAAACTTGTTCGGTGAACTTGATTCAGTCAGAGATGACTTTTGAGAGTGATACATTTCAACGTATCCGTTGTTCCAAACTTCTTGCAATGCTGTCCCGTTTTCAGCGCTCTACAGAGGAGTAAAAATACCGCTTTAGGCAGTGCAGGGCTGCGGGCCAGGCTAAAAGCTGCTGATACCGCCATCTGCAGTAAAGATGTAATATCTCACGCAACCGGGCCCAACACCACCAGCCGTGCACAGCTGTCCAGTGACGATCATGATGAATAATCAGTAAGTGCCTGGGAGAACAGGTCATGTATTAACTGTAGTGATCAATGAATTGCATCTTTAAAAACACTTCTCCGTAACTGCAAATATAAATTGCAGTTACAGTACTGAGCTATGTGACTAGGTCAGTGTATAGTGCGCTAACATTTGCAGTGCTTGCCTATGTCTATTTCCTCCCTCAGCCTCAGCCTCTGCCCCAGCCCGGGCCCCTGGTGGCTGCAGTTGCCTACTGACGACATTCGAACTCCTCATGAACGCTGCTGAGTCCGGGCGAGGCTGAGCAGGTGGTGTTTAGGGCAGGCACGCCTCTGATACACGCCTAGCAGGGAACTGCAAATCCAGTGAAAGCAATTTTTAACAGAAACCTTGCAGGTTTGAAGCATCGGTAATTCAGAGAAAAAGTTCCCAGTAATGCGCAAAATACAACTATGCATCCAGGTGGCCAACTTTGCACCCAGAAGTCCTCACCAGCGTCGTGACTGGGGACAGACTCACTTCGCTACTGTACAGCACCTGAGTGTGTGTATGCAGCCGGCTGAGCCAGTGAAGGTAACAGTAAACACACATAGACACTTCTCAAGGCCATGGCAGCTCCATTATTCACCCCCCCCCCCCCCCCAGGTGCAGCACTGCTCGTGTTGTGACTTTACTATAGACAAGGTATAATTTAATTAACGCTAACTCCGTGATTTCGAACAGAGAAGGGTTAAATATCCCTGTTGAAAGCCCTTGACTGTACCAATGATACATTACATATTCCAAAAACTACCGTCAGTTTACAAGGGCACTGGTTCAGTGACCTTCTATTTCTGTGATTTCCAGCAGTTTTAAGATTTTCTTAGTTTCTTGTTGCTCAAATGGGTGTAATTTCTGATATTTATATATGTTTCCCCCGTCTTTACTGCTTGAGTTTCCTCGTGAGAAAGTGTCACTCATGGTGGTTTAAATGTCACTCATAATTACACTGAAATTATAAAAATGTCACACATACCAGTCGGCAGCTATGGGAACTCCAAGGAGAGGATGTGGCCTTACTTCTATTGGCAGACCTCGATGCTGGGGAACCGGGTTCGAGACTCAGCAACAGCAAATCACTTTAGCTCGGAATGACCGACGCCCAGATCGCCCGAAATTTGCGTTTAGCGTTACGCAGTAATGGTTTGAAATACGCCAGCTAATAAATGAATAAATCTATTTCTTGGGACCTGCTTTAACTCTACATTACACCATTTCTCATGTTTATTTTATTTACTTAAACTATGCAAATTTCGTATCAAAAAAGAAATCCTCCAACAATTTGCAACTAGGCTTCCGCGTTCCACCGTCACACAAAGTACCAGTTTTTTTTTATTTTTTAAAAATATACTTTATTTATAAAATTTGTTTGTCACATGTACATGTTAACCAATCCCAATTTGGGTGGCGTACTTTTTAACTGGACTCGGTGTTGCACGCAGGCAGGGACCTGTCAGTTTTCCATCTAGATATTTATTTCTTGAGAGTACACTTTTATGCTAAAGTGTATTCCTAAAGCTTAGTTTACCCATTCTGCCCATTTTTTTTGTTTCCAAAGTTTTTCTGATATTTGTTTGCCTTGTTTTTTAATGTCAACATAATAGTATACCATTAATTTGTCTAAAGCAATGTTTATACAATCCTTGGTGGAGAAGTTCTTGTGTTGGTAGACTCCCAGGTTTCTTGTTGTCCATAAGCTCTCTTTCACGCAGGATATGATTTTCAGCAAAATGTTTTGTTTGTCCTTGGTAGCTGTGTTGGGGAAACCATATAGGATGAGTTCGTAGCTTATGTTTGTTTGCCCTGTGATTCCTTTTATCAAGGGACCTATAGTTTTCCAAGTCTGTTGAGAGAAATGGCAGTTCCAAAGGAAATGGAGCACTGATTCCTCCGCCGTACATTTTTCTCTTGGGCAGGTGGAGTCTTTTGATAGTCCTCTTCTGTGTTGAAAGCTTTTAACTGGCAAAGCTTTGTGGATGGTCAGCCACGCTAGGTCTTTTTGGCTGTTTGTGATCTCCATGCTGTTTGCTATTGTCCATGCTTTTCTGGAGAGTTTTTCATTTAGATTGTTTGCTGGCGTCAGGGCTTCTTTCTTTTGTATGGCATCCTTTAGCGTCAGTGTATGTGTGAAGTCTTCTGGTTCAAGTTTTATTTTTTCCATACTTTTTAGAAAGTCTGCGATGATTTTGTACATTTTTGGTGGTACAAATGCTGTAGGGAGTCTGTTATCCTGTTCAATAAGTTTTGCTGCTCTGAAGGTGTTTGCGGCTCCATATCTGATGAAATGAGCCGCAATGTTTCTTTTTTCTCTGATTGCATTTAGGCATAGGCTAGTGTAAGTGACCAGGAAAAAAAGGTATAGGTTTGGTACTCCCTTTCCCCCATTTTCTAAGCTTTTGTATGCAATTTCTCTCTTTATTTTTTCCATTTTGGAACTCCAAAAGAAATCAAAGATGGTTTTTTGCAAAGTCTTTAGCGTGTCTTTGGAGGGGGGGAAAACCACCGCATAGTAGAGCATCAGGGGAAGCAGGACGGCTTTTATCACAAGTATTTTCCCTACTAGGCTCAGGGATCTACTCTTCCATAAACCTATTTTTTGCTGTATCCTTTTTTTAACTTCCACCCAGTTGTCTTCTCCTGAGAGGTCCTCTGAGAACTTGACTCCCAGAATCTTTGTTGGTTGTTTGGTGGTTTGGACTGGTATTTTGGCCAAATTGTTCCAACTTCCTATTGTGAGACAGGTGGTTTTCCCTAGGTTGAGTTGTAAACCTGATGCTAGCGTGAAGATGTTACAGTGTAAAATGGTTCTTGTAACTGACTGGGGGTCTGGACATAAGATGGTAATATCATCCATATAAGCTATGCACTTAGCTTGGTTTCCTCCTGCTCCTGGGACAAAGATTCCTTTTATCACTTTGTCTTTTCTCAGGGTTGCTAGTAGTGGTTCTAAGGCACAGATGAAGAGCGCTGGTGACAGTGGGCAGCCCTGTCTGACTCCCGTACCTATATGTACTTCTTTGGACAGGTGGTTATTGACCTGGAATGTGCTGGTGGCGTTGGTGTACAGTAGTCCTATTGTCTTGGTGAAGCCTGGTGGAAACCCCATGTGTTGGAGGACTTTGAACATGTATTTGTGTGAAACACTATCAAATGCCTTTTGTAGATCAAGTGAAAGTACTCCTAGTGGTGAGTTTTTCTCCAGAGCCATCCAAATGGCATCCCTTATGGTAATCAGACTGTCCCATGATTTTCTGCCAGGGACTGCGCAGGTTTGGTCTGGGTGGATTACGGCTTTGAGGACCTTTTTTATTCTATTTGTCAGTAGTTTACTTAGGATTTTGCTGTCCACATTGAGAAGTGTGATGGGTCTCCAATTTTCTAGGTATTCTTTGTCCCCTTTTTTGTATATTAGGGTCACCACTCCTTCTAGGAAGGATGGTGGGAGTTTCTTTTCTTCTGATGCTTTGTTGAGCATCTCACTGAAGTCTCTCGCTATTGCTTCCCAGAAGGTTTTGTAAAATTCCCAGGGTAGGCCGTCTTTCCCTGGGGCTGAGTTTTTTGGTATCTGTGCAAGTATATCTAAGAATTCCTGGCCTTCAAAGGGTTTCTCTAGAAATTGTTTTGCCTCTTTTGACAGATTTCCATCTAGATTTTTTAGGAATTCTTTTCCTGTATCTTCCTCTATTTCTTTTTCTTTGTAGAGGTTTTTATAAAAGTCTGTTGTTATTTCTAGCATTTCCTTTGTTTTGTTTGTTGCCTTTCCGTTTTTGTCTTTTAGGCTTGTGATATTTTGTTGTGCTTGCTTTGCTTTTTTGAAGAAGAAAGCATTGCATTTTTCCCCTTCTTCATATTCTTTAACTCTTGAGTTAAATATGGTCTCTTTGCCTTTTTGTAGGTACCATTTTTTAATGTTTTCCCTTGTTTTTGCCATTTCTTCTTTTACTTGTACCCCTGCATCTTGCAATTCTGTCAGTAGAGCTAGTTTCTCTTCGAGGTTTTTAAACTCAGCTCTTTTTTGGGCTGCTCTCTCTCTTCCTATGTTTGAAAATAATGTTTTTGTTTGTTTTTTCACAAATTCCCACCATAGGGTGAGATTTTGGAAGTTTTTCTTTTGCGCCACCCATTTATTGTATTGCCTTTGGAAGGCTGCTTGTGTCTCTTCCTCCTCTAAGGTAGACGTGTTTAGCTTCCAGTAGCTTTTCCCTTTTTGGGGTGCTTGGGATAGTTGGCATTTTGTTATAACCGTTTGGTGGTCGGTAAGGCAGCTGTCGTCTAATTTGGATTCTATGCATTTTATTTCTTTGCTTGCAGAGATGAAATCTATTCTGGATGTGGTGTTCCCATCTCCGGATAGCCATGTGTAACCCGTTGTGTTCGGGTTGCAAAGAGGGTATGAGTCTTGGAGGTTAAAATTACTTAACATGACTTTTAGGGTTTTGGATGTAATGTCTAGCTTGTATTGTATTGAGGATCCATATCTATCCCCTGGTGTCAGGATGCAGTTAAAATCTCCCGCCATGAGGCATGCTTGGTTGCCGGTTAGGAAGAAGTTTAGATTTTCTAGCAATTCTTTTCTTTCATTCTTTTTTGTGTGGGCATAAACATTTATGATTTCAAAGATATTATCTTTGTAATTTACTAAAAGCATTTGTGCTCTTCCTGGTGAGATAATGGTTTCTTGTACCAGTTGGGGGTGGTTGTTTGTGAAAAGGATTCCCACTCCTGCGTTTTTGTTTCCCCCTCCTGACCAAAAAGAAGGTCCCAAAGGCCATTCTTTTTCTATGTGCCTGTAGTCATCTGCGTAGGGTAGGCCGCATTCTTGTAGGCATATCATGTCTACTTTTAGAGTTGTGCAATAGTGTAGTATTGCAGCTCTCTTTGTTGGATTCCTCAGACCTTTAACATTTAGGGAGGCTATTGATATAGCCATTAGTATTTGTACCCACATCATCTTGTTTTTGAAATTATATGCTTTCAATTTGGTCATTCTCCTGTTGAAGGATTGATACACTTTCAAAGGTCGTTATGATTTCCTCTTCATTGCTGAAGAAGATTGGGCTGTCACATGTTGGCCCCTTTTTTTGTTGGCTTCCCTCTTCTAGGATGAGTTTTCTTTGATTTTCAGTGTCAGACAGACCTTCCATATGGGGGTCTTCTGAGTCTGGTCATTCCGCCAGGCTGCTAAACCTCGAGCCTCTGCATTGTGGACTTTCGATTTGGTTTGTGGCTTTTCTTTTGTTTTTGTGTGGGGAGGCCTCTTCTGTGGTGAGGGCTCTTTTTGCTTCCTTTCGTGCTTTTTTTCTTGCTATCTGTCTTGCTGAAACTCTCACTCCTCCTTTCTCTGATTTCTCTGATTTTTGTGTGTCTGGTGTGTCCTCATATTCTGAGTCTGAGTCAGATAGATTGATTTTGTTTGGGGCATCCTCTGTTTCTACCTTTCTTGCTTTCTTTTTTGTCTGACTTTTAAACACTACTTCTTTTTTTGCTTCTCCCTCTTCCATTTCTTCTTCTAGCTGTGTCTGGGGGTCTATTAACTGTGTAATGTGTGTGCTCCCTGTGTCCTGTGTTACTGCGAAAATCCATTCTGGATTGTAGCTATCTGACGGTTTCTCGGTGTCTTGGGCGTTCTTATTCGTGTTGGTTGGCTCTGTTGTGCCTGTCTCTATAGTGTGTCCTACTATGAGGTTTGTCCCTGTTTGGCATTCAAGTGGTGTTTCCTGTACTACTTGTGTGGGTGTTAGTGTTTCGTTGTTTTCTGTCTGTGGGTTTGACTGAGTGTGTGTTGTTGTATCTTGTGTGTGGGAACTATCTGTGTTCTGTTTGTTTCCTGGTTCTTTGTCTTTGGCGCTTTCCTTTGTCTGTTGTGTCTTTTCTGTCTCTAAAGTTTTCTGTGGGTTCCCTTTTTCTGCTCTCTGTTCCTGGTATTTTGGCGTGTCTCTACGGGGACAGTTTTTGTACAGATGGTTGTTTCCCCCGCATAGATTGCATTTCTTAGGTGCTTTGCAGTCTGGTGCTATGTGTCCCTTTCTACCGCAATTTCTGCAGATATCCCCTGGGCACCATTCTTTAATGTGCCCGAACTGCAAGCATGCTCTGCAAAAATTTGGCTGACCTGGGTAATATAGAAACCCTCTGTTTGGCCCTATTGAGAAGTTGTTTTGTCCCACCTATTCCTTCCTCGTCTGCTGCTAGGGTGACCATATACCTGCGCTTTCCGTTCCAGATGCCCCATTCGTTTTTCAGTTCGCTGCCTCCCCTTACAGTTTGGCAGTACCTACTTAGGAAGTTAGCTATTTCTGACGGGGAGGCGAAGGGGTTGTACATATGTACAGTTAATGGTATTTCCCTTGGTGCGGATAGGGGGGTGATGGTGTACCCTTCTAGCTCCTCATTGTCCCTATATCCAGTTAAATTGAACAGGCACTTGTGGTACATTGTAGCACTGCTAAACGTAACATCAAACAGGCCTCTGATCCTGAAATCTTGTAGACATTTAACTGCTGCAGGGTCTATGTCTAAAACCATTTTAAAAACCGTGTCCATTAGGTGGGTGAGGTTTCGCTTATGTTTCGCCTCATCCTGAATTTCGAATCTAATTGTATTTCTTATACCTGTTGGTGCTTGTCCTGACGCGTTGTTTTTTGCTGGACCACCTGCTCCAGCAGCGCGATTTCCCCCAGCTGCATTCGCGTAGCTTTTGGGGCCTTCCATGTTGATTTGTGTGCCCCCTGGCCGAGCACCAGCCGGTGCGCCTGGGGGCTCACTCTCGTAGATAAAAAAGGTTGTTGTTCCCTCCGATATCGTGTCCCCTGGCTGAGCACCCGTGTGGTGCGCCTAGGGGCTTGTTCTCGTGGGCAAAGGTGATGTTTTCCCTCGTTTTCCGAGTTGCGTGCCCCCTGGCCGAGCACCCGTGTGGTGCGCCTGGGGGCTCGCTCTTGTGGGCCAATGGGTTTCTTTTCCTGTTTCGCGTGCCCCCTGGCCGAGCACCCGTGTGGTGCGCCTGGGGGCTCGCTGTTTCGTTGCCGTTTTATGCAAAATTCCGCCGAGCGCGGCAGTGAGGGGCCTGGGGGCTCGCTGGTTGGTTGCCTTGTGGGGATTATGCAAATTTTGCCGATCGCGGCAGCACCTCGATCTGTGTATGGGCTCGCGGTAGTAGAGATCGGGTCTGCCTCATTGTCTTTTCACTTTTGTGTGGCAAGAATTCCTCCGTAGATAGGAGGAGGATTTCCTCTCGTTTTGCACGGTATGCCTGGGGGCCCCTTCTACGTGTTCAGTGTCGCAATGCGGGTCTTAGGGGAGTTTTACCCTTTTTCCGCCATAATGCGATGCGTAAAAAACCAAATCTGGTACTTGGAGTGTCCCCGGGCCGAGCACCTGCCTGGTGCGCCCGGGGTGGCTCCAAGGTCCGAATCGAAGAAGAAAGCCGTCCGACCGCTGTTCCCTTTGGATGGTGGCTCACCTGGGTCAGCGGGTCCGTCCGTTTGAGTGACCCTGGGTCGAGCACTATGCTACTGCACCCGGGGTCTCTCCGTTTTTAAAATCTCCAAATGCACCACTGTACTGCTCGATTTTCCCGGCCTTTCTTGTGTTAAAGGGGAACCAATATGACTTCAGTCTCTTTCCATCCAAGTCTAAGTGTTAGAGTAGTGTATAGAGCCTATTTACTAGGCACTTCGACATGATCCTGTGTTCTTCCCCATAGATCAGGGTTTGCACACATATCCTAGGGGATAGATTTGTTAGTATTAGGGGTAATCTGTTCTGTAGTGAGGGTATTTCATGGAGCCGTGCTGAATTCAGGCCTGGTAGGCCTCAAACGGGAGAGACTCCATCTTTCTTTCTGCTCCGACAGCTTGGGATGTTTCTAGGTCAAAGGCAGTGTTTTAGTTAGGAGGTGTTATTCGCTTGGAGAGAACCGGTTCAGGCCGGCCCTTATCGAAGGATTGTATTTTTCTTCATGCCGAAGACACTACATCAGGCCGGCCGGCTGGGAATGTGTCCTTGGCACGGGGAGGTACAAGAATTTGGTGGGCGGCAGGTTACGGGCTGGAATTTTCCATGAGAGAATGCACCTCTATATTAGTGAAAGTCTGAGGCAGATACTGGCACTTGCTTTTAGTCCGTAGGCGGCACCTGGCCGTTAGCAATAAAGCTACTACTTATTCCAGGGAAGACAGATGACAAACTTGAAGGTGGAGAAAAACCGAGAAATAGATATTCCAAAGAGAAGAGAGTAGCCGATGAGGAAGAGGTCCCAGTGAGGGAGAAGGGAGTAGATCCGTGACTGCGGAGGTGTGACTTCCAGGCGAAGCCGAGGCACAGACGAGAAGGGAACCTAGATGACCATTGAGTGCAGGCTACATACGACCAAGGTGATGTCAACCCCTTTTTATTAGAGTGTACAACTTAATCTTTCGCTTTTCTTTGCAGGTTATGATATGTATTATGTTCTGTGAGCGTGTATGTAGTGACTAAATAAAGTATCCAGTTTGTAGTGAATCAACATGTGCTGCGTGTTCTTGTATAAGAGGGTAGCCTATTCTTCTAGTCAGCTGTGACTTGATATGAACAGATGTTAACCCTGATCAGGTAAGTGGTAACTGAATAAGGGAGAAAGGAGCCCCTCGAACTGGAGAACAGGTTGTGCTCAACTAGCAGTCTTTGTGTGATCTGATACATAGTAACACTGATTCCCCTGTTGTATGTCGTGGTAATCATAGGATGGACTCGTGCTAAGGCTGCCGTCTGGGCAGGAAGTCCTGGGTCCGTTTGGGACCGCGAGGCTAAGGCTGCCGTCTGGGTAGGAAGTCCTGGGTCCGTTTGGGACCGCGAGGCTGAGGCTGCCGTCTGGGTAGGAAGTCCTGGGTCCGTTTGGGACCGCGAGGCTGAGGCTGCCGTCTGGGTAGGAAGTCCTGGGTCCGTTTGGGACCGCGAGGCTGAGGCTGCCGTCTGGGTAGGAAGTCCTGGGTCCTTTTGGGACCGCGAGGCTGAGGCTGCCGTCTGGGCAGGAAGTCCTGGGTCCGTTTGGGACCGCGAGGCCGCCACTTGTATTATAAGCTAAGGTCTGGGCAGGAAGTCCTGGGTCCGTTTGGGACCGCGAGGCTGAGGCTGCCGTCTGGGTAGGAAGTCCTGGGTCCGTCTGGGACCGCGAGGCTGAGGCTGCCGTCTGGGCAGGAAGTCCTGGGTCCGTTTGGGACCGCGAGGCTGAGGCTGCCGTCTGGGTAGGAAGTCCTGGGTCCGTTTGGGACCGCGAGGCCGCCACTTGTATTATAAGAGGTCTTAATATATATATATATATATATATATATAATAGGAATTCCCTGTCCTTAGGTGGTACATATATATGTGGTTTCTTAGGTGTGAATAGGCCCTAGGGAGGGGGTAACGTTCTGGCTGGGTTAGGGAGGCTCTGCTGAGCGGGTTCTATCTGATCCGAAAACCCAAGCAGAACATTTGGCGTCACGAACCGTTTACGAAACCTGTGTGCGTTGTGATTGTCTTGTGTTTGCTTTCGGCGCGTGCGTGGTTTTCTTTGCATTTTATTTTTATATATTTGTGTGTATAGTTTTTTTTTTCTCTCTCCATTTCTTTTCTTTCTTTTCTTTTTCTTCTTCTTTTTCTTTTCCACGATGTTTTCTAGAAGATCTAAATCTACTTTTAAGTTGCCCGTTGATATTCCCGGATGGGATTCAACGCCTTATGAAGCCTTAGCCCGTGAGTGGGCTGACTCTACTGGTTTGAGTGAGAATTGGAATTCTTCTTTGGAGCTGGCGGAGCCGGCTAATGTGATTGCTTGTTTGCAGAAGGCACCCGTATCGAAGGGTGAGGAGATTCCCATTTTGGGGCGCAGAGGTTGGATTGTTCTGTCTGCGTATCGGATTCTACATGAGAGATTGTTGAAATTACAGATCTCTCTTAAAGATGTGGAAGCGCACTTTGTTGAGATTCAGAATTCTCATACTTTGTTGCGGTGTCAAAATAAGTTGCTTGCTGATAAACTGGAGACTTACCAAACGATTGCCGAAAGGGCGGCTGTGCGGATTGCTCGTTATAAATACAAAAACAGGCGCGGTCGGGTTTCGACGCGAAAGGTGCGTCTAGTCGTGGCGAAAGCCGGACTGGATTGGGATCCTGATGAATGGGATGGTAATATCTGGAACTCGAGTGATTCTTGTTCCTCGGGTGAGGAGTCTGCCAAGCGCGAGTCTTCTCGTTCCCGTCATGAATGTAAGTCTACTTCTCGCACCTCTGATGGTGCATCCTGTGATTACGCTCGTTCTTCGGGTGGGATCGATGCCTCTTACACTGATTGTCCCTCTACGAGTACTGATCGGGCTCCTTGTGATGCTCGTCCCGCGGTCTCTGCGCATCCAGTTTTTCGTCGGAAGTTGCAGCAGTCTCCCAATGCTCCGCAGGGTGTTTCTTTGGACTGTTTGGAAGATTTTACGCAACAGGAAATTAGTGATATTTTGCAGCGATTTAGGCAGCGGACTGGTGAGGCTTTACTCACATGGATGGTGCGCCTTTATGAACTGGGCGCTGCTGGTATTATGCTGGATACTGGCGATTGTTTGAAGTTCTGTTCCTTGAGTTTGGATTCTACTGTGCAGGATCATTTTCGTAACTATAATGGTGGCGGTCAAATTTCTTTACTCCAATTGGCGACTGAGGGTTGTAATCTGAAATATCCTACTGAATCCGACTGGCCTGTCAATGACAAGCCGTGGTATACTCTGCGTGACGCTGCACAACGTCTCAAAGAGGAGGTGATGAAAACGGCAATTTTTCTGGGTACTGCTGACAGGTTGCTTGATGGGATGTTGACATCTTCTGTGCGGAATCGTATTATTCGTTCTTCTCCTGTTGCCTACAAGCAGGTCATGATGACTTTATTGATTAATCAGACTGGTAATGTGTTATCTGCGGTGTTGGAATCAGTGCGCCAACTGGGTGAGTTGGGTGAGTGGTTTAAACCTGAACGTCAGTCCCGGCCTGACACTCGTACTCCTGGTGAAAATAAACTTACTAGACGTGATATCTTTTCTGCTCTTCTGGCCGATGGTGTGCGTAGGGAAGACATTGACGGTGAGACTACTACTCGTTTGTGGGAGTTGTTTCGCAAACGTGGCTTGGATCGGAAGGAGGGCGCCCGGCGTGTTCGGACGACTGAGTGTGATCGTGGTTGTTCTGACGGTAGCGGTGATGACGACCGCCGTGGGCGCTCTGATCGTCGTGATGATCGGCGTTCTGTACGTGATGTGTCCCCCCGTCGAGAGAGAGACAGGGAGAGAGAGGGGGAAAGAGAAAGGGGGAGAAATGATTATGCTTACAGCAGACGTAGAGATGATAGGGATCAATCCCCTGAGTTGAGGAGGAGAGAGGATCGTCACAGTTTGGTCGATCGTAACCCGCGGTACAATACTGAAGACTCGAATCCGTTCCGTACGGGGAATGGATATGAACAGGAGGTACCGATACCTAAGAAACGTGAGAGTCTTTATCCTGATTTGTCCTGGTACACAGAATGCAGTAAGAATGACTAGGAAATAGGTCAAGCTCCGGTACACAGATGGGCTCACAGAGATAATAGACCCTATGTAGATATTGATATTTATTGGAGACATCGCAATATCCAAAGGGCCCGAGCATTGGTAGATACAGGAGCGGAGGCCACTCTTATTCATGGAAAATCAAAGAAGTTTACAGGTCAGCCTTTTACTATTACCGGATTAGGTGGAAAAGAAACCCCTGCAGTTCAAACTTTGCTTGAAATGAGAATAGGTAGAATCCCTAGAAAAGAATATTCTGTATTAGTGGTGCCACTCTTAGAATTCATAATTGGAATTGATATTTTGAAAGGAATGACGTTGCATCTAGATGATGGGTGTTACCAATTTGGAACGACGCATTATATATCGTCCAGGCCTATACGGGTTGGTCGTTTAAGAATGCCCCCCATACAAGTTCCCCAGGCGACAAAAGTGGTTTGTCAGAAGCAGTATCGTATTCCAGGTGGTCATGAGGAGATTAGTACCACTATTCAGGAGTTGGTGGATGCAGGTGTTATAACTCCAGTTACTTCTGCTTGGAATAATCCTGTTTGGCCGGTGCGTAAGAGTGATAATTCTTGGCGCATGACTGTTGATTATCGAGAATTGAACAAACACACGCCCTCTTTGACTGTTGCAGTACCGGATGTTATTACCCTAATTGAAAGAATACAAAAGCATCCAGGTACATGGTATGCGTCCATTGATATTGCTAATGCTTTCTTTTCTATCCCAATTGCCCCTGAGTGTCAGGAACAGTTCAGTTTTACGTGGAACGGGCGTCAGATGACGTTTAGAAGTCTTCCCCAGGGCTATGTGCATAGTCCTACGATATGTCACCGGCTGGTGGCGGAGCATTTGGCTGAGGTACCGGTTCATCCCCAAATTCAGATATGTCATTATATTGATGATGTTTTGATCCAAGGCGAAACACAAGAGGAAGTTCAGACACAATTGGACAGAGTCATTGAGTGTCTGCGTGAGAAAGGTTGGGAAATCAATCCGGATAAATTGCAAGGTCCGTCCCTGGCTGTAAAATTTTTGGGTATTAATTGGCATGAAGGACACCGTGAAGTGATCCCTCAGGTTAAACAGAAGATTCTTGATTTTGCAGTTCCGAGGAATAGGAAGGAAGCCCAGAGCTTCATTGGTTTATTTGGTTTTTGGCGCCAGCATATTCCTCATTTGAGTCAAATATTGGCCCCCTTGTACCGGGTTACACGTAAAAAGAATGCATTTGAATGGGATAAACCACAGCAAGATGCGTTTGGTCTGGCAAAAGAGGCAATTCAACATGCTCTGGATTTATGGCCTGTACGTGATGGTGATGTGGATTTGAATGTGTCTGTACAGGGCCCTTATGCAAATTGGAGTTTGTGGCAGAAACAAGGCAGGAGCAGAGTACCGTTAGGTTTTTGGACCAAAAAGTTACCTGATGCTGGCGAGCGTTACACACCCTTTGAGAAACAGTTACTTGCTTGTTATTGGGCTCTGGTGGATACCGAGCAATTGACTTTGGGACACGATATAGTTTTGCGTCCTGAAATTCCTATCATGCAGTGGGTTCTGAGTTCACCGAGAACTCACCGAATTGGACATGCTCAAGAGGCGAGTGTGATTAAATGGAAATGGTACATACAAGACAGGGCACGTGTGGGCCCGAAAGGAGTTGCTTCTTTACATGAACAGGTGGCGCGAGCACCGTCGACTGAGACTGAGAGTGAGTGTTCCGTACCTTTAGCGCAGGAGTCTCCTGTTAAATGGGGTAAGCCTTTTGATGATTTGTCCGCAGCGGAAAGAAACCATGTTTGGTTCACAGATGGTTCAGCGAGGTTTATAGGGACGACACGGCACTGGAAGGCGGTGTCCTATAATCCGATCACACAGAAACTGCTGAGCACAACTGGTGAAGGTAAAAGCAGCCAATTTGCCGAGCTTTACGCTGTTTACCAAGTTTTGAAACAAGAGTT
Source organism: Triturus cristatus (assembly GCF_964204655.1). NCBI lineage: Eukaryota > Metazoa > Chordata > Amphibia > Caudata > Salamandridae > Triturus > Triturus cristatus. The sequence goes on from NW_028187395.1 coordinate 196,742, forward strand.
ACCTGGTACATGTCATATTTTCACCGATTCTTGGTCTACTGCCAATGGACTGGCTGTTTGGTTGCCGACTTGTCATTCCCATAATTGGAAGTTACATTCCAAAGAACTGTGGGGAAAAGAGTTATGGCAAGAGATTTGGGAGATGCTCCCACAGAGTACTGTTACAATCTTCCATGTGGATGCTCACACCCCGATAGACTCCCTTGACAAATTTTTTCATAACATTGCAGATGAGAAATCTAAAATTGCTGAGGCAGTGGTGGACAGGCAAGATTCTGATATTGCGGGATTGGCGAAATGGGCACACCAGAAGGCAGGACATTTTGGAGAGAAGGCCACTAGCAGGTGGGCTGCTGATCGAGGAATTTATATTCCCCTAGATCTAATTAAAAATGTTATTTTACACTGTCCCGTTTGTCAGCATATCAGACAGCGTAAGGTGCCCCAAATTGTTAAAGGTCATTTACATCGCGGAAAACTGCCCGCTCAAATTTGGCAGATTGATTACATCGGTCCACTTCCTATGAGTAGGAATTGTCAATATGTTTGCACAATTGTCGATACATACAGTGGCTTGCTGGTAGCCCTTCCATGTAAGCAAGCTACCCAATTGAATACCATTAAAACATTAGAATTGATTATGATGTATTATGGTGTGCCATTCCAAATTCAATCTGATAATGCATCCCATTTTCGTGGAAGATTGGTACAGGAATTCTGTGCGGAAAATAATATTGAATGGATATTCCATATACCCTACTACCCACAGGCCTCGGGCCTGGTGGAGAGACTGAATGGCCTGTTAAAGGACCAGTTGCGTAAGTTAACAGATGACAAGTATAAAAATTGGCGAGACTTTCTACCCCAAGCACTATTGATTTTGAATAATCGTCCTTTTTTAAATGCTGAATCTCCACTTATGCGTTTGTTTCCCCCGAATGTTGAGACTATGCCTAATGAAATCAGAGAAACTGTGATGTATTGGGAAATTACTCCTGGAGCTCTGGCTCCATGCAGAGCGACCCCAGGGTCGGCAGGTTTAGACTTGCATGCCATGGATGACACCGTTATTAAAAGTAAGGACCGGGTCATCATTACTACCGGTGTTGGTGTTCATATACCACCTGGGAATTTCGGATTGATCGCCCCTAGATCAGGGCTGGCTGTAAAAGGCATTCAGGTGCTTGGAGGAATAATTGACAGTGACTATCAGGGAGAGATTAAGGTGCTCCTGCTGAATAGCAGTGAGGTTGATTTGCTAATACATCGCACTGACCGAGTGGCTCAATTACTCATAATGCCTGTTTTCAGTGGTGAGATAACGAAAGGCACTGCCCCAACTTTGCTAACTATACGAGGCCAGAAAGGTTTTGGCTCTACGGATAACCCTGGGGCTAGGGTTTGGGTGCAGTCGCCTAAGAATCCCCCTGAACAAGCAGAGGTCATTGCCACCGGTCAGGACAATACCATTTTGGTTATGAGACCAGGGAAAGATAGCTGGGAAGCGGTCCCAGCTGACAAATGTTATTTACGAGAATGATTAATGCCTGTATTTGGTTCTCTTTCAGATCATTCTTTGGACTGTTGCTGCAGGATGTGTCGGCGCTGGACTCCTTTTGGGATGGTTCGACGAGAGAGAAGGGATCCCGTCAACCCGGGATGAACTGAAAACCCGAGTGTTGCGTTCCTTCGATGCGTGGGATTCATCATCAAACTTTTGGACATTGTTGGCCAAGAGGGTGACTGATGCCCCTCACTTCTGTTTGACACCGATGAGATCTGTACATGACATTCTGGCGACCTGTCTGGTTGCTGTCCCCGCCTCATTGGAAACTTTAGTTCATATTTTTAATGTTTCAAAGGCTCGTCCCAATATTCTCCTGGGTGATTTTGCTACCCATGTATATTGCCCCTTATGTACTGAACTGCCGAACGAGCAACCCCCCATCCAGTCCCAAATAGTTACTTATAATATCACACAAGGTGATTTATGCTTCTTTCTTACATGTAATCCTAGTGCAATCTCTGAATGTCTACGCCTAAAACTAAAAGGCGCCACTTCATTTACCGCTCATGAACGGACTTTGTGCTTTCAAAGGACACCGACCACATGTATTTCAGTTCAGAACAATATGACTTGCAATAGTTTGGTAGTTACCCCCAGTCACTATCGCACGATGTTACTACCTGCCGGATGGCTTTTCTCATGTGGTAATACTTCCTGGCCATATGTCCCTGCAAACATTTCCGGAGGCCCTTGTGCCATTACGAGACTCAGTTTATTGATGTTTTCATCACATCCGAATGCCAACTCTCGTGTGCTCCGAGATACTGTGATGTTACAGGAGGATTGTGACTCATCTTTGCATTTATATTCCAAGTCTGAATACCTTAGCCTAGCTGTTTCAATTATTGGTGTTCCTGCTTTGGCGGTTTATAATGCCAAATCCATTGGGAAAATGGCCTGCTGGATGGTGAAATCTATTAATCATACTTCTACAGTCTTGTCTGACATGCTATTAGACGCCCAGGGTGAACGTAGGGCCATTTTGCAAAATAGAGCAGCCATTGATTATCTTTTGCTTAAACATGGACATGATTGCTCTGACTTCGAAGGTCTCTGCTGTTTTAACTTATCTGATCATACACAATCCATTCGTGCACATATTGACAAGTTGCATGACTTAACGGAAGAAGTTAGAAAACACGTTGACCAGGGCTGGTTTGACTGGCTCTTTAATTGGTTACCCGATATACACATGCTACGCCAAACTTTAGGTGGTATTTTGATTGCTGTTGCTGTTTTGATTTCTATCTGTTGCTTTATTCAGTGTATTCCTTCACTACTTCAATTCTGCACACTTGGTACTAGACATAGATCAGTTAGCTTTGTTTCATATTATTCTTCCACAGATGTTAGCTCCATTTAATGAATGTATAATAGACTGAAGTCAAGGGTGAAATGTACTGCTCGATTTTCCCGGCCTTTCTTGTGTTAAAGGGGAACCAATATGACTTCAGTCTCTTTCCATCCAAGTCTAAGATTTAGAGTAGTGTATAGAGCCTATTTACTAGGCACTTCGACATGATCCTGTGTTCTTCCCCATAGATCAGGGTTTGCACACATATCCTAGGGGATAGATTTGTTAGTATTAGGGGTAATCTGTTCTGTAGTGAGGGTATTTCATGGAGCCGTGCTGAATTCAGGCCTGGTAGGCCTCAAACGGGAGAGACTCCATCTTTCTTTCTGCTCCGACAGCTTGGGATGTTTCTAGGTCAAAGGCAGTGTTTTAGTTAGGAGGTGTTATTCGCTTGGAGAGAACCGGTTCAGGCCGGCCCTTATCGAAGGATTGTATTTTTCTTCATGCCGAAGACACTACATCAGGCCGGCCGGCTGGGAACGTGTCCTTGGCACGGGGAGGTACAAGAATTTGGTGGGCGGCAGGTTACGGGCTGGAATTTTCCATGAGAGAATGCACCTCTATATTAGTGAAAGTCTGAGGCAGATACTGGCACTTGCTTTTAGTCCGTAGGCGGCACCTGGCCGTTAGCAATAAAGCTACTACTTATTCCAGGGAAGACAGATGACAAACTTGAAGGTGGAGAAAAACCGAGAAATAGATATTCCAAAGAGAAGAGAGTAGCCGATGAGGAAGAGGTCCCAGTGACTCGGAGAGGGAGAAGGGAGTAGATCCGTGACTGCGGAGGTGTGACTTCCAGGCGAAGCCGAGGCACAGACGAGAAGGGAACCTAGATGACCATTGAGTGCAGGCTACATACGACCAAGGTGATGTCAACCCCTTTTTATTAGAGTGTACAACTTAATCTTTCGCTTTTCTTTGCAGGTTATGATATGTATTATGTTCTGTGAGCGTGTATGTAGTGACTAAATAAAGTATCCAGTTTGTAGTGAATCAACATGTGCTGCGTGTTCTTGTATAAGAGGGTAGCCTATTCTTCTAGTCAGCTGTGACTTGATATGAACAGATGTTAACCCTGATCAGGTAAGTGGTAACTGAATAAGGGAGAAAGGAGCCCCTCGAACTGGAGAACAGGTTGTGCTTAACTAGCAGTCTTTGTGTGATCTGATACATAGTAACACTGATTCCCCTGTTGTATGTCGTGGTAATCATAGGATGGACTCGTGCTAAGGCTGCCGTCTGGGCAGGAAGTCCTGGGTCCGTTTGGGACCGCGAGGCTAAGGCTGCCGTCTGGGTAGGAAGTCCTGGGTCCGTTTGGGACCGCGAGGCTGAGGCTGCCGTCTGGGTAGGAAGTCCTGGGTCCGTTTGGGACCGCGAGGCTGAGGCTGCCGTCTGGGTAGGAAGTCCTGGGTCTGTTTGGGACCGCGAGGCTGAGGCTGCCGTCTGGGTAGGAAGTCCTGGGTCCGTTTGGGACCGCGAGGCTGAGGCTGCCGTCTGGGCAGGAAGTCCTGGGTCCGTTTGGGACCGCGAGGCCGCCACTTGTATTATAAGCTAAGGCTGCCGTCTGGGCAGGAAGTCCTGGGTCCGTTTGGGACCGCGAGGCTGAGGCTGCCGTCTGGGTAGGAAGTCCTGGGTCCGTCTGGGACCGCGAGGCTGAGGCTGCCGTCTGGGCAGGAAGTCCTGGGTCCGTTTGGGACCGTGAGGCTGAGGCTGCCGTCTGGGTAGGAAGTCCTGGGTCCGTTTGGGACCGCGAGGCCGCCACTTGTATTATAAGAGGTCTTAATATATATATATATATATATATAATAGGAATTCCCTGTCCTTAGGTGGTACATATATATGTGGTTTCTTAGGTGTGAATAGGCCCTAGGGAGGGGGTAACGTTCTGGCTGGGTTAGGGAGGCTCTGCTGAGCGGGTTCTATCTGATCCGAAAACCCAAGCAGAACAACCACGCAGCTATGTGCGGGTGCTTCCTCCGATGTAGGTGTGGGCCCCTTAAGGACAAAACTGGGTTTGACGCAGCCTTGCCACGGACAAGCCGTGGAGCGAAGGCCCAGTCTCCCCCAGGTGTCCCTCGAGAGCCGCACACCAGCCTTTACCTTTCAACTCTAAGACTGCGCAGCCTTGCCACGGTCAAGCCGTGGAGCGAAGGCCCAGCTATCTCAAGGAATCTCAGTTCCAGCTGCCCCCTAACCAGATCCAAGTGTATTGCTACAAAGCCCTCATGAAAAAATGTGTAGTGAGACGTTTTTAAATGCGCGTACTTGTTTAAAGACAAATCACTTATCACTATTAGCGCAGCCTTGACTGTTCATTTTAAAATTCAATAATATGAATGCACATGTATACATTTTCAGTTACTCCTCCAGTATAACGCATGTACATGTCTGTTTTACCAGTGACAATGAAACGGAAATTTTTATTGCAGTGGCTTCTGGGTATATGCAGATATTTGTTTGCAGCGGAAACACTGTCTAACCATAAATGGTACTGCGCTGTAGCAGCGGTCTAGAGACAGCCTGAAAATGAGTAAGAAGGCCCAGATTTAGAAAACGGTAACACAAAACAGCACAGCACTTAAAGTGTCTCATTTAGATAAGGTGCATTCCCTGTGCTGGCACACAATGCGCTGCCATGCGCCAACACATGCACCCTTGCACCATTGCAGGGCTAATTGATTTTGTGGAGTAAGGTACACCTTCCTGCACAAAATCAATCACAAGAGGTGATTTCCTCTTTCAATGGGCCTCATTTATGAAAAGTGTTGCATCGCTGGTTTAAAACAGCGATGCAACACTTTTCATTGCGCCCTCCTTGCGACACCTTGGATGCGGCGTATTTACACTACGGTGCTCCATGTCACAAGGATTGACCAGATACGACATTGCAGGAGTATGTCAGAAAACAGACGCAACTCCAGCAATGTGTCATTACACATGGGCGAGTCCCATGTAAAAGGGCCTGTGTCAGTCCTTACGCCTGCTGTGAAGCAAGCGTAAGGATTTGACGCAGTGAAGTCGTAGAAGTGGTGCAGTGAAATCTCATAGATTTCAATGCGCCACATCTACGATCCTTTTTTACCGGGGAACGCCCACTCTGCATTCATTATACCTGACACAGGTATATTGTAGAGCAGGGGTTTACATGTGACACATCTGTCTGGATGCGAACATTTGTAAATAGGGTGCATTTTTTATGCCGCTGCAGCGTCACAAAAAGTGATGCTATGGCAGCGTAAGCCCTTCATAAATAAGAGCCTATGTGTGCTGCATAATGCAGCACACTCAGAAAAAGGGAAAAACAAGGAGAAATGAAAGCATTTTTCCTCGTTGCGCCACACTAACGCCACCCTTGGGTTGGTGTTAGATTCTGACGCATTCCCAGGTTTACAAAATGTTGTAAATCTGGGAATGCTCCTTTCACGTAGAGTTTGCGTGAAAGGGGCACATATTTACAAGGCACTGGCGTAGCTAGGGGGGGGCGGTGGGGGCGGTCCGCCCCAGGCGGCACTATTTTGGAGGCGGCGCCGGCGCGCATAGGTGCCCGGCGCATTATTCACTTAGCAGCGCCATTTGCATGTCACAAAAGCGACCTCGACGCAAAATGATGGTTGGGCCGGGCCCGGAGAAAGCCTGCTGGTCGCAGAAAGCGCAATCCTAGAAGCACGTTTCAAGTACAAGGCGTGTTTTCTTACACCTTTTGACCCTGGAGGAAGCGGGTGATGTCAGTTTAAATGAGCTCTGTGTTTCTGACCTTAGTTTCACCCCGGGCGCTGGTACAAAGGGAGGACCCGGGTGGTGCGGCCAATTGTCTTCATTAGTGCCCAGGCCAGACCCTCAGATCACAACATTGTATTTCCGAAGGATGGCAGGTAGTGGGGATGACGGGGGAGGGAGGGTCCGAAATACGGCCCTGCTTCATACTGCCTTACTTCCTGCTAGCCTAAACTGCCCACATCCTAGGATATACGTGCGTTTATTATTGCAGGTGAGATGAAATAGAATGAAGGCGTGAAAATAATCCTGCAATTTAACCCTCAGAGGCTGTAGTTAGATTTAAAACCAATAGGTTGACGATCACACTTAGGGAGTGAACAAGCACTGAATGACCTCTCTAGAAAGCATTTTTCACATGTTTATATAGCGCAAACTTGGCCAACCGCTACGCGCTTTCGTTGAGAGTGGAATCGAGTCTGGGGAGACTGAAAAGACTGCGCAGGCCGGCGCCAGACGGCAGCCCACGGCGCGCTTCAGTTGCAGCAGGAGATGTTGCAGCCACGAGGCGGCCCGGCCCGGAACCGAATTGCTGCAAATAAGCCTCGCAAAGTAAGTGCGTGACAGTGCCCCCCTGAAGTCTGTATAATTTATCGGCTATTTTGCTGGCTATGGTATTGGTTTTTATAAATTAGCAGCAGTTGTGGCGCTTTCATGATCACCTGCCTTTTTTTTTTTTTGCATAGTTATATAGCGCGAACTCGACCCGAAGGTATTGGAGCGCTTTACATAGCACCGTATTTACATTACACATTCAGGCACGGGGAGATTAAGTGATTTGCCCAGAATCACAGGATGTGGACGCGACCTCGAGGCTCGAACTCTGGCTTCCAGCACCAGAGGCGGCAACGCAGCCGACGGACCACTGCCTGTGCCCTATAGATGTTTTATAACCACCCAGGCGGCTCCCTGCCCCTCCAAACCCCTGCAGAGAGGCAGCTCCATGCCCTCCCTGGTTCCTCGGTTTGCTAATGAATAACCCTTTGGTGTGTGTTGAACTTACCACCACCACCCAGCGCAGACATGCCAACCCTCCCAATTCAGGCGGGAGACTACCGATTTCAAGGCTAGTCTCCCGCCTCCGATTCCTGCAAGCAAAAACCTGATTCCTCGGGGGTTTCAGCTGGCTTGGTATTGTGTAACGTGCTAATTCTTCCGGGAATAGTCTGAGTGGGGATGCAGGGGTTCTAGAAGGGGTGAAAAATCAACAAACCCCCATTACAAGCGAATGGTCTTGTACTCGGGGCGGCGGTGTGTGCCCGGGAAGCTGTTTCAGCCCAGGCTGCCACACACCATGGGGGGTGTATGCACTGCCAGCAACCTGCCAGGCCAGTGCACAACACTTGCATCACCCTCTCTCTTCCTGCCATGCGCTCCATGCTTCTGAAATGTAAGAAAAAAACGTGCATTTGCGCTTCAAATGTCCAGTCCTACAGCAGCACACTTCCATAGCCCATACATGACAGTAACCCCATTCTAAGGCCCCATTTTCCCGATTTTTTTTTTTCATTTTTTTTTTTTAATCTCCCACTTCGCTCTTCTGAAATGTTGGCATGTATGCCAGCCCTGAAAGCTCCGCATCGGCTCCCAGGGAATACAAGGATCAAATTTAACGCCCTCCACTGTCCACATAGCCTACTGGCTCAAGGGGCCAGCCAGGATACTTCCAAAAATCCCTACCCCAAAATGCTTTGCAGTACCTTGGCAATGGCATGTCAGAATATATTCGCATCCTTGCAAAACTCACTTTAGTAGTAGATTGACAGTTTTTTGATGAACACAAAATGGCAATTTTTTATTTATTTTTCTGAGCCTATTTGAACCTGTAGCTTTAAAACATAACGGGCTTTGATAAATCCTTTTGTAGGTGTTGCTGGATTACTTATTCCCTGTGCTCATTTGACGCGCTGAATAAATATAAAATGTAGAGAGGTCATGTTTTTCAGAGCAGCAGTGCTTTGATGCCAGGCCTCTATGTGCTGCTTTTGTCTGTGGCTGTAAAGCTGTCAGTAGGCAGTCAGGGGAGAGTGCTTTGTTTGGTGTCACACCTGGGGCTCTGCAGTGGCAGACTGCAGCACACAGCAGCAAGGTGGCTGAGACAGGTGAAGAAGGGAGGTTTTAAGACCCATGCATGTCATGTGACACTCGGAGAGTGCAGGGGTGTGCCACTATGCAGGATACTGAACCCTGTAGTCTTCAGTGACACACCTCATTATCCAGTGTACCTGAAAATGGAGAAGATGATTGCTAATCTAGAGCTTCAGGATGTGATGTACACTACATCTATCAGGCTCTGGTGCCTGAGTAGACTAATGTATCCTCTACACAGATCAGTGTTTGACCTCATAGTCACATGTTTGTATCCTAGCGGTTACGCTTAGCCGGTCGATTAAATGAGAACCATTGAGTTGGATAACAATAAAGATTTGCTGTTCAGTGCGTAGATGTTCCAAGGTGTGGTCATGCACTTGCTATGTTATAACCTTGGTGACTGGAATCATGCCTTTCTGTGGCTGCAACATTTCCACATAATTATGGATTTACCATCCTTGCCACATAATCCAACTTCTGCTTTATAATTTGCAGATTTTAACAAAAATAATTTTGACCATAATTCAAACGGATGAAAAGCTTTTTACAGCACCACATGTGGTAGACTATGCAATTGTTACCTGCTCGCTTTTCATTTACTGAGTTCTGTATTTAGGTGTTAAATTGGTGCTAATGAGGTGAAATGTTTTCCCCGATAGAATACATGTCTGTTAAACACTGGTGTAGCTAGTGGGGGGCGGTGGGGTTTAGAACTACCCCTGAACATTACCCCAAAAGAGTTCTTTTCACAGGGCTCCATTCCCAACTACCTCAGACCAAGTGTCTCTGGTTTCAGCAGCAGCAAAATCGAGAATAGGTTTGGTTGGTATGTTTAGTTGCAGCAGTTTGCTCCTGTCATTGCTTGACTCTGTATGGTTTGAAGAGGGCAGTGTTCTGCTTCCTCATTCCCAAGATATTAATGGGCGTTTAGTCATATAACAAAGTATTAAACGTTCCTTCATACACGAGTCCTCATTCACTTCTTCTGTTCTGATGATGGTCCCGTTCATTGGTTGAACGTGGGAACAAATCCTTTACACCTAAAAGTTGAATATTATTAAAGCTGATTTAAGAATTAAGCAATCATTTTTTGGGAAACCCATAGAAAGAGTAACATCATCATAGTGAGAGTATAAAGGAGCATGGGCTATTCCCTGAAAGAGGACATGTAGAATAATAGCAAAGAATTGGTCATAGGCTATCTGAATCCATTTTGTTATATATTAAAGGAAAGTAATAAAAACAAACCAAAGATTCTGTGGTAGAAATGCGGTTGGCCCATTACCATCACAGATAAGGCCGGGAGTCGAGTTTGATTGAGTAAAGTATACATCCTGTAGGTTGGTAAACAAATTCTTGAGCAAATACGTAGCCCCCCCCCCCCTCCCGCTACCTGCCATGGGCGCCAATCTGAGGGATAGCCCCGGGCGCCAGAAGCTCTAGCTACGCCACTGTTACAAGGCCATGAAAAGCCACGTAAAGTGGCTGTATGTGGCCTTGCAAATATGCCGTGGCACATTGCGCCACTGAAACATAAAAAAGTGACGCTTCGGTGGTGCAAAAGTGCCGCTAGAGCCTCATAAATGAGGCCCCAAGTTGCTGGCACAATATCTACTAAGATAGGGCACTATCAAACGCTCTCCCTTGCGCTGGTGCCGAATTATCCTGCCAGCGCCACACACAAATGTTTGTTCCACAGTGCAAAGATGTCTGCATCATGTCTAACTTAGATTTTGAACAGGAAAGTTAACTTTTCAGTACAAAATACTACCCTTACACAAACTAAAACTTTTCCAGGAACAGATATGTGCTGTGCAGTGCAGCAAACATGCAAAGTCGGAAACTTTGCAGAAATAAAAGCATTTCTCCTTTTTAATGCATGCTTTCAAGTGGCGTTATTTTTTGCTGCATACCTTGGTCTACTATTGTTAGTAAATATGGTTTTGGATCAAAAAGCATGTGGCATATTTCCTAAAAGTCCATGCAATGCAGATCAACAATCAAAGTTGCTGAGCTGCGTTGCCTTGAATGGGAAAAAGCTGAACAGTGCCATATATATTAAGGTATGATGCTCTTCAGCTCTCTACCTGTGCGGACACACTCGAGGCTGCCTAATGCTAACACAGGCACTCTTGCCCCATGGTGCAAGGGTGCCTGCGTTACAGGGCGCATTGTTTTTGTGCAGGAAAGCATGGTTGTAGTTGGGCAGCAAGGCATGCATTGCTGCACAAGAACAACCCTAAGAGACACTTTCCTCTTTCTATGTGTGATACAGAAAGCGTCACACATAGAAAGAGGGCTTGAGAGGAGACGTAAGCATATTTCTCCTTTTTACGCTATGGTTGGGAAGTGTACAATTAAAAGTCACTTTACGTGTCTTTTCATGGACGTGTGAAAGGGGCATTCCATACAGTGGAGGCCCGCATGGCTCACAGGTAGCGGGGCAAGGGCGGGGGCAGTTGGTTTGCGAGGGGTAGCGAGTGCGGGAGGGTGCGCATTATAAAAAAAATATAAAAAAATATATATAACTTAGCTTGCCAAAGGCTCCCGTGTCTCTGCTCCTGCTCTCCCCAAGGAACAGGAAGCACAGCCAGGCCCCACTGACCAATCACAAGGCTGCAATGCAGTATTGTGATTGCTTTTGAGCGTCCTGGTTCGACACTCAACCAGGGAATGGGGGCATGTTCTCCATTCAGGCTGTAATGCAGTCTGCATGGAGAACTGGGAAAGTGCGCATGCCTTGTTTTGGCGGCCCGAGAGGGCCAATCAAACAGTCATTCCGCACTTAGGAGAGGACAAACCACTCCTCCCCTGCCCTGCTCCGAGAGAAGAGCAGCCCCGCCCTCCCGCAAATCAGCACAAACATAAAATGATAATAACTGAAATTATTATCATTTTATGTTTCTACTTCTCGCACTACTTGAAAGCAGTGGGGCGATGCTCCTCCGCCATAGCAGAGGAGCCACCACTGGTTCAATGGGTGTTGCTGTGGGCGTTCCCACGCCAAACCAATGGAATCTGATGAATTCCCAGGTTTACGAGAAACCATAAAGCTTCATGATGCATCAAAATCTAATACCACCCCAAGGGTGACGTTTGGGAGGCACTACGAGGATTAATGTTTTCATTTCTCCTCTTTTTATCACTTTTTCTATGTGTGCAGCATTCTGCAGCACCCAGTGAAAGAGGAAATACCCTGGATTGATAGGTTTTGTGCTGGTAGGTGTCCCTTCCTGCAAAACATCAATTAACTCCGCAACACAGTCACTCTTGCACCATGGCACAAGGGTGCCTGCTTTGGCGAATGGCAGCCATTGTGCGTCAACGTAGGGTAAATACAGTGGGGATTATTCATGAGCGCCTTCCGTCAGTTTAATGCCGCCGGTGACGCATCTAGGCATATGCGTGACCTTGTAAAGCCCTGTACCACATTATACCTGCGTCAGGTAGGATTTATGCAGGATGTGCATCCCCACACAACAAAGTCTCGTAGGAGTGGTGCAGTGAGATCTATCAGATTTCACTACGACAATTCAAGAATGTCACTGTGTCAAAAACGTATGCCTGCCTCATGGGTGACGCAAGGGTGACGCAGTGCCTTAGGGATAGGCTGGCCCCATTCATTGCTGGAGCTGCGTCATGCTTGCAACACAGCTGCAGCAATGCATGACTTTACCGCTGATAGATAAGTCAGGATTCCAGACTTATCTGTCATTGATTGCGACATGGAGCGCCATACAGCAAATACGGCAAAGCCATGGTGTCGCTAAGAGGGCATAGTGAAAAGTGTCCAATCGCAGTGATGCAACACTTTTCATGAATGGGGCCCAGGAATGCGCCCGATCAGATTGATAGGGTGCATTCCTGACCTTCTTTTTTTGGCACAGGGCAGCATAGCAACATTCCTTGCAGCGCTGTCCAGTACCCAGACATCTTATATGTGGGCCCAAGTGTTTGCATCAATATTGAGACCAGCTATTATCTGGTCTTAAAAAACTGCCTCTAATTTGATTTAGCGGCAGTTTTGGGGGGTTATCGACGCACTGGAATTTCCTTGTATATATTGCAAAGTGTGTTTAGTGGCAGCTTTTTCACGGGAACGCCTACTTTGCAACTTATTTTCTATAAGTCCCGCAAACAGAAGTGAAAATTCACGTTTACGCTGGAAACGTGTCCCTAACTGCAGTTAGCGGCAACTTGTAAATAAGGCGATAAAAATAAAAGCTGCCATAGCGTCAAAAGGTTGGCGCTACAGCGGCGTTAAGTTCTTGTAAATATGCCCCTGGGTTTATTTTGTGGTCCTTAAAGGAGTTCGTTGGGAAGGGGGTTGGTTTACTGTTCTTCTCCTCACTTTCCTTGCTGTCCATGGCTGCATAGTCTCTTAGCAGAATGTGTACAATCCTGTGGCACTCTTTTCTGCTCACCACCTCCCAGTTCATCACCAGGCAGGTTCTGGAATACAGGAGGATGCCCTTTACACAGCACAGTATGTCCTGAATGGCCTTTTACTGTGTGTGCTTGTGGAAACAGCCCAAACAACACTGACTAATGTGTTATGTTTTTGAAGGGGCTGTGGGCTTCTGTTTCCTGTCTCAAGGCTGGCCTCAGGTTCTGGGTGAAAGGGCAGTCCCAGAATAGGTGGTAAGCGGTTTCCTCACCAGGTCATCCCCTAGCACAGCTCCTGTGTGCTGTGCATAGATTACCATACTGGCAGTCCCCCTTTCATGATCATCTATGCTATTTCCTTGTGCTTGTTCATCAATATTGGAAATATATGGTCCCCAACCTGTGTGTAGCAATTGCGGGTGGCAGGTCGCTCACTCGTTCCATTTTATCCTTGGATCTGATAAGTTTGTGGTTATTCCTGGGCTTCTAAAGGCTGGGTGTCACTCCCAAAATTCAGCCCAAATTCTCCCACAAAGTTTTCTACCTCCCTGCAGTACCAACGAAGGTCCCAGCTGAACATTTCTGTGTTTTCCCACTTATCCCACCTCAGTCCTCTCCACATGGGAATAGGAAGAAACGGAAGTCCTAGTAGGCTGAGTATTCCTTGTTCTCATTTGACGGAGTGATTCAGATGCAGCTAAAGCAGCGTAATTATGGCTCCACCCTTACACGTCACAAATATGCAATATATACAAGCACTTAGCACACATACTCTGTGTGTTCTAATGTTACTAATGTAAAGTGTTGCAGTAGAATTCAATACTGAAGTGCATTCACTGTAGAATGAGAGGATTATATACACTGTGGGGTATATTTACTAGTAAAATGGCGAAGCGTGTCGTTAAGCCAAGAGGGCTAACAACACGCTCCGACACTTTAGAAAAGTAGGGCTGCACCATATTTACAATTTAGCGCCAGTTCAGGTGTTTCCCCCTGAACTGGCGCTAAATTTAGCTCCCTAGTGCCAATGCAGGCACCCTTGCACCAGCGTGCAACGGTGCACAAGTTGCAGGGGAAGATTGTTTATGTGCAGGAAAGTGTCCCTTCCTGCACATAAACAATCATTTAAGAAAAAATATGTTTTGTAACTTCTATGTGTGCTGCTCAATGCAGCACACATAGAAGTTGCAAAACTTATTGTTTATGTGCAGGAAGGCACACATTCCTGCACATAAACAATCATTGGCATTTTGCTATTTCCGTCTGTGCTGCACAATGCAGCACACACGGAAAAGGCAAGATCGAGGAGAAATTAAACATTTTTTCTCATTTCGCCAGGGTAAGACAAGGTTTTTCCTGGTCTTAATTTTGGCGCTGCCCCATATTTATGCTGCCCTTATAGCAGCGTCAAAATCAATGGGTATTTACAAGGCAGTTAACGTTTCTTAACACTGCCTTGTAATTAAGGCGAAGCCCCTATCGCTACCTCAACGTCCTGAAAAGTGACGTTGTGGTGGTGATCGGGGCTTGTAAATATACCCTGTGTACTTTATTAACCCCTTTGATGCTCAGGACGGCCGGGAGCCGTTCTGAGTCACAGTGCTTGTGTGCTCAGGACGTCCTATCTCGCACATGGCACACAGCTGTGCTTGCACATGGCACAGGAAATCCGTCTGGTACAGGCACCAGAGGGATTTCCTTTCCTCCCCATCAGCCTCAGGAGCTCGGCAAGAGCTTCCCCAGCTCCTGAGGCTCTCCCCTGGTTTCGTGAAATGACGATCAGCGCGCATGCCTTTAGGCTCATTTCAGTTTCACATTCTATGTGCTCAGGGGGCTAACTCAGCCCGAGCACGTAGAAAGACGGGAGAGGTATCATTGGAAAGGGGAGAATGTCCGCATTCCAATGGTACCCCTCCTTAATGGATCCCTGCTTGGGGATCATCCCAGGAGGGCGATCCCCAAGCAGGGATCCACCCACTAGACACCAGGAAGGGGGGAGCCTTTGCTCTCCCCAAATATTTTTGGACAATACAGTCTTTCGGCCCCCGAGGGGCAGATGGAGCAGTAGCATTGATGTAGGGGTGGAGGCTGCCCAAAATGGGCATGACAATGCCCCCAACCCCCTAAGAAATTCCAGTCTTTTTGCCAACCCCTGGGTGGCAGACTGGGGCAGTAGCCCCCAATCTGACCTCTGGGGGGACAGAAAGCCCATTAGAAGACAGTGATTTTAAAAAAAAAAATTTAGGGATGGGGGCTGCACAAGAAGGGCATGCCAATGCCCCCAACCCCCCTCAGCAAAATGTAATTCTTCCTGCCCCCCCGGGAGGAAGTTGGGGCAGTATCCCCCAATCTGCCCCCCTCTGGGTGGCAGTAAGCCCACTAGAAGCTAGGGATTTTATTTTTAACTTTGCTTTAGTGGTGGGGGCTGCCTAAGATAAGCAGGCCAATGCTCTCACCCCCCAAAAATGCAACAGTCTTTCTGTCCCCCCAAGGGCAGATGGGGGCAATAGCCCATTATCTGCCCCCCAGGGGAGCAGAAAGCCCACTTGGCATCAGGCAATATGTTTTTGCAAAATTCAGGGGTGGGGGCTGCCCAGAATGGGCATGCCAAATCCCCCACCCCTCAAACAAATGCCACAGTATTTCCGTCCCCCAGGAGGCAGATGGGGACAGTAGCCCCTGATCTGCCCCCCTGGGGGTGGCAGAGAGCCCACTAGGAGTTAGCAATTATGCTGGCTTTTTTATACATGGGGCGGTGCCCAGAATGGGCACACTAATGCCCCCACCCCCTCAAAATCATTTTACTGGGGAGATCAAGGGGAAAGCTAGGTGGTACGACATTTGTGCTGGCACGTGATCCCACACAAAAAGAGAGGCCCGGGGGGTCCAGGGAGGTATGGCTTGCATGGATCCCTCAACGTTTTCCTACCCAGAATCCGCAGAAAACCTCAAAGTTAGCTGAAAAAAATCAAATTTTCCTCACTTTTCTGTGTGGGAAAGTTGTGATATCACCGGGCTGAACCAAATTTCCTACCACCCAGTGTTCGCCCAGGTCTCCCGATTAAAATGGCGCATCACTTGTGTGGGTAGGCATAGTGGCTGTAACAGGAAATAGCCAAATCGTACTGTGGAGAATTCAAAATTATTTATCATAAAATGAACTTGTTTTGCAGGGGGGGCACCTGCGTATTAGGCCCTGGGCTCGGGCCATCTAGGGAAACCTACTGAACCCACACATTTCTGAAAACTAGACACCCTGGGGAGTCCATTGAGGTATGGCGAGCGTGGATCCAATAACGTTTTCTTAGCCAGAATGACCTGCAAACCTCAAATTTAGTTGAAACAAAATCACCTTTTCCACACAATGTTATGAGTGATCACTGTGCCGGCACAAATGTCCTACCACCTAACATTCCCCTTGGTCTCCCGAGTACAATGATACCTCACTTGTGTGGTTGTCCACTGCAGAATTGGCTAAAAAAATTTTTTTTTAAAATGTAGCGCATAGAACTCACTGTGCTATACACTCAATCCCTATGTTTTTGGCTCTTTCCAGTCACAAGCCCTTTCCCCACCCACACAAGTGAGGTATAATTTTACTTGGGAGACTGAGGGGAATGCTGTGTGGTAGGACATTTGTGCTGGCACGGTAATCCCACCCAAGAAAATGTGGAAAATGTGGTTTTTGCAGCTAAATTTGATGTTTGCAGGGGATTCTGGGTAGGAAAACATTGGGGGATCCACACAAGCTATAAATCGCTGGCCTCCCCTGGGTGTCGAGTTTTCAGAAATGTGTGGGTTTGGTAGGTTTGTAGGTTTCCCTAGATGGCCACCAAGCCTGGGGCCAAAAACCCAGGTGCCGCCCTTGCAAAACCAGGTTGTTTTGTGATAGGTAATTGTGATGTCTCCACAATATGTTTTGGCCCCTTCGCTGCCGCGGGCACTTGGCCCACCCACACGAGTAAGGTACCATTTTTATTGGGAGACTTTGGAGAATGCGGGGTGCATGACATTTTGTGCCTCCACGCAGATTTCAGAACTTTCCTTCACAGAATTGTGAGGAAAATGTGGGTTTATTTTTCCAAAGTTTGAGGTTTGCAAGGGATTCTGGGTGACAGAACCTGGTGAGAGTCACGCAAGTCACCCCATCCTGGATTTCCCTGGGTGTCTAGTTTTCAAAAATCTATAGGTTCCTCCGGGCGGAGCTAGTGTTCAAAATCTACAGATAGGCACTTTGAAAAAAAACGATCAGTTTTCACTGTATAAATGTACTGTGTCCACTTTCCGTTTTGGCCTGTTTCCGGTCGCGGGCACTAGGCCTACCCATACAAGTGACATACCATTTTTATCGGAAGACTTTGCGGAATGTAGGGTAGGTGGAGTTTTGTGGATCCACACAGATTCCAGAACTTTCCATCACAGAAATGTGAGGAAAAGTCTTTTTTGTGGACAAAGTTTAAGGTTTGCAATGGATTCTTGGTAACAGAACATGGAGAAAGCCAGACAAATCACACATCCTGGATTCCCCTGGGTGTTTAGTTTTAAAAAATGTACAGGTTTTCTAGGTTTCCCTAGGTGCTGCCAGAGCTAGGGTTCAAAATCTACAACTAAGCACTTTGCAAAAAAAAGGGTCAATTTTCACTGTAAAAATGTGTTGTGTCCACGTTGATATTTGGGCCGTTTCCTGTTGCGGGCACTAGGCCTACCCACACAAGTGAGGTACCATTTTGTATTGGAAGACTATGAGGAATGTGGGGTGGGTGGAATGTTGTGGATCCATGCAGATTCCAGAACTTTCCATCACAGAAATGTGAGGAAAATGTTTTTGTTTTTTACAAAATGTGTTTTTTTTTTAAATAAAGTTTGAGGTTTGCAAGGGATTCTGGGTAAATGAACCTGGTGAGAGCCAGACAAGTCACCGCATCCTGGATTCCCCTGGGTGTCTAGTTTTAAAAAATGTATAGTTTTGCTAGGTTTCCTTAGGTGCCGGCAGAGCTAGTGTTTAAAACCTACAGCTAGGCACTTTGCAAGAAAAGGGTCAATTTTCACTGTAAAAACGTGGTGTGATCACGTTGCGTTCTGGGCCGTTTTCTGTCGCGGCACTAGGCCTCCCAACACAAGTGAGGTACCATTTTTATCGGAAAACTTTGGGGAATTCCGGGGTGGGTGGAATTTTGTGGATCCCCACAGATTCCAGAATTTTCACTATGGAAATGTGAGGAAAATTTGTTTTTTTCAAATAAAATTTGAGGTTTGTAAGGGCTTTTGGGTCACAGAACCTGGTGAGAGCCATACAAGTCACCACATCCTGGATTTACCTGGGTGTCTAGTTTTAAAAAATGTATAGATTTGCTAGGTTTCTTTTGGTGCCGGCCGAGCTAGGGTTCAAAACCTACAGCTTGGCACTTTGCAAAAAAAGGGTCCGTTTTCACTGTAAAAATGTGGTGTGACCACGTTTCGTTTTTGGCCGTTTCCTGTATTGGCCACTAGGCCTACGCACACAACTGAGGTACCATTTTTATCGTAAGACTTTGGTTAATGCAGAGTGGTTGTAATGTTGTAGATCCACGCAGATTCCAGAACTTTCCATCACAGAAATGTGAGGAATTTTTTTTTTTTTTAATAAGGTTTGAGGTTTGCAAGGGATTCTGGGTAACAGAACCTTGTAAGAGCCAGACAAGTCACTCCATACTGGATTCTCCTGGATGTCTAGTTTTAAAAAATGTATAGGTTTGCTTGGTTTCCCTAGGTGCCGGCAGAGCTAGGGTTCAAAATCTACAGCTAGACATTTTGCTAAAAAAGGGTCAGTTTTCACTGTAATAATGTGGTGTGTCGACGTTGTGTTTTGGGCCGTTTTTTGTTGCGGGCACTAGGCCTACCCACACAAGTCAGGTACCATTTTTATTGGAAGACTTTGAGGAATGCGAGGTGGGTGGAATTTTGTGGATCCACTCAGATTCCAGAACTTTCCATCACAGAAATGTGAGGAAAATGTGTTTTATTTAAATAAAGTTTTAGGTTTGCAAGGCATTCTGGGTAACAGAACCTGGTGCAAGCCGTACAAGTCACGCCAACCTTGATTCCCCTGGGTGTCTAGTTTAAAAAAAAAAAAAAGGTTTGCTAGGTTGCCCTAGGTGCCGGCAGAGCTAGTGTTCAAAATCTACAGCGAGGCACTTGGCAAAAAAAGTGTCAGTTTTCAGTGTAAAAATGTGGTGTGTCCACGTTGTGTTTTGGGCCGTGTTCTGTTGCGGGCACAAGGCCTACCCACACAAGTGAGGTACCATTTTTATCGGAAGACTTTGGAAAATGAGGGGTGGGTAGAATTTTGTGGATCCCCGAATATTCCAGAACTTTCCATCACAGAAATATGAGGAAAATGTGTTTTTAAAATAAAGTTTGAGGTTTGCAATGGATTCTGTTAAACAGAACCTGGTGAGAGCCAGACGAGTCACCCGATTCTGGATTCCCCTGGGTGTCTAGTTTTTAAAAATGTATAGGTTTACTAGATTTCCCTTGATGCCGATAGAGCTAAAGTTCAAAATCTACAGCTAGGCACATTGTAAAAAAAGGGTCAGTTTTTACAGTAGAAATGTGGTGTGTCCATGTTGTGTTTTGGGCAGTTTTCTGTCGCGGGCACTAGGCCTACCCACACAAGTGAGGTACCATTTGTAATGGAAGACTTTGGGGAGTGTGGGGTGCATGAAATTTTGTAGATCCCCACAGATTCAAGAACTTTCCATCATAGAAATGTGAGGAAAATGTGTTTTTTTAATAAAGTTTGAGGTTTGCAAGGGATTCTGGGTAACAGAACCTGGTGAGAGCCAGACAAGTCACCGCATCCTGGATTCCACTGGGTGTCTAGTTTTAAAAAATGTATAGATTTGCTCGGTTTCCTTAGGTGCCGGCAGAGCTAGTGTGCATAACCGACAGCTAGGCACTTTGCAAAAAAAGGGTTTGTTTTCTCTGTAAAAATGTGGTGTGACCACGTTGCGTTCTGGGCCGTTTTCTTTCACGGGCACTAGGCCTACCCACACAAGTGAGGTACCATTTTTATCAGAAAACTTTGGGGAATACGGGGTGAGTGGAATTTTGTGGATTCCCCCAGATTCCAGAATTTTCCATCACAGAAATGTGAGGAAAATGTGTTATTTTCAAATAAAAGTTGAGGTTTGCAAGGGATTCTGGGCAACAGAACCTGGTTAGAGCCAGACAAGTCACCCCATTCTTGATTCCCCTAGGTGTCTAGTTTTCAAAAATGTATAGGTTTGCTAGGTTTCCTTAGGTGCCGGTAGAGCTAGAGTTCAAAATCTACAGCTAGGCACTTTGTAAAAAAAGGGTCAGTTTTCACTGTAAAAATGTGATGTGTCCACGTTGTGTTTTGGGCCGTTACCTGTCGCGGGCAGTAGACCTACTGACACAAATGAGGTACCATTTTTATTGGAAGACTTTGGGATATGTGGGGTGCATGGGATGTTGTGGATCCATGCAGATTCCAGAACTTTCCATCACAGAAATATGAGGAAAATGTTTTTGTTTTTTACAAAGTTTGAGGTTTGCAAGGGATTCTGGGTAACAGAACCTGGTAAGAGCCAGACAGGTCGCCCCATACTGAATTCTCCTGGGTGTCTAGTTTAAAAAAATGTATAGGTTTGCTAGATTTCCGTAGGTGCCGGCAGAGCTAGGGTTCAAAATCTACAGCTAGGCACTTTGCAAAAAAAGGGTCAGTTTTAACTGTAAGAATGTGTTGTGTCCATGTTGATATTTGGGCCGTTTCCTGTTGCGGGCACTAGGCCTACCCAGACAAGTGAGGTACAATTTTTATTGGCAGACTTTGAGGAATGCGGGGTGGGTGGAATGTTGTGGATCTATGCAGATTCTAGAACTTTCCATCACAGAAATATAAGGAAAATGTTTCTGATTTTTACTCAGTTTGAGGTTTGCAAGGGATTCTGGGTAACAGAGCCTGGTAAGAGCCAGACAGGTCATCCCATACTGGATTCTCCTGGGTGTCTAGTTTTAAAAAATGTATAGGTTTGCTTGGTTTCTCTAGGTGCCGGCAGAGCTAGGGTTCAAAGCTACAGCTAGGCATTTTGCAAAAAAAGGGTCAGTTTCCACTGGAGAAATGTGGTGTGTCCATGTTGTGTTTTGGGTCGTTTTCTGTCGTGGGCACTAGGCCTACCCACATAAGTGAGGTACCATTTGTATTGGAAGACTTTGGGGAGTGCGGGGTGCATGAACGTTTGTGGATCCACGTAGATTCCAGAGTTTTCCATCACAGAAATGTGAGGAAAATGTGTTTCTTTAATAAAATTTGAGGTTTGCAAGGGTTTCTGGGTAACAGAACCTGGTGAGAGACAGACAAGTCACCGCATCCTGGATTCCCCTGGGTGTCTAGTTTAATTTTTTTTATAGATTTGATAGGTTTCCTTAGGTGCCGGTAGAGCTAGTGTTCAAAACCTACAGCTAGGCACTTTGCAAAAAAAGGCTCTGTTTCACTGTAAAAATGTGGTGTGTCCATGTTGATTTTTGGGCCGTTTCCTGTTGTGGACACTAGGCCAACCCACACAATTGAGGTACCATTTTTGTCGGAAAACTTTGGGGAATGCGGGGTGGGTGGAATTTTGTGGATCCCCGCAGATTCCAGAATTTTCCATCACAGAAATGTGAGGAAAATGTGTTTTTTTCAAATAAAATTTGAGGTTTGCAAGGGATTCTGGGTAACAGAACCTGGTTAGAGCCAGACAAGTCACCCCATCCTTGATTCCCCTAGGTGTCTAGTTTTCAAAAATGTATAGGTTCGCTAGGTTTCCCTAGGTGCCAGTAGAGCTAGGGTTCAAAATCTACAGCTAGGCACTTTGTAAAAAAAGGGTCAGTTTTCACTGTAAAAATGAGGTGTGTCGATGTTGTGTTTTGGGGCGCTTTCTGTCGCGGGCAGTAGACCTACCCACACAAGTGAGGAAATTAATTTTTTTAATAAAGTTTGAGCTTTGCAAGGGATTCTGGGTAACAGAACCTGGTGAGAGCCAGACAAGTCAACCCATCCTGGATTCCCCTGGGTGTCTAGTTTAAATAAATGTGTAGATTGGCTAGGTTTCCCTAGGTGTCAGCAGAGTTAGGGTTCAAAATCCACAGTTAGGCACTTTGAAAACAAGCATTTGCAATGCAATAGGTCTTGCATTCACGCAAGTTTGAGCTATTGACATTGTAAATGACAATGCCTTTTTTTATGTTAAAAGGCATTGTAATTTATAATGCCAATAGCTTAAACTCGCGTAAATGTGAGACCTATTGCATTGCAAATGCTTGTTATGTATTGTGGGCCAGACAGTGCTGCTTGGGAGTTGTCTGGGGATTTCAAGAGAGCATGATGTGGTCGTTAGGGTTCTAAATGGTGATCGCATGTTGTGTGCCACATCTAAAGGCTTTGACTAAGGGTACCAGACACTGTCTTCTGCAGAAGGGTATCAGATCTCCGAGGATTACCCAAGGGCATGGTGACATCCTTCACTGTGTAATGTTTCTGTGTATTCTGCCCAAGCGAGGCTTTTCATACATGTTAAGCAGTGGTCTGTCAGACGTGGTGCAATAGCCTGCAGGCTTCAGAGCTGTCCCTTAGGGCTAGACTCTGTACGATCATCTCATGTTCTAGAAACTGACCAAAAGGTTAATAAGCTTGAGCGGTTCAGATACCACGAACCTCTGCACAAGAATGCTCGGCTCAAATATGATCTCACCGCTGGGGCACGCAGGGCTCCCCGCACATGCATGCCAGAGGAGAAGCATTTACTCTCCATTCACGCAGACGACCCTCCTGGTGACAGCACTGCACTCACCGCCCTCTCCATGACTACTGGTCACATCACATTTTTGGCTACGAATAACTTACAAACAAGCTTTCCAGGTACAAAATGCCAACAGTTACTTTGACTGACTGACATAGAGACATATTAACAAGGGCTTTATCTCCCCTTTTTGGCCTAAAAAGCCAAAAAAGCGGAGCTAAAACTATCGCCCTATTTACAAGAGGGTGCTAACATGCATAATCGCATGTTAGCACCCTTTTTCCCGACGCCTCCCTTTGCATCTCTAATGAGATCAAAGTGGGCGTCACTGGGCGTACTCCAATGGACTACCTTGCAAATATCGCTGATGTCCACATCGCGATATTTACTAGACAGCCCACAGGATTTCAGCAGACGTTAGATTGTGGCGAAAACGGCGGTTTTCGCTAAAATCTAACATCTGCTGAAATCCTGACTTAGCTATCCCTAACATAGGGTGTGGATTATGCTGATACGACCACAGGGTCGTATCAGCAAGGTTATCGCCGTTTTGCAGAGAACATTGCTGGAAAACAAGCGATGTTCCCTGCAAAACAGCGATTTCCCCGCTATCCCAGAAATTTTTATCGCCTTGAAGATACGCATTGCTAATAACACGATATCTCCGCGATAAAAACCTGCGATAGCCGGCGTTAAATAAATGAGCGCTAAGCGCGCTTTGCGATAGTTATTGCAAAGCGTTGCTAATATGCCCCTTAATTACTATGAAAAATACCGAGGCAGGCAGGATGCAACATAACTGGTTAGCGGGATCGCCACAACAAAACTATTATCCTTCTATAGCTTTAACCCTCGTTCACTGAGGGAAAACCTTTCCTACGGGCAGTTTCTACGCCTTTGCAGAAACTGCTCGAATGTCTCTGATTACAAAAAGGAAGCAGAGAATCTCAGTGTAAAACTTAGGAACAGAGACTACCCTGAGAACGTTATTAAGAAATCACAGAAGAGAGCCAGAAACTGTGACAGAGAGTCTCTATTGGAAACCAACGTAAGAGAGACCCAAGAAAGGAGTATATGTGTGACCACATATAATACAATTTCTAACCATTTGAAAAAAATTGTACAGAAGAAGTGGCGTATCCTGAATTCAAATGGATTGAATCAACCCACCCCCCTTTTCTCTTTTAAGAAGAGTGCAAGCATTGAGGAAATATGAATTTTGTGATCAGTTATGTCCCCTATCTTAGACCCCAACGGCTCCATGTATATGTTACAAGTACATGTATGTTCCCTCCAGTTCCAGTTATGAAGACGCAAACACATGTGCGTCCACCGTCAACATGTCCTCTTTCAGATCCGCCATGAATGGGCCGGATATTCCATTCCTAAGTATGAAAGGCCACCGACTTTATATGGCTCATTTACTCCATTTTGCAGTTCAGGCGAGTAGGCCCTGAATTCTGCCATCAAGCCTTTTTCTGCCTTCTACCTTCAACAGCTCCAGTCTGAGCTCGCATCTGTATCCATGAACTTTGTCCTACTCCCTGCGCGGCTAACGGTGCCTGACTCGGCCTGTTTGCCTGCCAAAATCTGTATTTCACCTTCAAGATTATCTGCTCCGCTCCTCATCCAATGCATTCCTGTCTAGTAGTTTAGGTAAACATTCTCTCAGCTACCGAGCAGGGGCCCGGTTTCTCTGTCCTTATGCGAGTAATTCATAGCTCTGTTACCATGGAAGATTTCTGCCCCCTCGCATCTCATGTAGACACTTAGACGCCTGTACACGCATTAACAGTCAGTATAGAATAGATTCTGTCCGAGAGACCTTTCCTTTTGGATAACACAGTTCTTTAAACATAGGATATTAGATATGATTTGGGATTAGGTTGACTTGACCCCCCAGACTTCTGTCTCCACATGTAGAGCTAAATGTCAAGTCCCCACGCACTCTCTAGTCACACGTCAATCACACGTCATGCGGCTGCGCGCGCATCTCTGCCAAGTATTTCTGCTGACATTGCAGGATTCTCTTATGGATCCACCCACTTGTGACATCATGTATAATGACGTTTTCTAAGTTACGCCTATATGCCAGCCTCTTTTCATTACGTATGTGTATCTTTATCTTTACTATCAGCTGTTACGCCTCCTGCATCTGTCTTAACGTAATGCTTTTCCTATATATGTCATTACCTGTCAATAATGTATCGCTTTCCCTTCCTGAACCCCCGTGGTGATGGAATACGATGCCTACAGTTCGAACTGTAAATTAATTCCTTTGTAGAGGAATAAAGCCCTTTAGAACCTCTAATACCACGGATTCTGCCTCTTATTTTACTGAGTTATTCCTACTAAGATTTTACTGCATCAAAAATAGTACCGGTAATTAAATATTTACCACATAATTGGCGCCCGAATAGGGACACTTTCTCATCTCACGCGCCGGCGGTGCGTTGCAGGCCCGGTCTCCTGCCACAGCTGAACGGACAACTACGCGTACCCGCAGGATTTCCTGTATCTCCCTCCGGCCAAGTGGGGGTGACTGAGGCTGCGATCAACACCCAGACGAGGCGGTGAGAAGTGCGAAGTATCCCGACCAGAGCCTAGCTGAGAGAGCAAGATCCGAGGTATTCAGAAGCCCGCCAGGTTCCGAAGTTCCGAGTCCAGTCCGGTCCAGTCCAGTCCAGTTCCGTTCCGAGGCCTTCCGTTCCGTGCTACCCGGTGAGTACCATTGCCGGGGAGGCATTTAGACGTGCACATAGTTTGTGCCGGTCAAGACGGGTTTGGGTACACAGATCCGGTCTGCACTGTTTCAGCAGTGTATCTGTACTGTTTAGCAGTATATCTAGTATGTCTTATACATAATCCAGTATCATCCAGTGTTCAGTATTATGTCAGTAGCTAGTTTCATATTAGTTATCATTATTCGTTAAAATGTTAAATGTTAAATGTTTTAAATACGTTCTACATATTGTGGTGTGAATGATTGTTCAATATTGTGGTTATTGTATTAAGTGTGTTCAAAATTAAGTAACCAGATCTAGAAATGCCGCTCTTTTCGAAATTAAGACAGATCAAAACTAGAAAAGGGGTACTCGAAGAAGCTGTTCCCATTCCACCTAGGGACACCCCAGGGTACTTTATGTACCATAAGCATGGCCTAGATGCCGTATTATTTCTTGATTTATGGGTGGACTACACCAAGGATTTACCAGAAAGTCAGAGGTGGCCCGCAGCTGGGACCTGGGATGCAGACTGCATCATGAGAGTAGAAGAAGAATTATGGAAAAAGAAAGCTAGACAGTCACAGAAGGATGCCATTGAATTATGGCGTAAAGAATCATATAGACGTACAGAAAAAGCACTCAGACAGGAAGAGAAAAGTAAAGAGAATTCAAATAAAGCCCGAGAAAGTATGTTAATTGAGGAAGGTACCCGAGTAAAATCAGAACAAATAGACAGACAAAGAAATACCCTTATGAATGGTATGTATCCTCTTCTGGCCGAAGGGTTACCTAAGGCCACCCCAGAAATACCGAAAGGCTTGACACCTCCGTTACTCCCGTTAAAAGCACATCCCAAGACCGCAAAAGATGTTTTCCTTTCCTCCTATTTAGATAACGTAGCTCCCGAGTATGCTAATGCCACACCACACACACCGCATGGTGATGGTGTTCAACGCCAAGATCATTCGCCTGTATCCCTGCAACAACAAACTCCTACGATCATTCCCACAGGTCCGTCCGTTTCCACCGCTTTTCCCGCATCTACAATTTCTATTTTACATCCAACAAATCCTTTCTTGCCCAGCACCTCAGGTGGTGCTACAGGAGGTACGACAGACATGTTTGCCACACCGCCGCGAAATAAACAGACCCTTAGAGATTTAGCACTCCAACGTACACCCCAGCTAGCAACTTCCGACATGTTTAAAGAGCATCTGGTGGATTGTAGATATGATCCAGTGCCAGGTAAGCAGGACAGACTGCTACTGTCATCACTACGTATACGATGAGCTACATTATATTTAATGACGATACCAGGAATGGTTGAACACTTAGACAATATATATCACTTTGTCCAAACAGGGCGAGGCCCAGAAAGTATTAACGAAGCTATGGAATACCAGAAAGTGGATGTACAAAGACAACTACTACGTTTTTTCATAAACTGCGTGATCAGGAACCAAGACAGGCCTGAGGCAGATCATGATACTATGCAGAAACTTGTCAAATGGGGTCAGAATATATCAGACGAGAAACATGATAGACAGGCGTGTATAATCGCCATGTATCGAAAAATCCGCAAGGAAGTAGAACGAATACATAAAGAAAGACGAGAAGTAGACAGAATTGAATCAGAGGGAGAGGAGGAGCAAGAATCAGAAATAGCCGCAGGACAAGTAGAAACGATGGCTTATGTAGGTAGAGGAAGACCTCATAATAATACTAGAGACTTTAATGATCCGATACGTCCGGCACGCCCAGAAAGTAACAGAAATTTCCAAACCCCTATAATAAATATAAGGTCTCCTGAACACTTATTCCAAGCCGCTGATAAATTACTCCGAGAACGAAGGGGGTACCATATGCTTGATTCTATGGATGAACAGGAATTAGCCAGGTCAGCAGTCCTATGGGCTGACAGTCCCGGAAAATATAGTGATGATGTGCTAGCGCACACGTTTTTTAACCTTACCCCAGACGAACAGCGTTTAGCTGGTATATACATGATTCAACACCTCCTTATATTATATAAAGGCCAACATTCCGATCCTGGTCCCCTACCCGACATATTGATAGAATTACTCACGAATAGATGGAGAGGTTCAGGTACTGATTTAATTAAAGAAATTCTAGAATCTCGAAACCAGTATATTATTTTCGTATGCCCAGAACATGTTTCAGTCCCCATTAAAGAAAGAATAACGTATTACATGGACAGACAGAATCCCTTACGCGAAGTACACCCAATAAAGGGTGATGACAATCAGTTTAAACGTGTGTTCGTATACACACCCATAACTAAGATTGAATTATTAGAAATGAAGAAAGTAGTACCTAGCCATGACAAGGACCCAGCAGGTTTCCACCGTGAAATAAAAGACATGTTACTCATGGGAGAGTATACCTATCCTGACATTATGAAAATATTAAAAGTATTGATGCCTGCTGGCATTTACGAAAAACTCAAAGAAAAGGATTGGGAGGTGGGAGACCAAAAGATAGATTGGACAGCATTAGAAACGGAAGAAAAAGCCCGAGCTCCAGGCTCAGGGCTTGGGGACAAGACTACAGCGTTACCAGGATTACTAGTGCAGGTATTGCCACGTTTATTAACTACGAAAAAGGAAGATTGGGGTGCAATTTCAGTCTGTAAACAAAAACAAGATGAAGATACTAGTGATTTCTATGCCCGATTTGAAAAATGTTTTGGTATTAATAGTGGCATAAAAGCAAGTAGCGAGTCATATCCACATCTGTTTGTGACAAAATTAGTTGAAAATTCCCTGCCCCAAGTTAAGAATAGAGTATTGAAATTTGAGAGTACCTGGCAAGGTAACACCCCGTCACAAATGTTACAAATGTTACAATATCACCACAATAGAATTAGAGAAGAACAAGAACATGAACAAAAACGTATGAAAGACACGAAAATGAAAATGCTTGTTGCCCAGTCAGTTCCAGCTGACAGTCATAGACAGTCCAGTAATTCAGCAGTTCCTGTAAAAGGAACCTGCAACTATTGTAAACAACCAGGTCATTACATACAGGATTGTGCAGTTCTGAAACATAATATCTCCACAGGTAAAACGCAGGAGAGACCACGTCCACCTAGACAGGATCAGATCCAACAACAAGTCCCTCAGCAAGCCCAATCGATGTCAGCTCCGCAACAGGTAGCTCCATCACAGACCATAGCAACATCACAGGCACAGCCTATTGCTGCAACACAAACAACGACACCACAGATGTACCAGTATGCACAAGCAGATTATCCCGATTATCAACGATACACATGAAACAGCCTAGAGAGGGAAGTTGGCTTACCCCTTATTGAGGTTCCTGTAGATCAAGAGGGACCTTATGTACATAGTGAACTATTAGGCCAAGACAGAAAGTTTTTACTTGATACAGGGGCAAGCCGAACAACAATACGACGCAGTGAAGTTCCAGGGGCACCCCTCTCAGGCTCACAGAATATTTCCCTTGGATTTTCAGGAAAGCCTATCATTAATGAAGTATCGCAACCCCTTCCACTCACGGTTGGTCCATTAACACGAACTACAGATCTATTGCTTACTAAATCATGTCCAGAAAATCTGTTAGGTATAAAAACATTGAAAGCTCTAGGAGCTATAATATGTTGTTCTCCGGAAGGAGTAAGATTATTTTTACGTGATTTCAAAGGGCACTATGTGTCCAGGGACATGGATCACCGACTGCAGAATTTACCTACACATTTATGGGCACAAGGCCCCACTGATGTTGGTTGCATGAACATTACACCATATCGAGTCACACTCAAAACAGGAGTGGTACTACCACGAATGCGACAATACAAGTTACCCCCGGATGCTGTTGTGGCTTTGCTGCAAATCATTGACGAGCTTATTGCCCAAGGAGTGGTTGTGGAAACCGACTCCAATGTATGTAATTCCCCGATAATTCCGATTCTTAAACGAACTGATCCAAAAGCACCGCCAGTATATCGATTAGTTATTGATTTGCGAGAATTAAATAAATGTATTGTACCACAATACCCCGTGGTCCCCGACATCTCTTCATTACTGACAGCCATTGATTCCAAAGCAACGTTCTTTACTGTAATTGATCTCAAGAATGCCTTCTTTAGCGTCCCAATCGATCCGGAAAGTCAATATTTGTTCGGTTTCAGTTTAAATGGACGAAGTTTTAAATTCACACGCGCACCTCAAGGATTCACAGAAAGCCCCAGCATCTATAGTCAAGCATTGAAACGAGAACTTGACAGTATCCACATGCCAGTTAACACTACTCTGCTTCAATATGTTGATGATCTGCTGATCACTGCTCGAAGCGAACCTGAATGTGAAAAAGCATCACTGACGGTTTTACAGTTTCTGGCCGAAAAAGGGCACAAGGTGTCCCCTTCTAAGCTGCAATTTTGTGTCCAGCAAGTTGTTTATCTTGGGCACTCGCTGTCCAAGGAGGGAAGACAGCTTACACCCGATCGCATCCAGTTAATTGCTAACATGCCAACACCCAAGACACAAAAGGAGGTGCGGGCTTTTATAGGCCTCACTTCATACTGTAAGCAGTGGATCCCTCAATACGCATTTCTAGCAAAATCACTCATTCAGTTGACAACACAGGAGGCAGCCACATCGACTGTCCTCCCTTGGACTCAGGAACATACACAAGCATTTGAAAGCCTAAAGAAAGCTTTATGCCAAGCACCTGTTTTAGCAACACCATGTTATAATAAACATTTTACACTCTTTGTTATAGAACGCGAAGGTACTGCCCTGTCAGTACTCACTCAGGAACAAGCAGGATCACACAAACCATGTGCTTATTTCTCTAGTACGTTAGATCCCGTAGCTCAGGCTCTCCCTGCGTGCCTGAAATCAGTGGCAGCAACAGCTTTAGCGATCAGACAAAGCGATGCCATAGTATTAGGACATCCATTGACAGTACAAGTACCACATGCAGTAGAGGTTCTTCTGAACCGAACGCAAACACAACACTTGACTATAGCAAGACTTACTGGTTATGAATTAACATTGTTTCAGCCACACATTGAGATCAGACGTTGTAATACATTAAATCCTGCTACACTTTTGCCAGTAAATGGAACAGACCCATTAGCGCATGATTGTATTGAAGTCATTACTATCACGACGAAACCCAGACAAGACTTGACAGATGTCCCATTGTCAGATCCAGACCTGACGTTGTACGTAGATGGTTCATGTATGAGAACAAGTACAGGAGAGTTAGTGGCCGCTTATGCAGTCACAACAGACACTGAAGTCATCGAAACAAATTGTATAAACACTTTGTCAGCCCAAGCAGCAGAGCTCATCGCTCTGACACAAGCCTGTATCCAAGCCACAAATAAGAAAGTCAACATATACACAGATTCACGTTATGCATTCGGAGTCGTTCATGACTTCGGCGTACTGTGGCGAGAGAGAGGCTATTTAACTTCTCACGGTGCCCACATCCAGCACGGACCCCTCATTCATGCTTTATTAGATGCAATTCATCTGCCCACTGCAATATCGATTATGAAATGCAAAGCCCATACGAAAGTTACCGATATCATTTCTCAAGGTAATGATCTAGCTGACAGAACAGCTAAACAGACTGCTCAAACTCACCCAACTGACACGACAAAGACAATAGTTTCGACACTAACACATTGCATGACAGTTAAGGATCCCGCTCTTGATGTAATTGACATACAGACACATGCTACACCAGAGGAAATAAAGAAATGGACTGAATTAGGAGGAATCCAAACGGATCAAGGATGGATGACGAAGGAAAAATCTATATGGTTTCTTCCCGATTCCATGGTTCAAGTTATCATTAACACAATACATAGTCCAGCACACCTAGGAGAGAAAGCTATGCTAGACAGCATTCAACACATTTGGTTCAACAAACATTTACGAGCAGCAGCTAAACAAAAAGTTCGTACCTGTATGATATGTTGTCAGTTTAACCCAGGTAAAAGCATTCCCGTAGAACAGGGTGGATTTCAACCTCCTGATCACCCTTTTGAAGTCCTCCAGATGGATTATATCCAGATGGAACGATGTCGAGGATTCAAATATGTTCTCGTAATTGTCTGTGCTCTCTCTCGTTGGACCGAAGCCTACCCGGTTTCAGATTACACTGCCCCGACTACTGCCAAACAGTTAGTTCGAGAATTCTTCCCACGGTACGGTTTACCACGTGTTGTCTACTCAGATAACGGCCAGCCGTTCTCATCCGAACTGATGAAACACGTTCCACTTTTGTTAGGTTACCAATGGAAATTCCACTGTGTCCGACACCCCGAGGCAGCAGGTCTCGTGGAACGCCATAATCAAACTCTGAAAATTAGATTATCCAAAATATGTAGAGAAAAAGGTGTTGATTGGGTAGTAGCCTTACCAGTTGCACTCTTTTACATGAGAATGGTAGCACATTCTCGAACAGGGCTATCCCCGTATGAAGTGATCTTCGGTAGACCACCAAATATGTGGGGGACGCCTATACCCCGTAAAATAACTGATGTTGACTGTAACATGCTGACAGATTACCTGGCTTCCTTGATGTCTGCACTACAATCTTGTCGTTCACAGGTAGCTGCAGCCTTTCCCGATAACACCGAGGTAAAACCCCATGACGTGGTT
The DNA here is from genome assembly GCF_964204655.1 of Triturus cristatus. NCBI lineage: Eukaryota > Metazoa > Chordata > Amphibia > Caudata > Salamandridae > Triturus > Triturus cristatus. The sequence goes on from NW_028187395.1 coordinate 229,084, forward strand.
CCCGGGGACCTGGTGCTGGTACGGAATTTTGACCGGAAAACCCAGCTGGAGCCTAGGTGGAAATCGCCTAAACTCGTTCTGCTAACAACAAGGACAGCCGTGAAGATCGAGGGCCGTAAAGGATGGTTACACTCGAGTCATATCAAGAAATTTCATGGACTACCGTCCGATGCGAACATTGAACCTTGCACTCCCTCACAGATTGATTCAAAGCTCCCCTTGGTTGAACAGTCCGAAACAGAACTTTATAAACTAAAATTAAGGTCTAGCAAGTCAGACAATTTGATTGTTTAAGTCCTCTCCAAGGTGAATCGGTTGAATTTGTCTCTGACATGTATCCTCTAGACCGGAATACAGAAAGAAATCGACAGATGCAGCTTCAAAAGCATGAATACTGTAAATCACTTCGTAGTCACTGTGTAGTAACATTATTGATTATGTTCTTTATAAGCTTTTTAATTACTACTGCAAGTATACTGTTGCATATATATTATCCTATTTCTAAACGTGCTTACAATGTTACTGCTGAACATTCTTTTAGCGAATTACCCCCGCATGAGTTGTCCTATAGATTTGCGCTGCGCAACAATACTTTCATTAATATGTTACATCATTCTCATCAGACCAGCAATGTTACCAATTGTTGGATATGTGGCCGACTCCCTCCCTATCAGAATCATAAGGGAGTCCTGCCTCTCTTTCCATATCCGTTCACACACAATGGCTCCTGTGGAGCATGGTTTAGTTTGATTAATTCCTTAGATTCAAATTCAGTAGTTTATCAAGACAACAGGGTATGGGGAAACCTGAACTCAGTTTTACTTAAAGTCTGCTACATTAACAAGGAGGGACTCCCCAAAAGAACCGGAACTGATCTAGAAAATGAAGTATATGGATTAGGTAACTTTACACTTAACCTCATGATTCTGAATGTTGAATCCGAAGCTACACCAATTTTGCCCGCTATGTCAGTATTTCCAGTTAAAGGTGAATTATGTGTAAGAAAGAATGGTTCAATACATATGGGCCATAGTAAATGCACTACTGAGATTAAATTCAATGATCAAGGCAAGTCTACATTTAGGGCTTCCCGTCATTCCTACTTCATATGTGGTCATACCGCATATATACGTTTACCTCCAGACTGGGATGGTACCTGTTACATTGCATTTCTTTTGCCACCTGTTTTCCTAGCCCCTCCTGATTATCATAGGAATACCAATTTAGTACACAATAGACCACAGAGAGACCTCCCGATTGTCGACTACACTGAAACGGCATGGGAACAATACACAGATTTCAATAAAGGTTTCTTTCCCTATATAGGTGTTGTCACTAATAGTAAACTGATACGTAGATTAACTAGAACCCTTGAAGCAGTAGTGAATGAAACTACTTCCGCCCTAGGCAACTTAACAGAAGAGCAGTCTGCGATGCGGATTGTTGTTCTTCAAAATCGTCTTGTCCTTGACGTCATCCTGGCCGATAGGGGCGGAGCCTGTAGAGTCATCGGATCGAGTTGCTGCATTTTTATTCCTCAAAATGCACCATCAGTATATAAAGCCATAACTCGCCTTCATAAGATTGTAAGCCAGATACACCAGAATTCAGGCACCTGGACTTGGTCCGGTTGGCTCTGGAGCGTGTTGTCAGCCTGGGGATGGAGGATCCTATCCTTCCTAGGTATTGGCTTTCTCATTCTATTCAGTTGCTGCTTATGTTTACAATGTGGACCAGCGATTTGTGGTCTGTGTGCCACATCGTGTATTCCACCTCCAAGTTTTCGTTCAAGATCCCGGAAGAAGAAAGAAGAACAAATGATGCTATATGAACAGATCGATGGATTGATGAAGATTGATATCTCCTGAGGGTCCGTAGGGGACAAGGAGGGAATGAGGAAATATGAATTTTGTGATCAGTTATGTCCCCTATCTTAGACCCCAACGGCTCCATGTATATGTTACAAGTACATGTATGTTCCCTCCAGTTCCAGTTATGAAGACGCAAACACATGTGCGTCCACCGTCAACATGTCCTCTTTCAGATCCGCCATGAATGGGCCGGATATTCCATTCCTAAGTATGAAAGGCCACCGACTTTATATGGCTCATTTACTCCATTTTGCAGTTCAGGCGAGTAGGCCCTGAATTCTGCCATCAAGCCTTTTTCTGCCTTCTACCTTCAACAGCTCCAGTCTGAGCTCGCATCTGTATCCATGAACTTTGTCCTACTCCCTGCGCGGCTAACGGTGCCTGACTCGGCCTGTTTGCCTGCCAAAATCTGTATTTCACCTTCAAGATTATCTGCTCCGCTCCTCATCCAATGCATTCCTGTCTAGTAGTTTAGGTAAACATTCTCTCAGCTACCGAGCAGGGGCCCGGTTTCTCTGTCCTTATGCGAGTAATTCATAGCTCTGTTACCATGGAAGATTTCTGCCCCCTCGCATCTCATGTAGACACTTAGACGCCTGTACACGCATTAACAGTCAGTATAGAATAGATTCTGTCCGAGAGACCTTTCCTTTTGGATAACACAGTTCTTTAAACATAGGATATTAGATATGATTTGGGATTAGGTTGACTTGACCCCCCAGACTTCTGTCTCCACATGTAGAGCTAAATGTCAAGTCCCCTGCACTCTCTAGTCACACGTCAATCACACGTCATGCGGCTGCGCGCGCATCTCTGCCAAGTATTTCTGCTGACATTGCAGGATTCTCTTATGGATCCACCCACTTGTGACATCATGTATAATGACGTTTTCTAAGTTACGCCTATATGCCAGCCTCTTTTCATTACGTATGTGTATCTTTATCTTTACTATCAGCTGTTACGCCTCCTGCATCTGTCTTAACGTAATGCTTTTCCTATATATGTCATTACCTGTCAATAATGTATCGCTTTCCCTTCCTGAACCCCCGTGGTGATGGAATACGATGCCTACAGTTCGAACTGTAAATTAATTCCTTTGTAGAGGAATAAAGCCCTTTAGAACCTCTAATACCACGGATTCTGCCTCTTATTTTACTGAGTTATTCCTACTAAGATTTTACTGCATCAAAAATAGTACCGGTAATTAAATATTTACCACAGCATCAAAGATATGATTGTGAACACACGCCCAAGGTCACTAAGGGACCCAGGTAACTCTCTAAATCGTAACCAGTTCCTGCCACCAGTAGTAGGACTTTATTCATGTGGATACTGTAGAGCGTGCCCAGGGTCTATGAATGGAAAAAGTATAGACCTAGGTCTAAGTCGACCTTGGGCGTTGCGTCAACACTCCACATGTAATACTGAAAATGTTATCTATCTACTCATGTGCCCCTCTGAGATGCAATATGTGGGCATGACAACACGGAAAGTCATAACCCGCATATTGGAGCACATGAGTACGATACGATGTGGAAAGATCAATACAAAACTGACTGCTCACTTCTATGAACATAAACATACGGAAAACGAGTTGAGGTGGATCGTGTTAGACAAACCCTTTATCCCGCCAAACACGGGCTACATTTCGAATTTCCTCCTTTTGAGAGAACAAAGGTGGGTTGAAAGACTTAGAAGCAATGTAAAGGGGTTGAATGATGGTATACCCTGGTTCCAATTACATGGAATCATGAAAAAATGAACCATACATGCAAGTATAAAAGAAGCTGGTCAATTTTTTGGCCAGATCGAACAGAGCAGGTTTTTTAACATCATTGCTATGGTTGTCACATATACACGATGAAAGAGATGTGTCTCAAACAAATCTAGTTAACACATATACTGACTAGGACAGTTTTCGGGCTTGTTCTTTAAAAAGGGAAGTGTTCCTGTGGGTCTGAATTGATAGAACAGGATTGGTAAAAACGCTCGTCTTTTATTTGATTTTTCTTATTATTATTTACACCAGTGGGAATTTAAACCTTGCGATCATACCCGAAGAAAAATATACACATAAACATTGGTTTTTTTTGTTGGCAAGACCGCATAAGACCTTTGCTTAACTTGAATAAGATCTTTGAGAAATGGCCGCCACAGTAGTCACCTCTCAGATACACTCTAGACGGAGTATCCTCTTTCTATGATGGTTAGTTGCTATGAACCATGGGAACCGGCGTAACGTCCTGGGAAGGTACGGTGGGACTAAGTTTTGCTGCCCCTTTATAGGGAGATTTGATACATCATGACCGGCGTCGACGGAGGACACGTGAGGGGCTACCAGAGACAGTGCTTCTTTGGAGTAGTGAGTAGTTTCTCGCTTGAGTGGAGTCTTGAACGAAACGGTGATTGAGTGTGGCACAAGAGTATCCCGAATTCGCACATCGGCGGGACTCTAATCTGTTTGGGAAATGAAGATTAGGTGGAGTGTGCAGGATACTAACGAGGAATGCCAACTTAGATAAAATAGATTTTAGAGGAAGAAAAGGCGGGGGCACATAATGATCTATGTGTGTTAAGCATTGTAGTAACGTTACCGTCCTGGTCACTCTTCTTCTATTTTTATGTCTCTTGGTAAATTTGATGAATCACACATTTCCAGAGTGTGACGACAAGAGCACCTCCCCTACCGTCCCGGGTTTAGAATATAAATCTGTAAACTCTTGTAAGTAATTATGAATATGGATAACTATATTGTGCACGATTTTAACTCACTGGGATATGTATAAGGACCAAGGCTCGGTTCTTTCTAAGCCATGGAGTATTTATGTCAAGAATACACGCACAGGCTTGAAGCCGACCATTAGATCCACGTTGTGTCGGAGTTATTATGCTCACGTAGGGTTTGGTGTGTCCACGGTGAGGGGTCAAGGTGTGTGCTTAAATATATAAGCTGCGATGAAACCTTTTTAATAATGCATGGGAAATTTGATATGAGTAAAGGCTATGGAAAATAATGATGAGTATGAAAATCAAGGTTGGTTTTTTCTCTCTTTTTTTGTTTCTCTCTTATTTTAGAATTGAGATTCCTCCTGGTAATTTCCAGAAAAAAGAGACGTTGGGACAAAAGCCCACGTTTACAGAGTAAGAAGGTAAAAAATACCCTAATAGGGATACAGACCACAGAAATAGGGACCAACACCCTGACGAATGCCAGAGCGACCTTGTCTGGCGCACAAAAAGCTGGCAGAAACATGTTGGTAACTGCAGTGGGGATAGAAGGGTCGTTACCTTCCCTGAATACCCCATATTGATAATTTTAATCCTGCCAGAGGTTGACACAGAATAAATAGGTACGGGTTAACCTCTAGGTAGTTTTAGAAGTATATCTGCACCTCTCTTGGTCCCCTTTTTTCCAGGAGAAAATGTATTTTCCTTTATGATTTGAGTGACACTTCTGTGTTGTTGTCTTTCTTTATTACACTCTACCTTCACCACTGCTCTTCATCTTCTATCTAAAAAATCACGCTCCATCCAGTGTGTTGGTCTGCACCTGGGTGTATGATGCGGCCCAATGATGAAGCATGACACTATCAAGTGTGTGAGGGCAGTATTAAGAATTCTTTTGATTTTCCCTTTTCTATTGTATAGTATTTCTATGTGTGCCATGAAGTTTTTCTCTGTTGTGTGAGATTTACCCCAACAGAACTGCCAAACAGGACCAAGGCCTCCTGTGGGCACGCAAAACGTACAGAACATCTTAGCTGGATTCCCAGATGTGCAAGTTCACCACGACCACAGGTCAAGCAGTCTCCTCCTGTGCCCTGAGAGGTTGGAAATACAACACAGTCCACGTGTATCAAGGCACATCCCTTCTCCCCAACAGAAGGGAGCCAAACACACTCCACTTCAAACCACATCATCGCTGTGTGACTCCGAGGCTACCTGTGTGATCTTGGGGAGTTCTCTACTCTCTTTATAGCGTTATCCCAGCAAGTGACAGCTCCAAGCGCTACATTAGTACCCTCACTACCCAATCAGCATCCTGTAAATCTGTCTTCCCTCATTTCAACTGTAACTACCTGCCTGCCACTCACCCAAAGCCCAGTGCAATCACACCCTTAAAGCTATGCCTTAGACCCCGATGCCCCTCTTAGTTCTGGCACTCTTCTGTAACACCTCTCTCTTGCACCAAACACTGCAGCTTCACACACACTCACATACAGAGGGGTCCATGGCTCACTTGACACACTTAGCACATGCATCCTTCCACAGAACGTTACATCAATCATTATGGAATGCACTACCCACCTCCATCAAAAGCCCTCTCCAAGAAATGCTTAAACATACCCCCTTCCCGTACCTGAACACCACAGATCTATTATTTCACAGCCATAAGAACAAAATTTATTGAATCATTTCCTGCATCACTGTTTTCCATTTCCAGTTTTAATGTCACGATTTATGTTTTGTTATTTGACGTTTTACTTTCTCGCTTATGTTTTTAGGTCTTGGCTGGCGACAGCATGCGCTGCTCTCGGCATTCGAGAGCTTCTTGGAATCAATACAGATTCCGAAGCTCTCGGAGGCAGAGTTGAAGCCTCACCCATCTTTTTAATGGGTAGCGTCATCTTCCATGCAAAACGCTGGCTTCTGATTGTAAAGGAGGCTTCTTAGTCCCTTCATGTTGCCGCCTTGTCATCTTTTTGCCCCGCCCACTGGGAATGGATCTTTTACTGGCGGCAGTATTCAGGCTGTTTTTTATTGCTTTTAAAAAGTGCGCTCTCGCCGTCCGTCCGTGTTGGGCCTCCCGCTGTGCGCATTAGTTCGCCTCCTGTGACTGCGAAGACACACAGTTTCTTAGGGCGGTGCGTGCTCCAGAGCGCATGTATGCGCGCCGTAGGAAACTAGTAAAAATGTAGGTAGGAAAAGCATTTTCAGAGCTAGCACGTATTTCGTGATAGGATGCACACTTTACCCATTTCCGTCTGCAGGTGGTCAGTGCCTGTAGGTTGACAGCAGTAGTAGGGCTGGGACCTCCGATTAATGCGCGCGCTGCCCCGCTCTCACACTTTGTGACCCGTGCATCGTCCAGCCCAAAGTTACCCAGTCATTCATTCACCGGAAACGGGAACTTTACGGCCGCCGAAAAACTTCCTGCAACGTGCCCACAGCCCGACCTCAACCGGCAGCACTTTAGCTGCCACAGAGTGTGCTGCTCCTGGTGCAGATTAGGGCATACAAATCCTCCCCACTTCCACGGATAGAATAATTTCACAGATACACGCACATACACTCACCATACGCTTGGGCCCATTTCACTAACATACACTCAGATTACTCTATCAGCGCAAACCGTGGAGAGAGAAAACTCCTAAACACCCTGTATCTACACTGAGGTCAATGCGACCAAATTGATACTGCCTTGAGTCATGATATAAACAATAATAATCATAATAGAGTACTCAATAATTGACAAGAAATAACCACCAACACTGTATTAAAAATAATGGTACTTTATCTAAAATTAGTTCAAGAAAATTCAATCAAAGCAAAATCATTATTCTCATAGTTACCTATTCTAGCTAAGTGTCATAAATGGGTCAGGACAGGTCTCTCAGTAGAAGTCTCCCGAGTCGCCGTCCTCACAGCATTGATCCTCACCAACGCAGGTTTGGGAAGAAGTGGCCTTAGACCCTCTCTAGGCTAACAATACTTATAGAAAATTTCACAAAATAAAGCAACATAAAATATTCTCGATATCCGTTGAGCCGCTGAGCAGAGCGAGCAGGAAAGGATGTAGCATCGCTACATTTGGAAAAATCTCCGCTCAGAAAAATCACAAAAATAAAAAGACGGAAGAAGGAAACTCAAGTTTTGCAAATGTTTCTTTCGCGTACACATTTCCTCGGAACCACCACTGTAATCACAAAGTTCATTGTGGCTCCCTTGTCCTCCAAGGTTACTTGGACTCACGCCCAGAGCTGCTGTCCTCACGGAAAACTTTTAAACCAGGCGAAGACTGTGGTCAGATGACTCTCGACCATGTTCAGCAAGGCCCTCTCATCAAAATGCGATCACTCGAGCACAGGCTTTAAACAGCAGCCATTTTATCACAGGCCAAACGTACCATCTTAATTAAAAGAAACACAAACAACGTTACTACATCATCGCAATGATTAAACAGTGTTAACCCCACTAATACCCTTATGTGTATGTAATTATCTAGCCATCTGCAACATATTTAAGCATTAATACACGTTATTTCAAAAGCGTTTTGTGCTTTAAACAAACAGCACTTAGCAACATTCATTTAATTAAACCTGCACATCATTACTAAGCAACATATATGCATTCCCACGTGTGATTTCTCTTGTTAATCGTGTTGATTAGTTAAAATTTCATGCAGAAACAAACAATTAGGGATTACAATTAGTATTTTTAATTCACAACATATAAACAAACTGGAGCTTCAAAACCCGATAAATTTTCAACAGAAAACTCTGCTCCAGCAATCCCCCCTTTGGTGATTTTATCACCAAATAAACAACCCCAAAAAAAAAAAATTTAGCCCCATTTTAGGAGAAATTGGAAATGTCTTTTTCCTTTTACACAACACTACACACCAGACTCCCTTTCGTCATCCCTCTTCTTCTCTAAGTAAACACTCTCCCTCAATTCTTCTAATTCTATTTCTTGTGGGTCTCTCTCTGACCTCTTATGTTTCTTTTCAATATTTCTTTTAATTAATTTCTTTTTCCCTCCCCTGTTTTTACAACACAAACACCCCAATCTTAGTAACAATAAAGCAACAATTACACAGGTCAAAGGAAACAATATCTTACCTATAATAGTACTACCTATTTTTGCAATAAAACTCTTAACGGCAACTATCTTATTAGCTATTTTGGTCCAAATACTTTCAGCTTCCAGTGGTACTAATTCTTCATGCAAATCAGTAATATTTTTGATATAGACCTTCAGGTCTTTGCTTTCATCAGGAATGTAAGTGCAACAATGTTGAACTTTCAGCATTCCGCAGACTCCACCCTCCTTGGCCAATAGAATATCAAGGGCAAGTCGATTTTGCATAGACATGGCACGTACGGCAATCAGTTCCGTATTCACCAAACAAACCCTCCAGCGGTATTTGTCGATAAACGATCCACCACTGTTGACAATTTCCGAATCCCATATGCATTCAAAGAAATTCCCACTGCTGGAATTAAAGCTCCAAATATATCACCTACAATTTCAGACCAAGTTTCTCTCTTAAAAGGTGTTAATAAATTAATATGTTCTACATCTTCTATTCTATCTATATGAAAAATCTTCGGAAAAACCAGGCCCACATAACATGTGCCATACCAATGGTCAGGCAACCTGTAATAAGCCTTGTTCCCGCAAACATAATACACTCCTGGGAAAACTGGATCCTCTCCTCCCTTGAAACCCCATCCTGTTGCAATGAAGTATGTATCATGACACTCACTAGTCCCAACAAAATATGTATCATATTGTGATTTCCTCCTAGTAATGCATAGCTTACCCTTCTGTGGTGCATCTAAAGCTAAAGTTGGACTTGTCCCACTCCTCAATTCTTTCCCCATCTCAATGTCCCAAATTGTCTCACTCACTTTATATTTCCCTGCTTTTTCATGCATGCTCATTCTCCTTTCCTCCACCATATTCAGGAAAGCTTTCTCCTCTTCTTTCAAACTACAAGTTAAATTATTCTTAAAAATGTAATCTAATGTTAATTCTTCTTTCTCAATAAAAATCTCACCAAACATGTTAGCTTCTTTAGCTGGATTCAACCTTTTGTTCATAAGCAATTGCCCAAAAATATTATCTTTGTTAGACATCACATAATCTATTTTCCCTAGTAGATAAAAAACACTACTCAACACACCCCATAATAGCATTAATAATCCAGTACAGCAGCAGCACATTCTACACCATCTTTTCAAGAAGGCACATCTACTTTGATTATTTTCTATGTTAGCCATTTTACTACTTTGACCGTGTCTTTTGACTTAGCCTCTACTACTCCACTACTGGAATTTCTAGAATTCTAGATTACTTCAGACAGCTTAATTTCAGACTTTCTTCTTTTCTCCAAGTGATTTCTTCAGTTCATCACTCAATTTGGATACTCATCACTCTTCACTTCATCTTCTTCAACATCAAATTGTATTAGATCTTCAACAAAATCCTCAGTATCCGACTTTTCTCCAATGTCAGTCAAGATTACTTTCAGGATTTCACCTGTATCTTCTCCAACCACTTCACGTATGGTCTCCTCTGGATTTTCCTGACTTTCTGCCTCTTCACCTTCAGACAGTGCCACGTACGTCCATTCCGGCGACCTATACTTCTGGTTAGGTTTTCTTATCCTTTTGATCTCCTCTGGTTCTTTCAACTCTTTTCGCTTTTCACCTTTTGCTGGATTCTGACTCGACACCTCATTCACTTGTTCAGCTTTCGAGGTATTTGCTCTTGTCAGTCTGTATCTCAGCCTCTTTACTCTGTTGTTAGGCCAAAGATCTCCTCTTACAACCTTTTTCGGTCTTGTTTCCTTATTGTTTCTTTCTCCAATCCAAGTTCTCTTTCTCAGAATTCGACTCTCTAATTTCTCATTTTCACTCTCATCCGATTCTGTTTCAAATGCCTTTTGTTTTTCAGCAGTTTTCTTTCGCTCCACAGTCTTTTTCACCACTGTTTGAGACTTCCCTATTTCTGTCCCTCCTCGGGTCTCCAACACGCAATCTTCTTGCTGTCTACTTGTCCCTTCACCTAGCTTATCAGGAATGTTCCCTACACCTCCTCTGGGATCTTCCGCAATCTGTCCCTCTCTAACTTCTTCTGACCCTGCTTCTTCAGGTGTAATCTCAAGTGGATTTTAAACCTCCTCATCTGATTCAGGAGTAGTCTCTGTGGAACTGCTCTTTTCTTTTCTTTCTTCTCCACTGCTTATTGGAACTTCAGGCTCTCTCACAGAATCTGATCTCCCTTTTGAAACTCCCAATGTTTCTCCTGAAGCTTCTCCTGGAAAGAAAGAATCACCTGACTCTCTTTCTCCTTCAGCTCTTTCAAAATTCTGATTCCTTCTCACTGGTTCTGTTTCTTCATCATCACTGGAATCTGACTCTTCAAAATACTCCTTACCAGTCCCATCCTTTGGGTTTGGAACTCTCAGAGTATGACTTGCATGTACCCAGTTTTTCACACCAGCACACTTTACTGCAGTTGTCATAGTCAGAATGACTTGTCTTGGCCTTCCCCACCTTGGAACCAAGCAATTTCTTCTTCTGTGTACTTTAATCCTCACCCAGTCCCCTGGACTCAGATCATGAGCTTGCTTCTTCTCAAGTGTGGTAGCGTCTCCTCCAACCTGGTGAAACACAGAATGAACTGCGTCAGCCAGGCCTTTACAGTAATCCAAAATCATGTCATCAGTTATTGTCATCAACTTATTGACAGGTACAAATGCATGACGCATTGCACGTCCCATCAAGATCTCATGTGGACTCAAACCAGTAGTTCTATCTGGAGTAGATCTAATAGTCATTAGCACTAGAGGCAAGACGTCAGGCCATTTCATTCCAGTGGCTAAACACCTCTTACCAATCCTGTTCTTGATTGTGCCATTCATCTGCTCCACTACGCCAGAAGCCTCTGGCCTGTAAGCACAAAGTAGCTTCTGCTGTATGCTCAATGCTTCACAAATCAAACTCATGAGCTCATTATAGAAGTGTCCACCTCTATCAGACTCAATCGTTACTGGAAACCCGCACCTAGGAATCAACTCTCTTAACATTAACTTTGCCACTGTTATTCCATCATTTCTCCTAGTCGGATAGGCCTCCACCCATCTCGAGAACAAACAGACTACCACTAGAACATACCTCAATCTGTTCACTTGTGGCATTTCAATGAAATCAATCTGCATTCTCGTAAAAGGACCACCTTCTCTGCCTATCGTCCCCAGACTCACCACTGTCTTTTTCCCAGTGTTAAATTGCTGGCAAATCAAACATCTTTGACAGATGCTCTCTGCAATTGTCCTGAACTTTGCATTATACCAGGTTTGTTTAAAAGACCTGATCATCGCATCCCTTCCCAAATGTCCCTGGCCATGATACATCCTTGCCATTGTCGACAACATAGAGTTAGGCATGACTGGTCTACCATCTTTATAGACCCAAACATGATCTGTTTCTCTTGGGGCACAACCTGCCTTGATCCAGTCTTTCTTTTCTTCCTTTCCTGCCTCATCCTGCAACTGTTTCACTTCATCCCACGTTTCTAGGACATTAGTAAACATCACAGAACAAAAAGACATTTCCTCTTCTCGTGCCCTATTAATCGAATGATTATTTTTCGCACAATACTGTGCAATGTCGTTTGCAAACCTGTTTCCAAGTGTTACAAAATCATCTCCTTGTCCATGAGCAGCCTATTTTACAACTGCTAATTCTTTAGGTAGCTGTATCGCCTCAAGTAATTTCCCAATCACTTCAGCATTCTGTATTGGAGTCCCACTCGACGTCAAGAAACCTCTCTGCAGCCAAAGTTGGCCAAAATCATGCACAACTCCAAATCCATACTGACTATCAGTCATCACAGTCACTCTCAGATCTTTCCCAATTTCGCAAGCTTTCGTCAAGGCCACCAATTCAGCAACTTGTGCAGATTTCACTCCTTTCAATGGTGAAGCTTCCATAACTTCTGAAACCTTGCACACTGCATATGCTGCACTCAGCACACCCTCATCATTCCTCAGACATGATCCATCCACAAACAGCACATGATCACTCTCAGGCAAGGGAAGATCCCTTATGTCTGGTCTCGGGTATCAGGCAATAATGTTGCTGGATTCACATTCACACATCTCTCAAGAGTCACATTTGATGCTCCCAGAATGACTTTCTCATATTTAGTCAGCCGACTATGTGACATGTACTGGGTTCTACTTCTCGTCAAAAGAATTGCCACATTATGAGGTACGAATACCCTTACAGGATATCCCATTATGATTCCCTCACTCTGTTCCAGACTTCTGCATGTTGCAGCCACAGATTTCAGACAACCTGGTAAACCTACAGCTACAGGGTCAAGTGTCGATGAGAAGTACGCAATAGGCCTTCTCAGTAGTCCATGCTTCTGAATTAACACTGAAAGTGCACATCCATTTCTCTCACTGCAGTACAACTCAAACTCTTTTTCATAGTCTGGCATACCCAAAGCAGGTGCTTCACACATTCTGTTCTTCAACTCCTCAAATGCTGCCATTTGTTCTCCATCTAGTTCCAATGGGTCTTTCATCTCACTCTTTGTCAGCTTAATCAGTGGCTTTGCTATCAGGGAGAAATTACTAATCCACTGACGACAATAACCCACCATTCCCAGAAACATCCTCACTTCTCTCTGGGTCCTCGGCGCTTTCATTTCCCTGATAATTTTGATCCTGTCATCAGTCACTTTTCTCAGACCCTTTTCAATATTGTGTCCAAGATAATGCACCTCTTTCTTGCAAAATTGCAATTTGGCTGGAGATACCTTTAACCCTCCATCTGCCAGATGATTCAGTAAAGCTATGGTATCTACTTCACAAGCTTCACGTGTCTTTGATGCCACGAGTAGGTCATCAATATACTGCACTAGTACTGAGTTTTCAGGCATGATCAAAGTCTCCAATGACTTTTTCAATAACTGATTGAATATCGAAGGACTCTCTGTATACCCCTGTGGGATTCGACACCATGCTAAAATACGCTGGCCAAACCTAAATGCAAAAATCGGCTGGCTGTCATGATGCAATGGAATTGAAAAGAAAGCATGACACAAATCAATCACTGTGTACCACTCAGCATCATGTGGAATCTGATACAAAATCACTGACGGATTTGGCACCATAGGACAACATGCCACCACAATTTTGTTAACTTTTCTCAAATCTTGTACAATCCTAAATTTCCCATTAGGTTTCTTTAACCCCATTATCGGTGAATTACACGGGCTACTCAGTAGTTCTCTCAAAACTCCCTGCTGAATCATTTTCTCAATAATAGGAGTTATTCCTTCAATTATTTCTGGTGTCATTTTATACTGAGGAATGCTAGGATAAGTAATTCCCTCTTTCACTGAAATTTTCACAGGATCTACATTATTCATCAATCCCACATCCTCTCCAGTAAAATCCCAAACTGTCCTTTTCACTGTGTCTCTCAGCTCTCGAGGCAAATCCTCTGGGTTAAACACAGCATATGTACCAACCATTTCACTCTCTCTATTATCTAGAGTCATTCGGTACAAAACATCCTCATCTGGTGTTTCAAAAGCTATTCCATCCGGAGTACAAAAAATTGTACAATTTATTTTACATAGCAGATCCCTGCCTAACAAGTTCACTGGACTAGTGTCACAGACCACGAATCTGTGCATGTCTGAAAATTTCCCTATTTGTACCCTTACTGGTTCAGTAAGACGTGTCTTTATTTGTGTATTGGCTACACCAACTACTTGGATTGCTTCATCCGAGAGAGGAAGATTTCTAATATCTGCTGACCTGACAGTTGATCTCGTCGCACCTGTGTCTACTAAAAAAGTAACACTTTCTTCATTTATTTTCCCATCTACAAATGGTCCAGCCTGGTCTATTTCTAGAGTTGCACCAAGTATGCACTCTTCCTCCTCCCTTCGGCACCGTCAATAATCACCTTCAGACTCACTCCCTTCATTCTTTAACAAATACTGTTGTACCTGGTTAGAATGTCTCGGTTTGTTTACCTGCTCATCATTGTAGAATCCCGAATCCTGATTGTACTTTTGTGACCCTCTATTCTGCGGCAAGGGCGGTTTTGGCTCTTGGCTCTGTTGTCTCACAACCTTCGGTTGTTGCTGCTGTTGATTATTTCCCTCGTTCTGTCCCTGTTGATTTAAGGTTTTACCCTCATTATTCGCTAATGGTGGATTGGTACATTCAGATCTCCAATGTCCCAGTTGGCCACAGTTGTGACAAGGAAACTTTTTTTTAGCTTCCTCAAGATTCCCCTTTCCTTTCCCTGCATACCTGGGCCTATTCCCTGGATTATTTGCCTGTTCCACCAACTGTGCTTCTTGTCTCTCCGCAACTTTCACTTGTGCCCACATTGCCTTTTCTTTCAGCTTTCTCTGTTTTGCTTCAATTTCATCACTGAAGTACTTTGCATGTCTCAGAATCTCATCTATTTTCTTACTCTGCCAGTCCACTGTATGCTCACGAATTCTCTCACTAATCTCAGGTCTCAGGCCATATACAAATCTGTATACAAAATGACTCAAATCCTTGTCACCCAGGTGTTCACCCCCACTGAATTGTTTAAAAGCCAGTATCAGCCTTTCATAAAAAGCATGAACTGATTCTTTTGCTTCCTGATGTGTTCGATCTATCTTAACCCAGTCTGTCTCTTTTGGAGGTACTTTACTTTTCAGGTATACAATCACCTGATCATACTTCCTCATTACCTCTGGATCTGGTGCTCCTGTTCTCTGATCTCTTGGATATTCCTCAGTAGGCCAACTTACAACTATTTTACACTCAGCCCACAAGTCTGCTGGAACAATTATATCAAACAGACTATTCAGGTCATTAGTCATTTAAATCTTTATTTCGACGCATTAGCATCATAAAAGATACAATAAAAAAAACATTTGTTATTCTAACAATTTAACATTTGCTAGCTCAAAAAGGAAAAAAGTAAGAGGATCAATTAAACTAACCTATTCATATATATCCGTTGCATCCGGGTACACAATATCTAATTACATAATTCTTTATCAAACACATTTGGCCCGGGCGAAAATTTTACAATAGTTAAAAATACAGTTAATAATAAATATAATTTAAAAACTATTAAAATAGTATTAAATCACTAACCGCTAGGACATTTTTATAAAAAGATCATAAAAAACAACAACAACATCCTCCTGGTTGGGTAATAAAACATACAATTTAAATGTTTGATTGTCGTGGTCTTTTTGGAGATATCTAGTGAACAGTAGTTGTGCCTTTTTACATATGTTTTCCCTTTTTTTTTTTTTCTTTTTCTTTAAAAATGTAGGCCCAACTTTGTTCTAATAAAATTAGCAGCGAGAAGAAATCTACTAACTCCAAAAACTATCACCTGGCTGGTATCAGTTTTTAAAATTCTGCCAGCCTCCTTGTAGGATCTTGAACCAATTTTAAGACAAAGCGGCACTATCCACTTTTTCCTTGGTATTGCATAGCTGGAGCAAAATAGAAGTAT
Organism: Triturus cristatus; assembly: GCF_964204655.1. Classification (NCBI taxonomy): domain Eukaryota; kingdom Metazoa; phylum Chordata; class Amphibia; order Caudata; family Salamandridae; genus Triturus; species Triturus cristatus. The sequence goes on from NW_028187395.1 coordinate 245,243, forward strand.
ATGTAGATCATCTTCCTTAGTACCATGAGTACATGAAATACAAAGATCACTTCCTGATTTCGCCCAGCTTTTTTCAAGCGCCTTCGTTCTAAGTGTACCATATCTAAATTTTAGGTACAAAGTTTTTGATAATGGCGGATGAATCTCGTCTAAAAAGGGTTCGAAAGATGCTACATCCTTAAACAGTAAAAAGTTTTCAGTTAGTGGTCCATGGATTCTTATATACACTGACTCGTAGCTCACATATGACCAAAAGGATAGTTTAACAATTTTCCTAGAGCACGAGTTCATAGCCACAGGATCATTCCAAAAATGGGCTAATCCGATCATGCCTAACCAATTTCTAACATGCTTGAACCAATAAACTTTGTTACAACTATCGAGATCCATAACTTCTTTCAGGCCTTTCTTGTAGTCAAGTAATTCTGGAGTCGTCCACAATCTAACTCACAGCAATAATGGTCTTAATATTGCATGTTGATCTGTTCGTTTCAAGTTTAGATCCAGAAGGAGGGGTGTCAATGGGGTATTAGTAGATATTTTTATCAACCCCCTAAGAAACTTGTTCTCAAGGCTTACAAATGTATTTCTACATGCGGGTCCCCATAGTTCTGCCCCATATAATACCGCTAGTTGAACTTTATACTTAAAAATCTCTAGGGCAGGGGTCACTGCCTTGTTCAAGCATTCTTTATGTCTCTTGAGGATTGGGAGACAGTTTTGTTTGAAGACTATCTTATTCTTTTCTAGCTGTGATCTCCATGCTAAAGAAGAGTCTATAGAGACACCTAAATAAATAAAATTCTGCACATAATCAAGCTTCTGTCCATTTAGCATTAGATTTTTCTTAAAATTCCTATGTGGGCTCAGTGCCATATATTTCGTTTTTTTAGTATTAATTTCTAAGCCCTTCGAGGAACAATACGACTGAAACCTATTTAATAAATTTTGGAGGCCCCGTGGTGTTTGGGAAATAAGAATGGTATCATCTGCGAACAGAAGGGAAGAAACCCGTTCGCCCCCTAGTCTTGGTGAATCATTGTCCCTGCACTCCATATAAGATGGGATATCATTAACAAACAGGGAGAATAAGGTCGGTGCCAGTACACACCCCTGGCGTACTCCTCTTTTTATTGGAATAGCTTTTGTAAGTTCCCCAGTAGGACCCCACCTAACCTCGGCATAATTATCCATATGTAATCCATTAACCAATTTTAATAGGTCTAGTGGGAGTCCCTGGGATTTCAGTGATTCCCACAAAAGTTCTCGCGGTATAAGGTCAAATGCGGCCCGTAAATCAACAAATGCCACATACAAGTGGCCTTTGCGGAGGGTGACATATTTCCAATATAAGCAACAGAGCCTTAGGACTTGATCAGTAGTTCCTGTTTTTACTCTGAACCCTGCTTGATATTTCGTTAAAATTGATTCTTCTTCCAACCAGGTATTAATACGATTTAATATATGCCTAGCACAGATTTTTTGGGTAATGTCTAAAAGGCTTATAGGGCGATAGTTAGCAGGATTGCTTCTATCGCCCTTTTTAAAAATAGTAATAATTTCCGCTCCGTTCCATGTGTCCGGAATTGCTTCCCCAGCAGCAACAGTGTTGCACAAATGATTAAGGTATGGTACCCAGACATCTAATTCATGCTTGAATAGGTCACCTGGTACTTTGTCCAGCCCAGGAGCTTTCCCATATTTGACAGAGTTAATAGCTAGTTCTGTTTCCTCTAGGTCAAAAACTATATGTGTAGGTTCGGCCTCTACGGGCAACAGAGCATGCTCTTCCTGCACTGCACTATCAGCCCCTTGAGCGGCGTACAAATTCGTAAAATGGTCTATCCAAGTTGCTTCATCAAGAAAAACCTCTCTTGAGCCTTTCTCCCTTTGGTTACCCTTGGCCACTGTTTCCCAAAATAACTTTTGGTCCTTCATTTTAGCTGCCGTCAGCATACAGGACCATAATTCCTCGTCCCATGAACACTTTGCGTTGGCCAGCACCTTATTGTATAATTTCCTACTTTCTTTAACTGCCAGAGAATTTTTGGTTTTAACCGAATCAATCAAAGCTGATTTTGCTGTTCGGCATTCTTTATTAAACCATGGTTTACCTATAGGCTGTAAATTCACAGCACCCGTTCCTTTTTTTGGTCTTCTAGTCATAAGTTCTAATAATTCTTTAAAGAACTCTTTATGTAATTTAAGAAATTGACCAGGTTCACTTTTGGAGGGATTATAGGTATCAAATATATTAGTAAGGCAGTTATAAATATTTGCCACTAAATCTTCTTGTCCCAGGATATATGCCCATTTAACAGACCGACGATTATTGCTTAATATAACATTATCTGGGGCTGGTTGATATCCTCCCTCTTTAGCTTCCAGCCCCATTATTAAGCTCTTTACAAAACTAATTTCGAGGGAATGGTGATCACTATCAGATCTAGCTTTGACCATCAGGTCTTTTGTATATGGCCACAAGTCCACGGAAACAATAACATAGTCAATTATACTTTGACAATTACGTCTCATAAAAGTAGGTGCCTTGGGACTATCAGATGGGAGACGCCCGTTACATGCCCTCAGTCCATGGCTTACCAGTACCCTTGTGATTTGGAAAGCTAGGGTATTACCTACAACTGCCCCATTACTAGATAAGGATGGTATACCATTAACATTATCTGCATCCTCATACAAGTTATTCATTCCAACAATGGGCTCAAAATTACAGTTCATGTCCCCACATATAATCGTGCTTGCTTCCGGGTCCAGAGTATCCAGTATTTACTCTAGTTTGTCAATACATAGTGACTCCTTGTATGATGGGCATGGTCGATTATATACGTTAAAAAGATGGATCACCCGTTTATCAACGGTAACCATTTCCAGACCAAGTATATCTGAGGAATCAATTCTTAGTTGCTGGATGGCTATATTAATAGACACACTAACCCATATTATTAACCCTCCTGATGGACGGCCTCTTACTGATGGAACTGCGTCCAACTGATAAGTTCTATATCCAACTCTATGCATGGATTTCGTAGCCCATGTTTCTTGTAAAACACATATATCAAAGGAGTTTATGTAAAGGTTCCATTCGGGATCACTTATTTTTGAGCCCACTCCTGCGACATTCCATGAAACAATCTTGGCCATAGAGAGGCCTTGATTTGAGCTACAACTGATGGCCGATGAGGTTTTGCTTAGTCTCTTCGGTACTCCTGACCTGGTACTATTCTGTTCATTTGACTCTCGATGCTCTATTCGATCAACTTTAAGTATTGGTTCTGGGGCTTCCTTGAGTTTTTTTTTAGATATGATATTTTCCCCCTGTATACCAGTTGATAACAATCGAGACAAGCCATTTGGTTGATCAGATGACCTATGTGGACTAGTAGCAGACACGACTGAAATGACAGGTGAGACGGATGGACAGGGTGTAGATTTGTGTCCTTCCCCGTGTACTGGGAGTCAATCAATGGCCTCCAGTCCACTGAACCTGTTGTAGCAGGGGATTAAGGGTTGAGCGAACTGTGGGCCCATCCATTCTCTACAATACTGAGTGTTAGCGTGTTGAGGCCTCCCGGCCCTACGTTGTATTATAGTCCAGCCATCGTCCCCCTCCCTTTCCCATCTGTTAGGATTTGGATTCCTTAACAACTCGCACCCAATTCCACCCCTAACTTGATTTGTGTCCCTTATCCAGCTCCATGCGATGTCAGGGTGTTCCGTTGGCGAATAAAAATAAGCCAGGGGTCTTGCCACAATCAATGAACCGTTTTTTCTAGGCACTCCCGAACAAATATGTCCTACTGTCCGAGGGTCTTCAAATGATACAACCACACAGTCCCCTTGTATTCTTTTTCTATTATAGCCTACCCAGGGGACCCTCTCTACCATTAAGATATTACTTCTTATTGTAGGTGGTAATGGATGATTGATATTTAGCCAATGTGACACTTTGTTTTTAAGAGCCTCGTACGGTTCTAGAATTGATGGGCCTAATTCCGGGACCCCAGTTAAAATGACTACATAATCACATGCTTCAGGAGGTAGATTAATATTCCTGCGCTTTTCTGTGTGCGTGTTATCCTCATTATGCGTAGGTGTACTGCAAGGAGCCGGTTTTTTAACTTTTGTTCCACGTGTCATAATAGACTTTGCACTGTTTTTACCTACATCAATAATGATAGGATTAGAATTAGGGACCTTAGGGGCTGGATTACTTCCTTTTTCCATGTCATTTTCAAGTGTTTTTGACACCTGTACTTTACTAATAGGGGCTGGTACCTGAATTACCTTTTTTTGCTTGCTAGTGTAATCATCTTTTTTCTCTTTCTTCAGTTCTATAAGTTGTTTTTCTATCCCAGCTAATCTTGCTTCTATAGGAATGAGAAAGGTCTTAAGTATTTTTGTCAAGGTCGGTATAAGTAGATCTTCATTCCCTATACTTATACCTGTACTGTCAGCTGATAGATTAACTGAAAGAATGTCAGCTAGGGAGTTGTCTAAAAAACTATCATCTACAATATTCATAGGTAGTGTTTTAGGGGCAACCCCTCCTTTCCCAGGTTCGTGGCCCTGGCTTTCCCTTGTCGCTCTTGCATTGGCTGTATTATTTTCATTACACTTTCCTATCTTTGCAGCTTTGGTAGTTTTGGTAGCGGGATGTTTTTTATAGAATCGCTTACTTGTACTTTTTTTGGGGATAGCTCCCTCCCTTTTCCCTTTTCTTAAGATATTGTTGTTAGCTGTCTGGCTATCTAACTGTGGGGCTAGCGAGGTGCTTTCTATGGTTGCCAAACCCCGTGAATCAAGAACGCTACAATCTTGAGAATCAGAATGTGCACTGGTAGTACCATGAACCTCTGCATTAATATGTAATGTGTTAGAATTAATTAAGGTGTTCTCAGGGGTTCGTACTGGGGTTCGAGCTGTAGCAATATGGCCCATAGAGGACCTTTTAGCTAAAGCAAGATCTTGGGAAACCCTCCTCTCCATAAGGACAATACCCTGGTCTATTAGTGTGTTTGTACGAACTATGAAATCATCTAATGTTCCAGTTAATTTTGAGCTACCTGCCACAGCTTTACTGCTTCTTGTTTTGCGTGAAGTCATATCAGTATGATCTAAATAACTAAACACGAATGAATAAAGAATAATAAGGGAATTTTTAGGTTTTTTGAACTAATAGCTATGGCAATAATAATGATAATAGCAATGGAATCCCTTTTAAATGGATGAAAGTAGAACACCAATATCTATTATCTTCTATCAATTCTTTCCATATCTAAATATAGCACTATTGTATGACTGTCCTGGAATAAAAACTATTAACAATAACGTGCTTACGGTGTCCGATGTTTATAAGACGAAACGACCAATACCCCTGGCCCAGTCCAGTCTCTTTAGGCCTCAGAGGGCCTAAGAGGGCCCGCCCTTTGCCCGGGCTTAGCCCGGCGCCGCCCGCGCGCTGTCACGCGACGCGGGAGCGGGGCAATGATTTATAGCGCCTCCAGGCGCGTAGCCAGCGTTTCCGGGTCCCGCCTTCAATCCGCTGAGATGTCTAGGGATTGTAGTTCCTCCTCACTGCGGCCGCGGTGGTTGCGGTGCGGCGGCGGGAGGGAAGGCAGGAGGGGGCAGCGACACCCAGGAGAGCAACACAGATGAACCAGGCAAGTTCGCTGGGCACAATAGAGAGTTCGATTTAGTTCAGTCCCCCGCTCCACCGGAGAGGGGCAATGATTTATAGCGCCTCCAGGCGCGTAGCCAGCGTTTCCGGGTCCCGCCTTCAATCCGCTGAGATGTCTGGGGATTGTAGTTCCTCCTCACTGCGGCCGCGGTGGTTGCGGTGCAGCGGCGGGAGGGAAGGCAGGAGGGGCAGCGACACCCAGGAGAGCAACACAGATGAACCAGGCAAGTTCGCTGGGCACAATAGAGAGTTCGATTTAGTTCAGTCCAATCCACAGCACTTTTGACAATTTCACAAACCTGTCTACCTGCCTATACCACTCGACGGGCTTTTCTCTCAGTCGAGGGAAATCATTTGTAAATGATAAAATATCCTGTCTGGTCCATGGAACATGTACATATCCTCCTCCAGGTATTTCTCTCATAGGATAAGCATCCACTGTTTTCTCTTTTTCTCTCACAGGAAATGCTGAATAAGTCCTGTCCAATGATTCTTCCCTTTTCTTATACCACCTATCCTTCCATTTTTAACATCACCCCATTTCCTCAACAGGGAAATCATTTCCTTAATCTGTCCTGTTCTACCAGCACCATTCAGATTCTCAATATCTTTATCCATAAAATCCATCCTGTAAGACTTCTGCAATGCTTTTACCTTATCAATGTCAACTCCTTGTTCATTCGCTATTGCTCTTAACCTGTCATGTGTATTTTTAGCTCTCCAAGTAATGTTTTTACACATGAACAATAATTCTCCATCATGATGATTTTTAAGAATGTCTGTAGGAATTGTCCCTACAACAAGCTCCTCTAATTCTATGCGTAACCTGGCCACATCAATTGCCTGTGAATCTTTATCTCTCTTTTGAAGGACTCTCATCCAATCATTCAAATCTTCAGCTGTTATTTCAGTAGTTCTTTTCACTGGAACCACTTTTTCTGGCATCCTCTGTGGTTCTAAAATTGGCATCCCTGAACAACTAGCATCACTAGCTTCCAATCTCGAATTAGACTGTACCTCTAATCCTCCACTGCATGTGTCACGTCTGTATTGTCTCAAATCATCATTACTTTCTGTCCTTTTTCCTGAGTCTCCTGAGGGACCAGCCAAACTTGTTATCTTATTCCCAACATATGGAACTACCAAACCATTTTCACCCGTCCTCTGCTTATCAAAAATAGGCATAACCGGACCTATGGTTACAGGCAACGAAACAGCTTCTAAATTCTTCGTCAGTTCTCTAATCTTTTCAGTCAGTTCAGATGTAGTTCTGGCTAATTCTCTCGTATTCTCATCACCACATCTTTTCTCTCTCTCTTTTTCTCTGAAAGGATTACCACTTCTTAAATCAGGTGTCACAACTTCTGTCTCAATGATACGCAATGTATCTCTTATCGGAGAAACAACTGGTGTACTCTCTTCTGGTTCAGGTCTATATGGAGGTGGTCTCTTGTAAATCATGTCATTCAACACCTCATCCTCATAATCACTAACTCCATATCTTTTCACTTCTGCCTCAGGAACCCTTTCCGTACCCTTCCTTTCTTCCCTCTCGTCAACTGTTCTCATAGGATATAATCCCTCTGACATACTAACATCTCGCCATCTCCTCATTCGATCATGATGAGTTTCACGATCATGTTTTCTCCCAAACATGTATCTGTAGTTGCCTCCAGACCTCTGTTTTTCTCGCTCATGTACTTCATCTTCCCATTCCACCAATGCCTCAAACTGTGTCGGCCTAGGTCTCGGCTCTAGACACATCATTTTCTCCCGTAAATTTCTCAACACGGCCAGATTAAATGAACCATGTTCTGGGAATGCTAGGACACCATCTTCCTTAGTATACCTAGCCCAATTCTCTAACCATATACAGGTATGATACCCATATTTCGCAACCATGAAGGATGCAGGCGTTTTCGTTGGAGGTAACAATTCACCCTCTCTTGTTTTAACATCCTTATCCTTGTCAAACCATTTTTTAATTTTTCCGAACAAGGATTTCTTCTTTTTCTCTTCTTGGTAATACATTTTATCGTTTACCAAAACTTTCTAATCCCTTCCGTAATACAACTGTACAGTACGATATTCTATCCAATAACAGCGCGACTCACACCAACGCACCAATCCTGGAGCGTCTACGTCACCCTGTATTCCTTCCAATCCTTTCGCGGCTCACACCAACGCACCAATCCCAGCGCGAGCACTGTACTGATCCAATATCCAATCAGAGCGCGGTCTGTATGACGTCAGCAGTCGCTGCAGTCGCTCCTGCTCCTGTCTCCTGTCACTCGTCTACCCCTCCTTTACAAAACCTCTCAGTAGACTTCGTGTCAAATTCTACAAAATCTATTAGTTAAAACATATAAACATCTCCATTGTCTGTTTCGCTAACCACAGAATATTAAAGAAAATCTATTTCTCAAGAATCCCGTCTCTCCCTGAAACAGCACTCACTTCTGCTTCACCACGGAATTAATACTCTCGTTGACACAGTAGCACATCCCTCTACTCTGCCCTTCTATCATGCATTCATTAACTGTTTCCTCTAGGACTGCTCCAAAGAGTCTTACAATCAACTAAATGCTCATACATTCACGCACTTTCATACAAGAAAATGTAGTACATACACACAGAATCCTGCCTTTCCCGAGAACAACGAACAGTCTGCCCTACTACAGAATTATAACACACGTTAACCAAGCAGCACTTACCTCTGCCCAGTCCTTCAGACAAGCTCAGAGAATACCTATTACTTCCCCCGCGATAAGCTTTAACAGCGAACCTTACGGATCCCTGGGATTTAAGACCAAAGTTTCACACATAACCTTTGCTACCATACGCACTCCTTTTATACCAGAAATATATCCCTAATAGTAACACACGACGATGTCACTGATTCCGAAGCCAGACAATGTGACGCGCAACTTCAATTGTCACACGTTTCTCCTGCATACATACAGGACCAACAATCCCGTCTTTCCCGAGAGCAGTATATACTTCCCTCTGCCCTACTACGGAACTGCTACCAGCTCCCAAATTCCAGAAGCACTACATAAAACTCAATACGACGACTCCAACATATAGTATTAGTACATATACCAACATCAATCAATAATCAATGAATCAAAAGCCAATGTACAAGCAATCTAATCAGATCAAGACAATAATCAAAACCATCAAATTCTGCTACCAGGAAATTGGTGCAGATTAGGGCATACAAATCCTCCCCACTTCCGCGGATAGAATAATTTCACAGATACACGCACATACACTCACCATACGCTTGGGCCCATTTCACTAACATACACTCAGATTACTCTATCAGCGCAAACCATGGAGAGAGAAAACTCCTAAACACCCTGTATCTACACTGAGGTCAATGCGACCAAATTGATACTGCCTTGAGTCATGATATAAACAATAATAATCATAATAGAGTACTCAATAATTGACAAGAAATAACTATCAACACTGTATTAAAAATAATGGTACTTTATCTAAAATTAGTTCAAGAAAATTCAATCAAAGCAAAATCATTATTCTCATAGTTACCTATTCTAGCTAAGTGTCATAAATGGGTCAGGACAGGTCTCTCAGTAGAAGTCTCCCGAGTCGCCGTCCTCACAGCATCGATCCTCACCAACGCAGGTTTGGGAAGAAGTGGGCTTAGACCCTCTCTAGGCTAACAATACTTATAGAAAATTTCACAAAATAAAGCAACATAAAATATTCTCGATATCCGTTGAGCCGCTGAGCAGAGCGAGCAGGAAAGGATGCAGCATCGCTACATTTGGAAAAATCTCCGCTCAGAAAAATCACAAAAATAAAAAGACGGAAGAAGGAAACTCAAGTTTTGCAAATGTTTCTTTCGCGTACACATTTCCTCGGAACCACCACTGTAATCACAAAGTTCATTGTGGCTCCCTTGTCCTCCAAGGTTACTTGGACTCACGCCCAGAGCTGCTGTCCTCACGGAAAACTTTTAAACCAGGCGAAGACTGTGGTCAGATGACTCTCGACCATGTTCAGCAAGGCCCTCTCATCAAAATTCGATCACTCGAGCACAGGCTTTAAACAGCAGCCATTTTATTACAGGCCAAACGTACCATCTTAATTAAAAGAAACACAAACAACGTTACTACATCATCGCAATGATTAAACAGTGTTAACCCCACTAATAGCATTATGTGTATGTAATTATCTAGCCATCTGCAACATATTTAAGCATTAATACACGTTATTTCAAAAGCGTTTTGTGCTTTAAACAAACAGCACTTAGCAACATTCATTTAATTAAACCTGCACATCATTACTAAGCAACATATATGCATTCCTACGTGTGATTTCTCTTGTTAATCGTGTTGATTAGTTAAAATTTCATGCAGAAACAAACAATTAGGGATTACAATTAGTATTTTTAATTCACAACATATAAACAAACTGGAGCTTCAAAACCCGATAAATTTTCAACAGAAAACTCTGCTCCAGCACCCCCACACAGCATGCTTCTAAAGAAGTTTCTATTGTCCCCTCCCTCTCACCCCCACACAATAACCCTATTCATCCCTTCCAATTCAATTGCGAGCAGAACACCCTTGCACCAGCACCAGCCCGCAAACAAAAGGAAGAGGAGGGAAGAGGAAAAGTATCGCAGCCACGGAAGAATGCAAAGTTACAACAGCTTACCCCATAGATACGCCTCTCTTACAGGTCTGTGGAAAGGTGGCAGCTGCTGACCCTAAGCGCACATGCCATTAACATCGGAGGGTCTGTAAAGTGGACTCCACACAGATGTTGGTTCTGCTGATGAGGTCTGTGCCCTTTTTAATGAGTTCGATTTTAGTGCTGGACAAGTTCACATACGTTCCTTTATTCGTTTCCTGACAGGGACGGGAAAGTCACTGAGGGGCAGTGAGTAGCTCTAAGCAGAACTGGACATACATCCGAAGCAAACCGGGAGCGCACAGAGGCTCATTCAGAGCACTCACCCTACATGACTCGCTGGAATGCAGTCTACTCCCGGGCCGAACCACGTGCACAGGAAATCCTGGGAGCGGCGGACTGTACCACTCCCAGTCCCCACGGCACCTTGGACTGTATCCTGGCTGCAGTCGGCTCCTGTGTGCAGGGAGCGCCTGGCTGGTCCCCTGAGTGTCTGCTGGCAATTAGAGCTCTGATTGCTGAAGTGAAAAGAAACGACTCGTTGCGCACATATCCAGACTAATTAGATTTCTGGAAGCAATTACACATTTTTCTTTTTTTAGGTCTCCCTGAGCCCAGCACATGCGCTGGCTCGGAGACACATTTTGGTGGTGAGTTTTCAAAGTGCTGCTGGCTGGCCTAGCGCTTGTGTTCACGAGAGCGTGCACGCGCGAACCGCTAGCCTTCAGCAGCACTTTGAAAACTCGCGAACACTTTCGCTTTCAGAGTGATCGCGATGACTTTCGGTTTTACGGGCGCGCGGCGTTACTTTTACAGCCGCGCAGCGTTACTTTTATTGCCGCGCGGCCAATGCTTGTTTCTTTGCCTCTCGCGTCACTCCCCACTCTCTCTACAGTCATTTACCATCTTTCTTTGATCTTTGTCCCCCCACCCCTTTGTGGGCCCCTTTGCTGCAGTGTCTTCTCTTTCTTCAGTTCTATAAGTTGTTTTTCTATCCCAGCTAATCTTGCTTCTATAGGAATGAGTAAGGTCTTAAGTATTTTTGTCAAGGTCGGTATAAGTAGATCTTCATTCCCTATACTTATACCTGTACTGTCAGCTGATAGATTAACTGAAAGAATGTCAGCTAGGGAGTTGTCTAAAAAACTATCATCTACAATATTCATAGGTAGTGTTTTAGGGGCAACCCCTCCTTTCCCAGGTTCGTGGCCCTGGCTTTCCCTTGTCGCTCTTGCATTGGCTGTATTATTTTCATTACACTTTCCTATCTTTGCAGCTTTGGTAGTTTTGGTAGCGGGATGTTTTTTATAGAATCGCTTACTTGTACTTTTTTTGGGGATAGCTCCCTCCCTTTTCCCTTTTCTTAAGATATTGTTGTTAGCTGTCTGGCTATCTAACTGTGGGGCTAGCGAGGTGCTTTCTATGGTTGCCAAACCCCGTGAATCAAGAACGCTACAATCTTGAGAATCAGAATGTGCACTGGTAGTACCATGAACCTCTGCATTAATATGTAATGTGTTAGAATTAATTAAGGTGTTCTCAGGGGTTCGTACTGGGGTTCGAGCTGTAGCAATATGGCCCATAGAGGACCTTTTAGCTAAAGCAAGATCTTGGGAAACCCTCCTCTCCATAAGGACAATACCCTGGTCTATTAGTGTGTTTGTACGAACTATGAAATCATCTAATGTTCCAGTTAATTTTGAGCTACCTGCCACAGCTTTACTGCTTCTTGTTTTGCGTGAAGTCATATCAGTATGATCTAAATAACTAAACACGAATGAATAAAGAATAATAAGGGAATTTTTAGGTTTTTTGAACTAATAGCTATGGCAATAATAATGATAATAGCAATGGAATCCCTTTTAAATGGATGAAAGTAGAACACCAATATCTATTATCTTCTATCAATTCTTTCCATATCTAAATATAGCACTATTGTATGACTGTCCTGGAATAAAAACTATTAACAATAACGTGCTTACGGTGTCCGATGTTTATAAGACGAAACGACCAATACCCCTGGCCCAGTCCAGTCTCTTTAGGCCTCAGAGGGCCTAAGAGGGCCCGCCCTTTGCCCGGGCTTAGCCCGGCGCCGCCCGCGCGCTGTCCCGCGACGCGGGAGAGGGGCAATGATTTATAGCGCCTCCAGGCGCGTAGCCAGCGTTTCCGGGTCCCGCCTTCAATCCGCTGAGATGTCTGGGGATTGTAGTTCCTCCTCACTGCGGCCGCGGTGGTTGCGGTGCGGCGGCGGGAGGGAAGGCAGGAGGGGGCAGCGACACCCAGGAGAGCAACACAGATGAACCAGGCAAGTTCGCTGGGCACAATAGAGAGTTCGATTTAGTTCAGTCCCCCGCTCCACCGGAGAGGGGCAATGATTTATAGCGCCTCCAGGCGCGTAGCCAGCGTTTCCGGGTCCCGCCTTCAATCCGCTGAGATGTCTGGGGATTGTAGTTCCTCCTCACTGCGGCCGCGGTGGTTGCGGTGCGGCGGCGGGAGGGAAGGCAGGAGGGGCAGCGACACCCAGGAGAGCAACACAGATGAACCAGGCAAGTTCGCTGGGCACAATAGAGAGTTCGATTTAGTTCAGTCCAATCCACAGCACTTTTGACAATTTCACAAACCTGTCTACCTGCCTATACCACTCGACGGGCTTTTCTCTCAGTCGAGGGAAATCATTTGTAAATGATAAAATATCCTGTCTGGTCCATGGAACATGTACATATCCTCCTCCAGGTATTTCTCTCATAGGATAAGCATCCACTGTTTTCTCTTTTTCTCTCACAGGAAATGCTGAATAAGTCCTGTCCAATGATTCTTCCCTTTTCTTATACCACCTATCCTTCCATTTTTAACATCACCCCATTTCCTCAACAGGGAAATCATTTCCTTAATCTGTCCTGTTCTACCAGCACCATTCAGATTCTCAATATCTTTATCCATAAAATCCATCCTGTAAGACTTCTGCAATGCTTTTACCTTATCAATGTCAACTCCTTGTTCATTCGCTATTGCTCTTAACCTGTCATGTGTATTTTTAGCTCTCCAAGTAATGTTTTTACACATGAACAATAATTCTCCATCATGATGATTTTTAAGAATGTCTGTAGGAATTGTCCCTACAACAAGCTCCTCTAATTCTATGCGTAACCTGGCCACATCAATTGCCTGTGAATCTTTATCTCTCTTTTGAAGGACTCTCATCCAATCATTCAAATCTTCAGCTGTTATTTCAGTAGTTCTTTTCACTGGAACCACTTTTTCTGGCATCCTCTGTGGTTCTAAAATTGGCATCCCTGAACAACTAGCATCACTAGCTTCCAATCTCGAATTAGACTGTACCTCTAATCCTCCACTGCATGTGTCACGTCTGTATTGTCTCAAATCATCATTACTTTCTGTCCTTTTTCCTGAGTCTCCTGAGGGACCAGCCAAACTTGTTATCTTATTCCCAACATATGGAACTACCAAACCATTTTCACCCGTCCTCTGCTTATCAAAAATAGGCATAACCGGACCTATGGTTACAGGCAACGAAACAGCTTCTAAATTCTTCGTCAGTTCTCTAATCTTTTCAGTCAGTTCAGATGTAGTTCTGGCTAATTCTCTCGTATTCTCATCACCACATCTTTTCTCTCTCTCTTTTTCTCTGAAAGGATTACCACTTCTTAAATCAGGTGTCACAACTTCTGTCTCAATGATACGCAATGTATCTCTTATCGGAGAAACAACTGGTGTACTCTCTTCTGGTTCAGGTCTATATGGAGGTGGTCTCTTGTAAATCATGTCATTCAAGACCTCATCCTCATAATCACTAACTCCATATCTTTTCACTTCTGCCTCAGGAACCCTTTCCGTACCCTTCCTTTCTTCCCTCTCGTCAACTGTTCTCATAGGATATAATCCCTCTGACATACTAACATCTCGCCATCTCCTCATTCGATCATGATGAGTTTCACGATCATGTTTTCTCCCAAACATGTATCTGTAGTTGCCTCCAGACCTCTGTTTTTCTCGCTCATGTACTTCATCTTCCCATTCCACCAATGCCTCAAACTGTGTCGGCCTAGGTCTCGGCTCTAGACACATCATTTTCTCCCGTAAATTTCTCAACACGGCCAGATTAAATGAACCATGTTCTGGGAATGCTAGGACACCATCTTCCTTAGTATACCTAGCCCAATTCTCTAACCATATACAGGTATGATACCCATATTTCGCAACCATGAAGGATGCAGGCGTTTTCGTTGGAGGTAACAATTCACCCTCTCTTGTTTTAACATCCTTATCCTTGTCAAACCATTTTTTAATTTTTCCGAACAAGGATTTCTTCTTTTTCTCTTCTTGGTAATACATTTTATCGTTTACCAAAACTTTCTAATCCCTTCCGTAATACAACTGTACAGTACGATATTCTATCCAATAACAGCGCGACTCACACCAACGCACCAATCCTGGAGCGTCTACGTCACCCTGTATTCCTTCCAATCCTTTCGCGGCTCACACCAACGCACCAATCCCAGCGCGAGCACTGTACTGATCCAATATCCAATCAGAGCGCGGTCTGTATGACGTCAGCAGTCGCTGCAGTCGCTCCTGCTCCTGTCTCCTGTCACTCGTCTACCCCTCCTTTACAAAACCTCTCAGTAGACTTCGTGTCAAATTCTACAAAATCTATTAGTTAAAACATATAAACATCTCCATTGTCTGTTTCGCTAACCACAGAATATTAAAGAAAAATCTATTTCTCAAGAATCCCGTCTCTCCCTGAAACAGCACTCACTTCTGCTTCACCACGGAATTAATACTCTCGTTGACACAGTAGCACATCCCTCTACTCTGCCCTTCTATCATGCATTCATTAACTGTTTCCTCTAGGACTGCTCCAAAGAGTCTTACAATCAACTAAATGCTCATACATTCACGCACTTTCATACAAGAAAATGTAGTACATACACACAGAATCCTGCCTTTCCCGAGAACAACGAACAGTCTGCCCTACTACAGAATTATAACACACGTTAACCAAGCAGCACTTACCTCTGCCCAGTCCTTCAGACAAGCTCAGAGAATACCTATTACTTCCCCCGCGATAAGCTTTAACAGCGAACCTTACGGATCCCTGGGATTTAAGACCAAAGTTTCACACATAACCTTTGCTACCATACGCACTCCTTTTATACCAGAAATATATCCCTAATAGTAACACACGACGATGTCACTGATTCCGAAGCCAGACAATGTGACGCGCAACTTCAATTGTCACACGTTTCTCCTGCATACATACAGGACCAACAATCCCGTCTTTCCCGAGAGCAGTATATACTTCCCTCTGCCCTACTACGGAACTGCTACCAGCTCCCAAATTCCAGAAGCACTACATAAAACTCAATACGACGACTCCAACATATAGTATTAGTACATATACCAACATCAATCAATAATCAATGAATCAAAAGCCAATGTACAAGCAATCTAATCAGATCAAGACAATAATCAAAACCATCAAATTCTGCTACCAGGAAATTGGTGCAGATTAGGGCATACAAATCCTCCCCACTTCCGCGGATAGAATAATTTCACAGATACACGCACATACACTCACCATACGCTTGGGCCCATTTCACTAACATACACTCAGATTACTCTATCAGCGCAAACCATGGAGAGAGAAAACTCCTAAACACCCTGTATCTACACTGAGGTCAATGCGACCAAATTGATACTGCCTTGAGTCATGATATAAACAATAATAATCATAATAGAGTACTCAATAATTGACAAGAAATAACTACCAACACTGTATTAAAAATAATGGTACTTTATCTAAAATTAGTTCAAGAAAATTCAATCAAAGCAAAATCATTATTCTCATAGTTACCTATTCTAGCTAAGTGTCATAAATGGGTCAGGACAGGTCTCTCAGTAGAAGTCTCCCGAGTCGCCGTCCTCACAGCATCGATCCTCACCAACGCAGGTTTGGGAAGAAGTGGGCTTAGACCCTCTCTAGGCTAACAATACTTATAGAAAATTTCACAAAATAAAGCAACATAAAATATTCTCGATATCCGTTGAGCCGCTGAGCAGAGCGAGCAGGAAAGGATGCAGCATCGCTACATTTGGAAAAATCTCCGCTCAGAAAAATCACAAAAATAAAAAGACGGAAGAAGGAAACTCAAGTTTTGCAAATGTTTCTTTCGCGTACACATTTCCTCGGAACCACCACTGTAATCACAAAGTTCATTGTGGCTCCCTTGTCCTCCAAGGTTACTTGGACTCACGCCCAGAGCTGCTGTCCTCACGGAAAACTTTTAAACCAGGCGAAGACTGTGGTCAGATGACTCTCGACCATGTTCAGCAAGGCCCTCTCATCAAAATTCGATCACTCGAGCACAGGCTTTAAACAGCAGCCATTTTATTACAGGCCAAACGTACCATCTTAATTAAAAGAAACACAAACAACGTTACTACATCATCGCAATGATTAAACAGTGTTAACCCCACTAATAGCATTATGTGTATGTAATTATCTAGCCATCTGCAACATATTTAAGCATTAATACACGTTATTTCAAAAGCGTTTTGTGCTTTAAACAAACAGCACTTAGCAACATTCATTTAATTAAACCTGCACATCATTACTAAGCAACATATATGCATTCCTACGTGTGATTTCTCTTGTTAATCGTGTTGATTAGTTAAAATTTCATGCAGAAACAAACAATTAGGGATTACAATTAGTATTTTTAATTCACAACATATAAACAAACTGGAGCTTCAAAACCCGATAAATTTTCAACAGAAAACTCTGCTCCAGCACCCCCACACAGCATGCTTCTAAAGAAGTTTCTATTGTCCCCTCCCTCTCACCCCCACACAATAACCCTATTCATCCCTTCCAATTCAATTGCGAGCAGAACACCCTTGCACCAGCACCAGCCCGCAAACAAAAGGAAGAGGAGGGAAGAGGAAAAGTATCGCAGCCACGGAAGAATGCAAAGTTACAACAGCTTACCCCATAGATACGCCTCTCTTACAGGTCTGTGGAAAGGTGGCAGCTGCTGACCCTAAGCGCACATGCCATTAACATCGGAGGGTCTGTAAAGTGGACTTCACACAGATGTTGGTTCTGCTGATGAGGTCTGTGCCCTTTTTAATGAGTTCGATTTTAGTGCTGGACAAGTTCACATACGTTCCTTTATTCGTTTCCTGACAGGGACGGGAAAGTCACTGAGGGGCAGTGAGTAGCTCTAAGCAGAACTGGACATACATCCGAAGCAAACCGGGAGCGCACAGCGGCTCATTCAGAGCACTCACCCTACATGACTCGCTGGAATGCAGTCTACTCCCGGGCCGAACCACGTGCACAGGAAATCCTGGGAGCGGCGGACTGTACCACTCCCAGTCCCCACGGCACCTTGGACTGTATCCTGGCTGCAGTCGGCTCCTGTGTGCAGGGAGCGCCTGGCTGGTCCCCTGAGTGTCTGCTGGCAATTAGAGCTCTGATTGCTGAAGTGAAAAGAAACGACTCGTTGCGCACATATCCAGACTAATTAGATTTCTGGAAGCAATTACACATTTTTCTTTTTTTAGGTCTCCCTGAGCCCAGCACATGCGCTGGCTCGGAGACACATTTTGGTGGTGAGTTTTCAAAGTGCTGCTGGCTGGCCTAGCGCTTGTGTTCACGAGAGCGTGCACGCGCGAACCGCTAGCCTTCAGCAGCACTTTGAAAACTCGCGAACACTTTCGCTTTCAGAGTGATCGCGATGACTTTCGGTTTTACGGGCGCGCGGCGTTACTTTTACAGCCGCGCAGCGTTACTTTTATTGCCGCGCGGCCAATGCTTGTTTCTTTGCCTCTCGCGTCACTCCCCACTCTCTCTACAGTCATTTACCATCTTTCTTTGATCTTTGTCCCCCCACCCCTTTGTGGGCCCCTTTGCTGCAGTGGTTGCTTCTCTCTGGTCACAATTACTTTCTCTCCTATCACTGTTCTCCTGTCTTATTGCACTGCCTCTCTTCACCCTGATAGCTCTACTTACCTTTTATAGCACCTTTCCTTTCACTGCCCCTCTCTTTTTTCATAGCCATCTCTACTATTGTTTCCTCCTTACATTTAATTGTCCCAGTTGTGGTTTTTCGCTCTACCTCGCTTGCATCACATCCCACCACCAGCATTGTAGCAGCCCATGCTCTCTACATATAGCACTGAAGTATCCCGTGAACTCTACCTTCAGCGCTGCAGTACCCTACGGACTCTGCAAGTAGTGCACCAATTGCATGCAGCAATGTAGAATCCTACACGCTCTAGATGCAAAGCTGCAGAATGATAAGGTCTGACTGCAGAGCACTACTTGAAGTGCTGCACTTTAGTAACCCGTGAGCTCCAGTTGCAGTGCTGCTGCACCTTATGAACTTGAGTCTGAAACTTTCCATCTGCCTCGCTGCAGCACTGGCACATATTCTGAATTCTATTTTGGCCGCACTCTGGGCCTCATTTATGAAAAGTGACGCATCACTGCGTGAAAACAGTGATGCGTCACTTTTCACTGCGCCCTCCCTGCGACTCCAATGATGCGTCATATTTACAGTATGACGCATCATGTCGCAAGGAGTCACAGATACGTCAGTATTTCTGACGTATCTGTAGGCGCAAAAGTGACGCATTGCTGGAGTGTGTCACGAAAGTGACGCAACTCCAGCAATGTGTCCTTTCACATGGGGCAAGCCCCATGTGAAAGGGCCTGCGTCAGTCTTACGCCTGCTGTGAGGCAGGCGCAAGATATTGACGCATTTGCACCCTAGAAGTGGCGCAGTGAAATCTCGTAGATTTCACTGCGTTACTTCTACGATGCTTACTTACGTGGGAACGTCCACCCTGCATACATTATACCTGATGCAGGTATAATGTAGCGCATGGGTTTACAAAGTGACGCATCTACCTAGATGCGTCACTTTGTAAATATGGTGCAACAAGGTCCAGTTTTTACGCCGCTCATGCGTCACAAAAAGTGACGCACCGGCGGCGCAAAAGTGACGCAAGGACTCATAAATGAGCCCCTCTGTTTTAAAAAAAAAGTTTTTTTTAATTTAAAATCAATCAGGAGAAGGCAAAATTGGGTGTGGATTTTTGCTCATCAATTCTGAACTCTAATGCCCCCCACTCTCTTTTTGTCTCTCTCCTTTCTCTTTTTTAATATTTTAATTTAATCGCAAACAGCACAAGGCAAAATTGGGTGTGAATTTTTCCTCGTCACTTCTTAACTCTATTGCCCGCCCAATCTATTTTTGACTCGCTCCTTCTCCCGCTCCCCCTCTCTAATTTTCTCTCCTTCATTCTCTCTCTCCTCTCACTCTCTTCTCCTCCCTTCGTTCTCTCTCTCTCTCACTTTAGTAACCCATGAAGTCCAGTTGCAGTGCTGCTGTACCTTATGAACTTTAGCCAGAAGCTTCCCATCTGCCTCGCTGCAGCAATGATACATATTCTTAATTCTATTTTGGTCGCACTCTTTTTTTAAAAATGTATTTTTAAAATGCATTCTCAAACACGACAAGGCAAAATTGGGTGTGACTTTTTCCTTGTCACTTCTTAACTCTATTGCCTCCCACTCTCTTTTTGTCTCTCTCCTTCTCTCTCTCTCTCTCCTCTCTCTAATTCTTTCTCTCCTTCGTTCTCTCTCCTCTCACTCTCTTTTCCAACCTTCGTTCTCTCTCTCTCACCCATTTCTCTCTTTCTCTTTCTGACTCCTTCATTCACTCTCTATCCCCTAACAAGGGGATACGCAGAGATTATCTTTAGCCTATCGCTACATTGCACTCACTAAAATAATGGTTAAAAAACATACATACAGGTAGACAGTAATGTAGGCTGAACGGTAAGAATGTAGTGAGAAGAAGCAATTACAAGCGGGTGGAGCCAGTGTTTTAAATGGGCTGGTGCTGTTTCAGGGTTAATTTGCTCAGCTATTTTTAGTTTGCTTTATTTTAATTTGCTCAACTAATGAAAGATATTGCAAAATATGTAAAACAACATAATTCGATATAGTTTCAATAAAATTTAACTAATTTCTATAAATCCATTTCACATTAAACAAACATTGGCATAGACAATAGGTCTCACCTTACTAACCATATAAGTGTTTACCCATGCAACAGTTGATGTTGTGGCACCAAGGATATTGTGCTGCATAACGTAGGGGCCTATCAGCAACAACCGGCGATAATTATCGCTAAGCGCACTTAGCGCTAGGATAATTATCGCCGGCTAACGTGGATTTTTATCGCTGAGATAGCGTGCTATTAGCAACGCTTATCTCAAAAGCGAAAAAAATCCTAGCGCTAACTGCCTAACGTGAGATTTTCGCTGGATACCCAGCGATAATCTCATGACATGTGGCGTTAGCTTGTTGATAGGGCCCCAAAAACTTAGCCATGAAATCCACCTTCCATAGGATATCATGGCTAAGTCAATCCTGAAGCAGGCGTAAGGAAAGTAGCTACTTTTCTTGCCGCTATGCTTGATAGCGTGGGGCTTGATGATAGGAGAAATGTCGCTCTCCTGTTACAATGCCGATAGCTCAGAGTTTGGTAAACGCGAGACCTGTTGCATTGTAAATGCTTGTTTGGATTGGAAAGACTGCCTTTCTAATGAAGACGAGCCCGAGGGTAGCCATGCGTTTGTCCTGCTAGCATCTTTCTGTGCATCTTTTGTGCCTAGTGAGGAAGCTGCAGGACTTTACCGTGTGATTTTCACCAGAGTGATGTCTATCCTCTGATTATGGGATATGTTGAGTGTGCCGTTGGAGGGTGTCACATTGATATATATATGCTTGGATTACATGATGGTGTGTGATGGAGTATCGAGGGGCATATTATCAAGCCAGGTGATAAAATTATCGCCGCTTTGGCGTCAGAAAACTGCCGCTAAAACGGCGATAATGGGCTTGATAATATGCTCTATGGAATTCCAATTGAAGCCCATGTTAGATGTGAAGGACAAAACAACTCAAGGAAACCCATCTTGGGTGGACAACTTGTTTTCCAGCACGCACAGAAGGTGGGTCCTGCATATCTCCTTTGATCTTCTGTTGTGGCAAAGGCCCAGTCCGGACTAACCCCTAAAAACACTCTGTGACATGCATAAACAAGCACTGAAAATGCAATAGGTTTCGCCTTTGATTACGTTAAAGCCATTTGCTTTGCTATACAATACCATTAGCAAAGCAAATGGCTTTAACTGAATCAAAGGAGAGACCTATTGCATTTTCAATGCTTGTTACTAGAATGTTGAAGTATATCCGATTATCACTAGCTTGCTGTAAACATCTCGGCCTTATGACAAGGCGCTCTGCTGCTCTATCTGGGGTGTAGTCTGAGATAAGGGAACTTAAAGATGACACTGCCAGACTGGAGTAGTGATGTAAAAGACGATGCCGAGCTCTTGGTGTGCTGATACTGCTGGATTTAAAGGGACAAACACAGCTATCGGTTTGGTTTCTAGTGTGAGCACAGAGTGAACTTCTCTAAGGAACAAACGCTAGGAGGATCTTGATTGTGAAGTGCCTTAGGGGCATATCATCAAAGGCCGACGTTAACATTATTGCCGTGAAGATCAGGGGGATTAAAGATAAAAATCCTCAGACAGGCCCCGGTTTCCCTTTGTTCATGGGTCTGTCAGGGGTATTAAGATAACTAAAATTCGGGTCAATGGGAGTATTATGGTTCATTCTCACAAGAGCTCCCAACACTGTGGTTGAGCCCACCCCGACTTGTAGGCGTCGGGGTGATCCGACGATGAAGCATGACACCACTAGGGTGTGTGAGGGCAACTAAATACAAGGGAATTATTTCCTTTCTCACCTCCTGGTGAACCTAGGGTTATATCCTCACACAGATACTTCCCCCCTCGCAGTTAGGTATCTTAGATCTCTGACCACAGGTTGGTCCTTTGCAGTATTTTTTGTGGTTCAATGTCTTGACATGGGAGGTTATACTCCAGCGTAGGATACTCCCAACCCTCCAGGCACTGGGGATCTTCTCCCCGCAGTCCTGTGTTTACACGTCAACCGCTGTGCAGCCAGCTCCTCTGGATCACTAACGCATGGCATTGAAATGGCTTGTGGAGAAGATTTCTGGTTGACGGAGGTGGTGACACAGAGCTGAACGGGTGTGCACCCTGCGACGATGCCGTGTCCTGCCTGGTACAGATTGTATTGGATTGATGTGAGGCCTGCTGGACTGCAGTATAGGCCGCAGGCAGAACACAGCAAGGGCCCACAGACACGTGTGGTCAGAATGCTATGCACAGAGTTGGTGGCACCACATCAAAGGGAGTATAGTGACATAAACACAGCCATTGAATATGTACTCTGTCATTGTGTACTCAAGACTCAGTTCCAAATGTGTGACCTACTTGTCCACTGTGTATGCCGGTGGAGTACGTCAATGAGAAAGGAGTACTGCGGGCCTTGCTCGCGGAGGCAGTAATGGTCAGAGGAGGCTGCCAACGTCACGGGCCTCTGGCTTGGAGCTTGCACGGGCACGTGGTGGGCCCTCTTGGAGACATGCCGGTGTCGGCAGGTGAGCAGTGAGGCCTGGATGCCCAGGGGCGGGCAAGATGAGGTCTGGCGACCAGCGGCCTGGGGTGTAACAGGCTCACAGGATCGCAGGCACCACCGCTCATGGCGTCTGCCTTGTGGCGGGGTGAGAGGCGCCGCCCTGGCAGACACATTGGCCAGAAGAGAACCACGCCCAGGGCTTCATGCTTTTTATTCACAACCCTATGCTAGCCTGGCGTACGCCGGGCCAGCCCACTCCGCACACTCTTACAGGGGGGACGTAACAAGCTACATTTCCGAGATCTTCCCCACTGGCTGAGGTGACATGGTTGCGTGCACTGTCCACAACACTACCATCACCAGCAGTATATGTCGACATGGATATGTCTGTGGTCTGCATACTGCAGTCTGTCCAGCACATCCACACCACACTTGGCATTTTGTGTATTATCATTCATAGGTCACTTGCCTCCTCCGCACATGCCTGGTTCCCACCTCTCCCCACATTCTGCTATTGTGTGGCTGAGGTGCCATGCCGTTGATGGCTCATGTACATGGCTTGCCCAGGTTACCGCAGTACATTGTGCAGCCGTGTTTGGTGGTGGGCATGTTGTTTGGCATGTTGTATGTGAGTATGTAACGTGTGCATTCCCAGAGTTGTGAGTTGCATGATTGTGGAATTGCGGTGGGAGGTGTGTTCATTTGGTACCAACGAGCACTGCATTTTCGTAGCTGCCATTCTGGATGTCCCGGTTGATGATAAACTGTCGGAAGATGTATGAATCATGCACACTGCCTGGGTAGTTGGCGATGAAATTGGTGAAGAGTCCCCGGTGGTCCACTATTTCCTGCACATTGATGGAATGTGTGTGCCTTCTGTTGCAGTAATTGTGTGCAGTGTCAGCAGGGGTCACAAGTAGGACATGTGAGCTGTTAATTGCCCACAACACATGCGGAAATCGAGCTATGGCGTAGAAGCCTTGCTTGGTCTCCAGCTGTTCCTGCGCAGTGTGTGGGAAGAATAGGTACTGGGGTACCAAGCTGATGATGGCATCCAGGACAGGTGTGAGGAACTTGGATAGGGCTGGCTGTTAGACTCCTCAGACTCTGGCGGTTGTTGGTTGAAATGTCCCAGAGGCCAACAGGTGCAGCACAGCCAGCAGCTTTGTCTGAGGTGGGATGTTGGTTGTCCGCTGTGTTGGTACCGTCAGCCTGTGGGCTATGATGTTCAGGATGCGGAGGATGGTTGTCCTTTTGAGTCTGGGGGTGGTCCGGGGGGGAGAGGGCCTGGGGGTGGTTGCGGTAGGTATTGGGGTGGGTGTTGTGGCCCTGTTGGGGCTCCGAGCTGCATGATGAGTAGCTCCATGGCATCTGTTGTTCTTCAGGTGTGGCTGTGGGCTGGGCTCCCTTTTCTGGTGCAGGTTATCGTCCGACTTTGCACCAGGTCAGATCAGGTGTTAATTTCCTGCTGCTAACAGGCCTTATCGCCTGTTCGATGTTCTTATCGCCGATCTGGCTGGTCGTTAAGAATGTTGAGGTGTGGTGTTGTCACGATGTTTTGCTCGGGAACGCCTACTCTGCATCTCATTAGCGATAGTTGCCGGGCTCATCTGTGGTGATGTTTTTTGTGGCTGCTATCACAGGGAAACTGCTGATATCAGCTGTTTGCACAAGATTGTGAATGGGGAAATACATTTATCACGACTTTGACTGCGATAAAGTGCTGATAACTCGGCCATAGATCCTTGAGAATATGCCCCTATATTTTGTTCCCATTTAAGAAATACAAAGGTGTCTTCCATACGGATTTTTCACTGTTTATATTTTCCCAAATGAATTGCTATATACAATAAAAAAAACATTGCAAGACGCTGCTCAGTTATTGGCTCTGGGTTCCTCGGATTCTTGGTGAACCTACAAGTCCTATAGATCCCCACAACCAGAAGGGTCCAGCAGATGTAACGGTATATTGCTTTAAAAAATCTGTCACATGTAGAAGAAGTTACAGGTGAAAAAGTCAGCACAAATGGCTGTTTTATTAACTCATTTTCAATTTTTCCTATATTCAACTGTTAGTTTCTATAAAAAAAAACTTGAAGTATCTACACAAATGCCCCCTGGCTGAATTCAAAATGTTGTCTACTTTTCTGAATTGTATAGCTTTCCAGGATCCATTATTGCTTTTATACCTATTTCTACCACTAACTGGAAGGAGGTTGAAAGCACAAAAAATAGCAAACAGGTAAATGCCAAAACTGTAAAGAATTTTGGTTTTCTGACAAATGTCTGTCAGTCCAGGAAAGCTGGGAAGATGGTGATTTCAGCAGCACAACCCCTTTGTTGATACCAGTTGCAGGGAAAAAAGTAGATGCTTTCATGTGCAGTACTTTTTCCCATTTAAAAAAAGAAAAGAAAAATGTAGCTGTATTTTGGGTACTTTCTAGGTCCCCTAAAGGGGAATCAGGAAACCCTGGGTACCATTAAAATCCCCATGATGTTGGAAGAAAAGGACGCAAATTTGGCATGGATACCTTATGCGGTCAAAATGTTACAGGGGCCTAAGCGCAAACTACCCCAAATAGCCCAAAAAAGGCTTAGCGCAGAAGGGGGAAATGCCTAGCAGCAAAGGGGTTAAAATGATATGTACTCTCTAGGTGATTGATAAACCATCCTTACACCATTAAAATGTGTTTACTTTAGAAACGAGAGGGATTTATGTAATGTGTGCACCACTGTTTTCATATTTGCATTTATAATGTAGTTCTTAGTCACAGTTATACAGTTATACTCAAAGTTATATTACCTGTATGCAAAGTGTAACATGAACCTTATGTACTGACATCTTCTGTTTTGTTTGTAGCTGTATGTGCACACACATATTAAATGTGCATCATTGAGTAATATGTTTAAGTTGACATGAGAGGAGGCCTTTACTTCTTTTCTGCATGAAATGCTGGTTGCCCATTTCTGCTTGTGTGTCTTTTCTTTGCAGGTACATTCACATGGTTTGTTAGTTTGTGAATAGATGTAACACTGTATTAGTGATCAATTAATCAGGATTTATAAAGCGCAGTTTATCACTCAATAGGGTGTCCAGGTGCTTACAGGTCCTGTAGGCTTATTCGAACAGCCAGGTCTTGAGGGCTATTTAGAATTCCGGAAGTAAGGTGATTGGAAGGCTGTTTCAACACTGCTGCGATGTGGGAGAAGGATTGTCCTCAACTTCTGCTTCTGTAGATGCAGGGTGTACGGGCAAGTGAGAGGGAGGTGGAGCGTAGTATTTTCGACTGTAGGTGGAAGTTCAGGTGGTGGTTAATGTAGGTGGGTTCTGGGGTGTGAAGTGTCTTGTGCGTCTGGGTCAGCAGCTTCAATTAGCATCTCTTCTGCACAGGGAGTCAGTGGAGTTACCTGAGGTGTGGTGTGATGTGGGTTCATCTGGGACGGCTGAGGATGAGTCTGGCTGCAGCGTTCTGTATGGTCTTAAGTCTCTGTAGGGCATGTGCAGTAATTCTTAAGCAGAGGGAGTTGCAGTAGTCCAGTCAGCTGATAATGAGGGTCCTTGTCACCATGCATTTTGTGTGTGGAGGTAGCCGCTTGAAGATATTACGTAGCATGTGCAGAATGAGGAAGTAGGCGGAGGAGACAGCATTGAATTGTGATTTCATGGTGAAATTGTTGGCAATGATGATTCCAAGGTTTCTGGTGTGGTCAGAGGGTGCGGGTCCAAGGTCTGAGGCCACCAGGAGTCATTTCATGTGTTGCTGCTGTTGTCGAGGATCAGTACTTCTGTCTTGAGTGTGTTCAGCTTCAGGCAGTTGTTCTTCATCCATTCAGCGATGCCTGTCATGCATATGTAGAAGTTGGTTCTGGTGGTGGTGGGGTCGTCGGTGGGTGAGAGCATGAGATGTGTGTCATGTGCACAGGAAATTATGTTGAGGGCGTGGGATCTGACGATGTTGGCCAGTGGGGTCATATATGCGTTGAAGAGCGTGGAGCTGAGGGGTGAGCCCTGAGGAACACCACAGGTGATTTCCTTGGGTTCAGAGGTCACAGGTGGATCCTCTGGTTTCCTCAGGTGAGGAAGGAGGTGGTCCAACTGAGCGCGTCCCCTTGGATGCCAATGTGGCCGAGTCTTTCTATCAGCATGTGGTGGGATACAGTGTAGAAGACTGAAGGCTGCCGAGAGGTTGAGGAGGATCAGAGCTGCTGTTTCTCCTCGTTGAGGAGGATTCAGATGTCGTTGGTTACTGCGATGAGGGCAGTTTCGGTGCTGTGATTGCTGCAGGAGTTGGATTAGCAGGAGTCAAGAAGCTGGTTCTGCTCCAGGTGTGTCATGTGTTGCTTGATGATGATGTTTTCCAGTACCTTCACTATGAATGGGGGTAGGGAGATTGGCTGGTACTGATAGAGAGCCTGAGAAAAGGACCTTGACAAAGAACACGCAGAGCCAGAGCGTTAACTGACAGTCCCTATTCATTAATGGTGCAAGGAGTCTCAGGTACTCAAGCACATTATCGTTCCCAGGTTTGGTCTAGAGAATCTGCTGATGTTGCAGATCACAACACGAGAATGGAAAGAACAATTGAGTATCTGATGACGTGAAGATGGGTGCCATTCTGAAGATCCGGGTGGTATTAACTAGTAAGTGCTCTCTATCTGCACTGGTGCACCATGTGCTGCCTATTATCAATGCAGGCAACCGTGCACCATAATGCAAGGGTGCCTGCATAGCAGGCAGGATTGTTGTTGTCCAGGAAGGTACACCTTCGTGCACAAAAACAATCCTTAGGGTTGTTTTTACCTGATTAGAGGTGTTTCCTACCTGATTGGTTTTCTACCTACCCCCACTGACCACGCTAGGTACCTTGGTATCATTCCAGACAACAAACTAAACATGACAACACAGGTCAACTCCTTTTCCTCCTCCTGCTTCTTCTTCCTCCACATGCCTTGTAAGAGATTCAAATGGTCACCCCAAAACTCAAGACGCACCATCACCCAGACCCTCATCTCCAGGCGACTGGACAACGGCAACGCTTTCTACGCAGGGATTGTAGCTCACCTCCTCCAAAGACTACGGAACCTACAGAACGCCACAGCCAGACTCGTCCCACATCTCCCTCGACGAAACCATATCACCCTCCACTTTAGGCAACTCCACTGGCTCCCTATACAGAAAAGATGCACATTCAAGCTCCTGACCCATGCATACAAGGCCCTACACAACAGCGGACCCGCCTACTTGAACCACCGCCTGAACTTCCATCAGCCCACCAGATACCTCAGCGTTTGTTTCTCTAATCCTCACACCGCGCCTGCAACAAAGCAGATGCAGAGCCTACCCAACAGCAAAGACATGGAACGAGCTACCCTTTCATTGACGGACCTCCCTATCCCTTTCAGAGTACCCGAAAGTCCCTGAGTTAGCTGATCAACTGGTCACTACTAGTGCCTGGATACCTTCACAGGAGACAAGAAGCGCACTACAAATCTACTGATTGATTGATTGTACTTTCATGTCCCGCTGGTACAAGCACTAATCTGTAGATACTTCAAACAGCAAACATAAATACAAAAGCACTTTTAAACGTGTTCCCGAGCTAGGAAATGATTCACAATGAACAATTAAAGCCAGAATAGCCATGTTGCGAATGGCACGTGCGCTTTTGTTTAAACTTTTATTTTGTATGACGTCGAGGCCATTTCAGTATTTTAAAACAACAACAAACAGCGGGCATTTTTGTCATACAAAGATGCACACCATAACTGAAAAGTCAGTGAAACGGAGAACGATACTTCACTTCTGCATTTTAAAGCGTCTCCTTAGTAAAATGAAAATAAGCTGGGCCTTATTTATGAGGCCTTGCGACAGTTTTGCTCTTCCGTTGCATCACTTTTTGTGACGCATCGGCCGCGTAAAACATGCCTCCTGTTGCACCTTATTTACCAAGTGACGCATCTAAGCAGATGCGTCACTTTGTAAACCCCTGCGCTACATTATACCTGTGTCAGGTATAATGTATGCAGGGTGGGCGTTCCCACGTAAGTAAGCCTCGTAGAAGTGACGCAGTGAAATCTACGAGATTTCACGGCGCCACTTCTAGGATGTAAATGCGTCAACATCCATCATGTTGCAAGGAGGGCGCACTGAGAAGTGATGCATCACTGCTTTCACGCAGCGATGCATCACTTCTCATACATGAGGCCCACTATATATAATCCTGCTACTACACCACGGAACTGCCACCTTCTAGTGTCGTAAAAGCCAAACACTGGACTGTTTTAGCTCTGAAGCTACAGCAGCAGTTTAGGTTACACACAGAATTGTGGGTATGCAGATTACCGGTGATGCGCTGTTGGTTTGCCTTGGAGGAGCCTGACCTCTAGCGACAAGAAGGGGTATTGCACCTCTCGCTCTGGCGCTCGTCATTCCTTACCCTTCGATTGCGCCACGTGATCCTCAGTCTCATCTCACGTCATTGAGTCTTATCCGAACTGTGATGGCGCCGTCCTGAGCAGAGCGGATGGGAACCAAATCAGAGGAACCCAAACCCCTTCTGTTTCCCATAAAACCAGTGGTCGAAGTGGGTGGGAACGGAGGGGCACAGCGTGCCCCTACTTCGTTAATGTTACGCAATCCGTACCCCTACTTTTCTGTTTTTAGTAATGCGTCCCAGGATGGCAGAAATAGCGAAAGCCTTTAGATAAGGTTCGGCCCTTTGTGGCTGTTCGAGAACGGGCGGGGTGGGCAGAGAAGGAAAAGGACTCTGTCTCTCTTCCTTCTTGCCCAGGGAAGACAAAGACAGTGTCCGCTTCCGCTGGCAGCTGCCCCCATCTCTCTCACGACTTCCCCTTATTGCCTCTCTTCTGTCTTCTCATTTGCTGAAAACCGTGACTTCAAAAATGGCTCTTACCCTCTCTTTCCTTTATTTGTTCCCCTGTGAAATGGATCCACAAAAAAGAAGCCCTTTTGCTGCAAATGTCTGAAATGTATTGAATTGAACATAAACAGGGTTTAGGCTTCAATCAGTAAGGCCACGCCTCATATCGTAAGTAACAACAAGAATACCAGTACTGATATTAAACTTTCAATCCACTTTTTTTATGTGGGAACATTTTGAAAGACAACAAAATGAACAACGACCACTTTTTCAGTCGATTTAATCAATCAATTTTGTATATTTTTCTTTATATTCACCATGAAAAAATGGTATATTTACAAAACTTAATTTGAACAAATAGCACAAATTGATAACTGTACACATATAGACAAACTTTTTTTGTACTCATTATTTACATACTACATTCATTTCAAGCCATTCATATCTACATTCACTCCCATACCAAACTGAACAGTCCAGAAACAAACATACTCTCAACTGACAAATTCTATAATCACTTCAAAGACATAAATTTGGATAAGGCCATAGAGCAGTGTTATACTCCAAAATTTACTTTTCCCCATACTCGAAAAAGGCTTACAACAAGGATTTCTAAACAAAAAAGAATTTGAGTTTCTACAGAATAAAAATCCAAGGATTCCTCTTTTCTACGTGCTTCCAAAAGTACATAAAAATGCTTCAACACCACCTGGAAGACCGATAGTCTCTGGTTGCGAATCCCTTTTGGAACATACATTAGTCAGGATTTTAGCAGACACTAGTTTTCAGCGAAAACCGCTGTTTTCGCCAAAAACTAACGTCAGCTAAAATCCTGAGGGCCACCTTGTAAATATCGCGATGTGCATTTAGCGATAATTTATAAGGTAGTCCGTCAGGGGTACGCCCAGTGACGCCCACTTTGCATCTCATTGGAGATGCAAAGCGAGGCGTCGGCAAAACGGCTGCTAACATGCGCTAATGCTCCAGCTTGCAAATAGGGGCGAAAAGATTATCTCTGCGTTTTTGGCTTTAAAAGCCAAAAAAGCGGAGATAAGGCCCTTGTCAATATGCCCCTAAGTTCGCAAACTTCACAGCCTCTCTGCTGCATGCACAAGCACTTTTAACATGTGCTGCCTGCTTTGGAGCCAGTAGAATTATGTAGCAAGAGAGAACACAATTATGCCACAGTGTTGACTAAATTATGCAGCAAACAAAAAGGCTGCAGCGTAATGCGGTATGTTTTCTGATACTTCATTATTTTGACATTTTTATACATACTAAAAGTCTCTGCAAATATTTTGCCTCATTAGTACCAGTGTAACAGTCAAATGAAGCAGTGAGAAAGTTGACAAGTCAACCTTTGCAAAGGGCCCGCCACTTCGCAGTCACATTTTTTAGTAACTTTTGATCCATTTGAGCTACAAACTATTAGTTAAAATCATCAGATTGCAGCAGATGATGTAATATGTGACAAATATGGCAGAGCCATAATTAGGTGGAAAACATTTGCAAACTGGGATATTTTTTCATTCATGTTTGAACTGCTCTTGTGGAAAAAGGGAGGAGAAGTGCTGATGACAGAAAGTGCATGGCTCAGAGACAAATGACTTGTACTTCTACTTTAAAGTGTATTTGGGACTTTCTGTGATTGGAAACGTATCCCACTTTGTGAATACATTTTAAAGTGAATAACTCATATTCAACCTTTAATAAACATGTGTATCCATTGGTTGAATTAAATAATGTAATAAGTTGTAACTGGTCAGTGAAATACCAAACAAATACTATAAACAAGGGGGCATATTATCAAGAATGGCGTTAAAATGATCGCCACTTTAGCGGCAGGAAACTGCCACTAAAGCGGCAATAATGGGCTTGATAATATGCCCTTGGGAATTCCCATAGAAGCCCAGCTTCTGGTGTGAACCTGGGCTTCTATGGGAATTCACAAGGGCATATTATCAAGCCCATTATCGCTAAAGCGGCGATAATTTTAACGCCATTCTTGATAATATGCCCCTAGGATTTTTTGCTCTTTCTGGCCAAACCTCTGACTCCGCCCACTGACCCAGTCCACGGGTTATTCCTGCCCTCTGATTCTCCACCCAGAGTTTCCCTACTCCCCCCCCCCTCCCCCCCCTTCGACCACTGCAAAACTCACGCATCGGCATTGCAAACATCACTAGGCCCAGAGTGCCCGAGTTTTGTGTTATGCAGTAATGGTATGACCTTTGACCGCTTTCACTTATATACCTTAGTAAACATATGAGCCCTGCTATTCTGTCGGCCACAATAAAAGCAATTCTTGGGTGCACAAGGAAACATTTTACAGATTTTTGTTTTTGGATCTACCCGGCAAACCAGCCTGCCACGCCAGCCAACCCAGCCTTCCGCCCCGGCCAACTCTCCCAGCAGATCGGTAGGGGGTACTAAGCAGGCTTAACCTTTAGGCCATCCCGCCTGTCCAGCTCTGCCCTCCACCCGGCAGCCAACCAGCCCAGCCGAACTGCAGAACCACTCCGCAGTCAGTCATTAGCCGGTCAGCCGTAAGCCGGTCGGACCCAGGAGGGTTTCGCCAGACAGGGGGATGACTGCGCCTTTCAGCTAAGATTGTCAGCCTGGCCGTGAGTCGGACCTGGCTGAGCTGCACAGCAGTCCACCCAACCAGCCAGCCTACGTAAAAAATCACGGGTCAGCCAATCGGCCCGCTTCACAGCGAGCCGCCCAGCAGTCCAGCCACTATAAACGTAAAGGTTCCGTCATCGTGCTCGAGAGTTTTCATTGCCACACGAAGTGCAATGAATACATCCCAGCTGACCGATCTCCCCCCAGGGGCAGACAAAGGGGCATATTATCAAGACAGGCGATAAAATTATCGCCGCTTTAGCGGCAGAAAATTGCAGCTAAAACGGCAATAATGGGCTTGATAATATGCTCTATGGAATTCCAATTGAAGCCCATGTTAGATGTTGAAAGACGTCTAACATGGGTTTAAATTGGAATTTCATAGAGCATATTATCAAGCCCATTATCGCCGTTTTAGCGGCAGTTTTCTGCCGCTAAAGCGGCGATAATTTTAACACCTGTCTTGATAATATGCCCCCAAGTGAGCTACACTTGATAATAGCCAAAAGGCCGAGAAGTGATCAGATTATTCTGTCCCCTTATATACTTTGAGTTTCCTTCAACAGAATTACGGGGCATATTAACAAGCCAGGCTCGCCGCTTTAGCGGCAGAAAACTGCCGCTAAAACGGCGATAATGGGCTTGATAATATGCTCTATGGAATTCCAATTGAAGCCCATGTTAAATGTGAAGGACATCTAACCTGAGCTTCAATTGGAATTCCATAGGGTATATTATCAAGCCCATTATCGCTGTTTTAGCGGCAGTTTTCTGCCGCTAAAGCGGCGATAATGTTATCGCCTGGGTTGTTAATAAGCCCCAAAATTCTTTCAATACTTTAATAAGTTTCACCTGATATCCCTGCACTCGCAGTGCGAGTGAACTACGAGCGTCACAAATTAGCGCAACCTTAACTCTTAACTTTTAATTCAATAATGTGAATGCTCGTGTATACATGCATATGATTACTCCTTCCAGAATTGCATATTTGTCTATTTTACCCGTGGCAATGAAATGGAAGTGTTTATTGCAAGGGCTTCTGGGTATATGCAGATCTTTGTTTGCAGCGGGAACACTGCCCTCTAGTACCCAGAAGTGGTAGTGGGCTGTAATAGGGGTCCAGAGACAGCCGGAGAACGAATACGAAGGCCCAGATGTATTTTGTTTTTTGCAGTTTTATATAGCACAAGCTCGACCGAAGGTATTTAAGTGCTTAACATTAGCACCAGTTACGTTGCACATTCATTTTTGATAGGCATGCAGAGATTAAGGGCCATATTATCAAGCACGGCGATAAAATTATCGCCGCTTTAGCGGCAAAAACTGCCGCTAAAGTGGTGATAATGGGCTTGATAATATGCCGCAGAGAATTCCAATAGAACCCATGTTGACACTAGAATATGGGCTTCTATGGGAATTCTGAAGGGCATATTATCAAGCCCATTATCGGCCCTTTAGCGGCAATTTTCTGCCGCTAAAGCGGCGATAATTTTCAAGCCGTTTATTGATATTATGCCCCATGTTGTTTTCCCAGAATCGCAGGATGTTGAGCCGACAGAGAGACTCGACCTAGGTTCCTTAGGGCCAAGGCCGGCAGCTCTGGCCGTTATGCCACATCCTCTCTTACTGTCACACAAGCCAGTGCAGCACCCAAAGTTGCTGCTCTGTGATGTCGTGGTGGGGGGAGTCGACAGACGACAGAATAGGGAAATAAAAGAAGGAAAAAGAAAACCATTTACCTTGCGCTGGCCGCATCGCTGACTCAGTGATGTGGCGAACACAAGGTAAGTGGCTTTATTTTTTTATTTTTTTAATTTTCCCTATTCCGTCATCTGCCGACTTTCCCCTACCCTGCCCCTGCCCCACCGCCCTTACCTACACCGGCTGCAATGGCTCCATATTGTATTCTGTGGCAGGAGATAGCAGAGAAGCTCCATGTCTACTAAGATATGGCACTATCCTACTCTCGCCCTTGCGCTGGCGTAGAATTATCCTGCCAGCGCCACACAGCGTTTGCTCCACAGTGGAAAGATGTCTGCGTCTTGTCTAACATAGATTTTGAACAGGAAAGTTAACTTTTCAGCGCAAATACTATCCTTAGACAAACTAAAAATTTTCCAGGAACGGATATGTGAGGTACTGTGCAGCACATATGCAAAGTCAGAAAAGTTTGCAGAAATAAAATAATTTCTCCTTTTTAATGCCTACTTACTTTCAAGTGGCATTATTTTTGGGGCATAACTCGGTCTACTATTGTTAGTAAATATGGTTTTGGATCAAAAACCATGTGGCTTATTACTTAAAAGTTCATGCAATGCAGATCAACAATCAAAGTTGCTGAGCTGCGTTGTCTTGAATGG
Source organism: Triturus cristatus (assembly GCF_964204655.1). Classification (NCBI taxonomy): domain Eukaryota; kingdom Metazoa; phylum Chordata; class Amphibia; order Caudata; family Salamandridae; genus Triturus; species Triturus cristatus. The sequence continues at coordinate 280,025 of NW_028187395.1, forward strand.
GAAAAAGCTGAACAGCGCCATATAAACTAAGGTATGATGCTCTTCAGCTCTCTATCTGTGCGGACACGCTCGAGGCTGCCTAATGCTAACACAGGCACCCTTGCCCCATGGTGCAAGGATGCCTGCGCTACAGGGCGCATTGTTTTTGTGCAGGAAGGCATGGTTGTAGTTGGGCAGCAAGGCATGCTTTGCTGCACAAAAACAAACCTAAGAGACAATTTCCTCTTTCTATGTGTGATACAGAAAGTATCACACATAGAAAGAGGACTTGAGAGGAGACGTAAGCATATTTATCCTCTTTATGCTGTGGTGTGGAAGTGTAACATTTAGGTTTATTGATTTCAGTAAATCTTGGATCGCATCACATTCATGGGGGGACGCATATGAATGCCCGTGGACTACCCATGGAACACCTACCACTACAAAATGTAACGCTATGCAGCTCAAGGCGCGGCATTACATTTCTTTACAACGTCATGCAAGGTGGCGCAAATTGGCCGTTGTGTGAGTTTGTAAATCTTACTTACTCTTTGCACAGCGCAATGACAACGAAAAAGCTTAGTAAATCATGCGCGCTTTCAAGGGAAAACCCATGCACCACCCACGGAAAGCCCTTTTGACGCAGCGTAATGCAAAGCAGAGCTTTGCGCTCTTTTGCATTACTTTTATTACTTCTTTGCGCTGGAAAGTAAATTAAAAAAACACTTGTCGCAGGTTTGTGTTACTTTTGTGACACAACCCCAGTGCAAAATGTTTTTAAATCTGGCACAAAGTTTATTCCCATGACCCTAGAACAGGATGATCGAGTCAGAAGCATAGAACTTAGAACTGAAGGGCAGATTTACTAAGATTACATGCAACTGTGCCTTTTTTATGAAGATTTATGAAGATATGGTGCAGGTCGGTCTGCTCTCTCATAGCACTGGCACACTTTGAACACTGGGGGGCATATTTCAAAGGAGCTTGTGTTACCGCTGCATCCTTTTGTGATGCTGCAGCAGCTTTTTTGGCGCCAAATTTACAAAGTGATGTTAGAGGCCTTTAGCGGCACTTTTTCAACTGCTGCGCCTATTTTCACAGCACCAGATCTGGATGCTGCAGTTAGCGATAATGATAGGCTAGGTAGGCGGTCCTCCTTAAAAAGCCACGCAAAATCGATGTAGCCAAATTTACAATGATTTGGAAAAATAACAATGCTTTGGCAATTGGCGCAATCGGCGCTGTGAAATTATACCGCTACGGAAAACCAGGCGTAAAAAAAGCAGAACATGCCCAAAATCACTCTGGCAAGCTGAACGGCACCATGGACCGACTCCTACTGCGGCGTGGATCATGAAGAAGACCACCATCACCACCACCAGCTCCACCATCACCATCACCACCACGAGACAGCCCAGGAGAAGAGAGAGGACATACCGCCAGAGGATTACCCTCATTGACCTCAGGGAGGAGGACGTCATTGTCCATTACAGACTCAGGAAGGAGTCCATTATCCCCCCTCCTGTACCAGATTGCGCCAAGGCTGTAGCCAACATCCGCATGCCAAGTTACTGGCTTTCCTACACATGCTGGCATCTGGAACTTTCCAACCAATGACAGCCAGAGTGGCAGGAGTATCCCAGCCACCCTTCTCTAAATTCCTCGCCTCCACCCTGGATGCCATCATAAGCCTCACACCCCAGTACCTCTTCTTCCCCAGCACAACGCAGCAACAACAGGAGAAGAAGCAAGGCTTTTATTCCATTGCAGGATTTCCACATGTGTTGGGGCAAAGGACTGCACAGATGTGCAACTTGTGCCTCTAGCGGCTACATCACACCTTTACCTCAATAGGAAGCACACACATTCCATGACTCTGCAGGCAATCGTGGAGCATCTGGGCCTCTTCATCAATTTCCTCGCAAAGTACCCAGGCAGTGCTCAGGATTCCTTCATCTTTCATCCTTCCACCATTAATGAGCGCTTCCAGAATGGGACATATGGAATTGGCATACTGGTTGGTAAGTACTTCTCAAGCACATGACAGTCAAATATGTTGGAATGCGTTGCCATATTAGTGTTGGGCTGAATGAGACAGTGCATGCGTAGTAGGTGTGGGCCTACATACGCACCATACTTCATGACATATTTGCAACACAATCCTACAAGTCGCACATGCCGAGACGCCTATGTCACTGTGGACCACATGTACAAGTGAACTGCGCTGCTGGCGCATCACTGTTCACGAAGCTCTAGTGGAGCAGGTCCCCAACTCATATCAATGAGGCAATGCAAAGTCAGCTTGTGTACCCTTGCATGGCCTCATATATATGCAGTAAGGCAAGCCAGAGCAAAGTGCAGCATTGATTTACCCTACGTGAATAATGCGTTCTATGGGCCTTGCACTGGCTTTTCCCAATGACGATCTCGCACATTTCCGCTTATTCAAGTATCAGGGACTGTTTACTAATAGTGTGCCTCCTAAGAGGAGATGAAATGAGTACACATAATTACATGTCTGTTTGTGTTGTCCAATTAGTATGTGTTCTATATTCCGTAGGACACATAGACTCAGGAAATTGCATAGATTGTTTGCTTTTGGTGCAGGAATGGGTCCCCTAAACCATCAAGTTATTTAAGGACACAACCCTGACACACGTTCACCATGGTGCGAGGTCGGGTGTAATGGTGCTAGTAACAAATATATGATGGTGCGTATGCAGACGAACCATGGATGTGCTGTATGTTGGGAGAATGTATATAACTATAGGGGTTTGCCCATATCTTTCCACTTGGACCGGGGCATACGGTACAGAACAGAAAATATGGTGACCTGTAAATAAACCTGCTACTACACCACAGAACTGCCACCGTTTATTGTTCTAAATGCCAAACACAGGATTTTCTTAGTTCTAAAACTGAAGCAGCAGTGTAGGTTTCCCTCTGCAGTCACAGCACCGCCGCTGCCCTGGGTGCATGCTAGATAGCTGCAGGGGATCTTCTGTGGGACTGGACAGGCAGCCCAGCTGGAACCAACATGAGGGGCTGCGGACAGAGCTGCAGACAGCAGGTCTGAATCTGGAGTTAACGACTGGCGATGATCACACATTCCGCTACCTGAGCAATGCAGCGCCGCCTTATCTACCCTCTCCACTCCATCACTTTCACCCCACCATATCCACACTACTATACAATATTGTTCACAATATTGTTCACAAAGGTGGTTAAAGTTAAAGGTAACTGCAACAAGATTATCTACCCACCCAACCTCTCCAAAGTCTCTGGAAAAAAATTCAAGAACAACTCCCTTGAACAATTTCTGGACATCCTTTTTGTCAATCCGTACCACCGTGGCCGCTACTGGAAGGTCAAAACAGATTTCATTTTCTTCACCCACGACATCGCATCTTGGATTGCTATCTTCCAGAACACACTTTATGTGACATCCTCTTCCAAAACCCTTTACGGCTTCCAGCTAAAAGTCTCTCCCTCAGCATACTTCAATGGCTCAATCACTATCTCCTTATACAACAATGGTAAGGTCATGATTCAAGCAAAAGACTCTCCCTATTTGCCCCACTTTTTCCATCCCTGCTCACTCCCACCCATCCTGTCTCACCTATGGACCCCTACACAATCCTCGCTCCCATCCCCTGTCACTGCCACCCCCATCTCACCACGGACTCCACCCTCACAATCCCCATTTGCATGTCTGGGTACTGCAAGCCATCCCCCGAGAACATTTCTGACTCCCCTGGCCCATCAGTTCCATCTTCCCCCATTACCACCTCTCCTCATATGCCCTCCACCTGGGTCTTCACCCTTAACCCTCTGCCACTTGCATTGAACAATATTCCTATCTCCCCCTTAGTGCCATCCTAGGACCTCAATGATAACACCCCCATACAAAGATTATCTACCCTCTAACTAGTATATACTACCAACACTTAATCCTCCCCACCCCATATATTACACATAAATCCACATGATCATCCTCCTTCTCCAGTCCACATCCTTCCACTGATCCCTCGCCTACTTTCCCAAGACTATCCTTTCCCACACACTACTCCCCCTTGTCATTCCTACATATCCACATGAACCTTTGTCCACTCATACTAATCTCTTCGCTCCCCTTTCTTTCATCAGGGATAACTCTCCACATGCTCCACCCATCCTCCTGAAAAGCTTCTCACATCTTCTTAATCTCTAGGCCCCACATACCCATACAAACATCTTCATGTGCCACCGCTCTTTTCACCACTCTTCACTCTCAACTACTTTGACTTCTTGCCCACCATTTCCCCACATCTCACTCCTGCAGCCCACTTGCCATTGTCATACTACAGTTACCACCTTTCCTCACCCCTACAACCACACTATACTTATGCCTCCCACAATGAATGTCCTGAGTGTTTCATATGTACCACAGCAGATCCCTCACCTATCTCTAATCACCACCAACTGACCCCTCACCCTCTACCCCTAAATCCTATACCCTCCCTTATCACCTTACCTCCCTCCCCACTCAGCCTCTCAAGAGGCTCTCTCCTCTGAACCCATCACCCTGTCAGAATTTTCCCCAATTAACTATACATAGCATTGAGAACAAACTTGCCCACCTCTACCCCACTATTTCCCAGCTTGAAGTCACCATCTCCCATTTAAACTCTAAAATGTCTACTATTTCTGACACCATACTCCCCCTCGACAAGAATACAATACCACAATCACTTAATCCCAAGGAGTACTCTTCTCCCACGCTCCAATAGAACTGTGCACAACATCCCAAAGTGATATCACTAAATTACTTGCTAGTTATAACACCCCTACTTCCTATACCATTTCCTCTCCTTAAAACACTAAACAACGCGCCATACCCATTTCATCTTCGGACAATACACAATTCCCACCATCTTCTTGACTCGTTCCAAATGCCAGCCACCTACAAATAAGGCTTTGACATAGAGAAACATCATTCCTATCAATGTCAAAAGCCCTGACACCCCATACACCAAAACAATCACGGCAGAGATATATTGTATGCTTCACAACTGCCAATCTACAACTTAACACAAGGAAGAAATCGCTGATACAATCACTCGCCACAACCGTGACCTACTAATCCTCACTAAAACCTGGCTTAGTGACATTTGTCACACAGATTTTTTTATCTTCTGCTCTCTATAATTATTCCAATATCAAGAAAGACAGGCTAGATAGAGTAGGGGGAGGCGTTGACACCTTCTTCAGAAATACACTTCAGTGTGGGGAACTTCCTAGTTGGTCCTTCTCTACATTCAAATGCCTGTCTCTGGAAATTCATTCCAGCACAACTCCCCCGCCCAGGATTAACTTTATCTATCACCCACCTGGTGACAACTCCACCTTTATTGAGGAATTCATTGACTATGCAAGTGACTGATCTTCAAAAGTTGATAAACTGATTCTTCTAGGAGACTTTAACCTTTACTGGGATTCCTTAGAAAACTCAGCTGCCAACTTTCTTGCCATATTTCTCTCAGCTAATAATCTCATATAATTCAACTCTAAACCAACACACTCCAGAGGCTCCACGCTTGGCCTTATTATTTCCAAAAACAAGCTGCTCACAGTAGCTGATTGTATTCCAGTATACTGGGCTGATCACTCCCTTATCCCTTTCTCACTTCACCTCTCTCATGTGGCAAGCCTAGGCCAACCAAAAAGGGCAACTACCTGGTTTTGCATCACAAAGAACATCAACTTCAAAAATTTCAGCAACACCACAAAAGAAGTACTAACCGACATTAGTTCCATCTCTGACTTCAACAACCTGACCACTTGCTGCTTTACTAGTCTATCTATCTTGTTAGACAATGTTGCTCCAATACAAAGCAAGAAGAAAAGACCCACACCTTCTGCCACATGGTTCAACAAATCCCTCTATGAAGAAAGGAAAGATCTAAGAATGCTAAAGAAAAAAGGGTGACAGTCACCATCTGTTATTAATCTTTCCCATCTCCAAATTGCAAGATCACGCTACCACAAACATATCTTTAGTGAAAAATCTAATCACTTTAGAGCTCTCCTTGACTCCTCTAAGAACAGACTAAAGAAACTATTTGACCTAATCAAATACACCAGCAACCCACTAACCTCCCCAACGATCAAATTTAATGACCCACTCAAGAAAGCAGGAGAATTTGTACAATTCTTTGATGCCAATGTCAAATTGCTCCTTGACCACAGTACCTAAGACTACGATTTATTCACAACTTGCTCTCGCGGAGTGCTGATCCTATGCACTTCTCTTTAAATTCGGTAAGAAACTACTGCCGCCTTATCTGAGATGACTAATTATTTAGAAATTCGCGTCCTCAGAGTACGGATTTTTTATACGTCCAATTTTATAAAAGCTTGGAAAGAGATTACTTTGTTTTCATCAGAGGAGCCTATTTGTAAGGCCCCTGTGGTGTTTTCAAGAACTGCCTTATCAGGTTCCAATTGATCACCGAACTTGATCAAATGGACTCTTTAAATATTTGACTGTATGTCCTGACGATGGTCTGACGGATGATTTTGCCAGAACAGACCGAAATGTCGACTGTTACGTCTAATTCCCTAGCATGTGTCGCCTTTGAGGAACTGTTTTCTATTGTGTTAGATTCACTTTCTCTCCACGTATTCATTTGGAATAGATGTCTACCCGTATGATTTGTAGGTTCTTTCATGTACAGTGTTCAGTTGAATATTCATGATATGAACGATTTCCTTAATGTCTAGATTTATTCAAGGTTGAGTTACCAATTGGAGCTTAACACCTAAATAACAAGTTTATTTAAAATTTGACAAAATTTAATAAATGAAATCCCTTGTAGGCATCTTTACTTATTACTAGTCTTTCTGCCCAAGCCTCCAAGGGAGTATTGGGTTTCCCACTGGTCTGTTAATATATTTCTCTATGACCAGCATTAAACCCTGTCCTAAAAAAGGTATTCTACCTTTACTATGCAGTCATTACTTCGTATTACCATTACTACGCAAATTTTAGTTCACAGATGCCATTATCTAACATGCATTTACTTAGCATGTTCCATTACGTAGCCTGCACTTACTACGCATAATGGAGTTACTGTGCAAATTAAAGTTTTGGGGTACAGGGGCAGAGGCGTAACGAAACGTGAGGGGGCCCCCTGCAAAGCACATGGAGGGGGCCCACCTCCCCCGGCGGCGCGGACCACCATCTACCACTTTGCCCTAGCACCCAGAAATCTAGCATATTTTGGTTTGAAACCTCCAACATTTAAATGAAATGCCTCTATATTGTCTTTCTCTAAGTTCTAATGAGAAAGTGCGAAACACTCTTAACATACAAGCTATGCCATTTGTAACAATACTGTCAAAAGCTGAATATTTAACTGAGGCAGCAATCAGAACCATGCCAAGGAGTGATCCTATTGTCTCAGGAACTGCCTATGGCTGCAGAACAAAGAACAACTATGAAGGGTCTGAAATAGAATTGACAATACCTTGAAACTTTGAAAGACCAACCCAAACCTGCAATTCCATAAAAACTCGACTGACAATATACATGAGAAGTACACAAGCTATAACTCAGTATCCTGCGAAAGTCAAGAGAAATAGACCAGTGAATTATCTGCAGCCACACACTAGCGACTGTCAAGGGTTGTGCATAATAATAACATGAACTGAAGAAGCAATTTCAATCATAATGTCTTTATTAGTAAGCATTGCAAAACAGGCCAGCAAACAAGGCCGAGGAAGAAATCTGTTTTGATGCTTCAGAACATTGATGCAGATGTTTGTCTGTTTTAATTTATCATTTCTGTAGTGTAAACAATGCTAAATACAAGATTTAAGGTACACGTATTACAGCAAGCAAGCAACACCATAAATCAGCAGCTCCCAGAGTATCCTGACAACAGCCTCTCAGCCACTCTTTCTCTCTGCCACCATCCCGAAGGAGCACAATCCGCCGGATTCCTGGCCGGCAGGGCCCACGTCTTTTCTGCCACCCTGCTGTCCCCACTTCTCTGCTCCTCTGCTCCTCTACTGCTGCCTCACACCACCGCCACCTCTTTTACTGGTATTTTAATCAGGGCATCACTCTTACAGCTTTCAATTACAAGCTTAGATATTTCTGCCAGTGGGAGTTTTGTTGCTCAAGCTAGTTACTCAGCTACATGTCCGGGGGCCACATGAAGCGAGAGCTACCTTCTATTCCTCCTTACGCTGCTAACGGACGAGCGCTGCTTACCTTGGCATTCAGCCTCCACACTCACCAAACGGTCTCTGCAGGCATCACTGTCTCCAAGAATCCGTCCGTCAGCAATTCCGGGCAGTTTTCGCTTTCAATTCCGCTTTCCGCGTTCTGCCGCGGACGCCATTCTCCCATCCACTGTGCTCTTTGTGTTCTAGACATCTGCTTGGTTCTCCCCCATGGTTAGTGAGGACATCAAAATCATCACGTCCCTCACTGCGTTCTAGTATTCAGTTTTACTTTTGTAAGATGACTATATCCATTTTAGCATGTAAAGATAGAAGTATTTTTCATTCACTCAAAGGCACTGTTTGCTATATTTTCAGTTTTGTGAGATTGATATATGTTATTTGGCATGCAAAGATAATTTTTTTTATTTTTATTAAAGATATGTGAGATTTCTGTTTACAACTTTAATTAATACACAACAGAGTTCATGCAACAATTTTGGAATAAGCTACTGCACCCACATTCCACTGATAAAACAATTTTATCTTAACATGCTACAAAGTATGTAACCAATTCACAAAAGGAAGTTTAAAAAAATATCAATAAATGAGAGAGGTGATGATTTTGGAGTCCCCCTAACCTAGGGGAGGACCAAGCAGGTGCCTTGAACACAAAGAGCATATCATGCTCAATGATTGCGGTGGTCCAATCCTCCTAGGACCACCCCAAGCAAAGTTATGGGCAAAAATACAATGCCAACCAAAGGCCCAGCAAAGCATTATGGGGCGCGATGCTAGAGTTTACTGAATATTATAGTCAGCTGAGCCCAGAGCCAGCCCCTTGAGGAATGTTTTGATATTGGATACTATAATATTCACTGCACCCTAGAATATTGTCCCATAATGCTTTGAAGGGCCTTTGGTTGGGATTGTATTTTTTGCCCATAACTGTGCTTGGGGTGGTCCTAGGAGGGTGGGACCACCACCAATCGTTCAGCATGATGTGCTCTTTGTGTTCAAGGCTTCTGCTTGGTCCTCTCCCTAGGTTAGTGAAGGCATTAAAATCATCACCTCTCTCACTGCTTGCTGTATTTTCATTTTCACTTTCGTGAGATGATAATATGCATTTTAGCATGTAATAATAGAGTTATTTGTCATTTACCAAGGGTACATTGGAAAATGATCAATGTTGCAGAATTTTAGTGGTACTTTCACATCAAATCTCATTCGGGATAAACCACATCCTGTACCACCAAGCAGAGGAAACCCAACAGGGATGGAGAGATGGGAACCAGAACTGTGGCGGGGAGGTCTACGACACGGAGTAACCCATCACAATTCTTAACATATGAGCAGATACCAAAGTAAGAATCAGCTTCACGGAGGAGCCTAGCGCGCAACCAAGATGGCCGCGTAGGTGCGAGGCTCCCGAGGACCTCCGCGACCTCCTGAATTAATCCTGGCGATATCCTGTCCTTGTTGAGGGGACTGTGTCGGGGAACCCGAGCTGAGGCGCCACCCGTTTTTTGGGCTCGAATCGGACCCCGAACACCGGTGGGAGCATCGATCGAAGGTTGCGGCCTTCTCCTTGCCGGCCCCCCGGATTGGAGTAGTGGGGCGATCCGGGGACAAAGTGAATAACAGCGGCGAGCGGGGCTGGGCGACTCGCGTACCCCGCACTTTCACTTTCGCTTTTGCGCCCTCCTTGCTCTCAAGCGGGGTCGGGCTGCGGAGCGGGGTGCGGTGGTGTGGCCTTGTCCAGGCGCCCGGCTGACCCGCCGGCGGTGGGTTGACCCGCGGTTCGGTGGTCACCCCCGCCCCCCCCCTGGCACCCGTGACTTGGTATAGCGGCCCGTTTGGGGATCTTGGCACGACGGTGGAAGAGCCAGCATGTCCACCAAGCAAGATGGCGACCGGGCGAAGGTGAAGACAACCCGCCGTGGCACGGCGCACCAGGCTAACAGTATGGACCGCTACACGCTCCAGAAGGGTTCTCCGGAGACATCGCGGGCATCCCCGGTGGGCCCGACGGAGGCATCTGCTCATCCGGTGGACCTGACCCTCCGGGACGTCATGGGCGCTATCGCAGAGATGAAGGCCTCAGTGGACCAGCGTTTCGACACCTTGGCGCAAAAAATTGACTCGGTCCTGGTGGATGTGAGCCTTGTGAGGGCAGACTTGTCCAAAACAAACGACCGAGTCGACTCCCTGGCCCACACCACAACGAGCCTCACGACGGACGTGGTGGCCCTCCAGAAGGAGGTGCGCCGGCTTGGCCAGGCGAGCGCCCTGATGGACCGGCGACTGGAGGATTCCGAGGGTCGGGCCCGGAGGAATAATGTCCGTATTATTGGTGTGCCGGAGGGACGAGAGGCGGAGGCGGCGGATCTTTTCGTGGAAGAATTGATCCTGACCCATCTCCAGCCCCGGGGGCTGAGTAAGCTTTTTGCGGTGGAGCGTGCTCACCGGGTCCCCGGGGGCAGACCTAAGACCGGTGCCCCGCCGCGGCCTCTCATTGCCCGGATTTTTAATTTTCGGGACAGAGATGCCATCCTTCAGACCTCCAGGCAACAGGGACCGGTCAAGCTGGACAACATGGATGTACATTTCTACCCAGACTTTACTCCGGCGGTCCAGAAGCAGCGACAGAGCTTTCTTGGTGTTAAACGTCGCCTAAGGGACCTAAACCTCAAGTACTCAATGCTCTTTCCGGCTAAGCTGAGGGTGGAGGTGGATGGTCGTACGCACTTCTTCGACCGGCCCGAGGCGGCTGGGGACTGGCTGGACACTCTGCCTGGAGATCGGGGCCGGGGGGGCGGGGGGGGCGCGGCTGGCGAGGAGGGCCCGCCGGATCAGAATTGAGGGGTGACTGAATAGGCCTTGCTCTGGATGTTGTTCCTTCACCATATATTGATTGCGTATGTTCCCCTCCCATGGAGGTCGTGCGGGGTCTGTTGGGGGCTTCCCTCCTCCTCTGGGGGACTAGTTAGTATTTAGCTATGGGGCGACAGGCACACTGCACTTTGGGGGGGCTGTCTGGGCTCATGCAGGGGTGCAGGGAGGGGGGAGTTCTGTTGGGACCGGGGGGTGGGGGGGGTGTGTTGTTTGTTAGCACCGCAAGGCAAACCCGCTACTGTGTTGTTGTTTTTAAGATGCTCGGTGGGGGACGACCGATTGTTTCGACGTATGATGGGGGGTAGGGATTTGACTGTGTTGTCATGGAATGTTAACGGCCTGGGGGATAGGATTAAGCGTGGTGTGGTCCTGCAGTACTTAAAACGTATTTCACCAGATGTTGTCTTCCTGCAGGAGACGCACCTTATAGGTAACACCTTTCATGCAATGAATCGGCGGGGATATCGTTTGGCGGCCCATTCCGGCTTCACTTCGGGCTCGCGGGGGGTGGGTATTATGATCAAGAACTCGCTCCCGTTGGAGATTGACGAGGTGCGCCATGATGAGAGGGGACGCTACACTGTTCTGGTGGGAAGAATGGAGGGTAGAGTGTTTATCTTTATATCAGTGTACGTCCCGCCTGGGTTACAAGCCACCACATTTGCGGACCTGGGGCGCCTCCTTCTGGACCTTCCGAGTGGCCTGCTGGTGGTTGGAGGGGACTTTAATGCGGTGGCCTCTGGGTCTATGGATCGCCATCCCCCTAGGGACCTCCCCCGGGCACAGGCGTGGCTGCCCGGCCTTTTGGACACGCTGGGCCTGGTGGATTGCTGGCGATTAAAGCATCCCGCGTTGCGACAGTACACCTTCCACTCGGGTGCCCATGGTAGCCTCTCGCGGCTTGATTACATCCTTGTCCCGGCAGCCCATGCAGGGAGGGTGGGGGAGGTGCGCCATCTGGCGCGGGGTATCTCAGACCACTCCCCATTGTTGTTGCATTTCGATGTCTTCCCGAGGGGGGATGGCAGGGTGGCCCCAATCAATGCATGGTATTTGCGCGACCCCACCATTCGTGCCGATTTGATCAAATCCTTACAGCGATATTTCGATGAGAATGTGGGGTCGGTCCCTTCGGCCATCTCCCTGTGGGAGGCTTTCAAGGTAGTTCTTAGAGGGGAGGCCCTCTCCTTTATCTCCCATGCCCGGCGGCGCGAGCGGGAGGAGGTGACCTGGGTAGAGGCCGAGATTGCAGAACTGGAGGGTGACCTGGGGAGCGGGGTAACAGACGCCAAGTTGCATGTTCTACACCTAAAGCAGGCGGCCTATCGGGCCCTCGTCACGGAGGCGGCCAGGGGCCTCAGTAGAGAGCAGCAGGGGCGATTGTATGATGTGGGTGACAAGGCTGGCAAATTGATTGCGTGGTTGGATAAGAGGGAGAGAGCGAGCCGCGTGGTGCCTTTGATTGAGAGTGTGGATGGTGCGTGTGTCACTGAGCCGGAAGCCATTGTCTCCTGCTTCGCGGATTATTTCCGCGAAGTCTACTCCCCGGTTTCCCCCTGCTCGGAGGAAGATTCCCATGCCCTGCTTCGGGACATCGCACTGCCCTCCCTTACGGTGGAGGACAGGGATTCGCTGGACGCCCCTCCCACCTCGGACGAAATTGCCTTGGCTATTAGCTCGGTTGCATCCGGCAAGGCCATGGGCCCCAATGGTATTCCCATTGAGCTATACAAGCTACGCCCGGATGTGTTGGCGCCCCACCTGCGCGCGATGTTCCTGGCGGCCCACTCGCAGGGTTCCCTCCCGCCGGACCAGCGTCTGGCCACAATTGTGGTGATCCACAAGGAGGGGAAGCCCCGTGAACGGGTCACATCCTATAGGCCGATTTCGCTCTTGAACGCGGAACCCAAAATCCTCGCCAAGGTGTTGGCCAACCGGTTGGTGGCGTGGTGGGCGATTTGGTCCACCAAGACCAATCTGGCTTTATACCACACCGCAACACGGCGCTCAATCTGCGGCGCTTACACGGGGTGCTCGCGCGTGTCCCATTTGTGCGGGAGCCGGCCATCTTGGCGTCCTTGGACGCCACCATGGCGTTTGATACGCTTGAATGGCCATACATCTGGGCGATGCTGGCGAAATTTGGGTTTGGCCCGGGTTTCATTAGCTGGGTCAAATTGCTATATTCGGGCCCATTGGCGCAGGTGGTGGTGAATGGGCGAGTCTCGGCCCCATTCGCGCTGGGGAGGGGCACGCGACAGGGTTGCCCCCTGTCGCCTCTCCTGTTTGCCCTGGCCCTGGAGCCCCTGGCGGAGTGGCTGCGGTGGCACCCTTCTATCCGTGGTCTCCGCTGGACCCCCGAGCATGAGGACCGTGTGTCCCTCTATGCTGACGATATCCTTCTGTATCTCGCCTCCCCGCGTAAATCACTGATCGTCCTGGTTGATGTTTTGCGCTCATTCGGTCGCAACTCAGGCCTGGTCATCAACTGGGCGAAATCCTGTGTCTATGTGCTTTCCGGGGAGGCTCCGGTCCTACCACGGGACTGTCCGATCCAGATTGCCTCCCAAGGTTTTCGGTACCTGGGTATATACATCACTCTTGACCCGGAGGCCCGCTATGAGCGGAATTTGCTACCCCCCCTCCAGCGCTTGAAGGAGGACGTGGTGCGCTGGCGGCGTCTGCCGCTTTCGCCGCTCGGCCGAGCGGCCTTGTTCAAAATGATGTCCCTGCCGCGCTTCCTATACGCCCTCCAGAATACTATGGACTTGGTCCCGGCACGCTACTTCCGTGAGGTGGAGGGCCTCCAGCGGCGCCTGTTCTGGGACGGGAGGCAGCGCATTGCTCTGGCTAAATTGACGCTCCCGTGGTACGATGGGGGGGTCGCCCTCCCGGACATTAAACGGTATTACTGGGCCTCCCAACTAGCTGCAATTAATCATGGCCTTTACGGGCCCGCCTTGAACCCGGCATTTGAGATGGACAAGATGCTCCTGCCCGGTGGCGATTACAATCGAGCGCTCTACTCTGGCGCGCCCGACTCCCGTTTGACGGGACCGACGCGTGTCATGGTGCGTGTCTGGCACGCGGCTAATGCAGCTATGGGGTGGAAGGACCGTTTGACCCGGGCGTCACCGCTGTATGCGTCTGAGAGGTTGGGCTCCCTGTGGACGTCGAAGGGCTTCGAGAAGTGGGACACGATCGGAATCAGCACGGTGGGAGATCTCTGGACGAGGGGGGGATTCAAAACCTTTGAGACGCTGCAGGCGGAGTTTCAGCTGCAGGGCAGTGAGTACTTTCGGTACCTACAAGTCCGCCATGCGCTGGGCTCCGTCTTCCCGGATGTCGCATCCATTCCGGAGTCTTCCCCCCTGGAGGACAGAGTGCTAGATGGCCATGTCCCGGACAGCACGATCTCCCTCATATACAAAAAACTGATCAACGATAGATCGTGCCTGCTGACTAGTCTCCGCGAGGCTTGGGTTGCCGACGGGCTGGAGCTGGACGACGAGGATTGGATTTCCGCGGTGGCCTCTCCGAAAGAGGTGGCCATCCCGGCTCGCCTTCGTTTCGTCCAGCTCAAGATCCTTCACCGGGTTTATGTGACGGGGCCAAGGCTTCTACGTATGGGTTTTGCTGGTGACGGAATGTGTAAGCGTGGCTGTGGTGCGTTGGCGACTTTCATGCATATACTGTGGGAGTGCCCGAAGGTGGAGCGATTCTGGCGTGGTGTGCATGAGGTTCTGCGTGTGGTTACGCGTGTCGCGCTGCTGCCTGAAGCGAGGAGATGCTTGCTGAATGTATGGGAACCAAATGACTATTCGGTCCCGCAGACGCGGTGGGTGACTCTGGGATACATGATAGCTAAGCGTGATATTGCTCAATTGTGGGGATCCCAGAGGCCCCCTGCGGTGTCGGCCTGGAAAGAGCATATGGATTGGTGTATGTTTCGTGAAAAGGTGGTGTATGTGGCGAGGGGTAAGCCTGGGGCGTGGGTGAAACTCTGGGGCCCCTGGAACGCCTACCGCGGGGGTATTTGTGAGCCGCCACTGCTACCGGCTGCCTCGCCTGCTCCGTCTCCCTAGACGGCCCCCCTCCCTCGGCCGCGGGCGCGCGGTCCCCCAGTCCCTGATCTACTCCCATTCCCCTCTTCAGAGTTCTGCTGCTGGTTGGGATCCCCCACTTATGGAGCACGTGTTGTCACTTTGGATCGCGGGTTGCCTTGCGGGTGTGGTTTTTTGGTGTTGTTTTGTTTCAAGAAAAGGGAACCGTACTGTGGGCATGGAGCTGTGTGGCCTGCACCATTGATTACTCCTGTTTCACTGCTCTGCACTGCCGAGAGACTTTTACTGTATGTATGCAATATGCTTTTGTCATTCTAGCGGCCGGCCGGGTGGTTGTAGGCCCATACCTGTAACTTTTACAAACTGCAATAAACGGTTTAAAAAAAAAAAAAAAAAAAAAAAAAAAAAAAAGAATCAGCTTCACCACAGAGCTCCAAAAAGACTTTATTAGCGCAAAAAGCAGAAAAGTCACACCACCTGCGTCCCCAAAACCAGCAGACACAGACCACCCACGACCAAATGATAATGGGCCATAAAGGTGTGCAGTTCACTCCAAGTAGCGGCCTCGCAGATCTCAGCTA
Source organism: Triturus cristatus (assembly GCF_964204655.1). Taxonomy (NCBI): domain Eukaryota; kingdom Metazoa; phylum Chordata; class Amphibia; order Caudata; family Salamandridae; genus Triturus; species Triturus cristatus. The sequence goes on from NW_028187395.1 coordinate 295,752, forward strand.
TAGATGCCCCCTGAAAACAAGCCCAGGAAGCAGTCATACCCCAAGTCGATCTCCCCTGAACCGACCCAAGCACCTGTACTCCACTGGGCTCATCATAAGCCGCCCTAATAGCCCATCTCAACCACCTACTGAAAGTAGAACCAGAAGGCTTCAGACCCAGGCCCGCCAGGCCAAAAGTCACAAAAAGAAACTCCACCTTACGAAACGGCCGGGTACAAACCAAGTACACCCCTAGAGCCTGCTTAACACCCAAACTGTGCAGCCGCACCTCATCCTCAGACTGTGGATCAGGACACAACATGGGCAGAACCAGATCCTCCGAGCAGTGAAACGAGAAAGACCTTGGGGACAAAGGAAGGATTAGTTCGGAGAACCACTCCGATCTGGAAAGAACCTCAAAAAGGGCTCAAAGCAACAAGTCCAACTCCCAAACCCTTCTGTCTGAGGACATAGCAACCAGGAAAAGCACCTTGATCATCAACAAATGCAGAGACACCTCCTCAAAGAGGCTCAAATGGAGAAGACTGAAAAAGCCCTCAGCACCAATGGAAGATCCCAACCCAGCACCAAGGACTTAATCATAGCTTTCTTGAGAAAACAACTCTTCAACAGCCGGGACTCTAAAAGCACAACAGACTCACAGGCCGTCCCCAAAAGGCTCTCACTGCAGCCCACTGAGCCCGCAAAGAGGAAACAGCCAGAACCAACTCTAACCCATCCTTGAGGAAATCCAAGACAGGCACAGATTCCACCTCCGAGGCAGACCAGCCCCTATCCGCACACCAACCCTGAAAAGACACCCAATGCCGGGCATAACATTTAAGGGTAGAAGGGCGACAGGACTGTTGGATAAACTGAGTCACCGCAGGAGAACATCTCATAGTCACGAGGTTCATCCTGTCAACAGCTAGATGTAACCGGATCAGACAATCCCGGGACAAAGGAGGAAACAACAGGGGACAGGGATCCACCGGCAACAGCCAGCGAGGCCCCAGCACCAACTTTAACACAGAGGAAACCAAGGCCTCCTGCTCCAGGCTGGTGCCACCAGGATCACCAATGCCTGGTCCAACTTGACCTTCAGACGGACCCTCTAAATCACAGCAATCGGAGGGAACTCATACATCAAGCACCCCTCCCCCTGAAAGGATAGAGCCTCCAAACTGAGTCCAACTGACTCAAAGCGCAAAACTTCTCCCTCAAGGTGTTCTCCGGGATCGCAAACAGGTCCACCACTGGTACCTCAAATGTCCTCATGAGCACTCCAAACACCCCCTGATCCAATCACATCTCCGACAGGGAGGGAAACAAAATGCTTAAATGATCAGCTTCTGAGTTCAATACCCCTGGCAGATGTAACACCCTCAGAAACAAGTTCAACTCTGCCCACTGATAAATCTGCTGCGCTAACAAGTTGAGGGAAGCCACCTTCGCACTCCCCTGGTGGTTGACATAACATACCACCACCATGTTGTCTGTTCGCAACAGTACACCCTGCTGCAGAGCCCAAGGAAGAAAATGCACCCAAAAAAGAAGTCCTGGGGTAACCCCCAACACGACACTCCTCTGGAAACCTCATATAGTCATTATTTTGACTGACCTAGAGCACCCGAGAGTCTCTGCTCAACACGGGATTTGTGGAAGGAAGGGACACCCTGGCCACGTCTCATACCACGAAAGGGATGAGCGGCCATCTTAGACTGAAAGCCTACTCAAATGCCTGTTTATATGCAGCAAACTTTCCCTTCTGCGATAAGCGGACCGGAGCCAACAACTTTTTGTCCTCTGCCGTTTTCTTTATCAAAGCCTCCAATGGTTCCCGAAACAGTTTGCAGCCCGTGAAAGGAATCTTCATGAGCGCAGTCTTCTGCGCCGCTTCAGCCTTCCAAGGTATAAGCCACAATTGTCTCCTAGTTGCCACCAAGGCACCACCCGCCATAGCTGAAGCACTAAGGGAATCAAAGGATAAGTCAGCCAAGAAATGCAACTGCTGTTCCAACATTGTCAGGGACTCAGAGGGATCCTCCTCCTGCGACAGTTGCTCTGAAATAAACTGACAGTCCTTCAGCAGAGACTGAACCAGAAAACTAGTGTAAGTGGCTGAACGAACAGAGAGGTTGGAAGCCGCAAAGGACCTTTCAAAGGCCCTTCACCTTCTTGTCCCCAAGATCAGGAGGTACTACATCCTCTGAAACCACCAGGGTTTGCAACGCCAGTCCAGCCAATAGAGAATCCACCTTTACCACTGAGGGGAATTCCTCTGAAAACCCCTGCAAAGGATATATTTTAGCCAGAAACCTGGGAAAGGCATGTTTATCTATATCCTTCCATTCTCCTTCTAGTACATTGCATACTGATTTATGAACAGGAGACATTCAGGTTCCTGCCTCTGATAATTGGCGAAGAAGTCCTCTGACTCCTCGCCCTCTAAGGGATCAGGGAACCCCAAACTGTCCCGCACATGTTGAAGGATATTGTGAAGGTCCGCTCCATGAATAAACCGACCCTTCACTTCCTCATCCGAATCCTCCTCAGGATCAGGGGCAACAGGGGCATCCAACTTCTGCCTTTTAGGCCCTTTGGACTCCCTAGCCAGAAAGGCCGCAGCCACAGCGGCCTCAATCATCTTTTGCACGTCAGCCAAGGAAGGTGCAGTGGAGGATCCAGCAACCACCTCGTCTGCCTACCAGTGCTTACAATTCTCTGACCGTTTAACATCATCCATGATGAGTCAAACCCAGAGGCAGCCCCTCCAATACCTATAGCCAGACCACTCATTATCAGAAAAACCAGGACCAATCCAAAACATCCACCCAGATGTCCAACCAATTAAAATAAGGCAGGAGAAAACACCCCAGGCGGCAGCCAATCACAGAATCTAAAAATTCCAGAAAGCAAGTGGACTTTCAATACCCCTTCTCCCCTCCATGTATGTGGCAGAGTTCAGGAAGAACAGTAATGCACAGACACTCCATCAAGTAAGCAGACTGCCAAACATGACAAGATCCTACAATGCCCATTTTCTAATGTAATGCCTGAGACCACTGGCATCTCACCACTCAATCAGAGTGGGAGGGCCAAGAACGTCAGCGATCCCCTCCCCTCGAACCAATCTGTTGTGATGTACCAGACTTAGCTGAGGAGTATCTTTGTAGTTTCTTGTAGTTTTTTGTAGTTTATTTTTTAAGTATAAGTTACAGGTTGGTGTCCATGTAAAGCAGCCCCACGAGGAGCACTTTGCCTGCTGCTCAGCCTGTTTTCAACTGTCACACCACACACCTCACCACATACACACCCAAACATTCCATGCATCTCCATCACATCGACATTCCCCTCAGAACACTCACATTAGCTGAGCAGCTAGGAGCAAGGTAACCTAGGAGAAAGATTAGTACATAGGTAGGATATAGCACAATCACAAACAAGTGAGCCCCGTGCTCCCCGAGCCCCAGCCTTGATAAACCGGCCACTCTCTTAAGCAGCCGCGAACTACCGCCACCGGAGATAGACTTCACCTCCAATCTGAGGACTCAGCGATCCCGCTCATACTGGACTCTTGCCTCCTACCCCCACTGTAAGTGGCTGACGCCCAGTGCCCCTCTACTTCGAAGAGGGGCCTCCCTGCCAGGCCCCCGGCGTGCTGGTACAGTGCTGCTAAAACAAATCCACACTACGCCACACCAGGAAGTCCCGCTGAAGCAGGGACCTCACCAGCAAGCGCGCTCAGGGCTCTTAGCCACCTCCCCCAGGAACACCTTAGGTGCCTGGAAGGGGAGAAGGGCAGTCATACCCATACTTGAGAATTGAACAGTCCTGCTACATCACAGACTACTATTAACCTAGAAAAGAACAGTCGTTACAGCAAACCGTTCACACTTACCCAATTCAATGAACCGGAGATTAACAGAGAGTTCATCACTTGCCTAAACTGCAGAAAAAAACAACACAATGTGGTTCAGTAGGTCCGGTGTTATGTGTCACAGGATATGAGAGTGGCCTGGAGGGTAGGGATGGGACCATGGAGATTTTTTGCTTGGGATTTCTGTGGGGAGGAGCTATTGCTCATATGTTAACGACTGTGACGGGGAGGTCTGATGAGGAGGTAATAAGAATGGACATGAAGCGTTTGAGAGCCAGATCTGGTTTGTTCTTTACAGGGGGCTTGGGTCTCATTAACAGATGAGTAACAGCACAGCTTTTATGGTTGTGTCTGCCTTTCAAAAGTGATTGCGGTAACATGCGTGCACAGGCCTATTTATCTACCGGTGACGACCTCTAGACATAAAAAGGGATCGCCATGAATACATCCGAAAGGCCTCACAGGGACCCCATGGAGAGGGCAGCGGAGACTGAGACAGGGTGAGATAGAGGCATGTGGCGATGCAGCATTTAAATGGCCAGAACGTCACTTCCTGTTACCGTGGGGTGTCTCCAGCTCTGCCTGAGTCGTGCAGCAGCCCTCAGTGCTTACTGGAATGTTACTTTTTGGTATATCACAGATGTGTTTTCTTCATAGAAAGGGGCTGGTCAGCTTACAGATGACCCAGTTTCAACCTTTTTAACCAAACAAAGTTTTATTAAAAAACCCAGATTTTACTGTGCTGATAAAAGCAACTTGGTGTAGCTTTTGCTGCTACGATTTAATACTTTAGTATTGATATGTACGTTTCCTGCTGGTGTGTTAAACCACCATCAAATCACAAACGTGTCACATTCCCACATCCTTTAGGTCAAGGTCAATGGTGGGCACTCCCTTCTTAATGCCCCTTGTCTGGGCCATTCTCAAGGCTAAGGAAAAGAGGGTGTTGTCTAAGGAGGTCAGACTTCAAGTGCATCTAATGGCCTTGCTACAATGATGGGGCACAACAATCAAGGTGATGCAACAAGTCTTCAGTTTGCCTTCAAAGGGACACATCCAAGCTGTTCGTTGGCACCCGGTCAAGGGGACGAATCCACTCTGTTAAAAAACAAGGGGTACTCCATGCACCCATGTCCTCCTCTTGTTCCCCCAGGAAGTCTTCACATCTCCCCAAACCCCCATGCACCCGCTGTACAAACACACACATGGACTTCACTGAATCATTTTACCAGTTTTTCGGCATTTCCGCGTGAAGTCCCTACATTCTCCTGTGACATCTACAGGCTGCACTATGGAGACCAGGGACTTGTGTAAGAAGCAATTAATAGTTTGGGGAGAGTATATATTCTTAGCGCTGTGCAAGATGAAACTCCACAATTATACATTCTTCCCCAATATCGCGTTTAGTACTGACAGGCAGCCTAGCTGGTTTTGCTGTCTGTCGAAGTGTTCTGTGTAACTCTGCGGGATCTCCCTGCCCACGAGCAAGTAAGAGCGCAGCATATTATTTTTTACTCCATTAGGCTGTCTAGCACCTGTCAATGTGTTTGTGACAGAGAAAAGGCAGCACCTCTGTTCTTGAAGCAGCACCTCTGTCCTAGAAGATAGATATAGAAAACTAACACAGACCCGAGACACAGGAGACAGTCCAGTAGATTGGACTGAAGAAGAAAGATCTCACAGAGCCAAAGGGAGTTATGGTCCTATAGCGTTGGACAAGGAGCAGAGAGGGAAGTTGTGTGTGAGACGTTATCAGACTTATTATGAAAAGGTTCTGATGGGACAGAGTACGTGTGATCATGTCTTCACCATGGAAGATTCTGCTAAGAACTTTTTGCAAGATTCTGTACAAGTGATTCCAACTGTGTATTATGTGTGTGAAAAGAATGCCTATGTCAGGTTTTTATTTATTTTTTATTTTTATTTTATAAAATTTTATATAGCACAAACCACATCCTGAGGGATATCAGAGCGCTTTACAAAAGGAAGGAAGGGAGAGTACTATTCCAGTAACGATATCAAGTAAAAATGCCAACCAGTAGTAGTCACAAAAAAAAAATCACATACAAGTGATACACAACAGAAGGGAGGGAGAATACAGCTCCCGTAACGATATCAGATAAGAATTCCAAACAATTAAAGACACAATAATCACAGACAGGTGGTACACAGCGAGTAGTGAAATAAACAGGGCAATTACAGGCTGCTACGGGGGCAAGCCTTACATCTGAAGGGGCAGAGAGCAGAAACACAGGATGGAAAAAAGGATGTAGAGTCAATCAACATCTGTTGTAGGATCAGTGGTTGCGCGCGAATGCACATCGCCCAAATTAAGGTAAGAATTTGTTCATTAGAAACTTTTGGCTTCAAGTTTGAAAGCGGTTATTGATGATATTCTGTGCAAATCCGGTGGAAGAGAGCTCCAGATCTTTGGTGCAGCACCTGAAAAAGCTCGACGACAGGTACTCTTTTTATTCATGATACGTGTTTTCAGGAGGAAGTTGTTAGCGCTTCTTGAAGGTTGCTTGCGAATTGGTATGGTACGTGTTACTTGGGAATTATTTTCCCAAAGATTCATCATGCAGAGGATTTGGAGCTTTTGGAGGAAGGACAGCACTCAAGAGTGAAAAGAGCTGAGAGTAGTGATTGGAGATGTCTTTGGAGCAATGATACTGAGTTTGGGTGTGGTTTTGAATGATGTGAAGATCGGACGATTGGCGACTGTAGTTGATGAGTTGTCGATGAATACAGCAAAGTCCCTGTTACTTGTGGATGGAGAGATGTTATCAATAAGGACAATGGTTTTGCAGAACCGCCTTGCTTTAGATGTATTATTAGCAAAAGAGGGCGGGGTCTGTAAATTACTGAAGGTCCAGGAATGTTGCACGTATATTCCAGACAGCAGCAAGGATCTGGAGAAATAGATAAGCAACATTACTACGATCCATCATGAGATAGACGACTTGACTGAAGAGGTTGTGTGGGAAAAAGTTGGTAAAGGATTTAGGGGCATATTATCAAGCACGGCGTTAAAATTATCACTGCTTTAGCGGCAGAAAACTGCAGCTAAAGTGGCAATAAAGGGCTTGATAATATGACGCAGAGAATTCCAATAGAAGCCCATGTTGACACCAGAACATGGGCTTCTATGGTAATTCTCAAGGGCATATTATCAAGCCCATTATCGCCGCTTTAGTGGCAGTTTTCTGCCGCTAAAACGGCGATAATTTTAACGCCGTGTCTTGATAATATGCCCCTTAGTCGAGTGGGAATCTCCCTGCCCACGAGCAAGTAAGAGCGCAGCATATTATTTTTTACTCCATTAGGCTGTCTAGCACCTGTCAATGTGTTTGTGACAGAGAAAAGGCAGCACCTCTGTTCTTGAAGCAGCACCTCTGTCCTAGAAGATAGATATAGAAAACTAACACAGACCCGAGACACAGGAGACAGTCCAGTAGATTGGACTGAAGAAGAAAGATCTCACAGAGCCAAAGGGAGTTATGGTCCTATAGCGTTGGACAAGGAGCAGAGAGGGAAGTTGTGTGTGAGACGTTATCAGACTTATTATGAAAAGGTTCTGATGGGACAGAGTACGTGTGATCATGTCTTCACCATGGAAGATTCTGCTAAGAACTTTTTGCAAGATTCTGTACAAGTGATTCCAACTGTGTATTATGTGTGTGAAAAGAATGCCTATGTCAGGTTTTTATTTATTTTTTATTTTTATTTTATAAAATTTTATATAGCACAAACCACATCCTGAGGGATATCAGAGCGCTTTACAAAAGGAAGGAAGGGAGAGTACTATTCCAGTAACGATATCAAGTAAAAATGCCAACCAGTAGTAGTCACAAAAAAAAAATCACATACAAGTGATACACAACAGAAGGGAGGGAGAATACAGCTCCCGTAACGATATCAGATAAGAATTCCAAACAATTAAAGACACAATAATCACAGACAGGTGGTACACAGCGAGTAGTGAAATAAACAGGGCAATTACAGGCTGCTACGGGGGCAAGCCTTACATCTGAAGGGGCAGAGAGCAGAAACACAGGATGGAAAAAAGGATGTAGAGTCAATCAACATCTGTTGTAGGATCAGTGGTTGCGCGCGAATGCACATCGCCCAAATTAAGGTAAGAATTTGTTCATTAGAAACTTTTGGCTTCAAGTTTGAAAGCGGTTATTGATGATATTCTGTGCAAATCCGGTGGAAGAGAGCTCCAGATCTTTGGTGCAGCACCTGAAAAAGCTCGACGACAGGTACTCTTTTTATTCATGATACGTGTTTTCAGGAGGAAGTTGTTAGCGCTTCTTGAAGGTTGCTTGCGAATTGGTATGGTACGTGTTACTTGGGAATTATTTTCCCAAAGATTCATCATGCAGAGGATTTGGAGCTTTTGGAGGAAGGACAGCACTCAAGAGTGAAAAGAGCTGAGAGTAGTGATTGGAGATGTCTTTGGAGCAATGATACTGAGTTTGGGTGTGGTTTTGAATGATGTGAAGATCGGACGATTGGCGACTGTAGTTGATGAGTTGTCGATGAATACAGCAAAGTCCCTGTTACTTGTGGATGGAGAGATGTTATCAATAAGGACAATGGTTTTGCAGAACCGCCTTGCTTTAGATGTATTATTAGCAAAAGAGGGCGGGGTCTGTAAATTACTGAAGGTCCAGGAATGTTGCACGTATATTCCAGACAGCAGCAAGGATCTGGAGAAATATATAAGCAACATTACTACGATCCATCATGAGATAGACGACTTGACTGAAGAGGTTGTGTGGGAAAAAGTTGGTAAAGGATTTAGGGGCATATTATCAAGCACGGCGTTAAAATTATCACTGCTTTAGCGGCAGAAAACTGCAGCTAAAGTGGCAATAAAGGGCTTGATAATATGACGCAGAGAATTCCAATAGAAGCCCATGTTGACACCAGAACATGGGCTTCTATGGTAATTCTCAAGGGCATATTATCAAGCCCATTATCGCCGCTTTAGTGGCAGTTTTCTGCCGCTAAAACGGCGATAATTTTAACGCCGTGTCTTGATAATATGCCCCTTAGTCGAGTGGGAAGTTGGTTTGCCAATCTGGGGAAAGGGTTCCTTGGCTTTATGTTAAGACCACTCATTATTGTTGTGGTTTGTGTGGTTTGCTTGTGGGGATTCATCAGAGCCTATAAGTGGTATAAAGGAAACAGAGTTGAGAGAGCTCCTAGAGCGAGTGAAGTGCGAATGGCCAGACTGCAGGACAGTCACTATCAGAATCTTAAGAATATGGAGAGACTCCAACGGGGGAGGATAGCAACAAGTACTGTTTAGGTCGGTTCTTTCTCCAAGGGAATTGTGAAATGGTGTGATGACAATAGTCATCAAAGGGGGGAACTTATAGAGCGCCATGTTATTCTGAAATTTGTAGGGGTGCACCATAATCACCGTTAGTCCGCACCCATATATTTAATGGAATTTTATTAACGTGTGACTTAGAAATGTATTACTAAAATCTGCTTATAATAGTACAAATAGGAATGTAATCATGCCATTTATGAAGTTCAATGTAGTGTTTAAATGAAAATGTATTTTAGATAACGCATAATGATTGGTTTTTGTATAATGTGATGTATTAGGTTTAAACGTGCACCATATTAAATTGGAATTAGAAGAGTGTTTAAATTGTGTAAAGGCCTGATCGCATACACGTTTAAGAGAAAGGCCTGTTTGTTTCTTATGTTAGGTAAATATTGTAGGCCGAAATGTTTCCCTTGGTAAGGATTTGGATTTCAGAGGTGTAGAGAGTCTCAGAGAAGTGGAAAGTTTCTCGTTCCCATGTTTCTGTTGCAGGTGCAAGGACACTAAGGGGCATATTATCAAGGCAGGCGATGAAATTATCGCCGCATTAGCGGCAGAAAACTGCCGCTAAAACGGCGATAATGGGCTTGATAATATGCTCTATGGAATTCCAATTGAAGCCCATGTTAGATGTGAGGGACATCTAACATGGGCTTCAATTGGAATTCCATAGAGCATATTATCAAGCCCATTATCGCCGTTTTAGCGGCAGTTTTCTGCCGCTAAAGCGGCGATAATTGTATCGCCTGTCTTGATAATATGCCCCCTAGCTTGTTAGTGAACTAACTCTTTGTTTCAGGAGTTAGGATGGCATGAGAAGCCAACATGGGAGTATACCGGAATGCAGGGATGATACTTTCGGTGGGGAAAGTGCCTGGGACCCAAGGACGAGTAAACCGTCATTGGAAGGGAGGCAAGTTTCAGTGGAAAACTACTGGGAGAAGACCTGGCTGGAGAGGTGTGCCGGAGGGCGTGTTCTACGTTTTTGGGATTTTGAAATAGGGACAATGCCCCGTGGGTTGAGCAGTTGAGGATTAGATGGGAAGCAAGGAGCATCTTAGGACGAGCTCTGACAAAGTGAGTGCACTTCTAAGGGAGCCTTCACTTCTGACACCTTTTATCCTCTTGCCTGGGAAAAATGCTAAGTAGGAATGTCAGCTTAGAAATAGAGTAGGGATAGACTAATTGATTTCTTTTTAGGTTAATGACTTCTAACATAGAGATTGGAGCCGTTATTGCTTGTCTAATGATTCTAGAACTGACTATCCTCCTTATTCTGAATCAGATGAGACTCCTACGTAGACTCTTTTTTGTATTAGCGCCCATTTATTTTCTTAACCTCGTGCTGAGGTGCTTGTATGTGCAATTATTTTTAGCTTTGTAATAAATCCCTAAAATTTGAGATTCGGAGTCAGTGTCCCTTTAGAGTCCAAATTCTATTTCCTTTGATTATGTGTTAAATATTGGATTTCCTCCCCTCTACACTATTTAGCAGATAAAAAGATAGTTTCAACCTGAGAGGATTCTTGATGATGGTAAGACAGATAAGAATTTGGCTTTAGCAAGATCTTTCATAATTTGTTAGGAGCTTTGCATGACCTAGCAAAGCATTCCCTAAAATGTTTACTGTCATTGGGGTCTTATAAAAAATTACACACATATAATAGAGCAACTTTAAATTATAATCCGTTGCCTCCGTTTTATCAAGATAGTGTACTCACAACCTTAGTTATTCCTTCCTTCTAGTGCCATGTGAATGATTGTAATTACCCCGTATCGTTGACAATTTTTTTTATTGAAATGCAGTGGCTTCTGGGTCTTCAAATTGCCAGATGCAAACTGTTTGTAGCCAGACAGCCTGCCAGTGCCCTCTAATAACAAGCAGAGGTAATGCATCGGTTTCCCCTACGGATGGATAATAAGCTGTTTTGGTCGAGCCTAGAGCAGCGCGTGGAGGCATCTTGTACCCAGGGTATGGATATTCAGCACACCCATCGTTTTTGATTGGCTTCTTCCTGTGTTTTTCAAAACTCCTTTATTTCCATTTGCTTACAGCTGTCCCACTTTCTGCTAGTTTAGCGACACTTTGGCGACTAGCCCTGTTTCATGCATTATTAATATTTTAATGCAGATTTATTTAGCGCAAACTCAACCCGAAGGTATTGAAGCACCGGTTACGTTACACAGGAATACATTCAGGCACAGGGAAATTAAGTGATTTGTCCAGAATCACATGATGTGGACGCGGGGCTCGAACCTTGGTTTCCAGCACCAAATTCGGCAATCTAGCTGTCAGACCACATCCTCTCCCGATATATGAAACCAGCTAGGAACGCTCCATGTTGACGGTGAATCCCAGGCGGCCCTGAGACCATTGCCTGGCAGACATGTGACGTTAATCCCAATAGAAGTGGGTTTTTTTCAATTTTATAGTTGCTTCTCAGTTAAATGGTATGATGTAACTGTAAATGTTAAGAGGCAGATTTACAAGCCCCTGGCAACACTTTTGCGCTGCCGATGCGTCACTTTTGTGATGCAGCAACAGTGTAAAAATTCAGGCAATTTACAACGGGACACATCTTGGGAGATGCGTCACGTTGTAAAGCCCTGCGTCACATTTTACCTGAGTCAGGTATAATGTATGCAGGGCGGGCGTTCCCAAACAAGAAAAGCTTGTAAAAGTGACGCAGTGAAATCTACAAGATTTCACTGCTTCACTTCTAGGACGCCACTGCATCAGGACCTTATGCCTGCTTTAAGCAGGTGTAAGGAGTGACGCAGTGTAGTGGGATTAGGCCTCAAAATGCATTTGCGTCGTGCTTGCGACATGACTCCAGCAATGCGTGACTTTTGCCCCAACCGATGCGCCAGAATTTCTGACACATCTGTGGTGGCGCAAGGGTTTCTCAGGGTGGCGCAGGGAAAGTGACACATCTCTACAGATGCATCACTTTCTAGTAAATCTGCCCCTGAGAACGAAGGAAGGCAGGCAGGTACATACTGCACACACACACCAAGTTGATATCGAAGCCCGGGCGGCCCCAAGGCTACTGTTCTGCATGGAGACTTCTTTTACCCACCCATCTAAAAGCTGCTCTATCCCTCCCCCACCCCTCAAATCCCTGACACTGCTGTGAGTAATGTGGTACCAGCTGCCATCAGCCGTAGACGCAGCCAGGGCCTTGAATTGTACTTTCCCCGGTGCCCTTCCTGCAGGCCCATCTCGTATTTTCTACCAGACCTGTGCTTCTCTTTCTCTCAAAGCCCTCGCTGTCTGGCAATGAACGGTTTATCTGCTTAAATATGGGTAAACCAAGCCCTATTTACAGCTGCTTTCCTTGCTTCTGGTGCACAGACATAATATCGAGGTATTTTTCGACCTACAGAAATATTGAGTTTTAAATATCGTAGGGACAGAATATCGACATCAAGAATATCGGTGACCAGAATATCGACCATAAGGTAAGAAATAGAGGGGCATATTATCAACGGCCAGAGATAATTATCGCTGGCCGTGCTTAGCGATAAATTTCTTATTGTAGGCTATCTCTGGAATTTATCCCCATAGTAGCGCGTTATTAACAACGCGTTTCTCCAGGGCGATAAAAATTCCAGAGATAGTGAGGTTATCGCCGTTTTTCAGGGAACATCGCTGGTTTTCCAGCGATGTTCCGTGCAAAACGGCGATAACCTTGCTGATACGACCCTGTGGTCATATCAGCATCATCCACCCCCTATGTCAAACATCGGTGTCAGGATTTTAGCAGACGTTAGATTTTGGCAAAAAATCGGACGTCTGCTAAAATCCCATGGGCTGCCTCGTAAATATCGCGATGTGAACATCAGCGATATTTGCAAGGTAGTCCATCCGGGGTACGCCCAGTGATGCCCACTTTGCATCTCATTAGAGATGCAAAGTGAGGCGTTGGGAAAAAGTGTGCTAACATGCGATTATGCATGTTTGCACCCTCTTGTAATTAGGGCGTTAGTTTTATCTCCGCTTTTTTGGCTTTTTAAGCCAAGAAAGCGGAAATAAAGCCCTTGTAAATATGCCCCATAGTTTTTGTTACTATCGAAGTTCGTAATATCGTTAGCACAAATATTGTTGTTAATAATATCGATGTTTATGTTAGTGTTATGTATTTTAGTATGTATTTTATATGTATGTTTTCCAAATTTTTTGTTACTTTTTGTATATTTTTTTAAATATATGATTAAAGCTTTAGAAGTTACTATTTTTTTTTAAAGTAAATTTAGCATTTTAGTTCCGTAGCGGGTTGTGGGTTTATAGGGGAATAGGGTGGGAAGTAATTTAACTGTAATTAGGTAATTACTAATGTTCGAGGCATATGAGCTGCAGATTACACACTTGTGCGTAGATTGCCATCTGGTGTTGGGCCCGGATGTTTGCAGTTGTTTTTCCTCTTGGAAAGTCTTTGGAAGTCACGAGGTCGGTGACTCCTCCTTTGGATCGTATTGCGCATGGGCTTCGGCTCCATCCTCAGATTGTTTTTTTCCGCCATCGGGCTCGGATGTGATCTTCGCGCTCCGGTTCCGAACAGCTTCCAGTTCGACGATCGACGCGCAATCCTCACCCCAACTCGCGGTATTGTTTTCAATCGCGATCTCTCCACTCGACGCGCCTCTCATCGGCAAAAACCTTCGATTCCGGTTGTCGACGACGGCCTTCGGGCCTACCCAAGCTCCGGTCCTGGCTAATGGAAAGGACTTCCTTCAAAAAGTGCCCTCGATGTGGGTCCAAGATCCCCCACACCGATCTCCACGAAGTATGCAATCTCTGCCTCTCCCCTGAACACGAGGCTCGAGATTGTCCGGCGTGTAAGTCCTTACGGTCCAAGAAAACCATTCGAGACCGAAGGGCCAGATGAACCATGGCACACTCGTCGACGGCGATTCCGGACGACATCTTCGGGGAAGGTGTCGACGCTCCAGAAGAACACGAGGGACTCGTCAGCACCTTCGAAGCCGACGATTTAGATGTGGAGGACATCACTCCGGCACTGAGGGTCGTGAGTACTAATCTACCCCCCCAACACCCTCACCATTACCGAAAAAGGCTTCGGTCACGCCTTCGCCTCCGGGCCTAAGCAAGACCAAAGACACTGCTTCCCACACTGCACCTTCGGGCCCGGTAAAGAAGCCGATTAAGCCATCCGGCGGCACGGACTCGAGCCAGCCCACCGTCGGTGCCGATAAACACTCTTCGACACCGAAAAAGAAAATGGCCTCCGCTTCGACACCGAGCCCCGCACCGAAACACTCGGTGTCGAGAACCAGCTCCAGCTCCTCGGTGCCGACATCATCTTCGGCACCGATAAAAGCACACAAGGCCACCGGCACTGACACTTCCAAGCCGAAATCCATCTTGGCGCCGACCAAACAATCAGACTTTTCCAAGCATAGTTCCAAACAACGAACCAGCGCGGATAAAGCCAAAAAACCAACGGCCCGACGCCTTCGGCGCCGACGGACCAACCAACATCACCAGAACTCTTTACACCGGATCCATTACAAAAAACACTAACCAAGGATCCTAAAACCGGACATTTGATGCTCTCCATCAAAAAGAGACAGCTGTTAAAACCTGCCCCGCCTCCACTTCCACAGAGGAAGGACTCTGCTACCTCTCCTTTCAGAATACCTTCCCCACCTCCACCGCCCCCTCCACCTTCCCCTTCTCCACCGTCTCCGCCTCCGGCTCATCATTCCCCAACACCCTCTCCGGATGATGATAATCAGGGGGATCCATATGATGACATAGGAGACGTGCCCCAAGATTTACCTACAGGGGACTCTACTCCCACAGGCTCCCCAGACCCATGGGACGATTATAATATCCCTGACATCCCTAACGTCCCACAGGATGATCTCTACCCTTCCAGACCCTCCCCACCAGAAGACTCACTGGGGTTCAACCATCTATTACAAAGGGCAGCACACTATCACGGGGTAGATCTCCATATCGACCCCGTGGAGGAGGATTTCCTCCTCAATACGTTTGACACCACACATAGGACTACCTCCATATTGCCGATGCTCAAGGGAGTTATAAAACATGCGCTAGAGGTCTTTAAAGACCCAGTCAGAGCCAGGGTCATTAACCCGCGCATTGAAAAGAAATATAAATCCACCCCTACAGATCCCTCCTACATCAGAGGGCCAGCACCACTAGATTCTCTGGTAGTGTCCACAGCACGTAAAAGGGCCAACTCCCAAGCGTCAGGCGAAGCACCACCACCTGACAAAGAGTCTAAACTCTTGGACGCATCAGGCAAGCGTACTGCATCCCAAGCTGCCAACATATGGCATATCGCTAATACACAAGCGCTACTAGGTAGGTATGACAGGGCCCATTATGACGAATGAGAAGCCATAATGCAACATCGCCCTGATAAATACAAACCTAGGGCCAACGAGCTAATTCAGGAGGGCAAAACCATTACTAATACCTCCATACGTTGTGCCCTAGATGCAGCAGACACAGCCTCCAGGGCCATCAATACTAGTGTCCTCCTCCGTCGCCATGGCTGGCTAAGGATCCCAGGTTTTAAACCGGAGGAACAGGCCTCCATCCTCAACCATCCCTTTGACCAGGAACATCTGTTTGGCCCAAAAGTGGATGAGGCCCAAGAAAAGATGAAAAAGGACACAGACACGGCAAAATCCATGGGAGCTTTACAATCACACCCTCCCAGGCGCTCCTTTCACCGATCTTCCTTTCGGAGCACATCCAGAGGTTACTCCTCCAACACCGCTTCCACTTCATATAAGGCCCCTACCCAGTCCACCTTTACAAGGGGCTACCAAAGAGGCGGCTACAGGGGCAACAATAACAAAGGCAGAGGCAAAACAAACACCGCCCGCTCTGCCACCGCACCTACCCAATGACTTCCCTCCACTCTCCCCAGACCATCCCACTCCGGTCGGGGGCAGACTCCAAAATTTTCTCCCTGTCTGGGCTGCCATCACCTCAGACAAATGGGTAACACAAATAATTCGGTCAGGGTACTGCCTAGAACAAATATCTACCCCCCCAAACATTCCACCCAGACAACGCCCAATGTCACAAGAACATCTAACACTACTAAAGCAGGAGGTAATCTCCCTCCTACAGAAAAGGGCGATAGAACACGTTCCTAACAACCAACGAAATATGGGGGTCTACTCCCTATATTTTCTCATACCAAAAAGGGACGATACTCTGCGGCCCATCCTAGACCTCAGGCCCCTAAACAAATACATACACTCAGACCATTTTCACATGGTAACGCTTCAGCAGGTACTTCCACTGCTTTCCCAAAACGACTTCCTGACCACTTTAGACCTAACAGACGCTTATTTCCACATTCCAGTGCACAACGCTCACAGGAAGTTCCTCAGATTTGTAGTGGACGGCCAACACTACCAATTCAAAGTACTCCAGTTCGGAGTCACAACAGCACCACGAGTATTCACCAAGTACCTAGCAGTAGTGGCAGCACACCTCAGGAGACAACACATCCATGTCTTCCCATACCTAGACGACTGGCTAATGAAAGCCAGTTCATACAGCCAGTGTGTACAACACACGCATGCCACTATCCAGCTACTTCACCAACTGGGCTTCACAGTAAACCACGCAAAGTCCAATCTACAACCATCCCACATAAAACAATACCTCGGTGCCACCATAGACACCTTAAAAGTGCTAGCCTACCCCAATCCTGCCAGGATTACAAGCATTCAGGCTCTATGCGCAAAATTCATGGCACAACACTCCCTTCCAGCTCGAGTGTTTATGCAACTAATAGGGATGATGGCCTCGTGCATCTTCATAGTACCTCCCACAAGACTCCAGATGCATCCTTTCCAAGAGTGCTTAGCGCACCAATGGAACCAGGCCCAAGGTCAATTAACAGATCTGGTGTTGGTAGATGGTCGCACCCATCGCTCCCTGCAGTGGTGGACCACCACAAACCTTTCCAAAGGTCGACCGTTCCTGGACCCGGTTCCCCAGATAGTACTAACAACAGATGCATCGCTCTCCAGCTGGGGAGCTCATCTATTACATCTCACCGTGCAGGGCACATGGACATCTCAACAAAAGTTACTCCATATCAACCATCTGGAGTTACTAGCGATCTTCTTAGCCCTAAAATCTTTTCAAACACAGAATTCAGGCAAGGCAGTCCTAATCCGCACAGACAACATGACAGCCATGTACTACATTCAAAAACAAGGCGGCACACACTCTCCACAGCTCTCTTAGCTAGCACAGAGCATATGGAGATGGGCCATACCCCAGAAAATCTTTCTCCTATCTCAGCATGTCCCAGGAGTCCAAAACACTATGGCAGATCTGCTCAGCAGACAAATACAACAAATCCACGAGTGGGAACTCCACCCACAAGTTCTACACCCATACTTTCAGATGTGGGGGCATCCACAGATAGACCTCTTCGCCACCCACGAAAACACCAAATGCCCAAGCTTCTCCCACTCATTCCACTAGTGGTGCGCAAACTACAGCAACACTCCCTCACACTAATCCTAGTAGCTCCAACTTGGGCCATACAACCGTGGTACACCGCACTGCTGGAATTATCTGTAGTACCGCACCAAAAATTACGCCTCTCTCCACACCTCTTAACCCAGAACCATGGAGAGATCAGACACCCGGACCCAGTTCAGCTCAACCTTGCGATCTGGTTCCTGAAATCCTAGAATTCGGTTATCTAAATCTTCCTCCTGACTGTATGAACATCATCAAGGAAGCTATGCGACCCACCACTAGAGCGTGCTACGCCGCCAAGTGGAAACATTTTGTTGTCTATTGTCACAACAACACCATCAATCCCCTAGACGTCTCCATTCAACACATCATAGGCTACTTACTCCACCTACAAAGGTGTAATCTAGCCTATACGTCCATTCGCCTGCACCTCGCAGCCATAGCAGCTTACATACAAAACAGGCAACATCTATCACTCTTTGGAGTACCTGCCATTCGAGCCTTCATGGAAGGCCTTAAAAGAATAATTCCCCCCAGAGTGCCACCCTCACATGTGTGGAACCTAAATATCGTTCTCACCAGACTAATGGGGCCTCCCTTCAAACCACTGCACAAATGTGAACTCCAATTTTTAACGTGGAGAACCGCTTTTCTCGTAGCCATCACTTCCCTCAGAAGGGTCAGTGAGATACAAGCACTCACCATTCAAGAACCTTTTCTACAAATGCACCATAACAAAGTTGTTCTCCGTACCAACCCAAAATTCCTTCCTAAAGTAATTTCTCCCTTTCACCTAAACCAATCGGTAGAACTACCAGTATTCTTCTCGCAACCACAGACAGTTGCAGAAAGAGCTCTCCACACAGTAGATGTCAAACGAGCCTTACTCTACTACATCGAGAGAACACAACCTTTCCGTAAGACCAAACAACTGCTTGTCTCTTTCTCTCCACCACACAAGGGCAACCCCATCTCCAAGTCGGGGATAGCTAGGTGGATTGTCAAATGCATTCAGATTTGCTCCCACAAAGCAAAACTAACGCTATCCGTTCCCCCTAAAGCCCATTCTACACGTAAAATAGGGGCTTCAATGGCTTTTCTAGGAAACATCCCATTAGATGATATCTGCAAAGCAGCTACATGGTCAACACCGCACACTTTCACTAAACACTATTGTGCAAACTAAGCAACAGGCTAGTGTGGGCCAGGCTGTACTCAAAACATTATTTCAAACCACTGCAACAGATACGGGTGGTCGCCGCTAAGGGTGGGTACTGCTATATAATCTATGCACAAGTGTGTAATCTGCAGCTCATATGCCTCGAACAGAATATGCTACTTACCAGTATGCATCTGTTCTTGGCATGTAGAGCTGCAGATCTACACACGCCCACCTGCCTCCCCGGCTACCTCTATCTGTTCCAGTTTTTCTTATTTGGATACAACACACATGGGCATCTTCACTGTTTATTACTACGCTCCATCATTTCCCTGCTGGCGAAAAAAAATCTGAGGATGGAGCCAAAGCCCTTGCGCAATACAATCCAAAGGAGGAGTCACCGACCTCGTGACTTCCAAAGACTTTCCAAGAGAAAAAACAACTGCAAACATGCGGGCCCAACACCAGATGGCGATCTATGCACAAGTGTGTAGATCTGCAGCTCTACAAGCCAAGAACAGATGCATACTGGTAAGTAGCATATTCCTTTTAATTATTGGTATTGTTAATTAATTTTTTGTTAAATAATTATTAATGGGTAATTAATTTTTATGAATTTATTTATTGATAATTATATTAATTGTGTTAATTTTTAATTGGCGCGGGTTATGGGTTTATAGGGGAATAAGGTGGGAATTAAAGTAACTGTAATAAAGTAATTAACATAAAAAAATTGGCATTGATAATTAATGTATTGTTTATTAATTATTAATTGGTAATTAATTTTGGTTATTAAATATTAATTGGTAATTAATTTTTATTAATTGATTAGTTGAGAAATATATTGTGTCAATTAAGTTTAGGAGTGAGTTGTGTGTTTATGGGGAAATAGGGTGGGAAGTAATTTTTTATAATTAAGTAATTATTAATTTTTATTTATTGGTATTGATAATTATTTTATTGATGATTGATGATTAATTTTTATTAATTGATTAATTGATATTTATAGTAATTGTGTTAATTTGTATGTGGAGCAGTTGTGGATTTATAGGGGAATAGGGTGGGAAGTAATTTAATGTTATTCAAGTAATTATTAATTTTAATTGATTGGTATATATAACTAAATTGTTGTTAATTTATTAATAATTCATTATTTAATTAGAAAAATTCTTTAATTAATACGTATGACATTTTTAAGCCCTACGCTAGCCAACACTTTCCCTACTGTTGCACTCTATGGAGTGGGAATAGTAATTTTTACTCCTTACGCTATCCAACAGTTTCCCTACTGTTGCACTCACTGGAGTGGGAATAGTAATTTTAACCCTTTCGCTTTCCAACACTTTCCCTACTGTTGCACTCTCTGGAGTGGTAATAGTAATTTTTACCCCTACGCTATCCAACACTTTTCCTACTTTAGCACTTTCTGCAATTGAAATAGTAATTTTTACCCCTACGCTATCCAACACTTTCCCTACAGTTGCACTCACTGGAGTGGGAATAGTAATTTTTACCCCTACGCCATCCAACACTTTTCCTACTGTTGCACTCACTGGAGTTAGAATAGCAATTATTGCCCCTACACTCTCCAACACTTACCTTAAATGCGATGTAATGGTATGCGTTGTAATGGTATGCCTTGTAATGGTATAAAGCGATGTATTGGAATGCATTGTAAAGGTAGTTTCTAAAAATGCGATGTAACGGCATGCGATGTAAAGGAATGCGTTTTAAAGGATGTTGCGATGTAAAAACTGTGTTGTAAAGGCATGTGTTGTAAATGTATGCGTTGTAACGTCATACATTCATATGCGCTACATGGCACTTTGAAAAATGCAAAAAAGTGATTTTTTCTAGGAAATCGTGAATTACCACCAACTTGAAGTTGGTGGTAATTTGCGATTCCTTAAGGCCAGATCGCACATTTCGGGTGCTTCCAAAAATGCATTGCGATTCCTTAAATGCATTTGCAAAATAGGGAATCACACATTTTGCGATTTCTTATTTTGCGATGGCCTTTTGGGATGATACATCCTAAAAGGCTTTTTCCCGTTCACAAACTGGCCACTTCATACATCTGGCCCTTAATCTCTCTGGGTGATAAGTTGTGCTATATAAATCTGCTGCAAGACGAACAAGCATTTACAATGCAATAGGTCTCGCATTTGCGAGAGTTTGAGCTATTGACATTGTAAGGCAAGGAAAGCAAGAGTAAGGTTGGAGCTGGGACTTACCCGTCCGGACATTACCTGCTTAGGGGACACAGTAAAATATTACATTAGCACCTTGCGAGCTCCAGCAACATCTCTAAAAACGCAAATCAAAACAATTTTTGAAGAAGGTGGATCCTCATGGCAGGTGCAGCTGACAGCAGGCACAAAATTGTTTGAAATAGAAGTGCATAATTTGCACAACCCAAACATTCCAGTTGCTGCATGGAAAAGATCAGTGAATAGACAAATCAAGAAAATATCCTATGAAAGAGATCTGGACAGTTTACACCATCAATCCAATCTCTTAGCACTGGACACCTCCTACATAATGAGTAAACCACAGCCTTATTTCGAACAAGCACTGTCAGTCCCGGCCTGGAAAAAAATCACTTACATGAGACTTCTTGCATTGCCCATTGTGGATTTTAATCAAGCCTGGGCCCGGCAGGACAATCTAGCAACATGTCGACTCTGTAATTACCATCGTGAATCCTGGCTTCATCTGCTGTGCTGTTGCCCTAAATTAGCCAGCGAGAGGCACCGACTAGTTCATCCAATCTGCAGAGCCCAAGGTCTCGTACGATGCAGTGAAGTCTCTGACTTGTGTTTCTCTGCTAAAACAGCTCAAACAGTAGCACGGCTGGGGAAATTTATAGAATTAATCTGAGCCGCTTTGATGCAGAATACAGAGTTACAAAAAGAAACCAGTCGGCTACCAAGCAAGAGAGACCTTGACAAAATGTTCCTTTAAGTCTAATGCATTTGCACTTTACAGCCAGTGTTGATATTAATTTTAAGGTTTCATGTTCTATCAGTTTGCAATAACATGCTTAGGATTTTAACTCTGTTCTTTTTAATAATGATAGTATATTGTAATGATTTTAAGTAATTGAACAATAAAACTTAATACATACTTAAAAGTGCCTCCTTTTGGAGTTCGGGAACACAAACATAACTCTGAGAAAATGGGGATGATGCCTGGGACGATGATCTAATACATGGAGAAAGACTTATTGTGTGAAGAAGATAAGGATTCATGAAGGGCGACGAGGGTAAGTAAAATTAACGAGCGGAAAGGAGGATTGGTGTCCCTACGAAATGTGGAGAAGTAATCCAAGGTCACTTGAAATCATTTGATCAAAGAAGGTTGTTAATTGGACCTTTGGCACTGATTTACAAGGGTTTTTTGTGACAATAACTAGGTGATGCTGCTTGACTTAGCAGCAGAGATTTCCTTTGGACTGGTAGAGGTATAGAGTAGACCTCTATGCATTACTCGATTGTGTGGCTTCATGGTATGCAATGCTTTTGCTTTACGGAACTTCTACAGAAGTTCACCTATGCTGACACCATTCTTTCTATACTCATGGATCTAATTGGCATTGTATCTAGCATTCTTTAGGGTAGGTTAGATGAGGAATCTGAATTCTTCATGCATTATAGGCAGAAAGATCGAAACGTTCATACCTTATCCCTCAGAAAAATTTGAAAGGCTATACAATGTTTCTAGATTAATTTATATTACTGTGGCTTCAAATTTGCAATAAATCCATACTTAATCTGACTTATCGAATCTAAGCTTTACTGTGTGACCAAATGGGTTGCAATTTAATTGTGAATTTGAATTGACCCTCACTGTTTTATCACTCAAGTCCCCTAAAAAGATCAGTCGCAGAGGGAGGCAAGTAAGGGCCCTCTTCTTCTCTGCGTTAACAAATAGTAGCAGAGGATGGTTAGGGTCTTGAGATAGGGAGTAAGGGGTCTTTGAGAAGAATAGTTTCTGACCCCGATAAGTTTGTTCCTGGTCCCGAAGTCCGTAGCGCGATCTGAAGGAGTGGCAGAGTTCCAGTGTCCGGCGGCGAAGTAATAGCAGCGGAGGAGAGAGTATTAATAGTGTTGTGTGCACGGCTCAGGCTTAGCTTGCAGCATTGTGATAATTGTGTGATGTCTTGCAGAG
This sequence comes from Triturus cristatus, assembly GCF_964204655.1. Lineage (NCBI taxonomy): Eukaryota > Metazoa > Chordata > Amphibia > Caudata > Salamandridae > Triturus > Triturus cristatus. Next base: position 318,799 of record NW_028187395.1, read on the forward strand.
GTGTTGTGAATGTTGTGCTTAACATGATAAAGTTGTTAATGGGATCGACGTGGCCTAAGATCCTGGGATGTAGAAGGCACTGTTTTGTGATTATCTGCATTAGCTTTTTCGGTTTATCATGAGATGTCGTGGGCAACCCAATTGAGATAGGGACTTTTATCTTTGGATATGATTGTGAAGGGTGAATAGTGCAGTAGATTGTTTGCACAGGAGTATACTGTACTGATCACGGCGATTCCTCACAGGTCAAGGTTTTGCTCGAATGAATGTTTGCGGGGTATTACTTGTGTGATGCTATTCTGTTGATTTCCATAGTGACGCAGGCAATCATATTTGTTATTATTATATTTATGTGCTTGTATGTCTGAAGTTGGAAGAGTGCATGCATGCAGATTGTAAAGGAGAATGAGCCCCTGCAAGTAGCAAGATTTAGGTCACAGTCTTCTGCGCTGGGATTGGTAGGTTGGTTGGTTTGAAGCCATGCTGTTATTGGTTGGTTATGTCATATGGTGCCGCGCTGTTATAGGCTGGTGGCTCAGAAAACAAAGTGTGGAAATTGCTGTTTCTCTCTTTAGATTGGATAATCTTTATTGAGATTGTTGACATTGAATTAAAAAGAAAATGTTTTGAAGGGATAAGACGTGGTTTGGGGAGATGTGCCTATATACCTGTTAGAGACAGAGAGGAGGCACTGCCTGAGGATACCGCAGGTGATTATATGGCGATACATGTAGGGCTACATACTCGTGTTTGGCTCAAACAATGGCACAAGATCACAGAGAAAGAAGGTGCATTAGCGTTGTGTTATATTTAACATACAAATTATTGAAAATTTGAGGAGGATTATGTACAAAATAAAACCACAACCTAGATCTATACAGTTTGAAGCACTCAATGCTCTGGAGCGGGCTGCTCACGTGAGGGAAAAAGAGAGGTATCGAGGAAGAGCGAGAAGGGCAGTACGTATGTATGCAGATGCAAGATGGGATGCAGAACAGAAAGGGTGCAGGGCAGATATGATCAAGGGAGCTAAATTATATCAGGCATTGGCTGGTGAGGAGTTTGGGAAAGAAGGACAAGAAAAGGAAAAGAAAGTGAGAGGAAATGGGCTGAAGGAATCAGATGAGTACTTGAAAAAATGAAACAAGAGTGAGTTGGGGCAGATGAGGCACTCTATAGAAAAGAAGCCCAATGGGGTTTGAATGATATGGTGGAATGACATAAACTCAGAGGCTAGCTGCGGGTGGGCCCTTGTGTCCCCGTTAACCTGACGAGATAGGTTCTCTCTTGCAAATGATGTCATGAGACCAATCTAGAACTGAATAACCTTTCTCCACATGATCCTTTGTCTTCACCTTGCGAAGTATCACTACCAGCCACGGATGGCAATGTCCCTCGACTCAACCCTCCTCTTTAGTCCCAAGCAGATGACCATTATCCTTGTTTGACATAAGTGAAAATATTTTTTTACTGAATCTCTGACACCTTCAAAAGTTATTCCCCTGCGGGACCCAACTTTCAAATCCATAGAGTAAATATTGAGGTCCCAAGTGGTGATCCCAAGAAGCACAAAGTCAAGATGCATACTACTTCTTTTTTTGTAAAAAAAAAAAAATCTTTAAAAAACATTTCTAATAAGCAATCACATAGCTAAAACGGATCTCTGTAGGTAATTTTTCAATTTGGGATGGGAGTGGCTATCAGCTCCAATCTCCAGAATATTATCAGGATTATTAATTGATGAAGACACCACTCTAAGATGGCACTGGATCTTCCATGTAGTCTGTAACTTCCTGGAATACATGTCCTTCTCATTAAAACACCCCAGAAACATGCTGCAGTGGGGAGATTGGCACACGAGCCCTGTGTGAGAGCGGCTGCCAGCATGTGGGACTGAAATGCTCTGGTTACCCCATCAGGATATGTGGGGGTCTCCAATGAATGGACGGACAGTGGATATGGCTTGCACACAACTATTTATGTAATGGGCAGGTGTGAGAATCCACCCTCAGTCACTACTAGACAAATTTCTTTGTGGCTAAACGTTTACAAAAAGATAGGTAACTGATACAACTTTGACTGAAAGTCTACTGGGTGCCTGCTAACCAGGTCCCCAGTACCAGCGTTCTATCCCTAAACTGTACCATTGTTCCACAATTGGCACGCCTTTAGGCCCCATGTAAGTGCAAAGTAAATGGTACCCGTATTGGACAAATTGTGCCACCCTAAGGGATTCCTCACCAAGCTCATGCAAACTGGCATTGCAGCCTGTGTGTCTTGGTGCAGAGAAAAGTGAAGAGTCGACATGGAACACATCCCTGTTTGCCATGCCTGCCAGCTCTACGGGTCATATTATCAAGCCCCTATTGCCACCACAACGTCACTTTTTGTGACGTTGTGGTGGCGATAGGGTCAGCGCCCTATTACCAAGGCAGCGTTAAACCACATACCATGACTAAAAGCCACATTAAGTGACTTAACATTGCCTTAGTAATAGGGCCCCTTTCACGCTGACATTACCGTAAAAGGGGCGTGCAGTGGGTGTTGCGGTGGGCGTTCCACCGCAACAACCATTCACTTCAACGGTGCAACCTATTATCAAGAGAGGCGATAATAGGTGGCAGCGCTGAACTCAAGACCAGGAAAATCCTGGTCTTCAGGTGGCGAAACGAGGAGAAATGCTTCATTTCTCCTCGTTTTTGCTTTTTCCATGTATGTTGCCTTGTGCAGCACATATGGAAAAAGCAACATGCCAAGGTTTGTTTATGTATAGGAAGGTGTCCCTTCCTGTACATAAACAAACCTTTTTTTTAAATGCCATTTTGTAACTTACATGAAGCAGCACACATGTAAGTTATAAAATGGCATTTTGGGTTTGTTTATGTACAGGAAGGAATACCTTCCTGTACATAAACAAACCTCCCTGCTCGGTGACAGCCTTGCACTCAGATGCAAGGGTGCCTGCATTGGCGTTAAGTCGTGAGACTTAGCGCCATCGCAAGGGTAAACGTCAGGCTGCAACATATCCTGGGTAATATGGTGCAGCCTGTCGCTTCCGAAGTGGCGATGAGAGGCGTTAAGCCAAGGAGACTAATGCCTCTCACCGCCACTTCCTAGATAATATGCCCCTACATATGGTATAGGTAAGTCACCACTTCAGTAAAAGAGGCGCAGTTACTGCCAGCCTTGCTTCTCGTAAGATGGGACTATAAGTACAAAGTGAGTGTTTACGCTTGCAGGTTTTCAAAACACATAAATAAAAGGAATCGTAATTTACAATGTCAACAGCTCAAACTCTCGCAAATGCGAGACCTATTGCATTCTAAATGCGTGTTTGTCTTGCAGCAGATTTATATAGCACAACTTATCACCCAGAGAGATTAAGGGCCAGATGTATGAAGCGTTTTTCCGGTTCGCAAACGGGCCGATTCACAGAATCGACCGGTTTGCGAACGGGAAAAAGCCTTTTGGGATGTATCATCCCAAAAGGCCATCGCAAAATAAGGAATTGAAAAATGTGTGATTCCCTATTTTGCAAATGCATTTAAGGAATCGCAATGCATTTTTGGAAGCACCCAAAATGTGCGATCTGGCCTTAAGTAATCGCAAATTACCACCAACTTCAAGTTGGGGTAATTCACGATTTCCTAGAAAAATGCACTTTTTGCTTTTTCAAAGTGCCATGTTACGCATATGAATGTATGACGTTACAACGCATACATTTACAACGCATGCCTTTACAACACAGTTTTTACATCGCAACATCCTTTACAACGCATTCTTTTACATTGCATGCCATTACATCGCATTTTTTGAAACTACCTTTACAACGCATTCCATTACATCGCTTTATACAATTACAAGGCATGCCATTACAACGCATACCATTACATCGCATTTAAGGTAAGTGTTGGATAGTATAGGGGTAATAATTACTATTCTTGCTCCAGTGAGTGCAACAGTAGGGAAAGTGTTGGATAGCGTAGGGGTAAAAATTACTATTCCCACTCCAGTGAGTGCAACAGTAGGGAAAGTGTTGGATAGCGTAGGGGTAAAAATTACTATTTCAACTGCAGAAAGTGCTACAGTAGGGAAAGTGTAGGATAGCGTAGGGGTAAAAATTACTATTCCCACTCCAGAGAGTGCAACAGTAGGGAAAGTGTTGGATAGCGTAGGGGTAAAAATTACTATTCCCACTCCAGAGAGTGCAACAGTAGAGAAAGTGTTGGATATCGAAAGGGTTAAAATTACTATTCCCACTCCAGTGAGTGCAACAGTAGGGAAAGTGTTGGATGGCATAGGGGTAAAAATTACTATTCCCACTCCAGTGAGTGCAACAGTACGGAAAGTGTTGGATAGCGTAGAGGTGAAAATTACTATTCCAACTCCAGAGTGCAACAGTAGGAAAAGTGGGGCATATCAGCAACAACCGGCGATAATTATCACTAAGCGCACTTAGTGCTAGGATAATTATCGCCAGCTAGCGTGGATTTTTATCGCTGAGATAGCGTGCTATTAGCAAGACTTATCTCAAAACCGATAAAAATCCTAGCGCTAACTGCCAAACGTGAGATTATCGCTGGAAACCCAGCGATAATCCCACGAAGTTCGGCGATAGCTGGCTGATAGGGCCTCACAAACTTAGCCATGATATCCACCTTACGTAGGATATCATGGCTAAGTCAGTTTTAAAGCAGGCGTAAGGAAAGTAGTGATAACAGAAGTTATCGCTACTTTTCTTGTCGCTATGCTGCTTTGCGTGAGACTTAATAATAGGAGAAATGTCGCTTAGCGACATTTCTCCCGTTATCCTGGGGAGGAACGCCCACTTTGCATCTCATTAGAGATGCAAAGATGGGAGTTAGGAATTCAGGCGCTAAGGCAAGGTGTCACGCGATAGCGTGACCTTGCTAATATAGCGATAAAATTATCGCCGCTTTTCGGCCGAAAACGGCCGCAAAAGCGGCGATAATTTTCTATCGCCTCGTTGTTGATATACCCCAGTGTTGGATAGCGTAGGGGTAAAAATTACTATTACCACTCCAGAGAGTGCAACAGTAGGGAAAGTGCTGGATAGCGAAAGGGTTAAAATTACTATTCCCACTCCAGTGAGTGCAACAGTAGGGAAACTGTTGGATAGCGTAAGGAGTAAAAATTACTATTCCCACTCCATAGAATGCAACAGTAGGGAAAGTGTTGGATAGCGTAGGGCTTAAAAAAAATGCTTATCAATTAAAGAATTTTTCTAATTAAATAATGAATTATTAATAAATTAACAACAATTTAGTTATATATCCCAATAAATTAAAATCAATAATTTCTTGAATAACATTAAGGTGCCGATTCTGATCCGTTAAAAATAATTTGCGTACGACCCTTATCCGTATTTTTTTACGTACGAGTCGTACAAGTACCGTACAAACTGCTAAGTACGATTCGTCCGTGAAAAATAACTACGAATAGCGTCGGGAAAAGTCTACGAGAGTGCGTCGGAAAGTTTTCACGTCCGAATATCGTCGGGAAAAGTGTATGAGAGTGAGCCAGACATTTTTACGTGCAAATCGTAAAACACAAGTCCGAGTGCGCAAGTACGATCCCGACCGTCCGTCCGAATACACAATTGCAAGTAAAATGGCCCGTACGGAGCCAACACAGTAGCACACATGTACACGGGTAAACTTATGCCCGTGTACGAGCCGTACAGCCCCCCAACCCCCAAATATGTCAGCACCGTACACCACCCTGTCCGCACTGTACCTCAGCCCCGCAACTGTACGCGCTGTACCCCCCCATGTACGCGCCGTACCCCCATGTACGCGCCTTACCCCCCCTGTTCGCACTGTACCCCAGCCCCGCACCTGTACGCGCCGTACCCCCATGTACGTGCCTCCCCCCCGTACGCGCATCACCCCCGCATGTACGCGCCGTACCTCCGCATGTACGCGCCGTACCCCAGGGCCGCACATGTACGCACCGTACCCCCACCGCATGTACGCACCTTACCCCCCCATGTACGTGCCGTACCTCCGCATGAACGCGCCGTACACCAGGGCCGCACCTGTACGCACCGTACCCCCACGGCATGTACGTGCCCCCCCATGTACGCGCCCTCCCCTCCCCATGTACGCGCCTTACCTCCCCCATGTACGCGCCGTACCTCCGCATGTACGTGCCGTACCCCAGGGCCGCACGTGTACGCACCGTACCCCCACCGCATGTACGCGCCGCACTCCAACACCGTACCCCAGCACCCTCACCCAGCATCGCGTATGTATGGATCGTACCAACGCAAAAAAGACTCCTACAGAATCAGGACACTGTAAAATAGCACAAGGAGGGTCAATTCGACTCGCACAACACCACAAAACACGTCTACGTGACAAAATACATCTCAATGACTGACCTGGCACATCCAAACAGGCAAACAGAGGCCCCAAATGACAACCACCTCTTATAACACACCCACCAAAATTCAAACACAGCCACACCCAAAAATGGACCAATAAAAAGGGCCCACACACACACCCCATGAGCCTTTGCAACAGACCCACTGCTGCCAGACCCCACTGAGAAACAACTCCACATCACTCATACCTCCACTACACCTTCACTCACACACCTTCACACAACCTCCTCCACAAACATCCCCCTCTTCACATTCACACACACACCATCACATTCACACCCACACACCCACAACCATCCACACCCACACCCACACCCCACACCATGCCCACAGACAAGAATCCAAAGTTCACAACGGCGGAGCTGGACCTCCTTGTCAACGAAGTCATCAGAGTCGAGCCACAGCTGTTTGGAACATTGGTCAGACAGACCAGCATAGCTGAAAAATCTGCCATGTGGAAGAGGATTGTCGATAAGGTGAATGCTGTTGCGCCCATCCGAAGGACCAGGCATGAATGCCAAGTCAGGTGGTACGATCTGCGCAGGGCGGTCAAGAGGAAAATGAATGAAGAGTATGCCCAGAGTAACATCACTGGAGGTGGGCCGCCCCGCAGACCCGTACACTACCATCCCTGGGAGGAGAAGGTGATGGCCCTGCTACCGCCGGTGGGAGTACACAGAGTCGAAGGAGTCGCAGAGCCTGGTGAGTACACAAACAACTTACGTAACATGGGGGCACTGGGGTCCACACCACATATACACCAAATGCACGCAACTTCCCCCAAGCACTAACCGCACACAACCACACTCAAAAACCACGCTCATGCCACTAACGTCTCCATGCACCCTTCACAAATCAAGGCAAGGCCATGTCCAAGGCTACAACAACCACAAACACAAGACTGGATGTCCGGGAGGCTGGGAGGGTGGGCCCCACACAACACATTGTGAAAATGAGACGCAGACACCAATGCCCTCAGCCCATATGGCATAGGTACATACCCATGCACAATGCACAGGGACTGGCAAAGTACTGACAAGGTAGCTGACACTTGGCCCTGCTGTATGCAGCACAAGGCCCTCCTGGGACCACTGTACACTCAAACACCAACTCCACAAGCACCGGTATCTAGCACAGGAACTCACACTCACTGTCATGCCAGCATGAACCATGAGGGGACAGACACATCACCTGGGAGACCCAATGACAACTCACACTACACACAACAGCACGCCCGGTCACAACCCTCCCCCCCCCCTAACACAAGCACACAACAAGACCAATCCAGAGCCAAATAAGCATCAGAGCCAACAATCTGCAGGTCAAACACTCAGGAGAACATCCCAATCTGTACCCCGCAACATCCCCATCCCCAAGTGGACATTGAGAGGAATGCTAGGCACATCCAACTACCTGGAGGAACTGTGTCAACTTGAATATGTATGAAACATAGATGTCGCATGAAACACCATTAACATTGTCTCTCTCTCTCACACACAGGGCAACGTCGACGATCTCCCCCCAACACTGGGAGGGAAGAATCACAGTCCCAGGCTCCGCGTGAAGATGATCCCACCGGCAGCGATGACTCTCACCACTCCGTGGATGACCCCGACCAACCTGGACCCTCTGGTGCCCAAGCCCCTGCAGCACCTGCGTCAGGTATATCTGTGCCAACCACCACCCCCATTCCTGCCACATCCCAGGACACACCCAGGAGCCCTGCTCGCACTGAACAACAGAGCCAGTCTGACCAGGAGGGACAAGGTTCTCCGGGCACCCAGGAGGAGGCAGGCAACCCTGCAAATGCCATCCCTCAGGGGTCCCGTAGACCCGATGTGCCCACAAGGGCAGGCCAGGCTCAAGTGGGCAGGGGTGGTGGGAGTGGAGGCAGGCGGAGGCGCGAACCTGACCAGCCAGCTCAGGACACCGGTATGTCACACATACGCAACATCCTGGACTCATACCGGCGTGACACCAGAGGCATCAACCAGGTCGTGTCCAGACTCTCCGAGATGCAGGGGACCCTCGATGAGATTAAGAACCTGCAGGTCGAGCATCATGCCAGTCATCAACAACACCAAGGACGGATGGAGGCAAGACTGGCTGAGCTCCTTGTGGTGCACAGGGGCGTGAGCCAATCACTCCTTCAGATCGCCCAAAGCATCGGCAACCCTCCCTGTGCCACCAGGCGTAGACCAGCACCAGACACAAGGAGGGAGGAGGAGGAGGAGGATTCGTCTGAAGGAGCGTCCCCAGCATCATCAAGGCCTGCATCTGAGGGTCCCCGGAGGAAGGTGGGTCGTCCATGGAAAAGACCGTGAGAGTCAGCGGACCATCCACATCTCCCAGGTCACCTGGCCTGGCACCTGGCCCTCTGGCGCAACAGCAGCACCTCATCCAATGACATTCTCTGCCACATGGACTTGCTGGTCACAGTCTGACCAATGATGACGAACACTGTGCCCTGGACTCTGATGACTTCCAATGCCAAGGATACCATCTCCCCCTGTGAACTTTGGATTCTATTCCCCCGGTAGAGCACCTAATTGCATCTACCAAACCACTTACCCCACCGCAAATAAATATATCACTTTGGACATGAGACGTTCCTGTCATTTTGCATTATTCAACGACATATGTGTGTGGAAATGTCAAACTATGCCTGAGTGTTGAACTAACTCCAGCCATCCATACCCTGGGATCAGAGTCTGGTACAGGACACACATGGGTCACAAGGTATCATTCAATGTAGGCATGGAGCACAACACTCACCTGTGATGGCCTCTGGCTGCTGAGGGGGTGCTTGCTAAACTGTGCGGAGAGACCTATTTGGGAGATTATCATCAAGGCGTAGAGGTCATGGCTCATGTGGAGGTTCCCGGGGAGTGAGTCCCAGGTATGTGTGGCCAGGTGGGAGAACAATGTCCTGTATGCTGGAGTACGGTGGATGTGAAGAACGGTGGCCAGGGCAAGGTTGGATGCACGGAGATGGCCCAACGGGATCTAGGATGACAGACATACAAGGTTGGTTGGGGTCGGGGTTGTGGACTGCCTCCTGAGTGTGGGCGGGGAGTGTGGAGGTCATCCTGCAGCAGACAGTGATCCATTGCAGCTATCTATGGTGGACGGTGAGGTGGCTGGGGCGCAGGGTGTTGAATCTGAGGTGTGCAGATGCACCCTGGAAGTGGACCAGTTTCCTGGGAGTTTGGATGTACTTGCTCCGTAGAGGGCAGGGCAGTATTTGACACGGATGTTGTCATGGACCTGGGGGATGGTCTGTCTTTTCTTGGAGTGGATCTATCTGTGGATCATGTGCATAATGCAGAGGGCGTTGCAGCATGAGGTACAGACGGTGTGGACTAGCATGGCATATGTGAGCGAGCCAAACATGATGCACACCATCTTGTGTGTGTGGCCACTGGGTGCTTGTGCAGGGCTCTTGCGGGTGGGACACAGGCACTTGACCCAGCTGGAAGGGGACAATCCTCAGATGATCACCTCAGTCCTGTACAAGTCCAGCCTCAGGTGGCTTGTGTTCAGCCATTCATCAATGGATCTCATGCATACTTGAATGATGGAACTGCCAATGTCTGTGTCTTTGTTGAGGGTGAGGAGCACCTGGCTGTCAATGACATACAAGCTGATGATGAGGTGCTGTGCGCATGTGATGGTGGAGAGGGGGGTCCTGGACACTCTGTAGATTGACATGCTGAGAGATGATACCTGTGCCATGTCCCAGACGATGACACCATACTACATGCTGAAGCCTTGAGTCCCACTCCCATGCCCTTGCTGGGCTACAGAGCCTGTGGGGAGTATTAGGGACGTGACCTGGTTGGTGTTACAGGGCCTGGAAGGCGGGGCAGCGCAGTGTAGGCAGTTGGAGTTGCACACTCAGCATGCAAAGGTGTCGTGTGTGTTCCCAGGGTATGTCTGACAGCAGGCGTTAGATGTGCGGATGGACATAGCTCGGAGTGTGGCTGATACATCAGACTGTAGTGTGATGTGGGTTATGCAAGGACAGGATGGTGGTGCAATGTGCACCTTGCATGTGTTGATGGTCCAGCCTTTGGCACCGCGTGGTGGCAACAGTGGCATAGACAAGCTGAGGACAGCCAAATGAATGGGTGGAGGGAGGAAGTGAGGAGCATCTTGGAGGCGTGTGTGTTGCCAAATCTGGATACTCTGTGGGCCCTTGCTGCAGGGGCCGCAGCAGCAGGCGGCATCTCCTTGCTAAATGACAGAATTTGCACACATTGACTAGGATGTCAGAAGGACAACTGCAACAGGCGCGTGTGTAAAGCAAGGAGTGTCCAGTGTCACATGGCACACCCAGAGACAATGCATGCACAATCACCAAAGAAGCATGACACTGGATCAGGAAACTGAAGGCCGACCTGCGCACAGGAGACACACCCTCAGCAGCTGTTGATGGCCCATTGTGTGGACCAACATGCCAAAAAACATACACAACCATGTACTTCATGCCCAATAGGGAGCCTAATCCATGAGCAACTGCATGCATGTTGCTAAACTACATATGGACTCCTATGCATAATCTTCCACAACTATGCCAGATATGCCGCATGCAAAGTGGCAAGAGACCTGCATTGACAGAGATGAGGCACCTTGGAGTGTGACTGTTAGACGGCGACCTCAGAGGAGCCCGGAAAGGGGGTCCTGACTACCCTGAGACCCACCCTCAAAGTATCGTAGCCGGGCACTGGCGGGAGACTCCTCAGGAGGAGGAATCTCGTATCGAGGATCGTACTTCTGGCACCACACGACACAGAAACACCACACCGTGCGTTCTTAGGAATCAACCTTTATCAAACAGGTTAGCACTGCAAATATGTACAAGGAGAGCACGGGCTCAATGAGTCTCGGAAGGGATAGGGGGTAGCGGGACAGTCTCTGGTAAAAGGTTCAAGGCAAGGACGTACCCGGGCACAGCTCACAATCCTCGAGCTGGGGGGTAGGCTTGTTGTCGTTGGGGTCCGGCGGGACCGGTGGAGTCTGTGGAAGCCGCGAGTCACTCAGCGGGCTCAGGTACAAGTTCGGAGGTCTTACGATCTTCAGGGAGCCGCGAGTCACTGAGCCTACTGAGCTGGCACACAAGTGAAGGGCTTGAGCCTAACACCCCTTGCTGCACACGGAGAGTCTACAATTCCCCATTGAGCCTCATATGGGGATGCCCCACACTATGTCCACCATTAGCATCCCGTATGTTCCTGAGGGACGTTATACACACATTGATGCCTTCATCAGAATCCACAAACCATTACAGATGACTGTCAGGAAGGGTGACTATCAATTCATGGGAGCCATGCAACACGTCATGTGGCCCATGGTGAGTCGACATGTATGCATGGTAACACAACATGCACAGGAGCAGTCCCCACATATCACAAACACGTACCACCCACAAAATGCCTTGCTGCACTCCTTACCCCAAATGACTTTTCACCATGTCTGTGCATGTAACTCTGATCCAGCACACGTTGCAATACTCATGAGGAATAGCAGGAGGGCAATGATGACATGAGCAGACGACAGCCGCAAGAACCTGGGGAGGACAGACACACAACAAGTCAGCAAAGAGCTAGTAATCCTCAGACAAGTACATGTACTCTACAGGAATGATGTTGTCACCATGCCCTTAATAAATTTAGTGTCTCAGCTAATATGTGTGGAATGACATCATCACTTGAATGACACATCAGAACACACCTCCAAGTCACTTAGCACACAGTCAGCTCGACACACACATTGCAACACATGCCACACAAGGCTCAAAGCGTGCACACTCAGACACAGGGACTCACCATCATGAGAAGAAGTTGCGGATAAGCTGACTCCGGATGTCCTCATCCTCATCCTCATCCTCATTTGCCCCGTGCCCGAGCCCTTCATCCTCCACGGGTGGAGGATCCTGCTCATCCGGATCAAGGATGAGTGGCACGGCCTTCTCCACTGCCATGTTGTGCAGCATGCAGCACACAATGAAGATTTTGCAGACCTTCACCGGGGCATATGGGAGGGCGCCGCCGGTCTTGTGGAGGCACCGGAATCTGCTCCTCAGGAGTCCAAACGTCCTCTCAATCACGCGCCTCGTCTGCCCATGGGTGTCGTTGTACCGGTGTTCTGCGGCTGTTCTGGGGTTGCGGAGAGGCGTCATCAGCCATGACATGTTGGGATAGCCAGAGTCCCCTACATGGAAACATCATGTGAAGAAGTGGGTCAGGAGATGCCGTAAGATACAAAGATAGCGCTGAACACAGGACTAACAGAGTATACCCACCAACAAGACATGCTCGTTCCGCGTGCAGCTGCAGCATCATTTCTGGCACCCTGCTACGCCTCCTGATGTATGCATCGTGTGCGGACCCTGGAAAACGTGCACAGACATGGGAAATCAGCATGTTAGCAAGACACACCACAAGGGCATTAATGGAGTGGTAATGTTTTCTGTTTCTATAGGCTACCTCCTGTGCCTGTGGTGGTACCATAGCCACATGTGTCCCATCAATGGCCCCAATTACATGAGGCATCCCTCCCAGGGCATAGAACTCACCCTTGACACCTGTCAACTGCTCACGAGTGGGAAAATGGATGAATTCATCCAGGTGCACCAACATGGCTTCTATAACATCATGCAGGACACGGCTGAACATTGTCTGGGACATGCCACCGACATCAGCTATGGTCAATTGAAATGTGCCGGTGGCAAAATAATGTAGGGCTGCCATCACCTTCATCTTGGGGGTCAGAGCTGTAGGATAGCTGTGCTGTGGTTGGAGGTGTGGTGCAAGCCGGCGGGTCAAGTCCTCTATCAACTCTTGCGAAAAGCAGTATCTGCGTATGCAGTCATGTTCACGCATGGCATCCAGGTCTGGCATTCGTCTGGGAAAAGGCGGTGCCCTGCAGAGATTTGGAAGGAATAACGAAGAGTGAGTACATTACCACACCAATGTCACTGAGGTGAGCACATGTTCAACAGATAATACATATCTGCTTAATACAGAGTCTGTGCTGTGCAATACATCCAGGACACGTGGGCCAGCCAGGTGATACTCCTACGATGAGCCAGCCACAATAGTTGCATGGCAATGTTGACGTGACATGCCATTAAAATAGCTGTGGGCCAGTGTAAGTGACAAGCCAGACACATTACATGAGTGACAGACATCCACATATCAGCATTTGAAGGATGTCATCTCATACAGACAGCTGGCAGGAGTCTAGACGCACAGGTCACATGTCATCTGGAAAAGGACAGATAACACACATTTTCATGAAGGGGTCCATGTCAAAAACTGATGACACAGACATTGAGAGAACGCAGATATTGCCTCATGTCAGGAAGTCATCTTCTAACCATCATGACACATGTAACGTGTGAGTCCACATGTGGCATGGTGTGCGTATATGTGTGTCATGCACATATGCACACAGACACATGTTGGATGCTGCAACAGCAGACGGAGTTGCCGGAACACCAACGGAAAGCTCATGGGAACACATGATACACACATGACATAGTCACATCGTGGCACGCTGGGAGTCACATGTCAGGTGTAATTATCCGTGTACCTGGCATCAGGGGACAGTTGCGGGTGTTGCTGACTGTGCCATACCAGTGATGCAGTGCTTGACACGTGTGTCGTACATGCACACATGTGCAAAGTGTGAAGGGGAAGTGTGCCACGTAGTGCCCCATCACACATGACATGTGTAAACAGCTCATCACACATCTATTGTCCCACAACATGAGGAGCCATGTGCCACATCACTGCCTGAAACACCAAGGCCCTGCACATGAAGGACTGCACTGACAATGACTTGATGTACAGCCTTGTGCGAGTCTGACACCTCCATTCCGTTCGTGTGCGCCTCCTATCGCCAGTGTAAGCTGTGAAACGCAGTACACACGCTCTGAGGGCGTGTGTAGGGCCCGTACTCACGCGTGAGTACCTGCCGTACACGCGTGAGTACGTGCCTATCACTATAGTCGTGTTACTGTAGGTCCAAGTGATACGGCACATACTCACGCGTGTACGGCCCGTACACGCGTGAGTACGTGCCGTATCACTAGGCCCTACGGTACCCCCAACTATAGTGATAGGCACGTACTCACGCGTGTACGGCCCGTACACGCGTGAGTACGTGCCGTATCACTCGGACCTACGGTACCCCCAACTATAGTGATAGGCACGTACTCACGCGTGTACGGCCCGTACACGCGTGAGTACGTGCCGTATCACTGGGCCCTACGGTACCCCCAACTATTGTGATAGGCACGTACTCACGTGTGTACGGCCCGTACACGCGTGAGTACGTGCGGTATCACTAGGCCCTATGGTACCCCCAACTATAGTGATAGGCACGTACTCACACGTGTACAGCCCGTACACGCGTGAGTACGTGCCGTATCACTAGGCCCTACGGTACCCCCAACTATAGTGATAGGCACATACTCAGGCGTATATGGCCCGTACACGGGTGAGTACGGCCCGTATCACTGTAGTGATGGTGCCCTAGGGGTACGTGTGAAACGCGCCGTACCTGTGTGGGGATTTAAGAATTACAATGGGGACACATGAGGGACAAGTATTAGGGCCTAAATGCATGCTGGTTGTCATGGATACCGAGTTTCAAGTTCAAAATTTTACATCATGTGGTCTGGAAAAAGCAGTTGGCCACATTATATATTGTTGCAAAGTGGTTGTTGACTTGACATGATGCTGCAAAATCAAAAGATGCAAAGGCTGTCACTGGTGTATGTTTAAAGGGATTGGAGGAAACGTAGGATGCAAATGAGTCTGACCAATCACTCTGAACTCCTGTAAATGAAATAGGCCAGCAAGGCAGATATAAGGCAGGCAGAACCACGGAGAGGGCACTTGCCTGCACAACATGTCAGTCGATACCACTGCTGCTGTATTGTCTCCCTCTGGCACCATGTCAAGGACTGTGGAGAGGGCCCAGCCTTTCACCCAGGAGGAGAACGAGGCCCTGCTGGATGTGATCCTCCCACGGTACCCCATGCTGTATGGTCGACCAGGGGAGCAGGTGAGTGCTGACTCCACTACCTATGCCTGTGCACCTTTATTGTGTCTGTCACTTCTGGCATTGTGGCCAGGTGTGACAGACATGCAATGTTGGGTGGAGTGGGTCCCAGGGGGTGGGGGGGGGCTTATGTCTCTCATGCAGGGCTTGATGTAGTTCATGTGTGCACTCCTCACTTGCATTGTGCTTACTGTGACATTAACTGCATAGTGCATGGCACATTCCGCCACCCTAATCCTCTTGGGCATTCTTGTTCTATTGTCCTGCGGTGATTCAGTGGTCACCCCGGTGTGACAGGTGACTGCACCCACAGATGCATGTGAGAGTTGAGTGGAGCTGTGGTGAGAGTGTCCAAATGATGTGTACGCCCCCTGGACATTGATGTGTGTGAATGTTTCTTGTCATGTGGGTGAGTGTCTATGTAGAGTGTTGCACCCCAGCTGCATGGAGGAGGCAACTGCTCAATCCATCTGATGTGTGAAGTAAGCCGTGCTGTGTGTCTGACTTGCTGAGCTAGCGCAACACCTGTGACCCCCCCTGGCAAGTGGCACCTTTGCAGAGTGAGGTTTGCATCCGCTGTTGCCAATGGCAGGTGATTGATGTGTGCCTGTGTGTGTCTGTGTACTCTGCTGAGGTTTCGTCAGTGGCCTGGGGCATGTGACTGCTTTGCGGTGCTGTCCATCAGCCTTGTGTTGCTTGGGATGCACAGTGTGTGCCATGATCAGGGATTGTTTCGCACCCCTCATGCCACCTGTGTACTTACTATGCCATGTAGTGCATTGGTACGTCCCCAGTGGAAAAAGTCCCTATGACTAAGGTGCTATTACTTGCCAGCATACTATGCCCTGTTCAACAAATCTAAGATGTTCCAATGTGTGTCTCTGTGACATGGTGCAGGTGTGGTGATGTTGTCCCACTTTGTCATCCACACAGGTATCCCCCTACCACAAGGGGAAGATCTGGAAGGATGCCGTCAAGGCCGTGCAATCAGCGGAGGGTCGCAGTCGGCGCCTGCCACAAGTGAGGAAGAGATGGCAGGACATCCGGTGCTGGACCCGGAGGATCGCCCGGGTCATGCTGAAGGACTCACCTCCTCGCAAGCATGGTGGGCGCCTGACCCACCAGATGAAGCGTGTCCTGGCGGTGGTCTTCCCTGACATGGATAGGCGGATACAGGAGTTACAGCAGCAGGAAGGGGGTAGGTACATGTGTGTTTGTTGTGTTTCGCCAGCTTTTGGAGCTGCTCAGTCGCCTGGATACACTGCCAGGCTATATATGTGCAGTGCATATCCTGTACCCCAAAGTCAACCTGTGCTGTTCTTCCTCCCTTCCCTCCTTGACATGTGTTACCTGGTCTGTGTGTTATCACTATTGCACATGGTCATCTAGGCTGCCAGTTTATCAAGGTGCACACTGCTTTCAGCATCATGTGTGGGGGTGGTCTGCCTGTGCCCTGTCCTGTTCAGTCATTTGGGGGTGCATAATTGTTGGCACTGATGCTGAGTCCCAACATAGGAGTGTGAGGGTTCAAATGAACAGACTTGCTGCATGCATTACCAATGTTGTGGCCTCAGACATGATGTGCATGAGTGGGATATATGCATAGTGCCGGGACGGTTGCTCCTGTAACAGTCAGCTCATTCCAGGACCATGGAGCAGTGTGCCCACTACAGTCCCCTGACACAGCCTGCCCTCCTACTCATGTGTGTCATCCAACACTGTGCACATTCACTGTGGGTTCATCATGGCTCTGCCTCTGTGGCATTGTTCCATGGCCTAGGTAGTAGTTTTCACATGTGTGATACATTTGCCCACTGGACAGGGATACACCAGTTTGCTTGTGCATACTCACACTGGGCAGTGCCTGTGTGGCTATTCACAACAATCTGTTGATGTTTGTTTGTGACCAATATGTTTTGGCAGCCCTACAAGGTGATGTCATGTTAATTAAGCTAGTTTTCAAGCACAGTTATTGTAACCCTGAATAAGAGGTTTCACTTCTTGATTGGTATCAGTCACATTGACTCAGGTATGGGTGGGTGTGTGCGGGAGGGGCGTACATGTTCAACCCTGATGTTTCATTGCCAGTTCTGACTTGTGTGTGATGATTCGCAGTACAGAAAGTCATCATGCAGTGCCCCCGTGATGTTGGCCAGTGCTTAATGTTGGTGCTTCATTGCCTGTGTCAGTTTTTGAATCATGTATCCTGCTTGAACATTTTTGGCACCTGTGTGTGGTTCAGATGCTACACAGTTGTGACTTTGTGTGCTGACATCTGTGGGTACATTCTGGCTTGCCATGAGGCAGAACCCACACTACAGTTATCTTTTTTGCTAAGCAATTGCAGGCCCATTAGCTTATGCATTGTCCTGGGTGTGGACATGTGTGCCACTCCAGATGACAGTCAGTAGGTCATATGTGTAGCCAACTGTGTGATCAGGTGACGGATAGCCATGTGACAAATGACATTATTCAAGTTGTTACTCAGAGAAAATGTCCATTGGCACTCACTACACCTGTCAACATGTCTCAATGTTTCATATGCTTGACCTTGTTGTTTGGTTGTGAAGGACAATGATGTGCCTGCATGACAGATGTCTCCCACGGAAGTGCACAAGACACCACCTTTACACTTTCCAGGGACACGCTGGCACATTTTAAACTAAGGCACAGTTTGAACAAAACTTGTTTGGAGTTCATACATATACATGTTCCCACAGTGTGCTAGCATTTGGGTTAGTCCTTGGTTGTTGCTGATACCAACTTACGAGTGTCAACTCATCCAGACCACCCTGGTGCCATGTATATGTACTTACTGATACGCCATTTCTGCCTAACAGTGGCTGATTTGAATGAGTCTGGCAGCTCAGACAATGAATGTGTACATGTAGTTTGGTGTGCACCTCCTTGTGTGAATTCTGCTATACAGACACATGTGTGTTGTGTTCACAGAGTGCCACATTCACACATGCTAGACATGTCCATTGTGTAAAGGGTTGTGATTCTCCAGGAGTCACAATATATTTCTTTGGGGTGTCAAAAGTACTCACAGGTCTCTGAGTGTGGGGACACCTTCTGCATTGGCATGTGGTATTTGGCCTTGGTTGCGACAATACTGTTTGTTTCACAGTGAACAAGAGGTGGCATGCCTTCATAGTCTTGCTGTGCTCAACTGATCCCAGACACTAGCTTCTCATGATCTTGTGACTTCAAGTTATTTGCTGTTGTGTCCTAATTTTCATTGTTTCCAAGTGGCATGGTGGGTCAACCAACTGGGGAGTGCAGGGCTTACATATGTGGGGAGTATCCTAGATGTTACTCATGATGCCTTTCCTGATATGCACTGTTGCCTATTTTGTTTGGACTCATGTGTCAGATGTATACAGGTGACTGATTTTTTCCTGTCTCTTCACCTTGCCCACAGCATCATCGGAGGACACCGAGGGAGACACCAGCATGGACGTGGAGGAGGGATCGAGTAAGTTGTGCCACCACTGCTGAGGAGTCGGTGGAATCTAGTGGCACGTAGGGCGAGGGGAGTGAGGCGGAGGACCTGCCCAGTACCAACACTGACTACGAGGCAGACGGTTCCGAGGCTGATCTCCCAGAGGGGGCGGAGGCTGCTCCCACAGCTGAAAGCAGCAGTACATCTCTCGCCGCCCCCTCCATTCCCATCACCGCCCTCCCACTTGCTCGGGTCCCTTCTGTCCATGCTAGGCCACACCGTGTCTCCTTCGTGCCAGGCACCGAACCACACCCCCTGCCCCTGTCCCCTCTGCTGCCCTCACTGCCGAGTCTGTGGACATTCAGCGGCAGTTGCAAGTTGGGCAGACATCGATCCTGACTGTCCTCCATGGCCACACCAGACTGCTGACCCAGATGGTGTCATCAGCGATGTCTGACCAACGGATGTTGCTGAGGTCCCTGGACTCGTCACTGACGGCAGTAGCGAGTCACCTGCAGCGTTGCCTCCCCCCCCTTCCCCTGCCCCATCCACAAGTCCCACACCCATGCCTGTCCCAAGCACACCAAGACATCCACACACGCACCACACCAGACAGAAGCAGCACACCACCATGTAAGGGCAACGGCACACCTCCTGACATGCACACTCAGGGGGTAGCAGGCACACCCACTGGGTCTGGGGCACACAGGCAGCCACGCAGCCACAGTCCTCGTCCACATGACTGACTCCCCAGTCCCTCCGATGTCACTCCCCTTGGCTCTCCTGCCCCAGATTCGGAGAAGGAGGCCTACTTTGCTGGGCTGGGCCTCAGCCCCACTAGTTCACCTGGACGCAAACGGTCAAGGCACTCCACGGGCAGGGGAGTTAAGTCCCCCAGCCCATCCACCGCCTCCCCCAGTAGCGCTGCAACCCATCCCTCCGACCCCCCCCCCCTCCTTGGGGACTGTTGTTTTTCCGGGTGCAGGGGATACGCTTGAAGAACTGGCAGAAGTGTGCAGCATCGAGCTCGCCTCCACCTTTGGTGCTGCCCCACCCGCTGTGGTGGAGTCGTCCGTCCCTGCACCCACCACACCTACCCTTCCCCCTCCTGTCCCTGCGGTGCCTGGTCCTTCCCCACATGATGCCCTCCCCCCCAGTCGACGACACAGTCTTGTGATGTGCAGGCAAGCTAGGGGAGACGCATGGCCATGTGTCCCCCCCAAAGGACTGATGATATGGACTGGCCATTGGCCTTTGTGAATAGTCTCGTTTACACATTATTATTTTCATGCTGAATAAAGCATTTTCTTTTTCGTTTGAGAAGTCTTGCATTTCAGGTATTGATGTTGATGTTGATGCTACAGGAGTTGGGGTTGTGGGCATGTGTTATATTTCAGGGAAATGTTGTAGTCTGCTGCTCATGGGGTGGAACCTGGTATCTGCGTGCCATCACAAGGTCTCTGCAAAGATTCTTTGTCGTGTATGCTCTTTGTGTTTGGAGACATTGTCCCAAGGAGTGTTCCTTCCTCCGTGGCACCTGACATCTCTCCTGCAGAGAGTTGCACAATTGTTGTGTTGCCCTGTGTCTACATTTCCTTTGTTGGTGATGGATCCCTTCAACTCTGGCCATGCCTGATCAGCAATGTGTCCGGCTGCATCGTCTGTGCCATCCTTGGTACTCACTGTACTTGTGTATAGAGTATTTTGCCATGCATTCATGGATAAATTGTCCCTTTTCTGCACAATGCATGTGTGTAATCCCAGTCTAGTACACATATGGTACTTGTTCTGCTGGGTATTTGAAACCTGACTCAATTGTGGCCATTGTGTCTGTGGGAACTCCACCCTATTCCTTCCATGACAGACAACATCTTGGTGGCTAGCCCAGCACCTGAACATTCCTATCAGTCCTGGGATGTGCGTGACAGTGTGTGTTCTCTTTGGCTCTCTTAGTTTATTAGGCACTGACATGACTATACAGTCTTGTGGCATGATCTCAGTGGGTGTATTGTGCTGCATCTGCCAGGGGTGGGTATGCATGTGTTATTTGTCCTCACACCCACATGTGGTGTGTCATGCAGTGGGGGAAAGACATCCATCCTCCTGGGAGTGGGACACTGCTGTCAGTGATGTCTTGTTATGGCACTATCATCATTGTCCAAAGTTAGGGATACGTACATTCACCCATGGAGTTGTGGTCATCTGATAATGATGTACACCCCCCCATGTCTCTGTCCACTGGTGGTATTCCTCTGCACCCACCCCATGTCTCTGTCCACTGCTGGGAGTCCTCTGCACCCACCCCCATGTCTCTGTCCACTGCTGGGAGTCCTCTGCACCCACCCCCATGTCTCTGTCCACTGCTGGGAGTCCTCTGCACCCATCCCCATGTCTCTGTCCACTGCTGGGAGTCCTCTGCACCCACCCCCATGTCTCTGTCCACTGCTGGGAGTCCTCTGCACCCACCCCCATGTCTCTGTCCACTGCTGGGAGTGATGGGCACCCACCCCTCACATGTCCCTGTCCACTGGTGGTATTCCTCTGCACCCACCCCCATGTCTCTGTCCACTGCTGGGAGTCCTCTACACCCACCCCCATGTCTCTGTCCACTGCTGGGAGTCCTCTGCACCCACCCCCATGTCTCTGTCCACTGTTGGGAGTGATGGGCACCCACCCCTCACATGTCCCTGTCCACTGGTGGTATTCCTCTGCACTCACCCCCATGTCTCTGTCCACTGCTGGGAGGCCTCTGTACCCACCCCCATGTCTCTGTCCACTGCTGGGAGTCCTCTGCACCCACCCCCATGTCTCTGTCCACTGCTGGGAGTCCTCTGCACGCACCCACCCACCCACTTGCGCCCTTGCTGTGGTACACTGCTGTCCTGGGCATACACCACCACCAATTTACAGGTGATGTGCTGCACCAAGCCGTACACCTACATCCGTGGTGTGTGTACGCCTTGTATCCATCATGTAATGGGGCTGTAGGGGTATGCGTGGTACGGCCCGTACCCATGCTCTGGGGGCGGGGGTACGGGCCGTACCACCATAGTGGCGGTGAGGTTGGGGTATGCATGGTACGGCCCGTACCCATGCTCTGGGGGCGTGGGTACGGGCCGTACCACCATAGTGGCGGTGATGTAGGGGTACCCGTGGTACGGCCCGTACCCACGCCCCCCAGAGCGTGGGTACGGGCCGTACCACCATTGTGACGGTGACATAGGGGTACGCGTGGTACGGCCCGTACCCATGATCTGGGGTAGTGGGTACGGGCCGTACCACCATAGTGGTGGTGACATAGGGGTACGCGTGGTATGGCCTGTACCCACGCTCCCAAGAGTGTGGGTACGGGCCGTACCACCATTGTGGCAGTGACGTAGAGGTACGCGTAGTACGGCCCGTACCCACGCTCTGGGGGGCATGGGTACGGTCCGTACCACCATTGTAGTGGTGATGTAGGGGTACGCGTGTACGGACCGTACCCACGCTCTGGGGGCGTGGGTACGGGCCGTACACGCGTACCCCTACATCACCACTACAATGGTGGTACGGACCGTACCTACGCTCTGCGGGGCGTGGGTACGTCCCGTACCACCATTGTGGTGGTGACGGGTACGCGTCCACGTTCACTTCCGTTGTAGCGGGACGTGGGATTGGTGGACACGCCCCCCGAAGTGACCAGACCATGGAGGTAATTAATGTGCAGGATGTATTAGTATTTTGTGGGGTGTGGGTTATGTTTCCTGCCCCTTGCGCCCCTCCCTTTGCCCCTGGGGGTTGTTCTGACCTTCTGCGGCATCTGCGGCGGTTTCTGAACACGAGGTCGTAGGCTATGAGGGCCGGGATGACGCGTAGGTTGGGGTCCATCGCTGTCCGTCGCGTACCGGTGCTCCTTGTTCGCGTCGTCCTCAATTTTCCGGCAGTTTTTGGCTCCCGTAAAAAATGCTACGTGCGGAGTGACGTCGGCACGAATCGTACTTGCTGGTCCGTAAAACGCTGCCTGACTCCGCCTGGACGTCGCGTATGTGACGTCCAGAATCAGATTTGTATGTATTTTTTTGCCGGTCTGTGTTTTTTACAACTCGTACGGAAATGGTATTTCTGTGCGAATCGTACTTGCGAGTTTGTAAGGTGTTTTTCCCGGGTACGAGTCGGGCGGAGAAAACGCTCCGTACGACCATTTGTACCCGGGTTTTACAGGATCGGAATCGGCACCTAAATTACTTACCACCCTATTCCCCTATAAACCCACAACTGCTCCACATACAAATGAACACAATTAATATAATTATCAATTAATCAATTAATAAAAATGAATTATCAATTAATAATTAATTATCAATAAAATAATTATCAATACCAATAAATAAAAATTAATAATTAATTATAAAAAAATTACTTTCCACCCTATTTCCCCATAAACACACAACTCACTCCTAAACTTAATTAACACAATATATTTCTCAATTAATCAATTAATAAAAATTAATTACCAATTAATATTTATTAAACATAATTAATTACCAATTAATAAACAATAAATGAATTATCAATACCAATTTTTTTTAATGTTAATTTCTTTATTATAGTTAATTTAATTCCCACCCTATTCCCCTATAAACCCATAACCCGCTCCAATTAAAAATGAACACAAATAATATAATTATCAATAAATAAATTCAAAAAATTAATTACCAATTAATAATTATTTAACAATAAATTAATTATCAATAACAATAATTAAAAAATAATAATTACTTAATTGCAGTTAAATTACTTCCCACCCTATTCCCCTATAAACCCACAACCCGCTACGTAACTAAAATGCTAAATTTACTTTAAAAAAATGAGTATCTTCTAAACGTTTAATACATATATTTCAAAAAATATACAAAACATAACAAAACAAAAAATGTGGAAAACATACATATAAAATACATACTAAAATACATAACACTAACATAAAGCCAAATTCTTATCTGTCTTACCATCATCAAGAATCCTCTCAGGTTGACAGGATCTTTTTATCTGCTAAATAGTGTAGATGGAAGTAAAGCCAATATTTAACACATAATCAAAGGAAATAGAATTTGGACTCAAAAGGGCCACTGACTCTGAATCTCAAATTTTAGGGATTTATAACAAAGCTAAAAATAATTGCACATACAAGCACCTCCGCATGAGGTTAAGAAAATAAATGGGCACTAATACAAAAAAGAATCTACGTAGGAGTCTCATCCGGCTCAGAATAAGAAAAATAGTCAGTTCTAGAATCAATAGACAAGCAAAAATGATTGTTTTTTGTATAATGTGGTGTATTAGGTTTAAACGTGCACCATGTTAAAGTCTGCACGTGTAGTTGCTTATTCATATATGAGGTATAATGAAATCAATGCTTATGGTGTGGAATTAGAAGAGTGTTTAAATTGTGTAAAGGCCTGATCGCATACACGTTTAAGAGAAAGGCCTGTTCGTTTCTTATGTTAGGTAAATATTGTAGGCCGAAATGTTTCCCTTGGTAAGGCTTTGGATTTCAGAGGTGTAGAGAGTCTCAGAGAAGTGGAAAGTTTCTCGTTCCCATGTTTCTGTTGCAGGTGCAAGGACACCTAGCTTGTTAGTGAACTAACTCTTTGTTTCAGGAGTTAGGATGGCATGAAAAGCCAACATGGGAGTATACCAGAATGCAGGGATGATACTTTCGGCGGAGAAGGTGCCTGGGACCCAAGGACGAGTAAACCGTCGTTGGAAGGGAGACAAGTTTCAGTGGAAAACTACTGGGAGAAGACCTGGCTGGAGAGGTGTGCTGGAGGGGGTGTTCTACGTTTTTCGGATTTTGTTAATCTCCGGTTCGTGGAATTGGGTAAGCGTGAACGGTTTGCTGTAACGACTGTTCTTTTCTG
This sequence comes from Triturus cristatus, assembly GCF_964204655.1. NCBI lineage: Eukaryota > Metazoa > Chordata > Amphibia > Caudata > Salamandridae > Triturus > Triturus cristatus. The sequence continues at coordinate 343,622 of NW_028187395.1, forward strand.
GGTTAATAGGAGTCTGTGATGTAGCAGGACTGTTCAATTCTCAAGTATGGGTATGACTCCCCTTCTCCCCTTCCGGTCACCTAAGGTGTTCCTGGAGGGAGGTGGCTAAGAGCCCTGAGCGTGCTTGCTGGTGAGGTCCGTGCTTCAGCGGGACTTCCTGGTGTGGCGTAGTGTGGATTTGTTTTAGCAGCACCATACCAACACGCATGGGGCCTGGCGGGGAGGCCCCTCTTCGAAGTAGAGGGGCACTGGGCGTCAGCCAATTACATTGGCTGTAGGAGGCAAGAGTCCAGTATGAGCGGGATCGCTGAGTCCTCAGATTGGAGGTGAAGTCTATCTCCGGTGGCGGTAGTTCGCGTCTTCTTAAGAGAGTGGCCGGTTTATCAAGGCTGGGGCTCGAGAGCAAGGGGCTCACTTGTTTGTGATTGTGCTATATCCTGCCTATGTACTAATCTTTCTCCTAGGTTACCTTGCTCCTAGCTGCTCAGCCAATGTGAGTGTTCTGAGGGGAATGTTGATGTGATGGAGATGCATGGAATGTTTGGGTGTGTATGTGGTGAGGTTGTGAGGTTTGAGGTGTGACAGTTGAAAACGGGCTGAGCAGCAGGCAAAGTGCTCCTGATAACTACAAGAAACTACAAAGATACTACTCGGCTATGTCAGGTACATCACAACAGATTGGTTCGATGGGGGGGGGATCGCTGACATTCTTGGCCCTCCCACTCTGAGTGGTGAGATGCCAGTGGTCTGAGGTGTTACATTAGAAAATGGGCATTGTAGGATCTTGTCATGTTTGGCAGTCTGCTTACTTGATGGAGTGTCTGCACATTACTGTTCTTCCTGAGCTCTGCCACGTACATGGAGGGGACACTCTTTATTTAATCTCCAGCTCCCTCAATATTCTCTCATGCTCAAGTTTCACTTTCATCATTTCAAATTCTAACTTCTTGTTCTCTAGGTCCCTCTGACCATCCATTTTAAGCTTAGCCATCTCCATATTATGCCGCCTATCTTTCTCCCTGTCCTCCATCTCTTCTGGAGACAGACCCCTTGAGGACACATTAGTGCCCGGGCTGGAAACTGCTTTATCTCCCACCAAATCTACTACTTCATCTGTCGTACTTTACTCAGGAGATGCTCATGTTTATTGGGGGGTCTACTGACATCTAACGTGGGATCGCAACCTTATTGTGTAAATCATTGTGGGTTGGCCGAACTGGAATGTGGGATGGTCATCATGACTCTGCCTTTTCTTTGTAATGTACACTGTTATATTGCCGTTTCATAAAACTCAGGAATGTATGCTTGAGGCCGAAAAAGGCCTATTTAAGATGTAGTCCGTTTCCATGATTTTCAGCAGTCTCCTGAGAACATACACGCTGTTGTACTTCTAGGATACCTGTCATTGGTCTGCAGCCAATAAACGATTCTTTGACTTCACCCAGAAGACTCTGTGTTTCTGTAGGTCCGGAACAGGGTGAAACCCCGAAGTCATAGGGTGTGTGCCCCTGCACCGCTGGGTCTAAAATACCCAGTACTTCAGTTTGGCGCCCAACTCGGGCCGATTTCAGCGGTACCAGTCCAAGCCAGAGGTTCGTGAGGAGCTTCGTGTGGAAATTCCGGAGGAAGGCCGCCACTTCATCGACCCCTGCATGTCGACGTGGTCCGAAAGTCTTTTCTGCGAGGTTCTCCGCGTCCCGACGGCTACGAAGGACTGCTGCCCTGATTAATCGACCTGTTTTGGACCCTTGACGAGGTTGAGAGAGCGAAACAATCGAGAGAGTCTTCTGGTGACGTCATCGATCAGTAATATTCAGTTAAGTATAAGTGGAGCGTCTCCCATTTGTTTTGGTATCCCTCGGGATCGTTTGGTTTGATTTGGTAATTGGTGATTTGGTGTTTGCAAACCCCAAAGCCAGAGGACTCGTGTATTCACGAGACTATCGTAATCGATAATCCTTTGACGTTTGGATCTAGACTAGTGAGCGAAGATGCCTGGTTCTAGAATATTTGGTAGATTATTCTGTTTGGGTTGTGGAAAAGATTTCCAGCTAGAAGAATCATGTCCGGTTCCTCCGGTTGGAACTCCAACTTATGAGCTCTATGTAAAACATGGCGTAGGCCCTATTGCATATAACGAAGTGTGGATCCACTACACTAGGAAAGACGGTGTTTTAAAATGGACCCAAAATGGTAGTTTCGATACCGATATTCTAGATAATTTGGAAATTAAATTGTTTAAGAAGAAAGCCCGGCCGGCGATGTTTGACTCTTTCCGCTTATGGCGAAAGGAAGCCAAACAGAAAGAAATTAAGCTAGCGAAAAAGAATAAAAGAGAAAAAGGTATGTCAGTAATGCAAGCAGCTGTACAATTTAGAGACAATGAGGAGGAGCAGATGAGCGAGCAATTGCACAGGCAGCGTAAGTTAGGGATTGACAAATGTTACCCGGCTTTACCACACTCTAAGCAGAATGAGTCCGAAGACAAGGAGGAAGATCCCGTAATGTCACACTTGTTGAGTTCGCCACCCCCATATGCGCAAAATGCTACGGCGCCTCCTCAGCTTGTGAATATGCCACCTCCGGTTAATGTATTGCAGGCTTTGCCGCAACCACCAGCTGCTGCACAACCGGTTTTTATTAATGTACCACAGCCCTCTCAAGGGCCGTCAATTGTGCTTCCAACTGCCCCCGCGCTTCCTGTAACCTTGCCTAATCCGGCAGCGGCCTCTCCCAACACTTTTCCTTGCACCACTTCGGTACCTGTTTCTACGTCCTCTTCTCTTCCCTCTGTTTTCCCCCCTGTTTCTGCCTCAGCTTCTCCTTCAGCGCGACAGCGTTTAGCTAATGTGGTTACTTCATTAATGTCGCCTCTCTTTGAGTTGTCTGGTGCGACTCCTGGTTTGCAGCGTAAGCAATTGCGTAGTCAGTTGCCTACCCCTGATGAGAAGAACGTAATAGATAGCATGGCGCGCAGATGGATTGTTTTCCCTTCATTGTATGATGTGGAATCAATTGTTAATGTCTTCCATCAGTGGGATGCTCCGAAGCAGAGGTATGTGTTTGAGAAGATGTGCGAAATTCTCTGTGAGGAATTGGAGGATAGTGGTAGAAATCCGAGGCCACGAGAATTGTGTAGAGTAAGGTCCGATTTTGGAGCTGGTATGATTATAGACCGCGATATAGATAAAGCAGTTGCGGTTGTACTGTCCTTCAGGAATGATGAATGTCAACAGTCATTGTTCGAACAGGATGTCCCTGTGGGGAGAAAGGAAAAAGTGGGACAATACCCCATGAGAGAAGTGCCCCCGGTATGGAAGGAAGCGGTTGCAGCTGTCGGTGCTAACCCCGCTGTGCCAGCACATTTCCAGCGTGTTTGGGTGCATGTTCCATGGAAGCGTTCTGAGGTGTTAGCGCTTAAACAGTCCTTACCTGATCCCCGTAAAAATCCGGCAGGTTATTATAAAGAATTGTCACAAACGGCAGGATCATGTATTATGAATTTGGCTGACATAGACATGTTGTTTGGTAATGTTGTTCCACAGCCCCTATGGGGGGTCAATCCGTAATGCGGATCATGACCAAGAGCTAGGGGATACATGGGCTAATATAATTGCTGCTGATGCAAGACAAACTGGTGGCGCGAAACCTGAGCCTTTGGTAGCTGAACTCCCTGGTAGAATCATCACGTATATGAAGACACTGATGCCTGCAATGCGCGTAAATTGGGACAAGTTATCCGCATGCAAGCAGAAAAAGGATGAGACAGTGTCAGACTTCTTTACTAGGTTTGAGGAAACGTTCATTGATCACAGTGGGCAGGATATGAGTACTGAGGGTGGCCAACGGTTGTTTGTGGATAAGTTTGTGCAGAATTTACTCCCTGACCTGTGTAAAAAGTTGAAAGATTCAGAGAGTTCTTGGGCTGTTTCCTCTTCAGCGCAAATACTGGCTACCGCACAGTATTATGAAAACAGAGATAAAGACGAGAAAGATCGAACAGAGAAGAAAACGAAGGAATTAAAGACAAAGGTCCTTTTACAGCAGGCCTATCCGCCACGTGCAGGTCAGAATAATTATAGGCAAACCCAAGGTGTCTATCACCAACCCCAACAATTTCAGAACAATCAGCAAATGAACGGGTATTATCAGCCACGTGTCCCGGTAGGTCCCAACCAATGTTCATACTGCAAAGAGGAAGGTCATTTTAAATATAGTTGCCCTAAATTAATGCAGCGGAATGGTAATACGTATGGTGGAAGAGGTAGAGGTGGTCAGCAAGCTCCTAGAGGTAGAGGGCGTGGAAGTGTTCCCCAGAACGCGCGTCCTCTGCCGCCTCAAAATACCATTAATAGCTTTGATCAGCAAGCTAACGCGACTGGTAATACGGCCCAGTATTACACTAATGATTATTATGCAGAGGACGGTGATGCAGAACATAACGATTACTAGGACAGCCATAGACAGAGAGAGGGAGTTGTTTCAGTGCCAGTGGATCAGAGTGGACCGTATGTTGAGGTGACTACAGCAAATGTAACGGAGCCTTTTCTGCTAGACACTGGTGCTGCAAAGAGTTCAATTATGCATTCCAAACTCCCTGGCGCACCTTTGTCTGGCGATATAAATGTTTCAGTAGGTTTCTCTGGCGCCCCTGTTAGGAACCCGATTTCTAGTCCCATGTCACTTTCTGTTGGACCTTGCGAGCTAAAAGCACCTCTGATTCTGACGACAGGTTGTGGTGAGAATTTGCTGGGACTGGATTTGTTGAAAAGATTGCATGCTACATTGTATTGTTCTCCCTCGGGAGTACAACTTACATTAGGCAAGAAAGTAATTTCCCCAATGTATTTGTCCAAAAATACGATGCCGCCTGAATTGTCATCCCTTCCGGATGCCCTTTGGGCTACTGGTCCCAATGATGTGGGTCTCTTGGAGATACCGCCATACGTGGTGACTTTAAAGGCTAATGTCAGACTGCCACGTATTCCCCAGTACAAGATCTCTAATGAAGGCCAGAAAGCATTGTTAGACATTGTCCACGACTTCATTGATAAAGGTGTGATTGAAGAAACAAGAGGCAACGTTTGCAATAGCCCGATTTTACCTGTCTTGAAACGAACGGACCCTTCACAACCTCCTGTTTACAGATTCGTGATTGATCTTAGAGAGGTTAATAAGATTGTTATGCCACAGTTTCCAGTTGTCCCTGATATAACTGCCTTGTTAACGATGATTCCAGCCTCAGCTGAACGGTTTTCAGTGATCGATTTAAACAATGCTTTCTTTAGCATCCCAATTGCAGAGGAGAGCAGAGACATTTTCGGGTTTAGTCTGGGAGGCCGAAGCTTCCGCTTCAAACGCGCTCCCCAGGGCTACTGTGAGAGTCCATCTATATACAGTCAAGCTTTGAAAGCGCAGCTTGATGCACTTGTTTTGCCTAGTGGTGCTATTCTGATTCAGTATATGGACGATTTACTCATCGCCGCGGATACTGAGGAGATCTGTAAAGAAGCCACATTATCATTGTTGCACCATTTATCCGTTTTCCATCATAAGGTGTCTCTCTCTAAGCTGCAATATTGTCGACAAGAAGTGACCTACTTAGGTCATCTCTTATCGAAGGAGGGAAGGAGACTGACCCCAGAGAGAATTCAAGCCATTGCACAGTTGAGTGTGCCAAAGACACAGAGAGAAGTACGTGCTTTCTTGGGCATTACTTCATACTGTAGGCATTGGATCCCTAGTTTCTCCTTGCTGGCAAAACCTTTGTTAGCCTTAACATGCAAAGACACACCGAATCCTATCCCATGGTCTGAAGAGTGCCAGAAAAGTTTTGTGGAACTGCGTAATGCATTGTGTTCGGCCCCTGTGTTAGGTACTCCTGACTACAGTAAACCTTTTACATTGTATGTTCACGAGAAAGATGGATGTGCGTTGTCAGTGTTAACCCAGCCTTTTGGCGACAGACCGCGCCCGTGCGCGTATTTTTCATCTACCTTGGACCCTGTAGCGAGGGCATTGCCAAGCTGTCTGAGAGCGACAGCTGCTGCAGCGATGTCTATCCGACAATCTGCTGGTCTGGTAATGGACAACACATTGATCGTTATGGTTCCACATGCTGTAGACACATTATTGAATAGAACCAAGACACAACACTTGACTAGTGCACGCCTATCGGGTTACGAACTTACACTGTTAGCGAATCACATACACATAAAACGATGCAATACACTGAATCCAGCTACATTGTTGCCAATTCCGGCAGACTCAGATGAGATTGAGCAACATGACTGTCTGTTCAGAACAGAAGAAGAAACGAAAGGAAGAGTGGATCTGAAAGATACTCCCCTGACTGAATGTGATGGTACTTTGTGGGTAGATGGTTCATGCTTTAACCTCCCTAATGGTGACACGACTGCTGCATATGCTATCACGACTTTACATACGGTTGTGGAAACTGCCCGAGTGCCACATAATTCGGCCCAAGCAGCAGAATTAATCGCCCTCACGAGAGCATGTGTGTTATCTGAAGGAATGAGAGTGAATATATATACAGATAGCCAGTACGCCTTTGGCGTGGCTCATAATTTTGGACGACTGTGGAAAGAGCGTGGGTTCCTGACGTCACATGGAGCTAAAATTCAGAATGGCAAGTTGGTGAATGATCTCCTTGAGTCACTGACCCTACCGTTGCAAGTTGCGATCATGAAATGCAGTGCGCACAGGAAGGTCACAGACGATGTTGGTCGTGGGAATGCGTTTGCTGATGAGACCGCGAGAGAAACCGCACAGAATGTGAAGACTAGAATGTATGTTGCAGGCCCCGCAAGATGGGTTAATGATGTAGGAATGTGCGAGAACACCATAGAGAGTGTGAAGTTGCTTCAAGCTGAAGCCACAGAGGAAGAGTTAAGCAAGTGGAGAGAGAGTATGGGTAAGTTGGATGAGAATGGTTGCTGGACTGATCTGACAGAACATAGGCGATGGTTGTTGCCTGACGCGTATGTGCTTCCAGTAGTTACTATGGCGCATGGAATGGCACACATCAGTACGAAAGGTATATGCAAGTTGTTGGCTCCAGTATGGCAGAATGCTGGGATTCCCAAGTGTGCAGAGAATGTGGTCAAGAATTGTATGGTATGTTTGAAGTACAACCCTGGTAGGGGAACCCCAACTCCAGCCGGTCACTTTGCGCCCCCATCATGTCCATTCGAAGTTTTGCAGCTGGACTTTATTCACATGGAAAGATGCAACAACCTGAAATATGTACTAGTGGTTGTTTGTGCTTTCTCAAAATGGTTAGAGGCTTATCCTCTAAAAGATAACACTGCCCTGTCCACAGCCAAAGCCCTTGTGAAAGAGTTCTTCCCCAGGTTTGGAATGCCGAGAGTGGTATGGTGTGATAATGGGAGTGAGTTCGTGGGTAAAGTGATGAAGAATGTGTGTGAAGGTTTAGGCATCCAGCAGAAGTTCCACGCTGCAAATTACCCCCAATCAGCTGGATTGGTAGAGCGCTACAATGGAGCCTTAAAGCTCAAGCTGGCTAAAATTCAGGCGAGCACTGGTCTTAAATGGCCTGATGCCCTGCCTCTAGCACTCCTGTCCACCAGAATGACAATACACTCACGAGTGGGACTTAGTCCCTACGAGGTGGTCTTTGGCCGCCCGGCTAATGTATGGGGTGTGCCAAGGCCCACGAAATTCAGTGAGATAGAGCATCCAGTGCTGCTCGATTACCTGTATGATTTGACTGTTAAACTGCGTGTTTTGCACCAACAGGTACATGATACTCTTCCTCAAGCCTCTGAAACTCCTGGACACCCCATCAACCCTGGTACGTGGGTGCTAGTCCGGAACTTCCAGCGCAAGAGCAACGACGAGCCCCGCTGGCTTGGCCCTCATCTTGTTCTACTATCGACAAGGTCAGCAGTGCGAGTGAAAGGGAAGAAGCACTGGATTCATGGTACCCACTGCAAGGTAGTCCCCTTGCCTTTGCCATATGACCGGTGGGTCAAGGAGGGTATCACCGACTCTGAGACAGACACTGTACTCCGTTTCACACCATTCAGTGATGCACGCCTAAGAGACACAGTTTCAGACCAAGAGAGTGACAATATTCTACAGGAAGCTGTGCCACCATCGAATCGACTGGACACCACTGAGCCTGAACTTTTGTTTCGAGACCAAACGGCACCTGGCCGTCTACTTTATGATTTGAGACCTAGGCCCATGGACAAATAAAGATTTCTTCACTATTTCCTTTTTGACATTTTTTACTCTCCCATCTGAAAGACTTTCTTGATTTTTTGTTTTTCGAACCACCATCCGGGTTCTGCCGCAGGGTCGCGGTGTCAAGACTTTGGGGTACAGGCCGAAGACGTTAGGTCAACGGTTCTGGTTGGTCTAGGGCGTTTCCCTGGACTGACAGGCGTACTCCTCAGCAGAAGAAACTCACCCGCCGCGAGCGGCCCGAGTAGAGGATGGAGTTTTTTAAGATGGAGAGACCGATCGAGGAAATGAGCTTTAAAACCAGGACGTGTGGAATTGTAAAAAGTAAATGTTTTGTCTTTTTGTGCCTTTTTATACTGTGTAGTATTATGATGTTTATTGTAGGACTTGTGTTTTTCTCTGCTCAAAAGCCTATTGCACCCACTCAACAGCCTACCCCTCTTTCTACTGCCTCCTCTCACTCTTTTCACCCCCTGCCTGAGCACGAACAGACCAGACGATCGGAGTTCGTAAATAACTAGTTTATCCAGCTCTTGCACCAGCACCAGCTAGTAGTGAATACGACCAATTGCTGGGTCTGTGGGTTAATGCCACACACCATTAACAAGGGTATTCCCTACCTGGTGTTGCCGTATAGTTCAAATGGATCATCATGGGCATTCCAGACCATGTTTCTCTATGCTCTGGAGACGTACTCCCCCCGCCAACCGCGTTCCATCAGACCCATCACCAATAATAAGGCTTTGATGAAAGGAGTTGCCGATATGAGTAGAGATATTGACACATACTCGTCCATTCCCAAAGAAGAGTTGAGACCTTATGTAGGATGGAACGCGACGGGGTACAGTATTAGTCTGGGTGAAAGACAGCGACAAATCTCATCTCCAATCTGGGTCGTACCCCACATGGGTCGGTTCTGCTTACAGGGTAATGGTCAGAACCCTAGGGCTCAACTGGGAAGAAGTGACTGTACCGAAACGTACACTTTCCCGTCACAGTTTTCCCCTGCCTTTCTAGCTGCCAAGGGTACCTATTTCATCTGTAATGACCGAGCATATACATAGTTGCCCCCTGATTTCTCGGGCACATGTTATATTGCGAATCTGCTACCGCCTACATTCACTGCTGCCTCTGATTATCACAAGACGAGAGTCGTGAGAGGTGTAATTAGTAAGGAGGACACTGCCGGTCAGGAAGCAGGAGACTTCTTCTTGGGTTTCCTGCCGTTTTGGGGACCTATGGTCAATAGTAGGAACCTGAGACAGCTGACGCGTGTGGTTGAATCCACTATCAATGTAACGGCTGGTGCCCTTAGTAATCTGACAGCTGAGCTCCAAGCGGATCGCCTTATGACTTTACAGAACCGCATGGTCCTAGACGTTATTCTTGCAGACCGTGGTGGGGTATGTAAGGTCATCCAATCCAGTTGCTGCATTTTCATACCAGACAATGCTCCAACGGTGTATCAAGCCATCTCCAAACTCCACAAAATATCTGAATCCATACACGTGGATAAGGGAGATTGGTCACTGATGGGATGGTTCTGGGAACTGATATCTGCCTGGGGTTGGAAAGTCCTGATGGTCATTGGAATGATCTTAGCCATTCTTTTCCTGTTTTGTCTGTGCATACAGTGTGCTCCTGCGATGTGTGGCCTCTGTGCTACCTTATGTGTAAGGAAACCTGTATCGAGAGATGAGCTAAGTAATAGGATGATGCTACAGCAACATCTCCATGACTTTGCGGACATTGACCTAGACTTGGATTGAGATGAGTATAGTATTTGCCTATGTAAGGGCAAAAGGAGGGTCTGTCGTACTTTACTCTCTGCCACCGCGTAGGGGACAGGGCCCTACCCCTGTCTATCTTGGTATTAGCGAACCGCAAATGGTAAATGGGCATGTACGAGTGCTTTACTCGTCGTTCTAGCCCTGAATGCACTGCGTACACGTTCTTCTGCTGCACTACGCGGGTTCCATTTTGGAAGCAGTGGCCATCTTGTCATTGCCCTCACATAGGCTATAATGGAGCAAATACGGGCCTCTCAGTACATGTGCTTTCCCATGACTTCTCTGTGACCTGGGCAGCTGGCTCCGCTGCCCCGGGTCAAACTGGTCTCACGAGCTCCCCTTCCTCCGTCCACCTGTGATTAGCATCAGGGCTCGACCCATCATAAAACCCTTCTCATCCTACACAAACCCCCGGCTAATCTCTTCCACACCTGCTTGTTCCTGCTTTATGACTTGTTTCCCAAACAGGAGATGCTCATGTTTATTGGGGGGTCTACTGACATCTAACGTGGGATCGCAACCTTATTGTGTAAATCATTGTGGGTTGGCCGAACTGGAATGTGGGATGGTCATCATGACTCTGCCTTTTCTTTGTAATGTACACTGTTATATTGCCGTTTCATAAAACTCAGGAATGTATGCTTGAGGCCGAAAAAGGCCTATTTAAGATGTAGTCCGTTTCCATGATTTTCAGCAGTCTCCTGAGAACATACACGCTGTTGTACTTCTAGGATACCTGTCATTGGTCTGCAGCCAATAAACGATTCTTTGACTTCACCCAGAAGACTCTGTGTTTCTGTAGGTCCGGAACAGGGTGAAACCCCGAAGTCATAGGGTGTGTGCCCCTGCACCGCTGGGTCTAAAATACCCAGTACTTCACATCCTGCTGCTCTCCTGCATTCTCTCCCCCTCCACAGGCTCTCTCATATTTCTAAGGGCATCCCTGGCTTCTAGCCAAGCCTTCAGCGCCTTGTAATACTCTTCCCTTCTAGTGAGACCTGTGATAGGGACTGTGAAGCGTTTGCAAAAATATTTGAGCTGCTTGGCATTGTAGGTTTCTAATTTCTCTTCTTCCCAGGAGAGATCCTCAGAGGCTTTGGATATGGGCTTGCCCATTGTAGCAATAACTGGCAATATCAATCAAAAATAGAAAAAACCTCATAAACGTACGTGGTTACGTTATGGTCTGCACTCACTAGTAGTGTACACTATAATTACTGTATGCGATCATAAATGCAAGACCAGATCCTCACAGATGACCACCAATGTTAGAAAGGGCGGTCTCTAGTAGGCAATGGCTGGCCACTGTCCAACTAGGGACCCTTCTTCCTAAGTCAGAGTAAGCAGACTACACCCTTTGACAACCCCTGCTCAACCCTGTGGTAACGTAGCACGAGCAGCTAGGCTTATCTCAGAGGCAGTGTGTGAAGCATTTATGACCATACACAGTAACACAGTGAAGAACACTACAAAGGGACACCACACAAGTAGTTATAAAAAATAAGTATCTTTATATATAAACTTAACACAAGACCAATAACAGAAAAAAGTCACAATACTAGAAATATAGGGTTACTCTTAAAATGCTGCAAAAATAGTTCAAGTGTGCAAAGAGGAGTTCAGTTCAAAGCAGTGGTCTCTGCGACCCTCCTACTTACAAAGTACCTGGATTCTGTAGCAAAACAACCAAAATGTCGCTAAGGAGCTGTAACGATGATTTTCCTCACGCGAGATCAGCGATGCTGTGAATCCTTGCCGCAAGGGAGGATGATGCGCTGATCTGCAGAAGCGTGTGGGACAAAGCGACAAACTTCTCCACGCTAAGCCGGCGATGCGTTGAAATCCTTGCCGCGAGGGAAGATGATGCGCCGAGCCTGTTGCGTGTGCGATCTTGTTGCGATAAAAAGAAATGGCACTCCGCGAGGGAGCGACGATCCTGATGCGATGCGATGAAAATTATGGTCGCCCGGCGTCCATGCTGCGATTTCGTGAAGCGATGATCTTTGGTTAAGGAGCACTTAGAGGCCCGCAAACATGCGATGCGATAATCTTTGGGTTAGCGAGCAGTTGGCTGCCCGCAACTGCGCGATGCGATGATCCTCGGGTTAGCGAGCCTTTGGCAGCCCGCAAACGTGTGGTGCAATGATCTCCGGTAGCGAGCACTCAGCGGCAGCAGTGCGATGATTTTCCATACGCTCTTCAGCTGCGGGGGCTCGCAAACGGGCTTTAGCGACGATTTTCAGCACTGTCTTCTCTGCAGTAGAACTAGAGGCCCTGGAACTCACAGGAGCCTCACCTGCAGATAGAAATCCTCGCTGGTAGGAAACAGGAGACTGGTGGTGGAGTCTGATGTGCCTGAGACTCCAGCAGGAGGCTAGCTCTCTTCTAGCCCTTGGGTGATTGCTGTAGCAAGATAAAATAAAAGTTCCTTCAAAGTCCTTTTCCTCTTCTTCCAAGTCCAGTAGTAACCACTGCAGGCCAATCCAGGGAACAGCACACAAGCACAAGGACAGTCACCTCCTGCAGCTTCCTTCAGTTACACGGACAGAGGTTCTTCTTGTTGTCCAGGAGCAATACAAATTGTAGGGGTTTCAGCACAGATATGTATACCCCAAAAGTCTTTGTTCTCAGAAGCTACAAGTCACTAAACCCAGCCAGAACCAGTTCTGCCCTATCCTGGAGCACTTTGTTTACCAGGCTGCATCCTCCCTTTCAGAAAGAGGGGGTAGCCATCAGACGCACAGTGGGAGGTGGAGCCAGCATTCACCTTGCCAGGCACAGCCCTTCTGGTTCTGGACTGCACACAGACTCTGCAGTGGCAGGTCTGAGACACACTTTACAAGCTGCTTCTGTGGGTGGCACAAACCAGCGCTGCAGGCCCACCAGCAGCATTTGGTTTACCAACCCTGGGCACACACAGGCCACGATACTAGGGACTAACAGGCAAACCAAATAAGCCAATCATGGATATACCAATTCACATGTCATATTTACACAGGGAGCATTCGCGCTGTGGCACCGAATGGCAGTGGCACAGCGCCCAGAGCATCTAATACCAGCCAAAACAGAGGAGACAACAGCAAAAAATGGAAGGGAGACCCACGCCAATGGTGCCAGGTCTAACACGCGTCCCCTCCAGCTGAAATGTGGGGAGAACTACCCATCCCCTTGGAAGTTCTCATCACTAAGGCGGAAAAATCTGGACAGACCATCAGCATTTGCGTGTCCTGTACCAGAGCGGTGTTCCACCGTGAAGTCCATACCCTGTAGCGAAATGGACCACCACAACAACTTGGGATTCTCACCCCTCATCTGCATCAACCATCTGAGGGGCCTGTGGTCTGTTTGAACCCGTAAGTGAGTCCCAAACAGGTATGGCCTCAGCTTCTTCAGTGCCCAGACCACAGCAAATGCCTCACGCTCAATTGCACCACACCTCTGTTCCCGTGGAAGTAACCCCCTACTGATTAAGGCTACAGGTTGTTCTAGTCCCTCCTCATTCATCTGTGACAGAACAGCCTCCACCCCATAAGATGGGATATAAAACTCCCCTTCACCTTCAACGCATGCATGCGTCCGCAGCAGGAAGAATAACCGTAACTGCTGCAGGAAGTGCGCCCCGATGTTGCCTCAGTTGTTGAGTTTAAATTCATAAAAATAATATGAAGTGATCAGTTGGTGATTCCTCAGGACCAGGTGACTAAAAAACTATCTACAGTGGGTGGTGTGGTGCAACGCTACCTACCACTCTTTCCATCCAAGGGTTAAATGCCCCGGAGAAGGGCAGCAAACCTAGAGTACAAGAAAGGAGAAAGATCAAAAACCATGTCAAGCTAATGGCAAAAGATCCATGGTTAAAAGCAGTGGGTGTGTCTCACTATATACATTCTCAAAGTTAAACATGTAAAAACTTTAAAAACACTCAGTGCTGTCATGCAAACCCATCAAGCTCTGTGTGTGCCTTCATATATACATATATCCCCTGTGTAACCGTATTCAAGAAAGGTCATGGGTCAGATCATGGTGGGCGAGTGAACATATGCTCACCTCTTTTGTTTTTCTATGTGCTGCCTCATCAGATCACAGTGGAGTAATTTGGACACACAGTGTAGTGTATCTGTTGTATAAAGAAGCAAAGAGTATCAGCTAGAAGTAGGCTGCAAGCACTTCAGATAAGCGCTCACTTCTTGGCTCTGGTTAACTATATTACGATGTGCAGGAGGTATGGATCACGGTGGACTAGGCCCGTAGTGGTAAATCTAAACATATGACACGATTATTCAATATTAGGGTGCTCAAGTCAGGCTGGTGTGTCTGGTAGTCTCGCCGCTTTCTATGCCCCTCAATTAAAATAATAATGAGGCACAGTGTTTAGCGCCTCCAGTAACCCGGCAGCGACTAGGGCGTGTATTAAAAAATAAACAAAGTTGTCAGTATGCCATTTAAGACTTAAGGCTGCTAACACCACTCCCCAATACCTCTTACCTTCGTTAGTTGCCGGTGTCAGAGTTGGCCTCCAAATGGTAGTGCTTACTCACCTGCTCCCGCTCAGAGCTTCGTGGCTCACCTACCCGTTCCGCTGCATCAGGAAGGTACCGTGTAACAGACGGGACCTGTTTTAAATACCTGCCTCTGAAGCCGCCGAGCAGGGTAAATTGGCCGCAGCTGAAAGAAATTAGCCTGGTGGTATCGAATGACATCATATTTGATGGAATCATGGAGGCCATCTTAGAGTGTAGTTTAAATCAATCAAAGCTATCTCAGTATGCTGTAGGCACACCCCTTATTAGTTTATAAATATGTGGTAATTAAGAGGTCATTTTTTATAAGTAAAGCTGATGCCTACTCTTATGAAGTGCAAAAATTGAAAAAATTCAAGAAATGTCTTGTTTCATTATTAAAAAATACTGTTGTTAGGACTTCTAAAAACCCCATGTCATAAAGGATGATAACGTGTCTGCCTGTAAATTATTGGCGCTTGGTTATCTCAGTGTGTCTCTGCCTTTTGAGGATAATCGGTAGCCTTTGATAACGGCAACATCCGGTGTTTGTGGGTGATGTCAGTTAAGGAGCTCTTGTGGCGGCCATCTTGGAGTGTAGTTTAATGCTATGTTGTATCTGTATTCTTATTACGCTATTCTCTGTAGTGATAGATATGGGAAAGATGTCGTAAGTCAAAACAAAATTGACAGAGAGGAGATTCCTATACAGGTCGTGCTCATGTATAGTGGTTTGTGTTGGGCACAATAGCTATATGCATGTAAATAAACTGTTAGTTGATGGTGCTCCATGGGATGTCATGGTTCAATCCGCTGTTAGCTAAGTCAAGTCGAAACACCCACCTCTGTTTAATCCTGAACAGTGCTGTGTGTGTTATTTGTTGGTGAGACTCAAGGATAACCCAGCGCAAACTCTCTGGGGGATGTCTTAGTTCTGAAAAATGGGTATATAGTTTGGTGTTTGTTTTCTGACAGCGAATACTGCTCTTATGTTCAGTGATTCTGGTCTTAATGGGCCTCATGGTCATGCCAACATATCTCTTCTCACAGGGGCATGTCAGCATGTACACACAACGTGATGTGTTACAATTGGTGTGTTTGGTCAGCGCCCATGTAAATGTGTCTGAAAGAACCAGTTGTTTAGAGTGTTTAGTCTGTGGACACACAGTACATGAGCTGCAGGAGTAGTGTCGCGTGACTGGGGGGAGGTCCCACAGTTGTCTCTGGATAGAATTATTTTTGTTCTTGGGTCTCTTATGTACTAACATATCTTTCAAATTGTTAGTACGCTTGAACGCAAACCTGGGTTTAAGTATTGTCAGTGTACCTGTGTTCAAGATCTCCCAATGTTTGCTCGCTGCTTTTTTTATCAAGTTGGATCTTGGTGTGTATGTAGTTACACATGTCAAAGTATTAGAGAGTACCTTATCATGTACCTCCACAAGGCTTTCACGGTGATTGTTTCTTGCTCGTTTCATACAGGCATTGATCTGTTTTTTAGCATATTGCCTTTTCAGCAGATTGTTTGACAGTATCTCTGCGTCAGACTTGCTTGTAGTCATCTATTGAACTACAATTCCTTCTGATTCTTAAAAATTGACTGAAGGGAAGGTTGTTTTTCCGAGTTGTTGGGTGATAACTGCTGTACAACAGCAAACTGTTCCTGTCAGTTGGCTTTTTATACAGGGTTGTCGTAAGTTTTCCCTCTGGTAGTCTGATGGTGATGTCTAAGAAGGCGATTTCTGAAGGTGATATGGTGTGGGCGAATTTCAAATATTGGCTCCTAATATTGATCCACTCACAGAATTTTTCGCATGTCTGTATCTCCCCCTGCCAAAAGATGAGTATGTCATCTATATACCTCTTCCAAAGCCTCAGGTTACCTTCGAAGGGGTTGCTGGCATGTCGGATAGTCTCATGTTCAAATGCCGCCATGTAGAGACATGCCACACTGGGATCAAATGTGCTCCCCATCGAAGTACCCTGAGACTGATGGAAGAGTTGGTTGTCAAACTCGAAGAAGTTTCCTGTTAGTGCCAGAGTGGCTCATTGCATAATGAAAGAAACGGGAGTTGTTGCCGTCCATTCAATTGCGGTAAGTGCAGATTCTATCACTGTTAGTGTTTCTCTCTGTGGTATGTTGGTAGATAATTGTTCCACATCAAGGGTGACCAGGAGGTTGATATCACTGGTGTTTTCCAATTCCCCTATGACACAGAGAATATCTTTTGTGTCTCTGATGTACGAGGGAGTCTGCTTGAGCAAAGGCTGGAGGTAGTGGTCGCAGAATTTCGACAGGGGTTCTAGGAGCGAGCCGATCACTGAAACTATTGGTCTGCCCGGGACAGGGGTAGTCCCCTTATGTATTTTTGGCAGAGTATACAAGTAAGGTGTTTTGGGATGTTTGGTGATCAAAAAGTCTGCTTCTTTTTTACTAACCCACCCATTACTCGCTGCCTTGAATACCATAGTCGCAATTTCAGTTGTTAATCGAGTCGTTGGGTTTATTGTGATGGGGGTGTAGAATTTTCTATTCTGTAGTTGGCATAAGCACTCGGTGTTGTAGTCCGTGGTGAACTGTATGACCGTTGCTCCCCCTTTGTCAGCTTGTTTTATTGTGATACTTTTGTCCTCTGTCAGCGATCTAATAGCTGCATGTTCCTGGTTAGAGAGATTATGGAACAGTGCTCTGTTGTCCTGATTTTTCAGTTCTTTAAGCACAGCTTTTTCAAAAGTCAGGACCTCCACCGGTATCATGCCCGTAGTAGGCATGAAGGTCGAGGGATTACGTAGGCCTGAATCTAGTCTGACTGGTTCTTTCTTATCCTCAAAGTAAGCTTTCAGGCGTACTTTTCTGAACAGGTTCTGGATTGCGCACTGTTCCTGGAATATATCATTTTTGGGGGTGGGGACATACCTGAGACCTTTCTCAAGTACTGCCTGTTCCGTGAATGTTAGTTGTCTATGAGATCAATTAACCACTAGACTTTCCTGCCCAGTGTTTTGCTCCTGGTTTACATCATATTGGGTTGTTGGTCTTGCCACTGGACTTGTTTTTGCCCTCCTCTTTTGCGCCCTCTTCCTCTGCCCCAGACTCTGCCTAAAAAAGGTGGGTTGCTAGCAGGGAAAAATTGAGGTTGGCTATGAGGATACATCGGAAAAGGCCAAAATGGAGGTTGTGGGCCTTGAAAGTTCTGTATCGGGTAGTTGGGAGTTTGTAGGTAATTGTTGCTTCTCTGATTAGGACCCCTCCAATTCCCACTACTGGAATCACTGCTAGCTGAATCTCTTCTGTCAGTGTCCCTATTTTCATCAGAAGAGCAGCTGGTCTTGGTGTTAGCGTAATCTGCCTTCAGATATGGTATGTTTTTTCTTTGTTAAATCTATTTATATCTTTCTGAAGCTTGCTGACCTTCTGCTTCATCAGGAATTCTTTGTGTTCCGCAATCTCATTATTGAGTTCAGTCAATTTTGATTTGAATAAGGTAGCGTGAATGGGAGTCTTTATAGCCCCTTTGGCCACCTGTATTTTAATGAGGAGAGCATCAGCTATCCTCTTTGCCAAGTTAATAATGAGGATAAGTAGATCCCTGGTGCATTTCCATGCTACCAGGGACCACTCCTTTTTAAAGACTGCATCATCCAGGAAGAGCAGAGGGAAGTTCTTAACTATCAGGCCGTTGGGTGCGATATTGGCCCTCAAGTACTCCGTCATCATTGCTCTGTGAAGCTTTATTTTTACCCAGTCTCACTTCATGTTAGTGAGGGTGGTCCAGTCTTCAGATGGTGTCCCTGAGGCTGAAGAGCCTTCACCCCCTAGAAGGTGTAGGAAGGTGGAATCTGACTATATGGTTGCCCCCACTTTGTGCCAAGTGTTTTGCTGGTTTATGACTTAGTTGGACTGGGATCCTGCTATTCAGGGCCCCAGTCTATCTGCTTTCTCTGTAAAATGGTTTCCATGTACATTAGGTACATATCTAATTGGATTCTGGAGTGCCTTATCAGCTCCTAGTATATGGTATACTATGTACCTAGGGCATAGGTACCTCAGAGGCCTACCAGGGGCTGAAGCATATATTATGCCACCCCTAGGAAGCACTCCAAAATGGCACCACAGGTCTGCTACTGCAGCCTGGGTAAGGGTGTGCTTGCACCCCTTACAGTGGTATAGGCTACCTATATCACTACCATTGCACACACATTAAAGCCTATAAGTCACTCCTATGGCAGACCTTAACAATCCTGAAGGTAGAGTGCTTGGTTGTTATGTGAGATGGCGCCCCTGCATGAGCAGAGCCCTTCTGCAGCATTTGGAGTATCTCCTCTGATGCTGTTTGTGGTGCAGCCTTACCATATACTCTTAAGTGCATTATAACCTCGCGGTAAATGCTAACTTTGGGATGGCTGCACGGAAACATGTCATGTTTGGTGTCAAACATTTTGGAATACTACCCCCCCTCACCAGTTCTGGTGGCGGGAATAGCATTCCACCCTTCTGGAGGGAGAGACATGTTCACACTGGTCTAACCCGGTAGGACTTTCTTGAGCCCTGACATCACAAAATGGATGCCTCTGCCATAGACAAGGGTCTGGCCTCCTGCTGCTGACCGAAACTCCGACAGGGGAGGCCTGGACAATAGGTTTCCTGTCCCAGGGAGGTGTAACCACCTCCCCAGACAGGCAGATGTGTATTGGGGCTGGGCGGGTGCACTCTCTGGTGCTTTGAAGTCCTGCACTGGGGGCACATTTGGTGTCCCTGTGCATAGCCCAGTTCAAACCGGTTGCAGGGGCTACCTGCCCCTGCTCTGGCGCGAAACTGGACAAAGAAAATGGGTGTAACCACCCCTCTTTTCAAACAATTCCATAGGTGGGTCCCTAGAGTATGTCCAACCCCCAAACTTAGTATAAGTATGGGAACCCAGTCCTCGTGACTTTAGATTACCCTGGACGAAACTCTGCAACATATATCCTGGACCTTCGACTTTCCATCACGACTAGAAGACGGAAGAAATCTCCCTTGAGGTCAAGGAGTGACTCCCCTGCTTGGCAGGCACCAAAGAAGCAACTGACCAGTCTGCATCGCTGACACTCCTGCCGGACGCCGAAGACTTTGCATCACCAGAGGTAGATTTCCAGACTTCCCTGAGGCTACCCTGAGTCCACAGCAAAGCTGAGGCCCGTGGCTATCGTGGGTGACGTGGAGCCGTGACCCCTGGACACCGTGATCTTTTGCAGCAACAGCATCTTCCTGGGCTTCCTTGAAGTTGTGCTTTGGGCTCCGAGTAGCCCCAGCCTTGAGCACCTCCTGCACCGAAGATTGCTGGCCTCCACTCCACGAGTGACCCGTGGGCCAGTTTTAAGTGCGACCGCTTGAGGCCCGTTGGCTAGCAGGTCCCCATGAAGGCAACTCCTCTTCTACTTGGGTCTTCCTGGTTGCTCCAGACATGCCATGACTTACCCTCGCTGGGTGAGTCCCTCCGACCTTGCGGACCTGCACCGCAGTCCTTTCTCTGAATTCCTGTGACTTGCCGTTGACAAGGCTTTTTGGGTCCATTCTGGTTGCTGACACCGCAGCACTCGACAGACTTTGTGGGACAGCTCGAATCCGGCTCATGGACTTCGTTGACGCCTCCTGGAACTCATGGCTGAAGAGTCAAGACACCCATCAACTCACCTGAAGCACCCGACATCTGTGGGCATTGGTCCATCCTGCCCTTGGTCACTGGCTAGTGACCCAGACTCTGTCCCCTCTGCTTTCAGGTTCCTTCCATCCTAGATCTAGGCTTGGATCTCTTCGGACACTTCTTCTCTTCATGGCAGCAGCAGTTCTTTGCAGGCTTCCATTGAAATCGACGACGTGACCCGACACCAAAAGACACCTCTGCACCAGGCTTCCCTGGGTGAGGTAACTCGAGTACTCCGGTGCTCCCGTGGGTGCTAGCCCTAGAACTTCTTAAGTCCAAAAGGGTTTGGTCCTGACTCGATTCGAAGTGTCCCTAATCTTTAAATTTCCAACCGCGACATTGCCCATAGAAGCTAACGGGAACCCGCGGTTGTGTTTACACACTGCATACAGTCCCTGTGGGTCCCCTGTGTCACTACCTTGGGTGGTTCCTTGGGGTCCCAGCGATTCTACAGGCTCCAGGCCTTGTGTCTATCCCAGTCATGGTTCTTATACCACTTTTTTGGTATATGGTTTGGTACGCCCCTAGGGCCCAAATGTGTATTTGTGCTATTACTGATAATTGCTAACTTGTAAACAAAGTACTTCGAACTCCAGCCTCATAAAGAGACTAGAGGGGTGTGTTTTATCCTAAATACATATATTTTGAATATATACCTGGTGTGGTTGATCATTCAAGAGATTATAGACTGGTAAAACAAGCTGTTATACATTCCTTCAAGACTTAGCCTGAAGGCTGCTCTCCATAGCTACCACTAGGATAGATTTCAATGAAGGTCGTCTTTAACCATTCACCATAAGGGGTTGTTTGGACTGATACAAGGTGCCCACTAGAACTAGTGGACAGCATATATCAGGCCACCTTCTCACAGAAGGGATGGCGTATTCCTGAGAATTTCTGCGGCCATCTCATCACCGAAGCGAAGACCGGGTTGTCATCCAGGATGACTGATATGAAAGGGGATATTGCTCAAAAGAAGTCAGAAAAAAGGAGGAAGACAGAGACTGAAAAGTGAGTCCCAAAGAATGGGCCAATGAAGGTAGCTATCCTTCTGGTAACCTGAAAAGTCCCACGGGGGTATCCGTGCAGTAGTGAATCAACAAACAGAAGCAAGTTGGCCACCTGGTATGTACTCAAGGTAGTGAGGGGGTGGGGGATACCTCCTGTCGGAACTAAGAGCCTCACACACCCAGCAAGCTATGTGTCATGGTTCATGATATGGGTCTGCTCCTCGTCGAGCCGGCACTGCAATGCTCGACGGGCACCCATTAAGGGGCTCTTTTTTGGAGATCTTTAGTTCCTTGCCATATAGGTGCCATGGGTGCGAGGGGCCTAGAGGCGTGTAGATGTGGTGTGTGGATTAAAACAGGTAAGGGAATCCTGTGTGATTATTTTTATTCTGGAAAGGTCCCAACCTGACTAAAAAGGGAAGAGAGGGGGGGGCGACTATTTTGTTTTAATGTGACAAAAATTCGCTCTACCGCTCTTCTTCTTCAAATGGCCTCGTTGAAAGGATGAATAGGTTTATAATAGAAAGTATTCAATCTGCTTTGGCTTGTAATCTCCCAGTAGATGATTTTTTCAGAAAGAAAATGTGGTCATATATTATTACCCCTTATTCAACTACTGGCATATCTATTTTCAGACTTCTTAAAAAACTGGGATCCAAATGGTGAGACACGTTGCTGACCTGTGTGAGAAGACCACCTGGCACCCCTTGGAGCTGTGATCAGTAGAGGCACTCCTGCGCACAGATGTAGGGAGGTCTGCATTGCATAACACGTGCCCCCACTACACCGGGGTGTACAGACAAGATTGGCAATGTTGAGCCAAGCCTCTCTGCATCATAGGTTGGAGAATGTGGCGCTGGCTTGACGCTGTGGAGGGTGGGGCCCGTGAGCTGCGCTAAACTTGTGTGGCGGTAGCACTGCAACTTCACGCTTAAGGGGCCCTGTGGCATCACATGAATCGGGAGGCCACAGATTCAGAGGGATACCTCCCTCGAACAAGCGGGCACTTCCTTTGAGGGCAGCATAGACAAAATCACAGTCAACTTCACCCCTGACTGTGCAGATCATCACAAGCTGACTTACAAGGTACATAACACTGAGCAAGAACTGGCCAAAGTCCCTCCGAGTACCCTGAGCACAGTTTTGGATGTGTAGCAGCTAATGGCACATGTGAAGAGACAGAATAGAACAGCAGAGAATGCGGATGGACGCTCCCAGCATAACAACGTAAGGGTGCTGGGTCTGCCTGAAGGAGCAGAAGGTTCTGATGCAGTGGCATATACTGAGACAAGGTTGTGTGACCTACTGCCAGCAAGTGCACTCTCCCAATTCCATGTAGCGGAACAGGCCCATCGAGTGCTGGCAAACTTCACGCTTCCGGGGACAGCTCCTAGACCATTTCTCTTCCGCCTCCTACAGTGATCCTGATGCTGGCCTGAGGGAGGTACGCAAGCTGGGGGAGGGGAAAGAGGATAACGCCAGAGTTAATTTCTTCTGTGCAGAGGCAGAGGGGCTTGTCTCTAGAGGTCAAGCGATGCCTCAGCAAGTTAGGCATCAAATACTCCCTCCTCTACCCGTAAAGGATGCGAGTGATCTCAGTTGTTGACACACAAATCATTGATGCCGCTGAACAGTGCTGGACCTGGCTGCAATCTACTGGTCGCCAGGTGCTGCAGACTGGGAGTGAAGGGTCTGCACAACAAGCTGTCATTCATGGAGCCAGTTGTACTGGGAGGCGTAGGAGGAGCAGGCATCTCCACCACAACTACAAGTCACCCCCAATCTGCAGCAGGTTGTACAAGAGAGGCAGAAGAAACTGCATGCCGCGCCAACTATGCGCTATCACACTCAGTGACTGGATCCCGACACTTCCCCTGAAAGCTCCCCCAGCGACCTGGGCTCCACTGTGATGTGGTCATCCAGTACAGAGTCCATGCAGTCCCTGGATGTAACTCCTCAGATGGCAGATATCCTAATTAAATGTTGACTGGTTGTGCGTCTCCCCTTCTTCCACAGTTACAGACAGCTCCGGAGAGTCTTTGGCTTTC
Organism: Triturus cristatus; assembly: GCF_964204655.1. Lineage (NCBI taxonomy): Eukaryota > Metazoa > Chordata > Amphibia > Caudata > Salamandridae > Triturus > Triturus cristatus. Next base: position 366,882 of record NW_028187395.1, read on the forward strand.
GGCGATTTCTGGCCTCCAGCTTCCTGTTGCTGAAGTTCCGGTCCACCGAGGTCAGCACTAAGAGGGGATCGGGTCCAGTTGTCACCCAAAGGCAACGGAGCAGTTGTCCAGGTGAGCGATGCATGTCAGGGGTGGTTGTGGTGGTCTCCTTGGTGCTCCGAGCTGCAATGGCATGAAGTCCATGGCGTTGTTGACCTTGCCAAGGATGAATTGTGGCAGTTCCTCAATTATCCCAGCGGCACTCTTGCAATGCTGTGAAGTCATGTGTTTGACGTTCTGATTGTGCAATGTGCCACAGCATGTTTACTAGGCCATGCAATGCCACTCTACATGGCTTTTCATGGACTTATAAATATGTGCCCCTTTCATGCATTAAACAGTGTGAAAGGGGTGTTCCATGCAGTGGTGGCCACCATAGCTCGCGGATGACGGGGCGAGGGCGGGTGCATGGCGTTGCGGGGGGTTGCCAGGGATTTCAGGGGGGCGCGATTGCGGGAGGTTGTGCATTATAAATAAATAAAAATGTAAAAATATATAATTTAGCTCTCCGTTAGGTCCTGCAATGCAGCGTTGTGATTGGATTTGGCATCCTTGTTCGACGTTCAACCAGGTAATGGGGGCCAGAGCATGTTCTCCATGCAGACTGTAATGCAGCCTGCATGGAGAACGGGTAAAGTGCACATGATTGGTTTTGGCAGCCCAGGAGGACCGTTCAAAGAGTCATTGCGCACTTAGGAGTGGGTCAGTGCGCACTTAGGAGTGGGCAAACCACTCCTCCCCTGTCCTGCTCTGAGAGCAGAGCAGCCCCACCCCCAAAGCAGCACAAATAAAAAATGTTATAACTGAAAGATATTATCATTTTATGTTTCTTCTTCTCGCACTTCTTGAAAGCAGGGGGCGACGCTCCTCTGCCATACTGCCACTGGTTCAATGGGTATTGCTGTGGGCGTTTCCATGCCAAATCAATGGAATCTGAAGCATTTGCAGGTTTACGAGAAACCGTAAACCTTCAGAATGCGTCAGAATCTAATACCACCCCAAGGGTGGCATTTAGGAGGCACAATGAGGATAAATGTGAAAGGAAATACCCTGGATTGATAGGTTTGTGCAGGTAGGTGTCCCTTTCTGTACATCAACCAACTCTGCAAAACAGTCACCATTGCACCATGGTACAAGGGTGCCTGCGTTGGCGCATGGCAGCCACTGTGCGTCAACATAGGGGAAAAATACAGGGGGGCTTATTCATGAACCCCTTTCGACAGTTTAACACCGCTGGTAGGTCATTTTCTTGACATACTTGCTGCGTGAATTTTGCTCCATGTTGTGCCGTTTTAGAAAGAAGCACATCTAGGCATATCCGTGACCTTGTAAAACCCTGTGCCACATTATACCTGCATCAGGTATGATGTATGCAGATTTAGCAAGGTCCACTAAACCATATGCCCCGGCGCTGCCGCTGCTAGGTACGCCCAGAGGCAGCAGGGACACTACGGAACCGGTGCTGCGTGCATGGCATGAGGTAGATGTTGACACACTGGGCGACCTATATACCGATGGTGCGCTCATCCAGTTTGAGGTGCTCTCCGCAGACACTGGCCTGGCACCCGGGCAGTTTCTATTATATGGTTCGTTCCTACACACCTTCACGTCCTCGTGGGGGGACATCACCACAGAACTCCCAATGCACCACCTTATTCAATACCTGCATGTTATGGGGGCGGGATCACATATTGTTCATTGGCTGGCGTCCGCACTTTTAATCCACACTACGCTGCCGCTGGTGAGGCTCCGCGCTTAGTGGGAGGCTGATAGGGAACGCCCATGGACGGACGGAGAATGGGACGTGGTTTTGGCGGGACCTGTCAACATACCACGAAACTCTTGATTCAGACGTTTGTTCTGCACCGCGCCTACCTCTCCCCAGACAACATAGCCAAATACTTTGGTGATAATGCACCTGCCTGTCCGCGATGTAAGCTTCGAGGTGCGGATCTGTTACATATGCTTTGGTCCTGCACTGCACTGGCATTGTATTGGCGGAGGGTCACGGCTATACTAGAGCAGTGCACCGGTGTGTTGTGTCAGCATACTTGGGAGATATGCATATTAGGCTTATATAAGCGAAATAGGCAGAATAAGATATCCTCCCGCTTTCGAGACCTCGGCTATATTACTGCAAAGCGCCTGATTACTAAGAACTGGAAACGAGGAGAAGCCCCTGTTGCAATTAGCTGGGAGAAGTCATTTCTTAATTGGGCACGAGCGGAGAGTGTGGCATTACACAGAGAGGAGACTGCAGGTCTCCGCAAATTCCCAGCAGCCCAGCCTTAGGATACGTTGCTGAATAGCTTCACACAACACTGCAGCACTGACGGTCAGCCCCCGCACACGCCCTCCACCAATGTAAACCCTTAAGCACTGTGCCCTAGCGGCTTGACACATAGTTAATAATTGTGCGTATGCAAGGCTACTGCCCTTGGCGATCATTACCTGTTCTTCATTTGTTGGCCTGTAGAGCATGCCGTGTGACTGAGGGTACTGTTTGGTGCATCTTGGGTCCATCTCACACTATGGTTCTTGCTGGGGAAGGGAGGAGGCGGTTTCTTGGAAGTCAGCAATATCTTACCGGGACACCCCGGGGTTGAGGATATAACGGCTCATTTTGAGTTGCAGTTGTTTTATTTATTGTTTCTTTTACTTTTTGTGGTGGTTGCTGTCTCTATTTTATTTATTTTTTCGTTTGTGTTTTGGATTCTTTATTGGCGCCCTATAAGGTATGTGCATGTAGTTTCACGACGAGTTGGTACAACTCAGTACCAGCATACACCAATGTTACCCACTACTGCGGTTCAGTCCAGCATGTTTTGAACTGGACGCATGGTCCATCGCTGGGTATACCTGTTAAACTTTCTGCTGGCAATATTTGGCGTAGGTCCTGTGCGGTCTGACATGCTAGCTAAAAATGCTGTTGTACCATACCATGTACTTATTTATTTGCTTGTTATTGAGTATGCTGTTTATTGAAAAATGGAAAAATGTCAATAAAGATATTTAAAAAAAAAAAAAAAAGGTATGATGTATGCAGGGTGTTCATTCCCACGCAACAAAGCCTCGTAGGAGTGGCTCAGTGAAATCTATCAGATTTCATTGCGACAATTCTAGGTCGTCACTCTGTTAAAAACGTACTCCTGCCTTATGGTAGATGTAAGGGCCATAGGGATAGGCTGGCCCCATTCCTTGCTCTTGTTGTGTCATGCTTGCGACTCAATTGCAGCAAAGCGTGACTTTAGCACTGATAGATACGTCAGGATTCCAGACGTATGTCATTGATTGTGACATGGAGTGCCGTACAGCAAACATGACAGAGCCATGGTGTTGCAAGGACGGCGCAGTGAAAAGTGTCCAATAGCTGTTTTATCGCAGTGATGCAACACTTTTCATGAATGGGGCCCAGAAATGCACCCTATCTTATTGATAGGGCGCATCCCTGACCTTTTGTTCTGGCGTACGGCAGCATAGCAATATTCCTTGCAGCGCTGTCCAGCACCAAGACATCTTATATGGGGGCCCAAGTGTTGCACCAATTTTAAGACCACCTATTTTCTGATCTTAAAAAACTGCCTCTAATTTGAGTCAGCAGCAGTTTTGGGGGTTATCGACGTACTGGAATTTCCTTGTAAATGTCGCGAAGTGTGTTTCGCAGCAGTTTTTCCACGGGAACGCCTACCTTGCATCTCATTTTCGTTATGTCCCGCTAACAGAAGTGGTGATCTTGAAAATTCATTTTTACGTTGGAAAAGTGCCGCTAACTGCAGTTAGCGGCAACTTGTATATAAGGCAATAAAAAAAGCTGCCATAACGTCCAAAAATTGACGCTACGGCAGCGTTAAGTTCTTGTAAATAAAATGCCTCTTAATGCTGCATATAAATAATGCCACCTTTCATGCTAAACTTAGCATGAAAGCAGCAAGCAATGGGTGCTGTGGTGGGCATTCCACCCACCGCAACACCCATTGATTTTGACACTGCCCTCTATTTACAAGAGCAACGTAAATAGAAGGCAGCGCCAAAATTAAAATCAGGGAAAATCTGGTCTTAAAAAAGCGGACTGAAGAAATGCTTTAGTTCTCCTAGTTTTTCACATAGAAATAGCAAATTGCCTAAGATTTTTTATGTGCAGGACGGTCCCCCTTCCTCCACATAAACAATCATTTTTTTAAAATGCCGTTTTGCAGCTTAATGTGTGCTTCACCAAGCAGCACACATAAAAGTTAAAAAACGGCATTTAAAGATTGTTTATGTGCAGGAAGGGGTACATTTCTGCGCATAAACAATCTTCCCCTCAACACAGGCACCCTTGCACTATGGTGCGAGGGTGCCTGCGATGGTGCTAGTCAGTTTTAATTTAGCGACAGTGAAGGGGGTAACGCAGGGCTGCACCATATTCTTGTAAATATGGTGCAGCCCTGCGTTGGCAAAGCGTGTCATTAGCCTTCTTGGCTTAACAAATGCTTCGCCACTTTATCGTAATTATAGGGTGTATTTACAAGAGAGGCCGCTAACTAGTGTTAGCGGCAATTTTCTTACTGCCATGTATCGCTGAAAACTATCGTCTTGGTACCAACGTATTTACAATACGTCGCTACATGGCAATAGTATCCGCTAGCCGTGGTGAAAACTGCCACTAACACTAGTGTCAAGGCATTTAAAATGTTGCCGCTAGTGAGAGAAAAGTGACAAAAGGCCAATTAGAGATTTAAAAAACTCACGTTAGCCAGCCCAACGACACTTTTCTGCCTCTAGGGGCAAAAATAGCCTATAAGTCCACCACCATCATTAAAAATAAAATAAAAATATTGGAATGCAGAATGGAGCAGCCAGGGCCAAGTTCAGTACAGGTAAGCAACACCTCAAGCCCCCCAACAGCCTGGATGACCAGCCAGAGTCCGCGGGGAAGAGGGAATGAAAAATCATGGACAATGTATCACTTTTCATTGTGCTTCCCTTGCGACTCTTTGAAGCGTGGACAGTCTCCGGGGCCTTTAGCCCTCGCTGGGCCTGCGTCTGAGACTTGGAGTTGGAGGGGGAGGTGCTGTGGAGTTCCTGCTGTTGTGGTAGAAATTGAGGCATCAGCGATCGCCCTTACCTGGAGGTGAAATCTGACAGGTCGCATGGGGACACATTGCTAACCTGTGTGAGTAGATCGCCTGGTGCCCCTTGGAGCTGTGATCAGTAGAGGTGCTCCTGCGCACTGATGTAGTAAGGCCTGCTTTGCATAACACATGCCAGCACTACACAGGGGTGCATGCAGGAGATTGCCAATGGTGGGCCGTGCCTCTCTGCACCACAGGCTGGAGGATGTGCCGCTGCCTGGATGCCATGGAGGGTGAGGCCCTTGAGATCTGCCACACCTTTGTGGGGGGAGCGCTGAAACTTCATGCCTAAGGGTGCCCTGTTACAGCACCTGCATCGGGAAGTTCCCCAGCAGACTTGGCGGTAACTGCTGTACCCAAGCTTGTGAAATTCCACCTGGCTGAGGCTCCTGCTGGCTGAGTCACAGATTCAGAGAGAGCGTGGTAGATTGAGCTCCGGTGTTGATGTCCAGGTGAGAAGAAGGTGGGACAGGGAGCGGAGGAGGCCCAGGGGTCGTGTCAGGCTCAGGCCTAGCACCTGTGGACGGAGCACAGTGTGCCCTGAGCAATCCCTGCGCTGCGGAGGAAGCGCATTGTCGAGGACACCGCCCAAGACTTGTGGGGAACTCTACTAACTGGCTCAAGTTGTTCAGATCGGCCATTGTTGGCAGCGGGGGCCAATGTCACAGTGGCCTGTTCGGGCCAAGGCCCTTGGGTATGCCGCTTGATTCACCGTTTCTTGCTAGGGAACTGGGGAACACGGAATCTGGTCGCCACTGTTAGACGGAAAGAGGTAACCAGGTGGTGCTGCCTTTCATCGCCCCCTGGTAGTGAACTTTTGGGTGTATGGGGGACTATTCCTTAGTGGACTTGCTCTTCCCACAGTGCAGAGCCGTTTGGTAGCTGCTGGATCCTCTGACCCGGAGGTCAGGTGTTCGAGGCCCTCCTTCCCCCGCATGCTCCTGCCTGCGCCTCATCGTTGCTGGTCCAGTGGTAGGGCGTCACTGCTCTGTTGCTTAACGTCCCTCCTGTCCCTCATTTCTGCTGTTCCTGTCCCTCTTTCTGCTCTTCTCCATTACTCTCTACCTTTGGCTTTGTCCTTCTCTTTTCTTTGCTTTGTTTGGCTTTGTCTTTCATGTGCTTTTATACAGTTCCTTTTCCCCTGTCCTCTCCCTTGTTGATGCTGCAATCCACCGCAGCCCCACCCCCTCCAGTGTCCGTACTCACGTTTCCTGCCTCCCAGCTGTCCAGCCCACTGCAGCACTACTTAATGGCAGCGGGTGTGCCACTGGTGCGCCAAATGTGCACCAAAGGCAAGTTTATCTGCGCTGTCCACACACGGACCGTGTCCAGTGCCTCAACATGTGGTCCCTCCACAAACACGCCACAGAAATCTGGGACCTCCTCAACGTCAACTCTTCAGACATCGCTTTTTTCACATAAACCTGGACCAACCTCTGCTCCAGACCGGACATCGCCATCGCCATCCCCGACGGCTACAACATTATCCTCAAGGACCACCCCAACCGCCCATGAGAAGGCATTGCCATTGTCTATAAAACCACACTCTGACTGACCATGCATTCTAATGACACAACGGCGACCATGGAACACCTCCACATCAAGATCCATACCAAGCCCAACACCACCCTCAGCAGGCACCCTCATCTACAGGTCCCCCGGCCAATGACCCCCTATTCACAGATGCTATTGTAGACGTCATCGCACCCCAGGCTCTCGCATCCACCGACTACATTCCATTCGGAGACCTCAGCTTCCACTTGGACAACCCCAGTGACTAGAACACCACCACCCTCCTGGAGATCCTCACAACATCGAACTCAAGCAGATAGTCACTGCACCAACCCACATATCCAGACACATGCTCGACCCCGGCTTCTCTGCCAGTAGGAACATTCAACTACAGCCACACCACCAAACTCTCCTGGACCATCCATCATTGTATACATCACGCCTTCATCACGCACACCATACACCACTGCCATCATTGCCCCCTCCCCGTCGCAGCTGGATCAAGGCCACAGAAGAAGTTCTCGTCAATTTCCTCAGCACCACCACTCCGCCAACGCTTACAGACACCAACAGTACAGCGCACAACCTCCACCAATGGATCTCTAATTGCGCCGACACCCTAGCACCCTCAAGAACATCCAGGCAAACTATACTCCAAGAAGGCCAACTGGTTCACTCCCGCCCTCCGCTAGTCAAGATGCACCTGCAGATGTCTCGAGAAGAGATGGAGCCACAACATCAATCAACCCTGCAACACAGTCACTCTTGCACCATGGCGAAAGGGTGCCTGCGTTGGCGCCTGCAGCCATTGTACGCCAACGTAGGGAAAAAAGACAAGGGGACTTATTCATGAGCCCCTTCTGACAGTTAAACCCCGACGGTGCGTCATTTTCTTGACGTACTTTCAGCTTGAATCTTGTACCACGTTGCGCCGTATTTACAAAGTGACGCATCTAGGCATATGCATCACCTTGTAAAGCCCTGTGCCACATTATACCTGCTTCAGGTATGATGTATGCAGGGTGGGCATTCCCACCCAACAAGGCCTCGTGGGAGTGGTGCAGATTTCACTGTGACAATTCTAGGACGCCAGTGCGTCAGAACCTTACACTTGCTCAATGGCAGGCTTAAGGGTGACGCAGTGTCTTAAGGATAGGCTAGTGTCATGCATTCCTGGAGTTGCGTCATGCTTATGACACAACTGCAGCAATGCATGACTTTAGCGCTAACAGATATGTCAGGATACCAGACGTATATGTCATTAATTGCAACATGGAGCGGCGTGCAGTGAAAACGGCACATCCATGGTGTCGCAAGAAGGGCGCAGTGAAAAGTGTTGCAACGCTGTTTTGTCGCAGAAATGCAACACTTTTCATGGATGAGGCCCAGGAACGCATCCTATCTTACTGATAGTGCACATTCCTGCCCTTTTGTTTTGTCGCAGGGCAGCGCAGCAACATTCCTTGCAGCGCTGTCCAGTACCAAAACCTCTGAAATGAGGCCCCAAGCACCAATTTTAAAACCAGCTATATTCTGGGCTTAAAAAACTGCCTCTAACTGGACTAGCTGCAGTTTTGGAGGGTTATCGCGGGACGGAAATTTCATTGAAATATTGCGAAGTGGGGTTAGTGCCGTTTTTGCACGAGAACACCTACCTCGCATCTCATCTTTGTTAAGTCCCACTAAAATCTTGGCAATCTTGAAAATTTACATTTATGCTGGAAAAGTGCGACTCAGTGCAGTTAGCGGCACTTTGTAAATAAGGCGATTAAAAGAAACCTGCTGTAACGTCCAAAAATTGACACTACGGCGCCGTTAAGGTCTTGTGAATATGCCCCAATGCCCATTAAGTGATTTTGCTTATTTTTGTACCGACCAGTAAATCAAAATACGGGATGAAATCTAACCAGCAGCAGCCCAGTACTAATAACCCAAAACTCACTGCTGCACTTCGGAAACGCCATTCATTCAGGAAGGAAGTACCGACCAGGCAGATCTCGCGATACTTCCGGTGCAGTCCCTGGTGCAGACTAGGGGTGGGCGGAATTTGCGTAATCGCGTTACGCAAATCTCCGCGAAACGGTAAAAAATCTCCGCGAACACGCAGAAATTCCGCGAACACGCGGAATTGCTTGTTTGCGATACTTTTTTCCTGTTCGCGATCACTGTTTGCGTGCTCGGGGTGAAATATCTCGCGAACACGCATATTGAGAACGCGAACAAGCAAAAAATTTCGCGAAGTCGCGGAACGCAGATTTTTGGGCAATTTCGCGTTCTCCGCGGAACGCGAAATTACCCAAATTCCGCAAACGGAACGGAATTTACCGCCCAGGCCTAGTGCAGACTACAGGTCCAGCGAAAGTAGGGTGGACAGCTTTCGTTACAATATACCACGGTGCAGTACCACGGATCGTCACTGGGCGTCTCTAATCAAGTCAGCCAGGTACCACACTGTATAGACCCCAGGGGTTCAGTACCACGGTATGTCACTAGTGGTCCCTCATCAAGACAGCCAGGCACCTCTTTAAATAGACACCAGGGATGCAGTACCACGGGTTGTCACTAGGAGTCCCTAATCACATCAGCCAGGCACCTCACTGTAACATTCATGGGCGGGGGTTGCCGGGTAGAGGCTGCTACTCCAGATCCTAATCCAGTCAGACTCCACGCTGTATGTAGACAGCGTATGATTGCAGCAAGATAAACATTAGTAAAATAGGTGTGCCTGTTTAATTAATTTATTTATTGTTTTGCCTTAAGCGACGCTCTTCATACAGGGTTTACCAGCAATTGGGGAGAAAGAATCTGAACGAACATCCGCCTGCCCACAATGCATTGCAACTATATATCTCAATACCCGACCCAAAACAAAATGCATTTCTTGTTAATTAGAAGTTTATTTTAGTAGTTTTATGGACAATATGTACATACATTTCCCTCTAACTTTGAGTGTCAACATGGAACAGTTCGCCGCTCTAGTATTGATAGATGTCTTAATTATACCAGATTTCAGCAAAAGTTATTTATGGCATGAACGATTCGAGTCGTGGCCACCTTGCAGTTAGTCGCACTTCGTGTGGTGGCTGATGGCAAGGATTCATGTTTAATTTTTGGAAGATCTTTGCTTATGCGAAGATCTTAGTCTATGAGGTTAAAAAAGCTAGAAAACCAGAATCCTAAGAAGTTTCAGATGCAAATTTTACTGAATGTGTTTTCAGTAAAATCTTCCGACGGTGATCGGATATTGCGCTCTCGCGTGGGAGTGTAGGTTACATCAAATTCTTTAAAACGCACTCTAGCCAGTGGTCGAAGTGGCATAGCTGTTAAGGTTTCCGATTGGTATGTGTGACATATTTAATAATTTCAGTGTAACTATGAGTGACATTTCAACCACGAGTGACACTTTCTCTCGAGCAAAATCAAGCCGTAAAGACGATGGAAACATATATAAATATCAGAAGTTACACCCATTTGAGAAACAAGAAAATCTTAAAACTGCTGGAAATCACAGAAATAGAAGGGCTCTAAACCAGTGCCCTTGTAAACTGACGGTAGTTTTTGGAATATGTAATGTATCATTGGTACAGTCAAGGGCTTTCAACAGGGATATTTAACCCTTCTCGTTCGAAATCACGGTGTTAGCGTTAATTAAATTATACCTTGTCTATAGTAAAGTCACAACACTAGCAGTGCTGCACCTGGGGGGGGGGGGGGGGGTGAATAATCGAGCTGCCATGTCCTTGAGAAGTGTCTATGTGTGTTTACTGTTACCTTCACTGGCTCAGCCGGCTGCATACACACACTCAGCTGCTGTACAGTAGCGAAGTGAGTCTGTCCCCAGTCACGACGCTGGTGAGGACTTCTGGGTGCAAAATTGGTCACTGGGATGCATATTTGTATTTTGCGCATCACTGGGAACTTTTTCTCTAAATTACCGATGCTTTGCTTTCACTAGATTTGCAGTTACGGAGAAGTGTTTTTTAGATGCAACTCATTGATCACTACAGTTAATCCATCACCTGCTCTCCCAGGCACTTACTGATTATTCATCGATGTAGAGAGCCACTCGGCCTCTACCATACATTGTAGTACACTGTACATACATCCCCCACCCCTCGAGGCGGGCTCGCCTCGAGGGTATAAATAAATGTATCGGAAGACCGCTCGGGGTCTTTCCGGTTTCACCAGTACACTTGCCTCACTGTGCGTCATTCCTGGTCCTGGGTCCTGTACGCGTGGCCTAGCCCGGTCACCACACTGGCGACGAGGCCGGAGGTCCCGCTGCGTGCTGCCGCTGTTCCCGTGGTCCCGCAGCGTCATCGGAGCCCACCCGAGACGCTCCCTCATCGCCGGCGTGCCTGCTGGGTGCCTCGCTGCTCGGGGCGCCTCCCGAGCATGTCTGGCCTTCCTCGTCCCGCGCGCGTCTCCTGGAGGAGAAGCGCTGCGTCATCGCCCTGCAGGTGCGGCCTGGCGGAGTCATGCCTTCGCGCTCGCACACGCGCGTCTGCGTGAGCCTGTTCCCCGGAGCTCCTGCACTTCCCCGGGAGGCCGTCTGAGTGCCCCGCCCCCGCTGACTCCGGAGTGGAGGCTTTCCCCTCCCCGGCTGGCTGAACATTCCCTGGTCTCCAGGCAACGGAGGCCCGGTCTCACGGAGGGTGCTTCCCCTCCATCAAGCATTGGCACACACAAGGCCACAAGTGTGCAGGCAACAAGCACTGGCTGCTACAAGCGAGATTTAAGCCTCACGGTGGCCGCGCCAGGCCTTGTCCGGACGCTGGAGGCTCCAGGGGCGCAGAACATTGATGTCCAAGTGCCAGGGGCCACGTGGGGTCACTGCTGATCACCCTGGAACGGAGTGAGTACCCCTGACGCGCGCCCACGTCCCCTCTGCTGCTCACCCACCTGTTTGCTATTTACGCCGGCGCCGCCAGGAGAGGTGCGTCTGCGCGTCACCATGAGCAACCCGCCAGCTGCTGGGGGAAGCGCCACGCCAGCCACGCCGGTGGCGCCAGCTCGAGGAAGCAGAGTTGACCCGCGCCGCCACCACGCGACGACCAACCCGTTCCCGCCGTTCAGTGAATTGGCGGACCCGGCCACCGCTGCGCCCCGATGGAGGGCATGGGTTGGTCAGCTCAACAACTACTTCACGGGGACCCGGGAGACAGATGGAACTGTGAGGCGCTCCCTGCTGATCTTTTATGGGGGACCCGAAATCTATGATTTGTTCGAAACCCTGCCGAACACTGGCACGCCGGACGACTACGATGGGGCAGTGGCGGCCCTCAACCGGCATTTCGATCCTCAGCTGAATTTGGACTTTGAAAAGTTTAAGTTCCGCCGGTCACTTCAGCTGGAGGACGAGTCCATTGACATGTTCCACGCGCGCCTGAGAAAATTGGCAGCCACCTGCGAGTTTGCCGATCAACGCGAGGAGATAAGGAGTCAGATCATTCTCGGCTGCAAGTCAAAGCTGCTCCGGAAATTGATACTGCGCCAGCCAGGGATCACGCTAGATCAGATCTTGGTGCTTGCCCGCTCACACGAACTCTCTGACGTCAGGGCTGAGGAGATGGCGGCTGCTCTACACAAGCCTGTCCCAGGGCAGGCCGCTGCCAGGACCCCCCAGATAAAGGAGGAGCGCGTGGATGTGATCCGGAGGCGGCCAAAGCCCGCGCCAGGGAGGCCGAGACCGCCGCCAGGAGGGCCATGCGGAAATTGTGGGGAGGAGCATCTCCCAACGGCCACGTGCGGAGCAAAAGGGCGCGAATGCTCGTGCTGCGGAAAAATGAACCACTACGCGAAGGTCTGCCGTAGCGGCCAGTCACGTTTTGCCCCGAGGAGACCGAGAGGATTCACACAGAGAGTCCGACAACTGTCGATTGCAGAGTCTGACGGGACGGAAAAGGAGGTACCGCACCAGCCCAACCTGGACTTGGAAGAGGAGGACGACGAGATCTACTACGTGTCGTTCGTGGGCCAGTCGGGTAGCCGGCGGAGGCCGCCCCCCATGTGCTCAGTCAGAATAATGAACACCAATCTGCAAGCGCTCATTGACACGGGGGCAACAGTGAACGTTATGGACTCACAGCAATTTGAGGCCCTGGAACGCAGACCCCCGCTTGTACTGACCAAAGCAAGAATATATGCCTATGGTGGAGTCGACCCCCTTCCGCTGAGAGGAACGTTCGAAGCAACAGTCGCCAGCGGCTCCCTCACCACCGTGGCTCGGTTCCACGTGACGGAGGGAAGGAAGGGCACCCTCCTAAGCTGCCACACTGCCGAAGACTTAGGACTCGTGTTCTTCGCGAACGAGGTGCACGATGCACATGCAGAAGATATGTTGAGAGAGTTTCCGGAGCTGTTTAAAGGGCTGGGGAAGCTTAAAGGTAAACAATTCCGACTGCACATAGACCCGACGGTCAGACCAGTAGCGCTGCGACACCACAGAGTGCCCTACAACCTGAGGCCCCAGGTGGAAGCAGAACTGACAAAACTTGAAGCACTGGACGTCATCGAAAAGGTTACAGGTCCAACGCCCTGGGTGTCCCCGCTGGTGGTCGCCCCCAAACCGAAACAGCCGGGAGCCATCAGGCTGTGCGTCGACATGAGGCTTCCCAACGTAGCAGTGAAGAGAGAGCGCCATGTCACGCCGACTATGGATGATGTCGTGGCAGACCTCAATGGCGCCAAATGGTTTTCGAAACTAGATCTGAACGCGGGGTACCACCAGTTGGAGCTGGAACCGGCCAGCAGATATATCACGACGTTTGCCACACATGTCGGTCTGAGAAGATACAAGCGCCTCAGTTTCGGAGTGTCTTCGGCTGCAGAGGTGTTTCAGAATGCCATCAGAGAGACCCTGTCTTGCCTAACAGGAGTGATCAACTTGAGTGACGACATTCTCGTATTCTCATGCACCCTGGAGGATCACCACGTCCAGCTGAGAGCCACCCTCCAGCGGCTCAGAGATCATGGCCTTACCCTGCACAAAGAGAAGTGTGTGTTTTACCAGGAGTCCATCGATTTCTTTGGGTATACCTTCACACGAGATGGTCTCAAAGTGGACCCAAAGAAGGCGATCGCCCTGCGGTCGGCAAGCATACCGAAATCACCAACGGAGGTGAGGAGTTTCCTTGGGATGGCGACCTATTGCGGGAGATTCATCCCAAACCTGGCCGCGCTGTCCGAACCTCTCCGCGTTCTCACAAAAGGTGACCAACCCTGGCGATGGACTGTGGAGGCCAATGCAGCGTTCGGGAAGATCAAGGCAGCCCTGCAAGACAAAACGGTCATGGCATACTTCCGCCCGGGGCGGCCCACAGAGCTGATTATGGACGCCAGTCCGGTGGGTCTCGGGGCGGTGCTGCTCCAAGAGCACGAGAAGGGCACGTGGAAGCCAGTCGCATACGCCAGTCGGGCGCTGTCGGATACCGAGACGCGGTATGCACAGATCGAAAGAGAGGCCCTCGCGATCAAGTGGGCCTGCCAGCATTTCTACCTGTACCTGTTCGGACAGGACTTCACTGTGGTCACGGACCACAAGCCGCTAGTCCCGCTATTCGGGGGCACCACACGGCTCGCCCCGCCTCGGATAGAGCGGTGGGCAGTGCAACTGCAGCAATACCGGCTCACGGTGGTCTTCCGCCCAGGAGCACACAATCCGGCCGACTACCTGTCCCGGCACCCTGAAGATCTTCCCCCGGCATGCGTCCCTGCGGATGTTCAGTACTCCGACGCGTACGTGAAGATGGTCGGCAGAGATGCCTGCCCAGATGCCATGACCTTGGAGGAAGTTGGTCGGGCGACTGACCAGGACGGGACTCTGACCAAAGTCAAGGAAGCCCTGGTGTCCCACGACTGGAAGAGGTTTCTGGAAGGCAATCAGGTGCTCACTGAAGAGGAAAGGCACGCCCAGCAGCAACTGTGGCAGGTCCGCCACGAGCTGAGTGTCGGGGAGTGTGGCACGATACTACCAGGTCAGCTGCTGGTTATCCCCTGCGCACTTCAGGAGCGGTGTTTGCGGTTGGCACATGAGGGTCATCAAGGGATGGCAAAGACGAAAGCTCGCCTAAGAAGCAAGGTGTGGTTCCCAGCCATGGACGCAAGGGTCGAAGAGCTGGTGCGGAGATGCCGCGCATGCACAATCACCGGAGAAGCTCCACCAACCACGCCGGTCATCACGGAGGAGCCGTGTCATCGCCCGTGGGGCAACGTGAGCATAGTCTTTGGAAGTTTTCCGGATGGTCGACAGATGCTGGTAATGGTGGATGCCTACACGAAGTTCCCAGTGGTGGAAGTAGTGGAGTCCACGGCGTTCCATCACATCCGGACGGCTCTGGACAAGACATTCGCCATGCTGGGGAACCCGGAGGTGATTCGGTCGGACAACGGTCCACCCTTCCAGGGGCAGGAGTTCAGAGAATACCTAGCCCAACGAGCAATACGCCACAGGCGGATAACTCCTTTGTGGCCGCAGGCGAATGGAGATGTTGAGAGACTCATGCGCACGCTACTCAGGGCCCTTCGAATTGCAGTCGATCAGGGGCAGGATGCAGAGGCGTCGCTCACCAAGTTCCTTGATGCGTATCGGCACACCCCGCATTGCACCACGAAGTGCGCCCCAGCCCATCTGTTGTTTAAGGAAGCCCCGCGGGATGGAATACCGACAGACCCGTCCTGGAGCCCACCGGCGAGGGACGATGTGGCAGTACAGGAGAGAAGAGAACGGACGAACAATAAAGCCAGTGAACACCGAAGGGCTCGAGAACCCCACATAGCGGTCGGTGACAAAGTCCTCGTGAAAGACCGACATCCAGGATGGAAGTTTCGGACGCCATTCGAACCGGAAGTGTGGACAGTGCTGGCGGCAAAGGGAACGATGATAACGGCCGGGAGAGGCGATGCAAGGGTGACACGGAATGTGTCATATTTCAAGAAAGTCGAAGGAGAGCTGACTGCCGAACAGTCGAATGAAGACGCGGGGGAGGAATTGGAGGAATTCCCAGAGCAGACAACCACCCCGGAGAGAGCGTTCCCAAGGCAGAACAGAGACACTCCACCACGAACCTCCTGTCAACCTTGCCAACCCCCGGCTAACCATCAGGAGAGCCAAGACCGAGTAGAGGGGCCCGGGCCCAGGGGCCGGGATGAAAGAAGTGCGCCCAGCAGGGGAGTGGGCTCCCGGCTGCGAAGCAACCCAGCCCCCAGCCAGAGACTCAGAGACTATGTATGCTCATCACCTTGAGGGACGGTTATTTGTTATGTTTAAGCATTGTCTAAAATGTTGGAGGGATGTAGAGAGCCACTCGGCCTCTACCATACATTGTAGTACACTGTACATACATCCCCCACCCCTCGAGGCGGGCTCGCCTCGAGGGTATAAATAAATGTATCGGAAGACCGCTCGGGGTCTTTCCGGTTTCACCAGTACACTTGCCTCACTGTGCGTCATTCCTGGTCCTGGGTCCTGTACGCGTGGCCTAGCCCGGTCACCACAATCATGATCGTCACTGGACAGCTGTGCTCGGCTGGTGGCGCTGGGTCCGGTTGCGTGAGATATTACAGGGCATATTATCAAGGGCTGGCGATATAATTATCGCCGCTTTAGCATCCGTTTTCAGGTGAAAAGCGCCGATAATTATATTGCAATATCATCAAGGACTCGCTAGCGCGTGTTTTCCTTACTTAGCGCCCGATTCCATCATGCCTACCATCGCATCGCTAATGAGAAGCAAAGTAGGCGTGGGTGTCGAAACAACACGGGTAAATATCGCAATGGCAGCTTCACGATATTACCAACGAGTTGCAGCGATAATTTTAATCGCGCTAACTCTGCCTTATCGCAGGAATGTAACATCTGTTAAATTCCTGTCTAAGGCATACGGGTGAATTGTGTGGCTAAGGCCACAGGACCTTATTATCAAGCCTATACATGGAACATCGCTGGGAAACCAGTGATGTTCCATGGAAAACCCTGCTATCGCTGGATTTCTTATCGCCTTTGAGATAAGCGTTGATGATACAATGCTATCTCGGCGATTTAATCCAGTGATAGTCAGCGATGAAAATAACAGCGCTAAGCGTGTTTTGTGATATTTATCTCAACTCCTTGGTAATATGCCCCTACAGCTTTACCGCAGATGGCGGTATCAGCAGCTTTTAGCCGGGCCCGCAGCCCTGCACTGCCTAAAGCGGTATTTTTACTCCTCTGTAGAGCGCTGAAAACGGGACAGTATTGCAAGAAGTTTGGAACAACGGATACGTTGAAATGTATCACTCTTAAAAGTCATCTTTGATTGAATCAAGCTCACCAAACAGGTTTGCCTCTCTGATCCAGGTACACCGTGTCTGCCTAGAGAGGTCGGAAACGCCAGCCCACAGACATCACTTTGAGCCTGTCCTCTAGTAACCATAAATGGTACTGCGCTGTAGCAGCGTCTAGAGACAGCCTGAAAATGAGTAAGAAGGCCCAGATTTAGAAAACGGTAACACAAAACAGCGCAGCACTTAAAGGGTCTCATTTAGATAAGGTGCATTCCCTGTGCAGGCACACAATGCGCTGCCATGCGCCAACACATGCACCCTTGCACCATTTGTGCAGTAAGGGACACCTTCCTGCACAAAATCAATCACAAGAGGTGATTTCCACTTTCTACGGGCCTCATTTATGAAAAGTGTTGCATTACTAGTTAAAAACAGCGATGCAAAACTTTTCATTGCGCCCTGCTTGCGACACCTTGGATGCGGCGTATTTACACTACGGCGCTCCATGTCACAAGGATTGACCAGATACGACATTGCAGGAGTATGTCACAAAACAGACACAACTCCAGCAATGTGTCATTACACATGGGCGATTCCCATGTAAAAGGGCCTGTGTCAGTCCTTACGCCTGCTGTGAAGCAAGCGTAAGGATTTGATGCAGTGAAGTCGTAGAAGTGGTGCAGTGAAATCTCATAGATTTCACTTCGCCACATCTACGATCCTTTTTTACCGGGGAACGCCCACTCTGCATTCATTATACCTGACGCAGGTATATTGTAGCGCAGCGGTTTACATTTGACACATCTGCCTAGATGCGTCACTTTGTAAATAAGGTGGATTTTTTATGCCGCTGCAGCGTCACAAAAAGTGATGCTATGGCAGTGTAAGCCCTTCATAAGAAAGAGCCTATGTGTGCCACATAATGCAGCACACTCAGAAAATGGGAAAAACAAGGAAAAATGAAAGCATTTCTCCTCGTTGCGCCACACTAACGCCACCCTTGGGTTGGTGTTAGATTCTGACGCATTCCCAGGTTTACAAAATGTTGTAAATCAGGGAATGCTCCTTTGTGAAAGGGGCACATATTTACAAGGCCATGAAAAGCCATGTAAAGTGGTTTCATGTGGCCTTGCAAATATGCAGTGGCACTTTGCGCCACTGGAACATAAAAAAGTGACGCTTCGGTGGTGCAAAAGTGCCGCTAGAGCCTCATAAATGAGGCCCAAAGTTGCTGGCTCCATAGCTACTAAGATATGGCACTATCCTACTCTCGCCCTTGCGCTGGTGCCGAATTATCCTGCCAGCGCCACACAGCGTTTGCTCTACAGTGCAAAGATGTCTGCGTCTTGTCTAACTTAGATTTTGAACAGGAAAGTTAAATTTTCAGTACAAAATACTACCCTTACACAAACTAAAACTTTTCCAGGAACGGATATGTGCTGTGCAGTGCAGCAAACATGCAAAGTCGGAAACTTTGCAGAAATAAAAGCATTTCTCCTTTTTAATGCATGCTTTCAAGTGGCGTTATTTTTTGCTGCATACCTCGGTCTACTATTGTTAGTAAATATGGTTTTGGATCAAAAACCATGTGGCATATTTCCTAAAAGTCCATGCAATGCAGATCAACAATCAAAGTTGCTGAGCTGCGTTGCCTTGAATGGGAAAAAGCTGAACAGTGCCATATAAACTAAGGTATGATGCTCTTCAGCTCTCTATCTGTGCGGACACGCTCGAGGCTGCCTAATGCTAACACAGGCACCCTTGCACCATGGTGCAAGGGTGCCTGCGCTACAGGGCGCATTGTTTTTGTGCTGGAAGGCATGGTTGTAGTTGGGCAGCAAGGCATGCATTGCTGCACAAAAACAAACCTAAGAGACACTTTCCTCTTTCTATGTGTGATACAGAAAGCGTCACACATAGAAAGAGGACTTGAGAGGAGAAGTAAGCATATTTCTCCTCTTTACGCTATGGTTGGGAAGTGTACAAGTAAAAGTCACTTTACGTGGCTTTTCATGGACTTGTAAATATGTGCTCCTTTCACGCATTAAACAGTGTGAAAGGGGCGTTCCATACAGTGGAGCCCCGCATGGCTTACAGGTAGCGGGGCAAGGGCGGGGGCAGTTGGTTGCGAGGGGTCGCGAGTGCGGGAGGGTGCGCATTATAAAAAACAATATTAAAAAATATATATAACTTAGCTTGCCAAAGGGTCCCGTGTCTCTGCTCCTGCTCTCCCCAAGGAACAAGAAGCACAGCCAGGCCCCACTGACCAATCACAAGGCTGCAATGCAGTATTGTGATTGCTTTTGAGCGTCCTGGTTCGACACTCAACCAGGGAATGGGGGCATGGGCATGTTCTCCATGCAGGCTGTAATGCAGTCTGCATGGAGAACTGGGAAAGTGCGCATGACTTGTTTTGGCGGCCCGAGAGGGCCAATCAAACAGTCATTCCGCACTTAGGAGGGGACAAACCACTCCTCCCCTGCCCTGCTCTGAGAGAAGAGCAGCCCCGCCCGCCCGCAGAGCAGCACAAACATAAAATGATAATACCTGAAAGTTATTATCATTTTATGTTTCTACTTCTCGCACTACTTGAAAGCAGTGGGGCGATGCTCCTCCGCCATAGCAGAGGAGCCACCACTGGTTCAAAGGGTATTGCTGTGGGCGTTCCCACGCCAAACCAATGGAATGTGATGAATTCCCAGGTTTACGAGAAACCGCAAACCTTCATGATGCATCAAAATCTAATACCACCCCAAGGGTGACGTTTGGGAGGCACTACGAGGATAAATGTTTTCATTTCTCCTCTTTTTATCACTTTTTCTATGTGTGCAGCATTCTGCAGCACCCAGTGAAATAGGAAATACCCTGGATTGATAGGTTTTGTGCTGGTAGGTGTCCCTTTCTGTACATCAATCAACTCTGCAACACAGTCACCCCTGCACCATGGCACAAGGGTGCCTGCGTTGGTGAATGGCAGCCATTGTGCGTTAACGTAGGGGAACAATACAGTGGGGATTATTCATGAGCCCCTTCCGACAGTTGAATGCCGCCGGTGCATAATTTTCTTGACATACTTGCAGTGTGAATTTTGCAGCATGTTGCGCCATATTTACAAAATGACGCATCTAAGCAAATGCGTGACCTTGTAAAGCCCTGTGCCACATTATACCTGCGTCAGGTATGATGTATGCAGGATGTGCATTCCCACACAACAAAGTCTCGTAGGAGTGGCGCAGTGAAATCTATCAGATTTCACTGCGACAATTCAAGGACGCCACTGTGTCAAAAACATATGCCTGCCTCATGGGAGACGCAAGGGTGACGCAGTGCCTTAGGGATAGGCTGACCCCATTCATTGCTGGAGTTGCGTCATGCCTGCAACGGTGAGCAGCCAAAATATCGAAAATAAAATATCTACCTACACTAATATCGAGTTTTAAATATCGAAGGGACAGAATATCGATGTCAATAATATCTATGGACAGAATATCGACCCTGAGGTAAGTATTTTTATATCGATGTAGTAATATCGAAGTTAGTAATATCGATATCAAATATATATCGATGTTACTAATATTGATGTTACTAATATCGATATTTATATTATTGTTATGTATTTTATTATGTATTTAATATGTATGTGTTATATGTTTTTTGTTAAGTGTTCTACTGGTTTTAAAATATATGTATACAATTTTTATATGTTAATAATGGTTTTTTAAGTCAATTTTGTGTTTTAATACCGTAGCGGGTTGTGGGTTTATAGGGGAATAGGGTGGGAAGTAATTTAATTATATGGAATTAATTATACATTTTTAGGAATTATAAATTAATTTTAATTAATTTTTGTGTTTAAGTTCTGTAGCGGGTTGTGGGTTTATAGGGGAATAGGGTGGGAAGTAATTTAATTATATGGAATTAATTATACATTTTTAGGAATTATAAATTAATTTTAATAAATTTTTGCGTTTAAGTTCTGTAGCGGGTTGTGGGTTTATAGGGGAATAGGGTGGGAAGTAATTTATTTATATGGAATTAATTACACATTTTTTGGAATTATAAATTAATTTTAATAAATGTTTGCGTTTAAGTTCTGTAGCGGGTTGTGAGTTTATAGGGGAATAGGGTGGGAAGTAATTTAATTGTAATTAAGTAATAATTTATTTTCATTTATTGGTATTGATAATTATATTATTGTTAATTAAGTATTAATTGGTAATACATTTTTATTAATTGGCAACTAGTTTTTATTAGTTGATTAACTGATAATTATGTTAAGTGTATTATTTTATTATTGGAGTGTGTCGTGCGTTTATAGGGGAATAGTGTTGGAAGTAATTGAAATCTAATTAAGTAATTATTAAATTTGTTGTTGGGTATTGATAATTAATTAATTGGACATTAATTATTAATTGGTAAATATTTTAAATTATAATATTTTGGTTATGAAAAATAATTTATTGTTTATTAATCATTAATTGTGAATTAAATATATCTGTAGAATCTGGATTATTACACACAAACTTTATCGGGACCGATAATTACCAGATTATCTCCCTAGTAGGTGGCCGTTTTAAAAACATCACTCTGGTAAATTTGTACAATAACATCCTTAGTTCTCGCCATGACCTGGTCCTTAATGGCCTAAAGGCCGACCTAATTAAAATTGAGTCTCACCTTAAGACCGACATGTTGCTCATCTGGGTAGGGGATTTCAATTGCCCACTGTGTCCACTCAGCAATGGAGGTACTTGTGGTCTGGATTCCATCAGAGGTGACACCTCTCCCCATTTTTCGCATACCAAACTAGGAGACCTTCTAAACAGCTTAATATTTCATTTTAATTTATCCTATATGAATGAGCTGTGTAATCCATCGAAGTGTTTCAAACCAACCTTCAATGGGAGAGGTTGCCACTCTATAATTGATTATACTTTGATATCCTCCAGGTACCCAGAGATTATATCAAACTGGGAGACACTTGATTGTGCCATTAGCGACCATTACCCAATAATGGCGACCTTAAAACTAACCCTTGTTGCTGACGAAGATGTAAGGGTGAAATTGTACCACACCCCGCCACTTGCTTTGGGAACTACCATGGGGCTCTACCTTAAATGGGATAAGGTAGTTCCCCCAGTTTTTCTCAACTCTCTGATTAATAACACATACGAGCATATACAGATATGTCTGTCTACTATAGAAAGCCCTCAGGCAATCAAGCACTCTTTCTCCGTTATTTCTTCGGAGATTAAAAAACTACTCTCTAGAGCACCGAGGAAAACCTTACAAGGCAGCTCTGGTTGGTTCAATAGGACCTGCTCAAAAGCCCTGAAACATTTAAAAATTACTTTAAAAACTAAACCAATAAATCTGCTGGAAATACGGCAGGCCAGACAACAATATTGCGCAGCACGGCAGATAAGAAAAAAACAGCTGAAAGCAGAGGCCTGGTTAGCTTTACAGGAAGCCTCCAATAATAGGGATAACACTGCTTTTTGGAAAGCAGTAAATGCACCCTTTCTGCAGTGCACACAGCCCACGAAGATTGATATGGCTATAACCGCTGAAACCTGGGTCAGCCACTTTGGCACCTTATACGATCTAACAGACCACACAGTGCATGCGGATACTTTGGATATTCATCATAATCCTCATAAAGAGCCGATTGCCCCTAGCTCTTTTCCCTTAGATCTTACCTTTGATTGTGCTGAGGTGCTTGTGGCACTGATAGAAAGCCCTTCCGGGAAGGCTCCTGGCCCTGATTGTGTGCCAATCGATATTTTTAAATCACATCTGGACTTCTGGGCCCCTCTGCTTACTAATTTTTTAAACTCCTTGAATATTATAGGCTTCATTGATACATGGCCCGAAGCGGTTGTTGTGACGATTTTTAAAAAAGGCGACAGGAATAACCCCTCTAACTATCGCCCTATCTCACTGCTTGACTCTCTAATGAAAGTCGCAGGGCGAATTATTTTAAATTGCATTCACGATTGGCTGGGCGAACAAGATATAATTTCCAACTTACAATACGGCTTCAGACAGGGTAGAGGTACCATCGAGCAGGGTTTGAACTTGACCCTTATAATTGCCAAGTACACCCAGGCAAAAAAGGGGAATCTCTTTGTGACCTTTGTAGACCTCAGCTCTGCATTTGACTGCGTCGATCATGAGCTCCTTTGGGAATCCCTTGTTGAGATTGGCATAGAGCCCCCCATCCTTGCATTTATTAAAGAGCTTTATAGGGGAGCATCAGCTCGTGTCAGATATGGTAGGCAGGGAGAGTGTTCCGACAGGTTTTACATCAGAAGAGGTGTAAGGCAGGGATGCATTTTAGCCCCTCTACTCTTCACCCTTTATATAAACTCTGTCGACCATTATCTTAATAGGAATTATCATGACTATCCTACCATAAATGGGAAACCCATACCTATACTTCTCTATGCGGACGACGCAGCAATTATGTCACAGACCCGCATGGGGCTTCAAAGAGCAGTGAAAGATTTTACTGAGTTTATGTCACAGAGAGGTTTAAAAATTAATTCATGGGGGGGCGTGGCCAAGATGGCGGGGTGAGCGGACGCTTCCTCCCGTAGCTCCTCCGGCCAACCTTTTCTTATGCTTTTCTCCCCCCCGCTGAGGCTCAGCGCGGGAGAGGAGCGTGGCGGAACATCAGGGGCGCACATCGGTGCTGTTCTGGTCCGGATCGCCCCGGGGGAACCCCCCCAAAAGTTCGACCGAGATCCAGGCACGACGACGGCGAGCCCGAGGGGCGGAGCGCACTGGAGAGCTGTCCGGTCGCTTCGGCTGAGCCTGGTGCTGAAAGTTGCGATCTGGAGGGTATTTGGCCCGCCGCCCGACGGTGACTGACGGAGCCTTGCGGGAAGGAGCCCGACGGTGTGGAAGGCTCGGGACGGGTGCCTCGGCACTCGGACTGGTGACGGCGACACCTCGCGCTGCGGAGGCCCGGACCCCTAGCCGAGGTACAGCGGACTCTCTGATGGGGTTGGACCGTCTGGGCCCCTAGGCGTGACAAACGGGGGCCGGTGGTGGACCTTATTTTACTGCGGGGTGCCTCGGGGGCCCCGGTGGTGTCGCCGGGCCTGGTCGTTCTGGCCTGCCCCGCCCGGCCGCCATTTTGTCCCCGAAGTAGCAGTGGTGGCGGCCTTCGCTGGAGTCTTGGCTGATGGATGCAGGCGACCCCCGCTACTGATGGGCTGACTACCGGAGGGATGTGCTGTTGGGACCCCCCTGCTGTGGCTCACACTAGCTCTTGCGGCTGACGGGGACTGGACTGGGCCGCCATTTTGTCACCTGTGACGCAGCGACTTCACTCGTGGGGGATACCCAGGTCGAGTGCTGGCCGGCGGCTGAGCATCCCTGGGGCGCCTGGATCAGTGCCCGACTGCGGAGCAGCGATGTCTGGAAAAGGAGGCCCGAAGAAAGGGGACCGTACCCTGCCGGACATGCTTGGCAGGGCCCAGCACTTGCGGGACAGGACGCAGCCCTCACCGGGGCCCTCCCGGGCTCCGGCAGATGCGACCGGGGGGGAGCCACCCGTCACGAGGGCCTTTATGGAGGAACTGTTTAGCTCCCTCAGGGAGGACTTCCAGACACTGAAGCGGGAGGTGGCCAGCGAGGTCCGAGAAGTGCGCAGGGAGGTGGAGGGCCTTGGTGAGCGTGTGGAAGCGGTGGAGTCGGAGGGCCAACAGCGATCGGAGGAGATAGTTCACCTCCAACAGGACGTTCTTCGCCTCCGGGAACAGTGCGTGGAGCTCCAGGCCCACTCTGAGGACCTCGAAAACAGATCTCGGAGGAACAACATTCGAGTGCGTGGGGTGCCGACTGCGGACGAGGGGTCCGATCTGGGGGGCTACTTGCGGGCCCTGTTTCGAGAGATCCTGGGGGAAGCTGCGGACTTTCCCATCAGCATTGACAGGGCACATAGGGTTGGCCGGCAGCGCCAGTCATCGGCACCTCCACCGGACATTTTGGCCTTCCTGCCCGACTTTCCACTAAAAGAACGCATCATGGCTGAGGCCCGCAGGAAACAGCCCCTGACTTTCCGGGATCGGCCGGTGGCGCTTTACCAGGACCTCTCCGCCATCACTCTGCAAAAGCGCAGGTCCTTTAGGATTGCCACTGACTTTCTGCGCGAGCATGAGACGCCGTACTCTTGGGGTCACCCCTTCCGCCTGATTTTTCGGTGGAACGGAGTGTTACACCAGCTACGCTCCTTGCAAGACATTTGTGGGGTTCTGGGGCTCACGGCGGCGGAGGAGGAGGGAGCTACGCCGTCGTGGAGGTCCTCGGAGACACGGAACCGGCGGAGGTCAGCGAGGCGGCGCTCAGCGACCAGTGTGGGGCGCCCGGACTCCCCTACCATCAGAGCGGACATGGCAGACGCCCTGAGGGCGGCGGCCGGGGACTCGACCGGCTCCTCTAGCGTGGCCTTGACGGCCTAACACACACTCCGGGGGGAGATGTCTTTAGCTTCTTTACTTGCTTGGTACGGGGCGGGGGGGTTGGGGGGGAGCGGCTGGAGGTGAGTGGCTGGACGTCCACTTCGCTCTTTCCTACGGACTTGCCCGTTTTGGGGCTTGACTGAGACTATGGGGTGTTTGAGTTTGGGGGTGGCTAGTTGCCAAGGTTGTGTTTTGGGTGGGGGGGGGGTTGTTTTGGGGTTGAGAAGGTCCCGTCCGATGTTGTCTATGCCCGCTTTGTTCTGGCTTGTCCTGCGCTGCGGCCCCGCGCGCCCCACCCGCTGATTCCCTGCCCATTGCATGGTGCTCCCGACCCCCGCGAGGAATGCCGGGCCTAAAGGTTGTGACCCTTAATGTTCAGGGTCTGAACAACCCGGTGAAGCGCAGAGCGATCCTGTCGTTGCTGGAGGGGACGCAGGCGGACATTTGCCTTTTGCAGGAGACACACTTATTGCCTCGAGATTGCCACAGGATGCGCTCTGCTAAGTTCCCTACCCAGTTCTTTTCCTCAGCAGCGAACAAGACAGCGGGGGTAGCTATTCTCCTAGCGAGCTCCTTTCGGGGGGAGGTGTTGCATAAATGTGCTGAACAGAAGGGGAGGCTCCTTGCGTATCGCATGCGTTTGGGAGGCATAGCATTTACGGTCGGCTCCGTTTATAGCCCAAACGATCGCCAAGAGCGCTTCTTAGATTCCGCGCTGGTGGACGTCACTGCTTCCCCAGACCGCCATGTTATCTTGGGGGGAGACCTCAACATTGTCTTTGACTCTATGATGGACAGATCGGCGCAGCGCTTCCCGCAGACGGGGGAACTGTCCCAGGCTGGGAAGGCCCGGATTGCGGAACTGGATTTGCACGATCTCTGGCGCTCCATGCACCCCATGGATAGGGACTACTCTTACTTCTCGCACGCACACCGCACCTACTCACGGCTGGACTACCTCTTGGTGAGTGGGCCGATGCGTGCCGCCGCCACGGCGGCGGACATCGGGGTCCTGACCCTGTCTGACCACTCCCCGGTCACCGTTTTTTTTTGCAGTGGCCGGCGGCCTCCCCCTCTCGGGGGGTGTGGCGCCTCCGGGATACACTTCTACACAAAAAGTCGGTGGTGCAACGCATCGGGGAGGTCATACAGGACTATCTCACCCACAATAGCAACACTGACACCTCGCAGGCGACACAGTGGGCGGCATTGAAGGCCGTCCTCCGGGGGGGAATTCATCTCTATCTCTGCAGCTGAGAATAAGGAGCGGCAACTGAAGAGGGATGAGCTGACAGCTCAAGTCCGGGAGCTTGAGCAGGTCCACCGCCGTACGGGGGCGTCGAGGGTGTGGAGGCAGTTGAAGGCGGCGAGGAAGCTCCTGTCGGCTCTGGATCTTGACAGGGCGGAGTACGCCGCCCTACGCTTGAAACATGCCTACTACCCTGGGGGGACAGATGTGGCAAGCTCCTAGCACACCGGCTCCGGGTCGCGCAACAGCGCAGCGTTGTGAAAGAATTGGTGGGCGCGGACGGGGGGGGTTGTCTCCGGGGACGCGGAGGTAGCGGAGTCTTTCCGCGGCTTCTACGAGGCGCTGTATGCTGAGGAGCCCTCCTCGCCACGGGATGCCGACGGTTATCTGGAGTCGGTGACCCTCCCGGTACTGGATCCGGCTCAGGCTGACCACCTGGAGCGGGACATCCATGTTGAGGAAGTGATTTCCGCTATCGCGCGGATGAAACATGGCAAGGCCCCGGGCCCGGACGGGTACACGTCGCTATTTTACAAGACTTTTTGCACGGCCGTGGCCCCTGTCCTTACTCGGCTATTTAACTCCTTCGCCGAACCGGGAGCCATCCCTCCGGATCTCCTGAGAGCGACGGTCGCAGTAATCCCGAAACCTGGGAAGGACCGGGCCCTCTGCGGCTCGTACCGACCCATTTCGCTTTTAAATGTCGACCTCAAGTTGTACACGGGGATTCTGGCGTCCAGGCTGAGTCCACACCTCCCCGACCTGGTGGAGGCGGACCAGGCTGGTTTTGTGCTTGGCCGACAGACGGTTGACAACACCAAGAGGGTGACGCATGTTCTGGAGAAGGCCTCACGGATCTCGGGGGAGCGGATGTTGCTGTCCGTTGATGCGGAGAAGGCCTTCGACAGAGTTCACTGGCCGTATCTTGAGCTGGTCCTCCGGAAACTTGGAATCGGCGACAAGTTCCGCACCATGGTATTTAACTGCTATAAGCATCCTTCAGCGTCAGTGCGGGTCAATGGGTGTAGCTCCGGTAGCTTTCCCATCGAGCGCGGCACGCGGCAGGGCTGCCCTCTTTCGCCGCTCTTATTTGCCCTCTACATGGAGCCGTTTGCTCAAAGGATTCGTGATAATCCGGATGCAGTCGGGGTCCGGATGGGCCAGTATGTTCATACCGTCAGTCTCTACGCGGATGATGTCCTGCTGACTTTGGACGACCCTAGGAGGTCGCTGCCTGCTTGCCTCCGGGAGCTGGACGCCTTTGCGGGGGTGGCCGGCTTCAAAATGAATATGAGCAAGTCGATGGCCTTGGACGTGTCCCTGGCTGCGGAAACCAGGAGGGATCTTCAGCGGCTCTTTCCCATGCAGTGGTCCTCGTCCACGGTGCCGTATCTGGGGATCCTGCTGGCGCCCACATTACCGGAGATGGTTACGGCCAATTATGCCTCCCTTAGCAGGAAGGTCAAGGACGAGCTTGGCCGCTGGAACAAAGGCCTGCTGTCCTGGCTGGGGCGGATCGCGGCGGTCAAGATGACGGTGTTGCCCCAGATACTATATCTCTTTCGGGCCCTTCCGCTCCAACCCCCGGTGGGCTGGATACGACAAATGCAGGCTGACATCTCCCGCTTTGTCTGGCAGGGCCGCAGGCCACGCATGAAGAGGGTCCTCTCCACGCTCGCTCCGGAGGCGGGGGGTCTCGGCATTCCGGACCTCCGCAAGTACTTTCAAGCGGCGCAGCTTCGCTATCTGGTGGAGTGGAGCAGGTGGGAGTCCGATAAACATTGGCTCTTCCAGGACCAAGCGGTGGCGGGCCGCACCTTACAAGAGGTACCATTCCTGCGCCGCGCGCACCGCCCCCCCAATCTTTACGCTTCCTTTGTTACGCGGGTCCCCCTGCGGGTGTGGGACGCGGTCTGTGAGGCCCGGGGCCTTACCACCTTCCCTTCGCCGCTCACGCCCATTGCGGGCAACCCGGACTTCTCCCCGGGGCTGGAGCCGGGGGTTTTCTCCCATTGGGTGCAAGCGGGCTGCAGGGCACTCTTCCAGATCTATGGCCCGGAAGGAGTGGTTCCTTTTCAACAACTCCGCCAGGAGTTCGGCCTGACGGAGCTGGACAGACTGCGCTACATGCAAGTCCGGCATTGGGCCCTCCAGCCCCAGGTGCGGGCCACCGCCGCCCGTCCAATTACACCGTATGAGAGGTGGTTGGCTACGCGGACCTCTGACGCTAAATTGATCACCGATCTGTACAAATACCTACAACCCCCGCCGTTTCACTATTACAACCCGGGGAGGGAGCGCTGGCACAGGGAATTGGGTAGGACACTCAGCCACAAGGAATGGGACAAAATTGCGTATCGGGCGCGGCACTCTGCATACCACACGGGCCTTACGGAGACCTTTACTAAGGTGTCCACATACTGGTACTACACCCCGGAGAGGCTGTATGAAATGCACAAACACACTGACAAGGGGTGCTGGCGGAGCTGCGGGCAGGAAGGTACCCTTACACACATTCTGTGGGATTGCCCGGTGCTGGCCGCCTACTGGAGGGAAGTCCTGGACGAGGTGGATAAGCACTTTGAGATAGAGCTGCCGCGGCTCCCGGCGTATGTCCTGTTGGGCCTCCCCAATGACCTTATGTACCCACTGAAGTCCCGTAGGGGTAGGCAGATCGCAATCGCGCTGGGGTCTGCGGTTCAGAACATTCTAATCCACTGGCGCACAACCACCGTCCCCTCCATCACCGGTTGGCTGCATAGGCTCTGGCATGTGCTGGGGATGGAGAAGCTGTCGCTGACGGTTGCGGGGGAGATAGACCAATTTGAAGAGCTATGGCAACCCTTTCTAGCGCTGCTGTCCACTGAATTCCGGGAGCTCACCTGCCCGAGGTATCTTAGGCTTCTTAGGCTGACGCCGCCGGTGACCCCGGCGGACTAGCTTACATGTGAGACGGGGACCCCCGGGGAGGGGGGGGGGGGCGCGGGGCTTCCTGGTTAGGACCACTCTGATGCGGGACCATAGGACGGGGGGGGGGGAGTGTGGTTGTTTTGTTACTGGGAGGATGGGGGATGGGAGGGGGGGGATTGTGTTTTGCTGAGGTGTGGCTGGGGGGGGGGTTTATACTGCTTAGACTTGGGGTGTCGGATACGCGTGCGGGGATCCCACAGCTTGTATTTCTAGCTCTCATTTCCTGTGTTTTTTCCCCTGACCGACCGCGCTACTGCCAACCCTCTGGGGCTGCACCCTTTTTCTTTGATTGTATTCTATGTATCCTGCCCTCCTATCCCCCTCCCCCATGGTTTGTTTTTTTGTCTTAATAAAACGTTTTAAACATAAAAATTAATTCATCCAAAACCTTTACTATGTCTTGCGGACTAGGAATTGGAAAAAAACAATGTTCCGTCTTTATAAATGGCAGCAAGCTTGAAAGTGTTGACAGGTTTCCCTATCTGGGCATCACTTTCGAGAAGCAGGGCTGTCCAGTATCCAGACATCTTATATGTGGGCCCAAATGTTTGCACCAATATTGAGACCAGCTATTATCTGGTCTTAAAAAACTGCTTCTAATTTGAGTTAGCGGCAGTTTTGGAGGGTTATCGACACACTGGAATTTCCTTGTATATATTGCAAAGTGTGTTTAGTGGCAGTTATTTCACGGGAATGCCTACTTTGCAACTCATTTTCGATAAGTACCGCTAACAGAAGTGAAAATTCACGTTTACGCTGGAAACGTGTCCCTAACTGCAGTTAGCGGCAACTTGTAAATAAGGCGATAAAAATAAAAGCTGCCATAGCGTCAAAAAGTTGGTGATACAGCGGCGTTAAGTTTTTGTAAATATGCCCCTGGGTTTATTTTGTGGGCCTTAAAGGAGTTCAGTGGGAAGGGGGTTGGTTTACTGTTCTTCTCCTCACTTTCCTTGCTGTCCATGGCTGCATAGTCTCTTAGCAGAATGTGTACAATCCTGTGGCACTCTTTTCTGCTCACCACCTCCCAGTTCATCACCAGGCAGGTTCTGGAATACAGGAGGATGCCCTTTACACAGCACAGTATGTCCTGAAGGGCCTTTTACTGTGTGTGCTTGTGGAAACAGCCCAAACAGCACTGACTGGTGTGTTATGTTTTTGAAGGGGCTGTGGGCTTCCGTTTCCTGTCTCAAGGCTGGCCTCAGGTTCTGGGTGAAAGGTCAGTCCCAGAATAAGTGGTAAGCGGTTTCCTCACCAGGTCATCCCCTAGCACAGCTCCTGTGTGCTGTGCATAGATTAGCATACTGGCAGTCCCCCTTTCATGATCATCTATGCTATTTCCTTGTGCTTGTTCATCAATATTGGAAATATATGGTCCCCAACCTGTGTGTAGCAGTTGCGGGTGGCAGGTCGCTCACTGGTTCCATTTTGTCCTTGGATCTGATAGGTTTGTGGTTATTCCTGGGCTTCTAAAGGCTGGGTGTCACTCCCAAAATTCAGCCCAAATTCTCCCACAAAGTTTTCTACCTCCCTGCAGTACCAACGAAGGTCCCAGCTGAACATTTCTGAGTTTTCCCACTTATCCCACCTCAGTCCTCTCCACATGGGAATAGGAAGAAACTGAAGTCCTAGTAGGCTGAGTATTCCTTGTTCTCATTTGACGGAGTGATTGAGATGCAGCTAAAGCAGCGTAATT
This sequence comes from Triturus cristatus, assembly GCF_964204655.1. Taxonomy (NCBI): domain Eukaryota; kingdom Metazoa; phylum Chordata; class Amphibia; order Caudata; family Salamandridae; genus Triturus; species Triturus cristatus. The sequence continues at coordinate 398,190 of NW_028187395.1, forward strand.
ATGGCTCCACCCTTACACATTACAAATATGCTATATATACAAGCACTTAGCACACATACTCTGTGTTACAAAAAAGGCAATGCTGCACACCCCAAAAGTAACCTGCACCCCTTAGACAATCTTATTCCTGGGTGTAGTCCAAAAGTTGTAAATATTCATGCAAAGAACACCATCGATATCCGATCTTGATGTAACAGGATATGTTATGTTTATTCTTTCATAATCATATAAGTATCCAATTTTCACAGCGCAGCCGACGCGCGTTTCGCCCAACGGGCTTTCTCAAGGCTGCATATATACAAGAAAAAAGAGAAAACAGGGTATCTAATTTTCTGTATCAACAGAAACATACACAATATTCTCAGCTGTGTTATGCCGTACATTCTTGTACAAAACAGATCCATGATTGAAAACAAAGTTCCAAGGGAAAGAGTTCCCCAAGAGACAGAGAGTAGTCCCCTTCATTGGGTGATTAGTAGAGAGATAGATCCCGATAGGTTCCCCAAGTGGATAGAACGTCAGAGTCCAAAAGACAGCTGAATCACTGAATCCTATTTCCTTAAATTACCAAAATTCGTCATGTATCTTACACCGATAGGTACAGTGAGTGTTAATGGGTGTGCCCATGTTAAAATCCAATACACGAAAAATTCATAGTCGTGAAGTGCTCCAAGTCATGCTGTACAAGGTGATGACATCTCACCTAGTCAGGTTCACTACGTCGTTCGTATTTGGTGTAAAAAAACTCGAAATTACACCTAAAAGAAAGAATTGTAATGTCCTGTGACCACTGGCAATATTACTCAAATGGTATTTGTCACCTCGTCTGTTGCGACATTCTGTATTGCTTACCTAGTTCCCACCAAATGGTCACGTGATTCATATGAAGTGCCCCAAGTAAGGCGCTATCAGCGTTTCTTCGTATCTGTAGTCAGTCGAGTATGGCCAAGGACCAGGATCCGTCCCCTCTAAATTAAAAGTGTAGTGGAAACAAATATTCACTCTGGTGTGCTTGTAAAAATCATCATTCTGTAAAGACCAATTAAATACTGCCTGCGTAAAGTACTCAAAGAACGTGAATACATATTGTGGTCTGGTAACGATCATAGCTTCATGTTGGTTGCTCACGACCAACGGTTTGCCGCACCTATTATGTGCTATGTGTCCTGCATATCGAGCCGAGAGTCGCGTAACTATACTATTCCCCAGAGTAATTTAACTCCTGAATTTAAGTCCGTAAACGTACGAAAGTATATTAGTGTTCATTGTACCGCGCTTAGTAACACTTAAGCTATATACGTGACACTGACCATATCGCACTCACCTCATTCACGTTACTAGTTCTCCCGCATATTTCTGGGCGTTTGGAATCCGAGTGCCTCCCGCCATTGTAGTGTATATGTAAAGCAAGGAGTTAACAACATAGAGAATGGACTTACACGTAAAATGGTCGGAGTCAAAGTACATGCCCTGGCGGCCATGTTGGAACAATAAAAAAGTGTGTATGTTGTGTCTACAATCTGTCCTGTATCTCATATCGTCCCAAATTACTTGAGTAAGTTATGAATGTCAAGTCTTATAAGTATACCTATTCTTCAAAGAGAAACCCGACCTTATCACCACAGTGACGTTCAGAAAGGCAAGAAGGCATAGTGTTTTGTAATAGGTAGTCAAAATCAGAAATAGAAAGGACAGATAGCAGCAGGTCATATGGAATAGGAATCCTGGCGCCACATCATGTCACAAACAATATTGTTTTGAAAAGCATACAGAAACATGGTTATAGGTCGCTGCGTTACTGCACATTCCATTATAATCATTTAAATCATTTAAAATCATGTCAGATATCAGTAAATAATACCCCAGAACAGGAACTTGTGATTATTATTCATTGTACATAACACATTGACCTACAAGAATTCAAATAGTTCCTTATCAATGTTGATACCGTGTTCAACTGCTCTAAGGGAAATAATCCATTTACATTCCTTTTGTCTGAGCATACTTATTCTGTTGCCACCTCTCTGATGTGGCAGTATTACCTCAAGACCATGAAAGGTTATTCTGATCAATTCTGTGTGATTGTGTGTAGTATTGAAATGCGAGGCTAACGGATATTGAGAATTGTTGTTTCTGATGGCTCTTAGATGTTCTTGTATCCGTTCCTTTAGTGGTCGGATGGTACTGCCTACGTAAATTTTTCCACATATGCAAATGATACAATAAATAACGAATTTCGTAATGCAGTTGATGAAGTCGTTGACTGTATAGATTTTTTCAGAGTTGTATTTGAATGTGGTGGTCCTATTCAGCGCAAAGGGGCAAACATTGCAGGTACCACATTTGAAAAACCCCTTGGGTTTTGCTGGTAGCCATGTCCTCTGAGGCGTTTTTGAAATAAAGCTGGGGCATAGAGATTGTCTCAGAGTATTGCCCCTGGCAAAGGTGATGTTAGGCCTGGGTCCCACCGCCTCCATGATTTTCTCATCATCTGTTAATAGATGCCAGTGTTTTCTAAGAATTTTAAAGATTTCTACACTAGCATTTGAATACGGTGTAATGAACCTAATTATTTTTGTGCTGCATGGCCTTTTGTTTGTTTTCATGCGGCCCTTCAGCAAATCCGTTCTTGTCATACTGTTTACAGCATTACGTGCCTTTCGGATATCAAATGCCTTATATCCTCTGGCCATAAAACGTTGTTCCACTGTATTCAGTTCGTTATCCAATATTTGTGTGTCGCTACAATTTCTTTTTGTACGGATCATCTCCCCCAAAGGAATTGCTCTAATCTGTGAGGGTGGGTGTGCACTGGTGGCATGCAGAACTGCATTGCATGCCGTGTCTTTTCTGTATGGCCGTGATATCAGTTTGTCCTTATCGACTACGATTGTAATGTCAAGAAAGTTGATGTGTATAGTACTTTCTGTTTTAGTGAACCTTAAGTTAAAGGAATTGGTATTAAGATACTGAAAAAATTCATCTAGCATTGTTTTTGTACCTGACCAAAACATCAGTATATCATCTATATACCGGCCTAGAAATAGGATATTTTCCGTTAGTAGACTAGGGCCCTTCTTCCAGAGATGATGAAGTTCAAAATATCCCATATAGAGATTGGCAAATGAGGGCGAAAATTTTGCCCCCATCGCCACCCCTCTGATTTGACGGTACCAAGTATCATTGTGCATGAAAATATTGTTTTTCAACACCAATTCTATCAATTCGAGTATCATGACCGTGTGTTCTAGGAATTGTATGGACCTAGATTCCAGAAAATATTGTGCTGCCAGGAGACCCATGTCCATGGGTATACTTGTGTAGAGGGAACACACATCCAGAGTAACAAGATAGTGTCCCTCTACCCAGTCTACGTCCGAAATCTTACTTAGCACATCTGTGGTGTCTTTTATGAACGATGGTAGGTTCACTACCAATGGTTGTAAGTATGCATCAATGTATTCTGAGATACGCTCAGTTGGTGATCCGATTCCCGAAATGATTGGCCTGCCCGGGGGGAAGGGTTCATTTTTATGTATTTTGGGTAAGACGTATATACACGGTATGGTTGGTGTATCATTGTATGGATATCTGTATTCGATATCTGAGATCAAACATTTGTCTTTCCAAAATCGTAACGTATTATGAATGAGTTCTTTGGTGGTGTTAACTGGATTGTGGTCTAAAAGTTGATATGTCATATCATCACTTAGTTGTCTGTTTATTTCATCCATATAGTCCGATTTGTTCATTAGTACAACATTTCCTCCCTTGTCAGCCTCACGGATGACAAGGGAGGAATCATTTTTGAGGCTGAGCAATGCCTGTCTTTCCTCCCTCGTAATGTTTATTGGATAATGTTTTCTCTTCAAAAGATATTTGTCTTCTAACTTATACAAATCATTGAAAATGTTATGCTGAAATTTGTCAATCAGATTGTGACCTGGCAATTGTGGTGTAAATCTGGATTTATGTCTCAACCCACTGTCGGAACTGGCAAATGTATCAAAGTCTAGATCCATTGCTACATCTTGTAGTGATGGAGTACAATCACTGTCATCAATTGAAAGTAGTAATTGGACATCTTTAATGTCCCTAATCGATGGTAATTTTTCTAAATGAGTGGCATTCCCAATTGCGCTGGACAGTTGTTGTTTATCCTGAAAGTATTTTAACAGTTTGATCTTTCTAACAAATTTGAAACAGCTGACATGTAAAGATGTAAAATTTGGAACAGCACTGGGACAGAAACTCAAGCCTTTGCTCAATATTTTAATTTCATGTTCATTCAGTACATGATCCGAAAGATTTACAACATTGACAGTATCCGTGCATGTAGTATCTTCAACATTTATCAATTCTTTTGGTTGCGTGCATTTGATCTCGTGGTCACCCCTGTTCTTTCTTGTCCGCCTGTGCCTGGTTTTTCCCCTTCTTGCCTTTTTTGGCCCATATCTTTCCTGTATGTTTGCTTGTTCCCTTTCCTGTAGCGTTGTAGTTCTAAAAAAAAGGGATCGGAAATGGCCCCCTCCACCCGTGTTTGTGTGTTCAGTGATTCACTGCTGGTGGCACTACTGATACTAGACGTATCTGGAGTGCTAACTGTATCGGTTTGACGTGGGGGATGTCCAGAGCCACCCGGATTAACATCCACTCCAATATTATCGAATTTTTTGGCGAAGGTATAAACCCTCCCCTGTTTGTAATCTCTTTCATCCCTCCTGATTTTCTGAGATTTTTTGTCCTTTAAATATAGTTGGTGATTGTATAGTACATCCTTAAGTATTGCTAGATTTTTGTCTCTCACCTCAGGTAGATTTAATTCCTGAATTTCCTCTTCCAATTTTGTAATCTCTACAATAATTTTACTACGTTTTAATTCAGCATCCTTAATCAAGATCTCCATCATTCCAACTGATGAATTGAAAAGTAATTTTTCCCATTCTTTAAGATGACCCCTGTCCAGGTCTTCAAAGGAGGGAAAAATAAGAATTCGGAGACCCCTGGGTACCTGTCCTTTTTCTATGTATTTTCGTAAGATTGTTGCGTCCCACCATCTGGAGAGTTCCTGACGTTTCAACCTCTCTAATCTAATAAATTTTTGTCTCATTCCTTCTTTTGCGGTTGACCTAGTATTGGCCTGACCTGGAATCGTTTCGTTACTGAAAAGGTCTTCTAACAAAGTATCTCTATTGTCCTCAAAGTTTGCCATTTTCAATTATCAAAATACAACAACGCACAATGGGTAAATAGTCAGTACCCAACTTTCAACGCAATCCGAATAGAAGTATCACATGTAATCACAAGTTATAGGCAAGACGAGTGCTCGATCAGCAAAATTTGATATATAAATAAACTTCACAGTGGATATGCTATATGGACCTGCACATCGTAAAGTTCAATCCGTAATGCAATAAGTTGTTGTTAGCAGTTGTGTTGGGTGCTAGCATATCGCCACATACTCATCCACCAAGAGTAATAGTCATCTCTAAGAATACCAGATTCCAAAGATGTCGAAATTTTACAAAAAAGGCAATGCTGCACGCCCCAAAAGTAACCTGCACCCCTTAGACAATCTTATTCCTGGGTGTAGTCCAAAAGTTGTAAATATTCATGCAAAGAACACCATCGATATCCGATCTTGATGTAACAGGATATGTTATGTTTATTCTTTCATAATCATATAAGTATCCAATTTTCACAGCGCAGCCGATGCGCGTTTCGCCCAACGGGCTTTCTCAAGGCTGCATATATACAAGAAAAAAGAGAAAACAGGGTATCTAATTTTCTGTATCAACAGAAACATACACAGTATTCTCAGCTGTGTTATGCCGTACATTCTTGTACAAAACAGATCCATGATTGAAAACAAAGTTCAAAGGGAAAGAGTTCCCCAAGAGACAGAGAGTAGTCCCCTTCATTGGGTGATTAGTAGAGAGATAGATCCCGATAGGTTCCCCAAGTGGATAGAACGTCAGAGTCCAAAAGACAGCTGAATCACTGAATCCTATTTCCTTAAATTACCAAAATTCGTCATGTATCTTACACCGATAGGTACAGTGAGTGTTAATGGGTGTGCCCATGTTAAAATCCAATACACGAAAAATTCATAGTCGTGAAGTGCTCCAAGTCATGCTGTACAAGGTGATGACATCTCACCTAGTCAGGTTCACTACGTCGTTCGTATTTGGTGTAAAAAAACTCGAAATTACACCTAAAAGAAAGAATTGTAATGTCCTGTGACCACTGGCAATATTACTCAAATGGTATTTGTCACCTCGTCTGTTGCGACATTCTGTATTGCTTACCTAGTTCCCACCAAATGGTCACGTGATTCATATGAAGTGCCCCAAGTAAGGCGCTATCAGCGTTTCTTCGTATCTGTAGTCAGTCGAGTATGGCCAAGGACCAGGATCCGTCCCCTCTAAATTAAAAGTGTAGTGGAAACAAATATTCACTCTGGTGTGCTTGTAAAAATCATCATTCTGTAAAGACCAATTAAATACTGCCTGCGTAAAGTACTCAAAGAACGTGAATACATATTGTGGTCTGGTAACGATCATAGCTTCATGTTGGTTGCTCACGACCAACGGTTTGCCGCACCTATTATGTGCTATGTGTCCTGCATATCGAGCCGAGAGTCGCGTAACTATACTATTCCCCAGAGTAATTTAACTCCTGAATTTAAGTCCGTAAACGTACGAAAGTATATTAGTGTTCATTGTACCGCGCTTAGTAACACTTAAGCTATATACGTGACACTGACCATATCGCACTCACCTCATTCACGTTACTAGTTCTCCCGCATATTTCTGGGCGTTTGGAATCCGAGTGCCTCCCGCCATTGTAGTGTATATGTAAAGCAAGGAGTTAACAACATAGAGAATGGACTTACACGTAAAATGGTCGGAGTCAAAGTACATGCCCTGGCGGCCATGTTGGAACGATAAAGAGTGTGTATGTTGTGTCTACAATCTGTCCTGTATCTCATATCGTCCCAAATTACTTGAGTAAGTTATGAATGTCAAGTCTTATAAGTATACTTATTCTTCAAAGAGAAACCCGACCTTATCACCACAGTGACGTTCAGAAAGGCGAGAAGGCATAGTGTTTTGTAATAGGTAGTCAAAATCAGAAATAGAAAGGACAGATAGCAGCAGGTCATATGGAATAGGAATCCTGGCGCCACATCATGTCACAAACAATATTGTTTTGAAAAGCATACAGAAACATGGTTATAGGTCGCTGCGTTACTGCACATTCCATTATAATCATTTAAATCATTTAAAATCATGTCAGATATCAGTAAATAATACCCCAGAACAGGAACTTGTGATTATTATTCATTGTACATAACACATTGACCTACAAGAATTCAAATAGTTCCTTATCAATGTTGATACCGTGTTCAACTGTTCTAAGGGAAATAATCCATTTACATTCCTTTTGTCTGAGCATACTTATTCTGTTGCCACCTCTCTGATGTGGCAGTATTACCTCAAGACCATGAAAGGTTATTCTGATCAATTCTGTGTGATTGTGTGTAGTATTGAAATGCGAGGCTAACGGATATTGAGAATTGTTGTTTCTGATGGCTCTTAGATGTTCTTGTATCCGTTCCTTTAGTGGTCGGATGGTACTGCCTACGTACATTTTTCCACATATGCAAATGATACAATAAATAACGAATTTCGTATTGCAGTTGATGAAGTCGTTGACTGTATAGATTTTTTCAGAGTTGTATTTGAATGTGGTGGTCCTATTCAGCGCAAAGGGGCAAACATTGCAGGTACCACATTTGAAAAACCCCTTGGGTTTTGCTGGTAGCCATGTCCTCTGAGGCGTTTTTGAAATAAAGCTGGGGCATAGAGATTGTCTCAGAGTATTGCCCCTGGCAAAGGTGATGTTAGGCCTGGGTCCCACCGCCTCCATGATTTTCTCATCATCTGTTAATAGATGCCAGTGTTTTCTAAGAATTTTAAAGATTTATACACTAGCATTTGAATACGGTGTAATGAACCTAATTATTTTTGTGCTGCATGGCCTTTTGTTTGTTTTCATGCGGCCCTTCAGCAAATCCGTTCTTGTCATACTGTTTACAGCATTACGTGCCTTTCGGATATCAAATGCCTTATATCCTCTGGCCATAAAACGTTGTTCCACTGTATTCAGTTCGTTATCCAATATTTGTGTGTCGCTACAATTTCTTTTTGTACGGATCATCTCCCCCAAAGGAATTGCTCTAATCTGTGAGGGTGGGTGTGCACTGGTGGCATGCAGAACTGCATTGCATGCCGTGTCTTTTCTGTATGGCCGTGATATCAGTTTGTCCTTATCGACTACGATTGTAATGTCAAGAAAGTTGATGTGTGTAGTACTTTCTGTTTTAGTGAACCTTAAGTTAAAGGAATTGGTATTAAGATACTGAAAAAATTCATCTAGCATTGTTTTTGTACCTGACCAAAACATCAGTATATCATCTATATACCGGCCTAGAAATAGGATATTTTCCGTTAGTAGACTAGGGCCCTTCTTCCAGAGATGATGAAGTTCAAAATATCCCATATAGAGATTGGCAAATGAGGGCGAAAATTTTGCCCCCATCGCCACCCCTCTGATTTGACGGTACCAAGTATCATTGTGCATGAAAATATTGTTTTTCAACACCAATTCTATCAATTCGAGTATCATGACCGTGTGTTCTAGGAATTGTATGGACCTAGATTCCAGAAAATATTGTGCTGCCAGGAGACCCATGTCCATGGGTATACTTGTGTAGAGGGAACACACATCCAGAGTAACAAGATAGTGTCCCTCTACCCAGTCTACGTCCGAAATCTTACTTAGCACATCTGTGGTGTCTTTTATGAACGATGGTAGGTTTACTTCCAATGGTTGTAAGTATGCATCAATGTATTCTGAGATACGCTCAGTTGGTGATCCGATTCCCGAAATGATTGGCCTGCCCGGGGGGAAGGGTTCATTTTTATGTATTTTGGGTAAGACGTATATACACGGTATGGTTGGTGTATCATTGTATAGATATCTGTATTCGATATCTGAGATCAAACATTTGTCTTTCCAAAATCGTAACGTATTATGAATGAGTTCTTTGGTGGTGTTAACTGGATTGTGGTCTAAAAGTTGATATGTCATATCATCACTTAGTTGTCTGTTTATTTCATCCATATAGTCCGATTTGTTCATTAGTACAACATTTCCTCCCTTGTCAGCCTCACGGATGACAAGGGAGGAATCATTTTTGAGGCTGAGCAATGCCTGTCTTTCCTCCCTCGTAATGTTTATTGGATAATGTTTTCTCTTCAAAAGATATTTGTCTTCTAACTTATACAAATCATTGAAAATGTTATGCTGAAATTTGTCAATCAGATTGTGACCTGGCAATTGTGGTGTAAATCTGGATTTATGTCTCAACCCACTGTCGGAACTGGCAAATGTATCAAAGTCTAGATCCATTGCTACATCTTGTAGTGATGGAGTACAATCACTGTCATCAATTGAAAGTAGTAATTGGACATCTTTAATGTCCCTAATCGATGGTAATTTTTCTAAATGAGTGGCATTCCCAATTGCGCTGGACAGTTGTTGTTTATCCTGAAAGTATTTTAACAGTTTGATCTTTCTAACAAATTTGAAACAGCTGACATGTAAAGATGTAAAATTTGGAACAGCACTGGGACAGAAACTCAAGCCTTTGCTCAATATTTTAATTTCATGTTCATTCAGTACATGATCCGAAAGATTTACAACATTGACAGTATCCGTGCATGTAGTATCTTCAACATTTATCAATTCTTTTGGTTGCGTGCATTTGATCTCGTGGTCACCCCTGTTCTTTCTTGTCCGCCTGTGCCTGGTTTTTCCCCTTCTTGCCTTTTTTGGCCCATATATTTCCTGTATGTTTGCTTGTTCCCTTTCCTGTAGCGTTGTAGTTCTAAAAAAAAGGGATCGGAAATGGCCCCCTCCACCCGTGTTTGTGTGTTCAGTGATTCACTGCTGGTGGCACTACTGATACTAGACGTATCTGGAGTGCTAACTGTATCGGTTTGACGTGGGGGATGTCCAGAGCCACCCGGATTAACATCCACTCCAATATTATCGAATTTTTTGGCGAAGGTATAAACCCTCCCCTGTTTGTAATCTCTTTCATCCCTCCTGATTTTCTGAGATTTTTTGTCCTTTAAATATAGTTGGTGATTGTATAGTACATCCTTAAGTATTGCTAGATTTTTGTCTCTCACCTCAGGTAGATTTAATTCCTGAATTTCCTCTTCCAATTTTGTAATCTCTACAATAATTTTACTACGTTTTAATTCAGCATCCTTAATCAAGATCTCCATCATTCCAACTGATGAATTGAAAAGTAATTTTTCCCATTCTTTAAGATGACCCCTGTCCAGGTCTTCAAAGGAGGGAAAAATAAGAATTCGGAGACCCCTGGGTACCTGTCCTTTTTCTATGTATTTTCGTAAGATTGTTGCGTCCCACCATCTGGAGAGTTCCTGACGTTTCAACCTCTCTAATCTAATAAATTTTTGTCTCATTCCTTCTTTTGCGGTTGACCTAGTATTGGCCTGACCTGGAATCGTTTCGTTACTGAAAAGGTCTTCTAACAAAGTATCTCTATTGTCCTCAAAGTTTGCCATTTTCAATTATCAAAATACAACAACGCACAATGGGTAAATAGTCAGTACCCAACTTTCAACGCAATCCGAATAGAAGTATCACATGTAATCACAAGTTATAGGCAAGACGAGTGCTCGATCAGCAAAATTTGATATATAAATAAACTTCACAGTGGATATGCTATATGGACCTGCACATCGTAAAGTTCAATCCGTAATGCAATAAGTTGTTGTTAGCAGTTGTGTTGGGTGCTAGCATATCGCCACATACTCATCCACCAAGAGTAATAGTCATCTCTAAGAATACCAGATTCCAAAGATGTCGAAATTTTACAAAAAAGGCAATGCTGCACACCCCAAAAGTAACCTGCACCCCTTAGACAATCTTATTCCTGGGTGTAGTCCAAAAGTTGTAAATATTCATGCAAAGAACACCATCGATATCCGATCTTGATGTAACAGGATATGTTATGTTTATTCTTTCATAATCATATAAGTATCCAATTTTCACAGCGCAGCCGACGCGCGTTTCGCCCAACGGGCTTTCTCAAGGCTGCATATATACAAGAAAAAAGAGAAAACAGGGTATCTAATTTTCTGTATCAACAGAAACATACACAATATTCTCAGCTGTGTTATGCCGTACATTCTTGTACAAAACAGATCCATGATTGAAAACAAAGTTCAAAGGGAAAGAGTTCCCCAAGAGACAGAGAGTAGTCCCCTTCATTGGGTGATTAGTAGAGAGATAGATCCCGATAGGTTCCCCAAGTGGATAGAACGTCAGAGTCCAAAAGACAGCTGAATCACTGAATCCTATTTCCTTAAATTACCAAAATTCGTCATGTATCTTACACCGATAGGTACAGTGAGTGTTAATGGGTGTGCCCATGTTAAAATCCAATACACGAAAAATTCATAGTCGTGAAGTGCTCCAAGTCATGCTGTACAAGGTGATGACATCTCACCTAGTCAGGTTCACTACGTCGTTCGTATTTGGTGTAAAAAAACTCGAAATTACACCTAAAAGAAAGAATTGTAATGTCCTGTGACCACTGGCAATATTACTCAAATGGTATTTGTCACCTCGTCTGTTGCGACATTCTGTATTGCTTACCTAGTTCCCACCAAATGGTCACGTGATTCATATGAAGTGCCCCAAGTAAGGCGCTATCAGCGTTTCTTCGTATCTGTAGTCAGTCGAGTATGGCCAAGGACCAGGATCCGTCCCCTCTAAATTAAAAGTGTAGTGGAAACAAATATTCACTCTGGTGTGCTTGTAAAAATCATCATTCTGTAAAGACCAATTAAATACTGCCTGCGTAAAGTACTCAAAGAACGTGAATACATATTGTGGTCTGGTAACGATCATAGCTTCATGTTGGTTGCTCACGACCAACGGTTTGCCGCACCTATTATGTGCTATGTGTCCTGCATATCGAGCCGAGAGTCGCGTAACTATACTATTCCCCAGAGTAATTTAACTCCTGAATTTAAGTCCGTAAACGTACGAAAGTATATTAGTGTTCATTGTACCGCGCTTAGTAACACTTAAGCTATATACGTGACACTGACCATATCGCACTCACCTCATTCACGTTACTAGTTCTCCCGCATATTTCTGGGCGTTTGGAATCCGAGTGCCTCCCGCCATTGTAGTGTATATGTAAAGCAAGGAGTTAACAACATAGAGAATGGACTTACACGTAAAATGGTCGGAGGCAAAGTACATGCCCTGGCGGCCATGTTGGAACGATAAAAAAGTGTGTATGTTGTGTCTACAATCTGTCCTGTATCTCATATTGTCCCAAATTACTTGAGTAAGTTATGAATGTCAAGTCTTATAAGTATACTTATTCTTCAAAGAGAAACCCGACCTTATCACCACAGTGACGTTCAGAAAGGCGAGAAGGCATAGTGTTTTGTAATAGGTAGTCAAAATCAGAAATAGAAAGGACAGATAGCAGCAGGTCATATGGAATAGGAATCCTGGCGCCACATCATGTCACAAACAATATTGTTTTGAAAAGCATACAGAAACATGGTTATAGGTCGCTGCGTTACTGCACATTCCATTATAATCATTTAAATCATTTAAAATCATGTCAGATATCAGTAAATAATACCCCAGAACAGGAACTTGTGATTATTATTCATTGTACATAACACATTGACCTACAAGAATTCAAATAGTTCCTTATCAATGTTGATACCGTGTTCAACTGCTCTAAGGGAAATAATCCATTTACATTCCTTTTGTCTGAGCATACTTATTCTGTTGCCACCTCTCTGATGTGGCAGTATTACCTCAAGACCATGAAAGGTTATTCTGATCAATTCTGTGTGATTGTGTGTAGTATTGAAATGCGAGGCTAACGGATATTGAGAATTGTTGTTTCTGATGGCTCTTAGATGTTCTTGTATCCGTTCCTTTAGTGGTCGGATGGTACTGCCTACGTACATTTTTCCACATATGCAAATGATACAATAAATAACGAATTTCGTATTGCAGTTGATGAAGTCGTTGACTGTATAGATTTTTTCAGAGTTGTATTTGAATGTGGTGGTCCTATTCAGCGCAAAGGGGCAAACATTGCAGGTACCACATTTGAAAAACCCCTTGGGTTTTGCTGGTAGCCATGTCCTCTGAGGCGTTTTTGAAATAAAGCTGGGGCATAGAGATTGTCTCAGAGTATTGCCCCTGGCAAAGGTGATGTTAGGCCTGGGTCCCACCGCCTCCATGATTTTCTCATCATCTGTTAATAGATGCCAGTGTTTTCTAAGAATTTTAAAGATTTCTACACTAGCATTTGAATACGGTGTAATGAACCTAATTATTTTTGTGCTGCATATGCTAGATGAATTTTTTCAGTATCTTAATACCAATTCCTTTAACTTAAGGTTCACTAAAACAGAAAGTACTACACACATCAACTTTCTTGACATTACAATCGTAGTCGATAAGGACAAACTGATATCACGGCCATACAGAAAAGACACGGCATGCAATGCAGTTCTGCATGCCACCAGTGCACACCCACCCTCACAGATTAGAGCAATTCCTTTGGGGGGGATGATCCGTACAAAAAGAAATTGTAGCGACACACAAATATTGGATAACGAACTGAATACAGTGGAACAACGTTTTATGGCCAGAGGATATAAGGCATTTGATATCCGAAAGGCACGTAATGCTGTAAACAGTATGACAAGAACGGATTTGCTGAAGGGCCGCATGAAAACAAACAAAAGGCCATGCAGCACAAAAATAATTAGGTTCATTACACCGTATTCAAATGCTAGTGTATAAATCTTTAAAATTCTTAGAAAACACTGGCATCTATTAACAGATGATGAGAAAATCATGGAGGCGGTGGGACCCAGGCCTAACATCACCTTTGCCAGGGGCAATACTCTGAGACAATCTCTATGCCCCAGCTTTATTTCAAAAACGCCTCAGAGGACATGGCTACCAGCAAAACCCAAGGGGTTTTTCAAATGTGGTACCTGCAATGTTTGCCCCTTTGCGCTGAATAGGACCACCACATTCAAATACAACTCTGAAAAAATCTATACAGTCAACGACTTCATCAACTGCAATACGAAATTCGTTATTTATTGTATCATTTGCATATGTGGAAAAATTTACGTAGGCAGTACCATCCGACCACTAAAGGAACGGATACAAGAACATCTAAGAGCCACCAGAAACAACAATTCTCAATATCCGTTAGCCTCGCATTTCAATACTACACACAATCACACAGAATTGATCAGAATAACCTTTCATGGTCTTGAGGTAATACTGCCACATCAGAGAGGTGGCAACAGAATAAGTATGCTCAGACAAAAGGAATGTAAATGGATTATTTCCCTTAGAGCAGTTGAACACGGTATCAACATTGATAAGGAACTATTTGAATTCTTGTAGGTCAATGTGTTATGTACAATGAATAATAATCACAAGTTCCTGTTCTGGGGTATTATTTACTGATATCTGGCATGATTTTAAATGATTTAAATGATTATAATGGAATGTGCAGAAACGCAGCGACCTATAACCATGTTTCTGTATGCTTTTCAAAACAATATTGTTTGTGACATGATGTGGCGCCAGGATTCCTATTCCATATGACCTGCTGCTACCTGTCCTTTCTATTTCTGATTTTGACTACCTATTACAAAACACTATGCCTTCTCGCCTTTCTGAACGTCACTGTGGTGATAAGGTCGGGTTTCTCTTTGAAGAATAAGTATACTTATAAGACTTGACATTCATAACTTACTCAAGTAATTTGGGACCATATGAGATACAGGACAGATTGTAGACACAACATACACACTTTTTTATCGTTCCAACATGGCCGCCAGGGCATGTACTTTGACTCCGACCATTTTACGTGTAAGTCCATTCTCTATGTTGTTAACTCCTTGCTTTACATATACACTACAATGGCGGGAGGCACTCGGATTCCAAACGCCCAGAAATATGCGGGAGAACTAGTAACGTGAATGAGGTGAGTGCGATATGGTCAGTGTCACGTATATAGCTTAAGTGTTACTAAGCGCGGTACAATGAACACTAATATACTTTCGTACGTTTACGGACTTAAATTCAGGAGTTAAATTACTCTGGGGAATAGTATAGTTACGCGACTCTCGGCTCGATATGCAGGACACATAGCACATAATAGGTGCGGCAAACCGTTGGTCGTGAGCAACCAACATGAAGCTATGATCGTTACCAGACCACAATATGTATTCACGTTCTTTGAGTACTTTACGCAGGCAGTATTTAATTGGTCTTTACAGAATGATGATTTTTACAAGCACACCAGAGTGAATATTTGTTTCCACTACACTTTTAATTTAGAGGGGACGGATCCTGGTCCTTGGCCATACTCGACTGACTACAGATACGAAGAAACGCTGATAGCGCCTTACTTGGGGCACTTCATATGAATCACGTGACCATTTGGTGGGAACTAGGTAAGCAATACAGAATGTCGCAACAGACGAGGTGACAAATACCATTTGAGTAATATTGCCAGTGGTCACAGGACATTACAATTCTTTCTTTTAGGTGTAATTTCGAGTTTTTTTACACCAAATACGAACGACGTAGTGAACCTGACTAGGTGAGATGTCATCACCTTGTACAGCATGACTTGGAGCACTTCACGACTATGAATTTTTCGTGTATTGGATTTTAACATGGGCACACCCATTAACACTCACTGTACCTATCGGTGTAAGATACATGACGAATTTTGGTAATTTAAGGAAATAGGATTCAGTGATTCAGCTGTCTTTTGGACTCTGACGTTCTATCCACTTGGGGAACCTATCGGGATCTATCTCTCTACTAATCACCCAATGAAGGGGACTACTCTCTGTCTCTTGGGGAACTCTTTCCCTTTGAACTTTGTTTTCAATCATGGATCTGTTTTGTACAAGAATGTACGGCATAACACAGCTGAGAATATTGTGTATGTTTCTGTTGATACAGAAAATTAGATACCCTGTTTTCTCTTTTTTCTTGTATATATGCAGCCTTGAGAAAGCCCGTTGGGCAAAACGCGCGTCGGCTGCGCTGTGAAAATTGGATACTTATATGATTATGAAAGAATAAACATAACATATCCTGTTACATCAAGATCGGATATCGATGGTGTTCTTTGCATGAATATTTACAACTTTTGGACTACACCCAGGAATAAGATTGTCTAAGGGGTGCAGGTTACTTTTGGGGTGTGCAGCATTGCCTTTTTTGTAAAATTTCGACATCTTTGGAATCTGGTATTCTTAGAGATGACTATTACTCTTGGTGGATGAGTATGTGGCGATATGCTAGCACCCAACACAACTGCTAACAACAACTTATTGCATTACGGATTGAACTTTACGATGTGCAGGTCCATATAGCATATCCACTGTGAAGTTTATTTATATAACACATACTCTGTGTGTTCTAATGTTACTAATGTAAAGTGTTGCAGTAGAATTCAATACTGAAGTGCATTCACTGTAGAATTAGAGGATTATATACACTGTGGGGCATATTTACTAGTAAAATGGCGAAGCGTGTCGTTAAGCCAAGAGGGCTAACAACACGTTCTGTCACTTTAGAAAAGTAGGGCTGCACCATATGTACAAGAATATGGTGCAGCCCTGTGTTTCCCCCTGAACTGGTGCTAAATTTAGCTGCCTAGTGCCAACGCAGGCACCCTTGCACCAGCGTGCAACGGTGTCCGAGTTGCAGGGGAAGATTGTTTATGTGCAGGAAAGTGTCCCTTCCTGCACATAAACAATCATTTAAGAAAAAAATATGTTTTGTAACTTCTATGTGTGCTGCTCAATGCAGCACACATAGAAGTTGCAAAACTTAATTTTGTAAAAATTATTGTTTATGTGCAGGAAGGGACACATCCCTGCACATAAACAATCATTAGCATGTTGCTATTTCCGTCTGTGCTGCACAATGCAGCACACACGGAAAAGGCAAGAACAAGGAGAAATTAAACATTTTTCCTCATTTCGCCAGGGTAAGACAAGGTTTTTTCTGGTCTTAATTTTGGCACTGCCCTATATTTATGCTGCCCTTATAAATATAGGGCAGCGTCAAAATCAATGGGTATTTACAAGGCAGTTAACGTTTCTTAACACTGCCTTGTAAATAAGGCGAAGCCCCTATCGCTACTTCAACGTCCTGAAAAGTGACGTTGTGGTGGTGATCGGGGCTTGTAAATATACCCTGTGTACTTTATTAACCCCTTTGATGCTCAGGACGGCCGGGAGCCGTTCTGAGCCACAGTGCTTGTGTGCTCAGGACGTCCTATCTCGCACATGGCACACAGCTGTCCTTGCACATGGCACAGGAAATCCGTCTGGTACAGGCACCAGAGGGATTTCCTTTCCTCCCCATCAGCCTCAGGAGCTCGGCAAGAGCTTCCCCAGCTCCTGAGGCTCTCCCCCTGGTTTCGTGAAATGACGATCAGCGCACATGCCTTTAGGCTCATTTCAGTTTCACATTCTATGTGCTCAGGGGGCTAACTCAGCCCGAGCATGTAGAAAGACGGGAGAGGTATCATTGGAAAGGGGAGAATCTCCGCATTCCAATGGTACCCCTCCTTAATGGATCCCTGCTTGGGGATCATCCCAGAAGGGCGATCCCCAAGCAGGGATCCACCCACTAGACACCAGGAAGGGGGGAGCCTTTGCTCTCCCCAAATATTTTTGGACAATACAGTCTTTCGGCCCCCCGAGGGGCAGATGGAGCAGTAGCATTGATGTAGGGGTGGAGGCTGCCCAAAATGGGCATGACAATGCCCCCAACCCCCTAAGAAATTGCAGTCTTTTTGCCAACCCCTGGGTGGCAGACTGGGGCAGTAGCCCCCAATCTGACCTCTGGGGGGACAGAAAGCCCATTAGAAGCCAGTGATTTAAAAAAAAAAAATTTAGGGATGGGGGCTGCTCAAGAAGGGCATGCCAATGCCCCCAACCCCCCTCAGCAAAATTCCAGTCTTCCTGCCCCCCCGGGAGGAAGATAGGGCAGTATCCCCCAATCTGCCCCCCACTGGGTGGCGGAAAGCCCACTAGAAGCTAGGGATTTTCTTTTTAACTTTGCTTTATTGGTGAGGGCTGCCTAAGATGGGCAGGCCAATGCTCTCCCCCCCCCCCCAAAAAATGCAACAGTCTTTCTGTCCCCCCAAGGGCAGATGGGGGCAATTGCCCCTTACCTGCCCCCCAGGGGAGCAGAAAGCCCACTAGGCATCAGGCAATATTTTTTTGCAAAATTCAGGGGTGGGGGCTGCCCAGAATGGGCATGCCAAATCCCCCACCCCTCAAAAAAATGCCACAGTATTTCTGTCCCCCAGGAGGCAGATGGGGACAGTAGCCTCTGATCTGCCCCCCTGGGGGTGGCAGAGAGCCCACTAGGAGTCAGCAATTATGCTGCTTTTTTACACATGGGGCAGTGCCCAGAATGGTCATACTAATGCCCCCACCCCCTCAAAATCATTTTACTGGGGAGATCAAGGGGAAAGCTAGGTGGTAGGACATTTGTGCTGGCACGGTGATCCCACACAAAAAGAGAGACCCGGGGGGGTCCAGGGAGGTATGGCTTGCATGGTTCCCTCAACGTTTTCGTACCCAGAATCCGCAGAAAACCTCAAAGTTAGCTGAAAAAAATCTAATTTTCCTCACTTTTCTGTGTGGGAAAGTTGTGATATCACCGGGCTGAACCAAATGTCCTACCACCCAGCGTTCGCCCAGGTTTCCCGATAAAAATGGCGCATCACTTGTGTGGGTAGGCATAGTGGCTGCAACAGGAAATAGCAAAATCGTACTGTGGAGAATTCAAAATTATTTATCATAAAATGACCTTGTTTTGCAGGGGGGGGGGGCACCTGCGTATTAGGCCCTGGGCTCCCGGCCATCTAGGGAAACCTACCAAACCCACACATTTCTGAAAACTAGACACCCTGGGGAGTCCATTGAGGTATGGCGTGCGTGGATCCAATAACGTTTTCTTACCCAGAATGACCTGCAAACCTCAAATTTAGCTGAAACAAAATCACCTTTTCCACACAATGTTATGAGTGATCACCGTGCCAGCACAAATGTCCTACCACCTAGTATTCCCCTTGGTCTCCCAAGTACAATGATACCTCACTTGTGTGGTTGTCCAATGCAGAATTGGCTAAAAATTAATTTTTTTAAAATGTAGCGCATAGAACTCACTGTGCTATACACTCAATCCCTATGTTTTTGGCTCTTCCCAGTCACAAGCCCTTGCCCCACCCACACAAGTGAGGTATCATTTTACTTGGGAGACTGAGGGGAATGCTGTGCGGTAGGACATTTGTGCTGGCACGGTGATCCCACGCAAGAATATGTGGAAAATGTGTATTTTGCAGCTAAATTTGAGGTTTGCAGGGGATTCTGGGTAGGAAAACATTGGGGGATCCACACAAGCTATAAATCGCTGGACTCCCCTGGGTGTCGAGTTTTCAGAAATGTGTGGGTTTGGTAGGTTTGTAGGTTTCCCTAGATGGCCACCGAGCCCGGGGCCAAAAATCCAGGTGCCGCCCTTGCAAAACCAGGTTGTTTTGTGATAGGTAATTGTGATGTCTCCACAATATGTTTTGGCCCCTTCGCTGCCGCGGGCACTTGGCCCACCCACACGAGTGAGGTACCATTTTTATTGGGAGACTTTGGAGAATGCGGGGCGCATGACATTTTGTGGCTCCACGCAGATTCTAGAACTTTCCATCACAGAATTGTGAGGAAAATGTGGGTTTATTTTTCCAAAGTTTGAGGTTTGCAAGGGATTCTGGGTGACAGTGGTGCAGTTCGGGTTCCTCAATTTCCACCTACTTCCACGGACTGAATGATTTCTCAGTCACACGCACATACACACATCATACGCTGGTGGGGCCCATAACACCAACATTCATTCTATCAATCTATCCGTGCCTATAAAGGGGAAACATCAGTTCCGACCCAAACTGCTTTTCTTTGATGGAAGAACCACTTTCCCTAGAATCGCCCTAACAATCCCTCCATCAAATAGGTCGATCGAATCATTTAGTTGTCTGGTTTAATAACACCTTAACACTCTAAATATGCATTTAAACATTTCAATGAAATAATCACCCGACACATTAATTCAAACAATAGTTTCTTTATCTAAATCAAATGCATGTTAAAAGCCTAGTTAATGCAATATCATTTTTGTCATATTTACCTATTCTGGCTAATATTCGTTTTCTAAGTCAGAACTGGTCCTCAGAAAATTTGTCAGAGTTCTTGCTCAATCATATGGCGTCACCGTCCTCTCCGTCAGCGTCGGGACCTCTGATCATCAGTTCGAGAAGTTGCGCTAATACCTCTCTAGTCTACCAATATTTATACTAAAATTTTTACATGAAAATGTTACATTCAACGTTTCTCAGAGTTCCGATTGGCTAATTCAAAATTAATGTTTATTTATTCTGCAACATCTCTTTATTTTCTCATACGCCAAATGTTCATAATCGATGGTTTGGGGAAGTGCTTGCTTCTTTGTTGCCATTCATCAGGAACGGAATAAGGTCAACAGTTCATTTTTCTTAATGTATCTTTTTACTTCATGTTCAGGGGCACTTGGAACTCATCCCAGAGTAGTCTTCATGGACATGGCGTGACAGGTCATACTGGGGACATGGTCGATGTCAGTGCAAACGCCTACTCCATTGTTCAATTTATGATGTAATGGAAGTCAAATACTGGCTTCAGTCGGCGGCCATCTTTTGGTAGGCCAAAATAGTCAACTTAAGCAACGAAACACAAAATCGTAATTAATACATGGAAATAATTAAAACAATGTTATTCCCCTGCTAATACCCATATATGTGTGCATTTATCTAGCCATATGCAACATCTAAAGTCATTAGTGCATGTTTATTTTAAGTGCAAATTACAATAACATCACACAAGCAACGTTTATTTCATTAATATGCGTACTGGCTTAGTTCACTTATTATTTTAGCCATGCAGATGCATTCCCATGTGTATTCTTTTTTGTTAATGATGGTTGATTAATTGGACACTTCAAACAGTTAATTATTATAATTAATTTACTAGTTATTTTAATATAAACATACGAAAAATAGAGTAGGCATCTAAAATAAAAGTATTATACCTGCTCCAGCAATCCCCCCTTTGGTGATTTTATCACCACAAAAATCAAAAACCCAAAAATTAAATTTTTCCCCTTTTGCGGAAATTTTAAATGTTTTCTTGCTCAGATTTTATAATCTAGTTTCTTCTTCATCTTCTCTTTTTGCTTCTATATACATACTCTCCCTCCATTCTTCTAATTCTATTTCTTGTAAATCTCTTTCTGGTTTCTTTTCTCTCTTTTTTATATTTTCTTGTCTGATTTTCTTTTTATTTCTTCTATATCTACAACACATACATCCCGGACTAAGAATTAATAATGCAAAAAAAACACGTTAGTGGAAATAATATTTTACCGATAATGGTACTACCTATTTTAGCTATGAAATTCTTAATAGCAATCATTTTATTAGCAACTTTAGTCCAGATACTTTCAGCTTCCAGTGGTACTATTTCATCATGCAATTCAGTAAAATTTTTGATATAGACCTTTAGATCTTTGCTTTCGTCAGGAATGTAAGTGCAACAATGTTGAACTTTCAGCATTCCACAGACTCCACCCTCTTTTGCCAATAAGATATCAAGGGCAAGTCGATTTTGCATTACCATAGCCCGCAGGGCAACCATTTCAGTGTTTACCAAAAGAAAGCCTCCAGCAGTGCTTGTTGACAAGCGATCCACTACTGTTGACAGCTTCCGAATGCTATATGCATTCAAAGATATTCCCACTGCTGGTATCACAGCTCCAAAAATGTCATCTACAATTTCTGCCCAAGTCTCTCTTCTACTGCGCATTAGTAGGTTAGTTTGTCCAGTGTTTTCTACTCTATCCATGTGAAATATTTTTGGAAAGACCAGGCCAACATAACATGTGCCATACCAATGGTCTGGCAACCTATAATAAGCCTTGTTCCCACAAATGTAGTATAATCCAGGTAAGACTGGATCTTCTCCACCTCTAAATCCCCATCCGGTTGCAATAAAGTATGTATCATGGCACTCACTAGTCCCTATGAAATAATAATCATACTGGGATCTCCTTCTTGTAATACATAGTTTGCCTTTCTGTGGTGTATCTATAGCCATTGTTGGACTGGCTCCATTTTTCAGCTCCTTTTCTTTCTCAATGTCCCACACTGTTTCACTCATTTTATTTCTTTCTGCTTTCTTGTGCATGTTTAATCTCCTTTCCTCAACCATGTCTAGAAATGTTTTCTCTTCTTCCTTCAAACTGCAAGTTAGATTGTTTTTAAAAATATATTCTAGTGTTAGTTCCTTAGTTTCTATGAAAATCTCACCTAAAATGTTAGCTTCTTTAGCAGGATTCAGTTCATTGTTCATAGGCAATTGCCCAAGAATGTTATCTACGTTAGACAAATTGTAATCTAATTTCCCTAATTGATAAAATATACTAATTAGCACACTACATGAAATTCCATACGTAGCTGGAAGGTGATGATAAGTCACTCCTTCTGAAACAGAGGCAGGTAAATTGCATGCAGACGTAGCAATCCCTTATATCCATTGTCTTTACGTATTCATACAACAATTTTGAAAACACATTGCTAGAAAAATCATTAATAGACCTATCTTTATGTATATGTACATTACTGGTTCTAGTTGGAACTACCTTCTGGGAGATTTTCCCTATGTTAGTCATGTTCTCAGTATGCCCTCCTAATGTGTCTATTGTTACTTTGAAAGAGATCAGTAGAGCAAGTGCACTCCAAAGAAGCATTAATAGTCCTGTACAACAGCAACACATCTTGCACCATCTTTTCATGAAGGTACATCTACTCTTGTTATCTTCTGTATTAGCCATCTTGTTAAATTGACCGTGTCTTTTGACTTAGCCTCTTCTACTCCACTACTGTACTTTTAGGACCAAGTACCCCACAGGTTATTACAGTCTGTTAGTTTCTATTTTTACTCTTTTTCACTTTCTTTCCAAATGACTTCTTTGGATTTACTCAATCTGGTCTCTCATCACTTTTCACTTCTTCTTTGTCATCAAAATGCAGAAATTCCTGAATATCCGCTTCTTCTCCAATATCGGACAAGATAACTCTCAGGATTCCAACTGTTTCTTCTTCTTCAACCACTCTCAGTAAAGTCTTCTCTGGATTTCCTTGACTGGCTGCCTCTTCTCCTGGTTCAGGCAGTGCCACATACGTCCATTCTGGCGACTCGTACTTCTGGTTTGGCTTTCTCATTCTTTTCTTTTCTCCAGATATCTCTGTTTCTTCTTCTTTTGCTTGGTTCTGACTTGACACTCGTTCACCTGTTCAGCTTTCGAGTTAACTCGTGTCAGTCGATATCTCAATCTCTTTATCTTGTTGGGCCAAAGGTCTCCTTTAGCATTTCTCTTTGTTTTTCTTTCTTTATTGTTTTTCTCCTCGATCCAAGTTCTCTTTCTCAGAACTCGACCTTCATGTAGCTCGTTCTCACTTTCTTCAGATTCTGTTTCAGTTGCCTCTTGTTCACCAACAGCTTTCTCTTCCACCTGTTGAGATTGCCCTACTACTGTCCCTCCTCGGGTCTCCGGCACGCAATCTTCTTGCTGTCTACTTGTCCCTTCACCTAACTCAGTGTTGGTTGTCCCTACACCTCCTCGGGGGTTTTCCGCAGAAATCTGTCCCTCTCTTTCTATTTCTGTCCCTTCTTCCTCTTCAATGATTATCTCAGGTGGAATTTCTCCAACTTTCTCATTTGGTGTAAATGTCACTTCTGTTGGAATGTTCTTTTCTTTTCTTTCTTTCTTTTTGTGTTCGTTAATGGTAGTTGGGATTTCAGGCACTTCTCCAGAATCTGGACTTGTCTCTGGAGTCTGCAGTGTTCTTTTCAGGATTTCTCCTTGTGGGATTAAAGCCGTTCCTGGCCCTTTCTCCCCCCTTTCAGGATTTCTATTTGTCTTTGCAGTTTCTTTATCTGAATCGTCACTTGATTCTGAATCATCAAAGTATTCTTTTCCAATGCCGTCACCTGGATTTGGGACTCTCAAAGTGTGACTTGCATGTATCCAATTCTTCACTCCAGCACACTTCACAGCAGTTGTTGTGGTCAAGACAACTTGCCTTGGCCTTCCCCACCTTGGAACCAAGCAATTTCTTCTTCTGTGGGCCTTTATCCTCATCCTCACCCAGTCCCCTGGGCTCAAATCATGGGCTGGTTTCCTTTCAAGTGTGGTGGCATCCGCTCCAACCTGGTGAAACACAAAATGGACTGCGTCAGCCAGGCCTTTACAGTAATCCAAAATCATGTCATCAGTTATAGTCATCAGCTTGTTGACTGGTACAAATGCGTGCCTCATGGCTCGTCCCATAATGATTTCATGGGGACTCAAACCAGTTGTTCTGTCTGGAGTAGACCTAATTGTCATCAAGACTAGAGGCAAGACATCAGGCCATTTCATTCCTGTGGCTAAACACATTTTCCCAATTCTGTTTTTGATGGTACCATTCATTTGTTCAACCACACCAGAAGCCTCTGGTCGGTAGGCACAATGCAGTTTCTGCGGTACACTTAATGCTTCACAGATCAATCCCATGATTTCATTATAAAAGTGTCCTCCTCTGTCTGATTCAATGGTCACTGGGAACCCGAACCTTGGGATGAACTCTCTTAACAATAGCTTAGCTACTGTTATCCCATCATTTCTTCTTGTCGGGAATGCCTCCACCCACCTGGAGAACAGACAGACTATCACCAGGACATACCTCAACCTGTTGACTTGGGGCATTTCAATAAAATCTACCTGCATTCTGGTGAAGGGTCCTCCTTCTCTGCCTATGGTGCCTAGGCTCACTACTGTTTTTCTTCCAGGATTGTATTGCTGACATATCAGGCATCTTTGGCAGAGACTCTCTGCTATCAACCTGAACTTTGCATTATACCAGGTTTGCTTAAAGGCTCTTATCATGGCATCTCTCCCTAGGTGTCCCTGGCCATGATACATCCGTGCCATGGTTGACATCATGCTATTAGGCATTACTGGTCTTCCATCCCTATAGACCCACACGTGATCTTTTTCCCTTGGTGCACAACCTGCTTTTACCCATTCCCTCATTTCCTCATCTCCTGCTTCATCCTGCAACTGCCTCACTTCTTCCCATGTTCCCACAACGTTAGTAAACATTAAGGAGCAAGAAGACATTTCCTTTTCCTTTGACCGATTAATTGAATATAGGTTACTAGCACAATACTGAGCCATGTCATTAGCAAAGCGATTCCCGGTAGTGATGTAATCGCTACCTTGACCATGAGCAGCACATTTTACAACAGCCAGTTCTTTGGGCAGCTGTATCGCCTCAAGCAATTTTCCAATAACTTCTGCATTCTTTATAGGAGTTCCACTTGAGGTCAGGAAACCTCTCTGTAGCCAAAGCTGGTCAAAGTCATGGACAACTCCGAAGCCACACTGGCTGTCAGTCATCACAGTCACTCTCACATTCCTCCCAATTTTGCAGGCCTTGGTTATTGCCACTAGTTTTGCCACTTGAGCGGATTGAACTCCTTTCAAGGGTGATGCTTCTACAACTCCTGAAACTGTGCATACTGCATATGCCGCACTCAACACTCCTTCATCCGTTCTCAGACAAGATCCATCCACAAAAAACACATGATCACTTTCGGGCAGTTGCAGATCTCTTATGTCTGGTCTGGGTTTTGTACAGTAATCAAGCACATCCAGGCAATCATGATCAACATCATCTCTTACCTGCACACTTTCAGCATCTGGCAACAGCGTTGCTGGATTCGCATTCACGCATCTCTCAAGACTCACATTTGATGCACCTAGAATGACTTTCTCATATTTAGTCAGCCGACTATGTGACATGAACTGTGTCCGGCTCCTTGTTAAAAGGATCGCCACATCATGAGGTACGAATACCCTTAATGGATATCCCACTACAATTCCCTCACTTTGCTCCAGACTTCGGCATGTAGCAGCTACTGCTTTCAGACATCCTGGCAAACCCACAGCTACTGGGTCAAGAGTTGATGAGAAGTATGCAACTGGTCTCCTCAATCTTCCATGTTTTTGGATTAACACTGAAAGTGCACATCCATTTCTCTCACTGCAGTACAATTCAAACTCCTTTTCATAGTCTGGCATACCTAGGGCAGGTGCTTCACAAAGCCTGTTCTTCAATTCTTTAAATGCTGAATCTGATACAAAATCACTGACGGATTTGGTACAATGGGACAGCATGACACAACAATTTTGTTAATTTTTCTCAAATCCTGCACTATTCTGAACTTCCCATTAGGCTTTTTCAGTCCCATTATAGGTGAATTACATGGACTGCTCAGTATTTCCCTCAATACTCCTTGCTGGATCATCTTCTCAATTAAGGGTGTTACTCCTTCAATTATTTCGGGTGTCAGTCTGTATTGTGGAATGTTTGGGAAAACTACTCCTTCTTTTACAGAGATTTTCACTGGGTCTACATTTCTCATCAGGCCTACATCTTCTCCAGTGAAATCCCAGACTGCTGCTTTCACTGTCTGTTTTAATTCTGGGGCCAATTCATCAGGATTGAATACGGCATAGGTTTCAGCAACATCATTCTCTCTGTTAGCTATGGTCATTTTATACAGGACATCCTCATCTGGTGTCTCAAAAGCTATTCCATCTGGGGTACAGAAAATGGTGCAGTTCATTTTGCACAACAAATCCCTACCTAGCAAATTCACAGGACTGGTGTTACACACCACAAATCGGTGCATGTCTGAAAATTTCCCTATTCTGACCTTTAACGGTTCAGTAAGGTACGTCTTGATCTGTGTGTTAGACACACCAACTACTTGGATTGTTTCATCCGAGAGAGGAAGATTCTTTACATCAGCTGACCTGACAGTTGATCGGATTGCACCTGTGTCAACTAGAAAAGTAATGTTTTCATCATTAACCTTCCCATCTACAAAGGGTCCTGTCTGGTCTATTTCTAGAGTTGCGCCAAGCACGCACTCTTCTTCCTCCCCTCGGCACCGTCAGAAATCCTCTAAATCACTTTCCTCATTCCTCAGCCAATATTGTGACACAGCGCTCGCGCGTTGCGGTTTGTTTACCTGTTCTTCGTTGTAGAATCCCGAATCTTGGCCTGAGTGTGTTTGCTGTGTGGCAAGGGCGGTTTTGGCACTTGATTCTGCTGATTAACAGCTTTCTGCTGTTGCTGCTGCTGACCACACCCCTCACTCTGCACCTGTGGATTCAATGATGGATTTTCATTATAAGCACACGGAGGATTCTTACACTCGGATTTCCAATGCCCTAACCTTCCGCAATTGTGGCATGGAAACTACTTTTTTGCCTCTTCTATATTGCCTTTCCCCTTTCCTGGGCCAAATCTTGGTCTATTTCCTGGATTATTTGCTTGTTCGACTAACTGAGCTTGCTGTCGTTCTGCAACTTTCACTTGTGCCCACCTTACCTTTTCTTTCAGCTTTCTTTGTTTTGCTTCAATTTCATCACTAAAGTATTTAGCATGTCTCAGAATCTCATCAATCTTTTTGCTCTGCCAGTCTACAGTGTGCTGCCTGATCATTTCACTGATTTCAGGACGTAAACCATATACAAATCTATATACAAAATGGCTCAGGTCCTTTTTACCCAGATGTTCATCTCCACTAAACTGCTTAAAAGCCAGTATTAGTCTTTCATAATAAGCATGGACTGATTCTTTCACTTCCTGATGTGTTCGGTCTATCTTAACCCAGTCTGTCTCTTTGGGAGGTACCTTGTTTTTCAAGAATACCATAACCTGCTCATATTTCGTCATTACCTCGGGGTCTGGTGCTCCTGTTTTGGGATCTCTGGGGTATTCTTTTGTTGGCCAATCTATGACTATCTTGCATTCTGCCCACAAGTCTGCTGGTACAATTATATCAAACAGACTATTCAGGTCAATCCACAACACTTTTGACAGCTTCACAAATCTGTCTACCTGTCTGTACCACTCGACGGGCTTTTCTCTCAGTCGAGGGAAGTCATTTGTAAATGACAAAATATCCTGTCTGGTCCATGGGACATGCACATATCCCCCTCCTGGAATCTCTCTCATGGGAAATTCCGTCACTACCTTCTCTTTCTCTCTCACAGGAAATGCTGGAAAAGTTCTGTCTGACCCTTCATCTCGCTCCCTATACCACCTACTTTTCCATTTCTCGACATCTCCCCATTTTCTCAACAATGTGATTATGTCCTTAATCTGCCCTATTCGGCCTGTAGTGTTCATGTTCTCAATATCTTTGTCCGTGAAATCCACTCGGTAAGGCTTTTGTAAAGCTTTTACCCTGTCCATATCAACTCCCATTTCACTTGCTATTTCTTCCAGCCTGTCATGTAGATTCTTTGCTCTCCAAGTAACGCTTTTGCAGAGAAATAACAACTCCTCATCCTGGTAATTTTTCAGCTTTTCAGTGGGGATCGTCCCAACTATTAATTCTTCCAGTACCATGCGTAATTTGGCCACATCAATAGTTTGGGATTCTCTTTCCTTTCCTTGCAAACCCTTCAACCATTCACTCAATTCATCTGTAGTTATTCCTGTGGATTTTTCTACACTCACTGGTTCTGTTATTCTTTGGGGTTCTAATATTGATCCTCTGGTAATTCTATTCCTTTCTATGCAATCGGGACTCAAAAATGGGTTATTTGTCACATTCAATTCACCTTCGCACATTGTATGTCTCCACGGTTTCGCTCTTGTTCTCATTAGGGTTTGTTCTGGCTGAATAACCTGCCTATTGCTCACGTACGGAACTGTTAGGCCATGTTCGCTTTCTTTCTGCTTCTCAAAAATGGGCATGACGGGACCTATTGTTATAGGAACCGTAACTGCTTCTAGATTTTTGGTCAATTCTCTTATTTTCTCTGTCAATTCTAGTGTGGTTTTTGCTAATTTCATCGAGTTTTCACTCTCAGCCCTGTTTCCCATTTCTTTCTCTCTCTCCCTAAGGGAATTACTTCTTTTCACCTCAGGTGTCATGACTTCTGTTTTTATAATTCGCAGGGTATCTCTCATTGGGGTAACTGGCGTTCCTACCTCTGGTTCCTGTCTATACGGAGGTGGACTTTTGAAAAACATGTCATCTAGGACATTGTCCTCAGATTCGTTTGCTCCGTACCTTCTAGATTCTACATTATGCTTTTTCTCTACGCATTTTCTCCCTTCAGTCTCCCCTGCAGTTCTTACGGGAAACAGTCCTTCAGTCATGCTAGCGTCTCGCCACCTTCTCATTCGATCATGATGAGTTTCACGATCATACTGTCGTCCAAACATATACCTATATCTACCACCGCTTCTCTGCTTTTCTCGCTCATGCATCTCATCTTCCCATTCGTTACAAAACTACTCGGTAGACTTTGTTTCAATTCCTACGATTCTGTTAGTTACAACATATAAACATCTCCATTGTCCGCTTCGCTAACCAAGAATAGCAATAGACCTTTCTCACGAGAATTCCGTCTTTCTCGAGAGCAGCACTTACCTCTGCCCTACCACGGAATCGTTACTTCCGTTGATAAAGTAGCACATCCCTCTACTTCACCCTTCTAGCAAGCATCAATTAACTGTTTCTCCAGAATTAAAATACATAGTTGGAGGCGTAATGCTCCTGAGAAATAAAACCAGAGTTTTGCAATTAACCGGAATGCCTTTTTCATTCACACACTTTCACACCAGAAAATGTAGCACATTTACACAGAATCCTGCCTTTCCCGAGAACAGCGAACAGTCTGTCCCACTACAGAATTATAACATACGTTAACAAAGCAGCGCTTACCTCTGCCCTGTCCTTCTAACAAGCTCAGAGAGTACCTATTACCTTTCTAGTGATAAGCGTTATCGGAATGCCAAAAGGATCCCTGGTACCAAAGACCAGAACTTCACAGGTAACCTTCGCTATCATACACACTTCTTTTACACAGAAAATACGTTTCTAATGGCAACACACTGCGATGCTACCGAATCGAACCCAGACAATGCGACGCGCAACTTCAATTGTTACACGTTTCCCCTGTATGCATGTGTTCAAGGTATCTGCTTGGTCTTCACCCTAGGTTAGGGGGGATCCCAAAATCATCACCTCTCTCATTGCCTAACCATCATATTCTCAGTTCACTTTTGTGAATTGGTTATGGTTTCTAGCATGTAAATTTGCTTTAGCAAAGCATTTGTGGGCATTGCTCTTATTGCTGCTATGTGTTGTAGCACAGTGTTTACATTATAGTGTAGTACTATGCCCAGGGTTACTAAATAGTCAACTTAAGCAAAGAAACACAAAATCGTAATTAATACATGGAAATAATTAAAACAATGTTATTCCCCTGCTAATACCCATATATGTGTGCATTTATCTAGCCATATGCAACATCTAAAGCCATTAGTGCATGTTTATTTTAAGCGCAAATTATAATAACATCACACAAGCAAGGTTTATTTCATTAATATGCGTACTGGCTTAGTTCACTTATTATTTTAGCCATGCAGATGCATTCCCACGTCTATTCTTTTTTGTTAATGCTGGTTGATTATTTGAACACTTCAAACAGTTAATTATTATAATTAATTTACTAGTTATTTTAATATAAACATACGAAAAATAGAGTAGGCATCTAAAATAAAAGTATTATACCTGCTCGAGCAACAGAACCTGGTGAGAGTCACACAAGTCACCCCATCCTGGATTTCCCTGGGTGTCTAGTTTTAAAAAATCTATAGGTTCCTCCGGGCAGAGCTAGTGTTCAAAATCTACAGATAGGCACATTGAAAAAAAACTATCAGTTTTCACTGTATAAATGTACTGTGTCCACTTTCCGTTTTGGCCCGTTTCCGGTCGCGGGCACTAGGCCTACCCATACAAGTGACATACCATTTTTATCGGAAGACTTTGCGGAATGTAGGGTAGGTGGAGTTTTGTGGATCCACACAGATTCCAGAACTTTCCATCACAGAAATGTGAGGAAAAGTCTTTTTTGTGGACAAAGTTTAAGGTTTGCAAGGGATTCTGGGTAACAGAACTTGGAGAAAGCCAGACAAATCACCACATCCTGGATTCCCCTGGGTGTTTAGTTTTAAAAAATGTACAGGTTTTCTAGGTTTCCCTAGGTGCTGGCAGAGCTAGGGTTTAAAATCTACAGCTAAGCACTTTGCAAAAAAAAGGGTCAATTTTCACTGTAAAAATGTGTTGTGTCCACGTTGATATTTGGGCCGTTTCCTGTTGCTGGCACTAGGCCTACCCACACAAGTGAGGTACCATTTTGTATTGGAAGACTATGAGGAATGTGGGGTGGGTGGAATGTTGTGGATTCATGCAGATTCCAGAACTTTCCATCACAGAAATATGAGGAAAATGTTTTTGTTTTTTACAAAGTTTGAGGTTTACGAGGGATTCTGGGTAACAGAACCTGGTAAGAGCCAGACAGGTCACCCCATACTGGATTCTCCTGGCTGTCTAGTTTTCAAAAATGTATAGGTTTGCTTGGTTTCCGTAGGTGTCAACAGAGTTAGGGTTCAAAATCTACAGCTAGGCACTTTGCAAAAAAAGGGTCAGTTTTCACTGTAAAAATGTGTTGTGTTCACGTTGATATTTGGGCCGTTTTCTGTTGCGGGCACTTGGCCTACCCACACAAGCGAGGTACCATTTTTATTGGAAGACTTTGAGGGTAGGTGGAAAGTTGTGGATCCATGCAGATTCCAGAACTTTCCATCACAGAAATGTGAGGAAAATGTGTTTTTTTGAATAAAGTTTGAGGTTTGCAAGGGATTCTGAGTAACAGAACCTGGTGAGAGCCAGACAAGTCACCGCATCCTGGATTCCCCTGGGTGTCTAGTTTGAAAAAACTGTATAGTTTTGCTAGGTTTCCTTAGGTGCCGGCAGAGCTAGTGTTTAAAACCTACAGCTAGGCACTTTGCAAAAAAAGGGTCAATTTTCACTGTAAAAATGTGGTGTGATCACGTTGTGTTCTGGGCCGTTTTCTGTCGCGGCACTAGGCCTACCAACACAAGTGAGGTACAATTTTTATCGGAAAACTTTGGGGAATGCGGGGTGGGTGGAATTTTGTGAATCCCCACAGATTCCAGAATTTTCCACCATGGAAATGTGAGGAAAATTTGTTTTTTTCAAATAAAATTTGAGGTTTGCAAGGGATTCTGGGTCACAGAACCTGGTGAGAGCCAGACAAGTCACCACATCCTGGATTTACCTGGGTGTCTAGTTTAAAAAAATGTATAGATTTGCTAGGTTTCCTTTGGTGCCGGCAGAGCTAGGGTTCAAAACCTACAGCTTGGCACTTTGCAAAAAAAGGGTCCGTTTTCACTGTAAAAAT
Organism: Triturus cristatus; assembly: GCF_964204655.1. Classification (NCBI taxonomy): domain Eukaryota; kingdom Metazoa; phylum Chordata; class Amphibia; order Caudata; family Salamandridae; genus Triturus; species Triturus cristatus. The sequence continues at coordinate 430,830 of NW_028187395.1, forward strand.
GTGGTGTGACCACGTTTCGTTTTTGGCCGTTTCCTGTATTGGCCACTAGGCCTACGCACACAACTGAGGTACCATTTTTATCGTAAGACTTTGGTTAATGCAGAGTGGTTGTAATGTTGTAGATCCATGCAGATTCCAGAACTTTCCATCACAGAAATGTGAGGAAAATTTGTTTTTTTAATAAGGTTTGAGGTTTGCAAGGGATTCTGGGTAACAGAACCTTGTAAGAGCCAGACAAGTCACTCCATACTGGAGTCTCCTGGGTGTCTAGTTTTAAAAAATGTATAGGTTTGCTTGGTTTCCCTAGGTGCCGGCAGAGCTAGGGTTCAAAATCTACAGCTAGACATTTTGCTAAAAAAGGGGCAGTTTTCACTGTCATAATGTGGTGTGTCAACGTTGTGTTTTGGGCTGTTTTCTGTTGCGGGCACTAGGCCTACCCACACAAGTCAGGTACCATTTTTATTGGAAGACTTTGGGGAATGCAGGGTGGGTGGAATTTTGTGGATCCACTCAGATTCCAGAACTTTCCATCACAGAAATATGAGGGAAATGTGTTTTATTTAAATAAAGTTTTAGGTTTGCAAGGCATTCTGGGTAACAGAACCTGGTGCAAGCCGTACAAGTCACGCCAACCTGGATTCCCCTGGGTGTCTAGTTTAAAAAAAAAAAAAAGGTTTGCTACGTTTCCCTAGGTGCCGGCAGAGCTAGTTTTCAAAATCTACAGCGAGGCACTTTGCAAAAAAAGTGTCAGTTTTCAGTGTAAAAATGTGGTGTGTCCACGTTGTGTTTTGGGCCGTTTTCAGTTGCGGGCACAAGGCCTACCCACACAAGTGAGGTACAATTTTTATCGGAAGACTTTGGGAAATGCGGGGTGGGTAGAATTTTGTGGATCCCCGAATATCCCAGAACTTTCCATCACAGAAATATGAGGAAAATGTGTTTTTTAAAAATAAAGTTTGGGGTTTGCAATGGATTCTGTTAAACAGAACCTGGTGAGAGCCAGACGAGCAACCCGATTCTGGATTCCCCTGGGTGTCTAGTTTTTAAAAATGTATAGGTTTACTAGATTTCCCTTGATGCCGATAGAGCTAAAGTTCAAAATCTACAGCTAGGCACATTGTAAAAAAAGGGTCAGTTTTTATTGTAGAAATGTGGTGTGTCCATGTTGTGTTTTGGGCCGTTTCCTGTTGGGGGCACTAGGCCTACCCACACAAGTGAGGTACCATTTGTAATGGAAGACTTTGGGGAGTGTGGGGTGCATGAAATTTTGTAGATCCACACAGATTCAAGAACTTTCCATCACAGAAATGTGAGGAAAATGTGTTTTTTTAATAAAGTTTGAGGTTTGCAAGGGATTCTGGGTAACAGATCCTGGTGAGAGCCAGACAAGTCACCGCATCCTGGATTCCCCCGGGTGTCTAGTTTAAAAAAATGTATAGATTTGCTCGGTTTCCTTAGGTGCCGGCAGAGCTAGTGTGCATAACCGACAGCTAGGCACTTTGCAAAAAAAGGGTCTGTTTTCACTGTAAAAATGTGGTGTGACCACGTTGCGCTCTGGGACGTTTTCTTTCGCGGGCACTAGGCCTACCCACACAAGTGAGGTACCATTTTTATCGGAAAACTTTGGGGAATACGGGGTGGGTGGAATTTTGTGGATTCTCCCGGATTCCAGAATTTTACATCACAGAAATGTGAGGAAAATGTGTTTTTTTCAAATAAAAGTTGAGGTTTGCAAGGGATTCTGGGTAACAGAACCTGGTTAGAGAAAGACAAGTCACCCCATTCTTGATTCCCCTGGGTGTCTAGTTTTAAAAAATGTATAGGTTTGCCAGGTTTCCTTAGGTGCCGGTAGAGCTAGAGTTCAAAATCTACAGCTAGGCACTTTGTAAAAAAAAGGTCAGTTTTCACTGTAAAAATGTGATGTGTACACGTTGTGTTTTGGGCCGTTTCCTGTCGCGGGCAGTAGACCTACTCACACAAATGAGGTACCATTTTTATCGGAAGACTTTGGGATATGTGGGGTGCATGGGATGTTGTGGATTCATGCAGATTCCAGAACTTTCCATCACAGAAATAAGAGGAAAATGTTTTTGTTTTTTACAAAGTTTGAGGTTTGCGAGGGATTCTGGGTAACAGAACCTGGTAAGAGCCAGACAGGTCGCCCCATACTGGATTCTCCTGGGTGTCTAGTTTAAAAAAATGTATAGGTTTGCTAGATTTCCATAGGTGCCGGCAGAGATAGGGTTCAAAATCTACAGCTAGGCACTTTGCAAAAAAAGGGCCAGTTTTAACTGTAAGAATGTGTTGTGTCCATGTTGATATTTGGGCTGTTTCCTGTTGCGGGCACTAGGCCTACCCAGACAAGTGAGGTACCATTTTTATTGGCAGACTTTGAGGAATGCGGGGTGGGTGGAATGTTGTGGATCTATGCAGATTCCAGAACTTTCCATCACAGAAATAAGAGGAAAATGTTTTTGTTTTTTACAAAGTTTGAGGTCTGCAAGGGATTCTGGGTAACAGAGCCTGGTAAGAGCCAGACAGGTCACCCCATACTGGATTCTCCTGGGTGTCTAGTTTTAAAAAATGTATAGGTTTGCTTGGTTTCTCTAGGTGCCGGCAGAGCTAGGGTTCAAAACCTACAGCTAGGCATTTTGCAAAAAAAGGGTCCGTTTCCACTGGAGAAATGTCGTGTGTCCATGTTGTGTTTTGGGTCGTTTTCTGTCGCGGGCACTAGGCCTACCCACATAAGTGAGGTACCATTTGTATTGGAAGACTTTGGGGAGAGTGGGGTGCATGAACGTTTGTGGATCCACGTAGATTCCAGAGTTTTCCATCACAGAAATGTGAGGAAAATGTGTTTTTTTAAATAAAATTTGAGGTTTGCAAGGGTTTCTGGGTAACAGAACCTGGTGAGAGACAGACAGGTCACCGCATCCTGGATTCCGCTGGGTGTCTAGTTTACATTTTTTCATAGATTTGAAAGGTTTCCTTAGGTGCCGGTAGAGCTAGTTTTCAAAACCTACAGCTAGGCACTTTGCAAAAAAAGGCTCTGTTTCACTGTAAAAATGTGGTGTGTCCTGTTGATTTTTGGGCCATTTCCTGTTGTGGGCACTAGGCCAACCCACACAATTGAGGTACCATTTTTATCGGAAAACTTTGGGGAATGCGGGGTGGGTGGAATTTTGTGGATCCCCGCAGATTCCAGAATTTTCCATCACAGAAATGTGAGGAAAATTAGTTTTTTTCAAATAAAATTTGAGGTTTGCAAGGGATTCTGGGTAACAGAACCTGGTTAGAGCCAGACAAGTCACCCCATCCTTGATTCCCCTAGGTGTCTAGTTTTAAAAAATGTATAGGTTTGCTAGGTTTCCCTAGGTGCCAGTAGAGCTAGGGTTCAAAATCTACAGCTAGGCACTTTGTAAAAAAAGGGTCAGGTTTCACTGTAAAAATGTGGTGTGTCCACGTTGTGTTTTGGGCCATTACCTGTCGCGGGCAGTAGACCTACCCACACAAATGAGGTACCATTTTTATTGGAAGATTTTGGGGTAAGTGGGGTGCATGGAATGTTGTGGATCCACACAGATTCCTAAACTTTCCATCACAGAAATGTGAGGAAAATTTGTTTTTTAATAATGTTTGAAGTTTGCAAGGGGTTCTGGGTAACAGAACCTTGTGAGAGCAAGACACGTCACCTCATCCTGGATTTCCTTGGGTGTCTAGTTTTAAAAAATGTATAGATTTGCTAGGTTTCCTTTGGTGCCGGCAGAGCTAGGGTTCAAAACCAACAGCTTGGCACTTTGCAAAAAAAGGGTCTGTTTTCACTGTAAAAATGTGATGTGACCACGTTGCGTTTTTGTCCGTTTCCTGTCGTGGCCACTAGGCCTACCCACACAACTGAGGTACCATTTTTATCATAAGACTTTGGGTAATGCAGAGTGGGTGTAATGTTGTAGATCCACGCAGATTCCAGAACTTTTCATCACAGAAATGTGAGGAAATTTTTTTTTTTAATATGGTTTGAGGTTTGCAAGGGATTTTGGGTAACAGAACCTGGTGAGAGCCAGACAAGTCACCTCATCCTGGATTCCACTGGGTGTCTAGTTTTTAAAACTGTATAGGTTTGCTAGATTTCGCTTGGTGCCGGTAGAGCTAGTGTTCAAAATCTACAGCTAGGCACTTTGCAAAAAAATGGTCAGTTTTCACTGTGATTATGTGGTTTGTCCACGTTGTGTCTTGGGCCGTTTCCTGTCGCGGGCAGTAGTCCTACCCACACAAGTGAGGTACCATTTTTATCGGAAGACTTTGAGGAATGTGGAGTGCATGGAATTTTGTGGATCCAAGCAGATTCTAGAACTTTCCGTCACAGAAATGTGAGGAAAATGTGTTTTTTTTTACAAAGTTTAAGGTTTGCAATGGATTCTGGGTACCAGAACCTGGAGAGAGCCAGCAAAGTCACCCCATACTGGATTACCCTGTGTGTCTAGTTTCAAAAAATGTATAGGTTTGCTTGGTTCCCCCAGGTGCCGGCAGAGCTAGGGTTCAAAATCCACAGCTAGGCACTTTGCAAAAAAAGGGTCAGTTTTCACTGTAAAAATGTGGTGTGTCCATGTTGCGTTTTGGTCCGATCCCTGTCGCGGCCACTAGGCATACCCACACAAGTGAGGTACCATTTTTATCGTAAGACTTGGGTAATGCAGAGTTTGTGTAATGTTGTAGATCCATGCAGATTCCAGAACTTTCCATTACAGAAATGTGAGGAAAATGTGTTTTTTTACTAACGTTTGAGGTTTGCCAGGGATTCTGGGTAACAGAACCTGGCGAGAGCCAGATAAGTCACCTCATCCTGGAGTTCCCGGGTGTCTAGTTTTAAAACATTTATAGATTTGCTCGGTTTCCTTTGGTGCAGGCAGAGCTAGTGTTTAAAACCTACAGCTAAGCACTTTGCAAAAAAAGGGTCAGCTTTCACTGTAAAAATGAGGTGTGTTGACGTTGTGTTTTGGGCCGCTTCCTGTGACTGGCAGTAGACCTACCCACACAAGTGAGGTACCATTTCTATATGAAGACTTTGGGGAATGTGGGGTGCATGGAATTTTGTGGATCCATCCAGACTCCAGAACTTTCCATCACAGAAATGTGAGGAAAATATGTGTTTTTTTATAATGTTTGAGGGTTGCAAGGGATTCTGGGTAACAGAACCTGGTGAGAGCCAGACAAGCCACCTCATCCTGGATTTCCCGGGTGTCTTGTTTTAAAAAAGGTATAGATTTGCTAGGTTTCCTTTGGTGCCGGCAGAGCTAGTGTTTAAAACCTACAGCTAAGCACTATTCAAAAAATGGGGCAGTTTTCACTGTAAAAATGAGGTGTGTCGACGTTGTGTTTTGGGCCGCTTCCTGTCGCGGGCAGTAGACCAACCCACACAAGTGAGGTACTATTTTTATCGGAAAACTTTGGGAAATATAGGGGGCATGGAATTTTGTGGATCCACACAGATTCCAGAACTTTCCATTACAGAAATGTGAGGAAATTAATTTTTTTAATAAAGTTTGAGCTTTGCAAGGGATTCTGGGTAACAGAACCTGGTGAGAGCCAGACAAGTCAACCCATCCTGGATTCCCCTGGGTGTCTAGTTTAAAAAAATGTGTAGATTGGCTAGGTTTCCCTCGGTGCCAGCAGAGTTAGGGTTCAAAATCCACAGTTAGGCACTTTGAAAACAAGCATTTGCAATGCAATAGGTCTTGCATTCACGCAAGTTTGAGCTATTAACATTGTAAATGACAATGCCTTTTTTTATGTTAAAAGGCATTGTAATTTATAATGCCAATAGCTTAAACTCGCGTAAATGTGAGACCTATTGCATTGCAAATGCTTGTTATGTATTGTGGGCCAGACAGTGCTGCTTGGGAGTTGTCTGGGGATTTCAAGAGAGCATGATGTGGTCGTTAGGGTTCTAAATGGTGATCGCATGTTGTGTGCCACATCTAAAGGCTTTGACTAAGGGTACCAGACACTGTCTTCTGCAGAAGGGTATCAGATCTCCGAGGATTACCCAAGGGCATGGTGACATCCTTCACTGTGTAATGTTTCTGTGTATTCTGCCCAAGCGAGGCTTTTCATACATGTTAAGCAGTGGTCTGTCAGACGTGGTGCAATAGCCTGCAGGCTTCAGAGCTGTCCCTTAGGGCTAGACTCGGTACGATCATCTCATGTTCTAGAAACTGACCAAAAGGTTAATAAGCTTGAGCGGTTCAGATACCACGAACCTCTGCACAAGAATGCTCGGCTCAAATATGATCTCACCGCTGGGGCACGCAGGGCTCCCCGCACATGCATGCCAGAGGAGAAGCATTTACTCTCCATTCACGCAGACGACCCTCCTGGTGACAGCACTGCACTCACCGCCCTCTCCATGACTACTGGTCACATCACATTTTTGGCTACGAATAACTTACAAACAAGCTTTCCAGGTACAAAATGCCAACAGTTACTTTGACTGACTGACATAGAGACATATTAACAAGGGCTTTATCTCCCCTTTTTGGCCTAAAAAGCCAAAAAAGCGGAGCTAAAACTATCGCGCTATTTACAAGAGGGTGCTAACATGCATAATCGCATGTTAGCACCCTTTTTCCCGACGCCTCCCTTTGCATCTCTAATGAGATCAAAGTGGGCGTCACTGGGCGTACTCCAATGGACTACCTTGCAAATATCGCTGATGTCCACATCGCGATATTTACTAGGCAGCCCACAGGATTTCAGCAGACGTTAGATTGTGGCGAAAACGGCGGTTTTCGCTAAAATCTAACATCTGCTGAAATCCTGACTTAGCTATCCCTAACATAGGGTGTGGATTATGCTGATACGACCACAGGGTCGTATCAGCAAGGTTATCGCCGTTTTGCAGAGAACATTGCTGGAAAACAAGCGATGTTCCCTGCAAAACAGCGATTTCCCCGCTATCGCAGAAATTTTTATCGCCTTGAAGATACGCATAGCTAATAACACGATATCTCCGCGATAAAAACCTGCGATAGCCGGCGTTAAATAAATGAGCGCTAAGCGCGCTTTGCGATAGTTATTGCAAAGCGTTGCTAATATGCCCCTTAATTACTATGAAAAATACCGAGGCAGGCAGGATGCAACATGACTGGTTAGCGGGATCGCCACAACAAAGCTCAAACTCCTGCCCCTCACGCAACACCAATACCTCTGAATGTCTGTCCAGGGGAGGGGTGCTGTGAATTAAAGAGAAGAAGTCTCTGTTGCACCCCAATTATCTGCTTTTGAGTGCAGGCAGACTGCCAGCGCCAACAATGTAAAATTGTGTTTATTGAGAATTTTTTCTGTTTAGAACTAAAACAGATGAGACCTGTAGTGCCATAAGATAAGTCTTTAAAGAGGGATGTCAGCTTTCTCTTTTTTTAATATATATTTTTGTCTAGATGCTCAAGGCATTTTTTGCTTTTCATAAAGCATCTGGGATCATCGAGGCTCAGACAGATGGCATATTTTTTAACATACCAACATTTTACTCTCCCAAACAGGGGGGTGTTTGTGAGTATTAAAACAGTGCCCATCTCTCGGTGGAAAGGGAGGAAGCCACCTTTTTCCCAAAAAGTTACCTGAGCAGGTTTTCTTCTTCACAGTTTGGTTTTAAAGCAAATAAAATATGATCTGCTTCTATACTTTATCTGCATGACCACTTCTACAAGGTAGGAGTGCTAGGAATGTGCCACCACACTGACTGCATGGACATGTGGTCATGTGTGTAAGAGGGAACAAAGCCTGTGAGTGAAGGGCGGGGGGCTAAGGTGAGCCCTGGAAGCAGGCACATTTTAGGAACCAAGGCTGGGAGAAAGAAAAGCTCCTAGTTGGCAATTCAACCGAAGACCAGATAGTCGCATGGTTGTTGAAAAGCACAGTTTATCACCTGTCTCTTCTGAGAGAGTAGAGGTAGAGAGCTCCAGAAAGACTCCGTAAGATGGCGCACTAAAGCTCTTGGGAGAAAGGGACCTCAGAAACACAAGAGAAGGAGTATTTGGGAGATGGGGGGAGCAAGTGACTAGACTCACAAAACACCAACACTGCACTCCCATCTTAGCCCAGCGCCATGATGTACTTGTGTTCACCAGTATCACGAGGTCCGGTACGCAGGTGCCTCGAAGTGAAGCCTTCGCACCAGGAGACTATGCACAGGACGGTGCCGCCCCCGATAGTGAAATCACTACTCACTGGCATCTCCGAGACCCACCAGACTCCCGTAGTGTCCTGCATGTTGCAGCTCATCTGTTTAGAGGTCTGTGGTGCCCACATGCTAACCTTCCAAGGACAGCGGTGCCTGCTTCTCATCCAGCTGCATCAGCCAACTTGGCTGAATCAAAGGAATGAGTTTCTTTTCTTCACGGGCTCAATAACGAATGACACTCTCCCCTTCCTGGATTTAAACATCAAAGCTGAGGGGGGAACTTTAATCAGCAGTGTCTTCCATAAAGAAACGGATAGGAATAACTATTATCCTTCTATAGCTTTAACCCTCGTTCACGGAGGGAAAACCTTCCCTACGGGCAGTTTCTACGCCTTCGCAGAAACTGCTCGAATGTCTCTGATTACAAAAAGGAAGCAGAGAATCTCAGTGTAAAACTTAGGAACAGAGACTACCCTGAGAACGTTATTAAGAAAGCACAGAAGAGAGCCAGAAACTGTGACAGAGAGTCTCTATTGGAAACCAACGTAAGAGAGACCCAAGAAAGGAGTATATGTGTGACCACATATAATACAATTTCTAACCATTTGAAAAAAATTGTACAGAAGAAGTGGCGTATCCTGAATTCAAATGGATTGAATCAACCCACCCCCCTTTTCTCTTTTAAGAAGAGTGCGAGCATCAAAGATATGATTGTGAACACACGCCCAAGGTCACTAAGGGACCCAGGTAACTCTCTAAATCGTAACCAGTTCCTGCCACCAGTAGTAGGACTTTATTCATGTAGATACTGTAGAGCGTGCCCAGGGTCTATGAATGGAAAAAGTATAGACCTAGGTCTAAGTCGACCTTGGGAGTTGCGTCAACACTCCACATGTAATACTGAAAATGTTATCTATCTACTCATGTGCCCCTCTGAGATGCAATATGTGGGCATGACAACACGGAAAGTCATAACCCGCATATTGGAGCACATGAGTATGATACGATGTGGATAGATCAATACAAAACTGACTGCTCACTTCTATGAACATAAACATAAGGAAAACGAGTTGAGGTGGATGGTGTTAGACAAACCCTTTATCCCGCCAAACACGGGCGACATTTCGAATTTCCTCCTTTTGAGAGAACAAAGGTGGGTTGAAAGACTTAGAAGCAATGTAAAGGGGTTGAATGATGGTATACCCTGGTTCCAATTACATGGAATCATGAAAAAATGAACCATACATGCAAGTATAAAAGAAGCTGGTCAATTTTTTGGCCAGATCGAACAGAGCAGGTTTTTTAACATCATTGCTATGGTTGTCACATATACAGGATGAAAGAGATGTGTCTCAAACAAATCTAGTTAACACATATACTGACTAGGACAGTTTTCGGGCTTGTTCTTTAAAAAGGGAAGTGTTCCTGTGGGTCTGAATTGATAGAACAGGATTGGTAAAAACGCTAGTCTTTTATTTGATTTTTCTTATTATTATTTACACCAGTGGGAATTTAAACCTTGCGATCATACCCGAAGAAAAATATACACATAAACATTGTTTTTTTTTGTTGGCAAGACCGCATAAGACCTTTGCTTAACTTGAATAAGATCTTTGAGAAATGGCCGCCACAGTAGTCACCTCTCAGATACACTCTAGACGGAGTATCCTCTTTCTATGATGGTTAGTTGCTATGAACCATGGGAACCGGCGTAACGTCCTGGGAAGGTACGGTGGGACTAAGTTTTGCTGCCCCTTTATAGGGAGATTTGATACATCATGACCGGCGTCGACGGAGGACACGTGAGGGGCTACCAGAGACAGTGCTTCATTGGAGTAGTGAGTAGTTTCTCTCTTGAGTGGAGTCTTGAACGAAACGGTGATTGAGTGTGGTACAAGAGTATCCCGAATTCGCACATCGGCGGGACTCTAATCTGTTTGGGAAATGAAGATTAGGTGGAGTGTGCAGGATACTAACGAGGAATGCCAACTTAGATAAAATAGATTTTAGAGGAAGAAAAGGCGGGGGCACATAATGATCTATGTGTGTTAAGCATTGTAGTAACGTTACCGTCCTGGTCACTCTTCTTCTTCTATTTTTATGTCTCTTGGTAAATTTGATGAATCACACATTTCCAGAGTGTGACGACAAGAGCACCTCCCCTACCGTCCCGGGTTTAGAATATAAATCTGTAAACTCTTGTAAGTAATTATGAATATGGATAACTATATTGTGCACGATTTTAACTCACTGGGATATGTATAAGGACCAAGGCTCGGTTCTTTCTAAGCCATGGAGTATTTATGTCAAGAATACACGCACAGGCTTGAAGCCGACCATTAGATCCACGTTGTGTCGGAGTTATTATGCTCACGTAGGGTTTGGTGTGTCCACGGTGAGGGGTCAAGGTGTGTGCTTAAATATATAAGCTGCGATTAAACCGTTTTAATAATGCATGGGAAATTTGATATGAGTAAAGGCTATGGAAAATAATGATGAGTATGAAAATCAAGGTTGGTTTTTTCTCTCTTTTTTTGTTTCTCTCTTATTTTAGAATTGAGATTCCTCCTGGTAATTTCCAGAAAAAAGAGACGTTGGGACAAAAGCCTACGTTTACAGAGTAAGAAGGTAAAAAATACCCTAATAGGGGTACAGACCACAGAAATAGGGACCAACACCCTGACGAATGCCAGAGCGACCTTGTCTGGCGCACAAAAAGCTGGCAGAAACATGTTGGTAACTGCAGTGGGGATAGAAGGGTCGTTACCTTCCCTGAATACCCCATATTGATAATTTTAATCCTGCCAGAGGTTGACACAGAATAAATAGTTACGGGTTAACCTCTAGGTAGTTTTAGAAGTATATCTGCACCTCTCTTGGTCCCCTTTTTTCCAGGAGAAAATGTATTTTCCTTTATGATTTGAGTGACACTTCTGTGTTGTTGTCTTTCTTTATTACACTCTACCTTCACCACTGCTCTTCATCTTCTATCTAAAACATCACGCTCCATCCAGTGTGTTGGTCTGCACCTGGGTGTATGATGCGGCCCAATGATGAAGCATGACACTATCAAGTGTGTGAGGGCAGTATTAAGAATTCTTTTGATTTTCCCTTTTCTATTGTATAGTATTTCTATGTGTGCCATGAAGTTTTTCTCTGTTGTGTGAGATTTACCCCAACAGAACTGCCAAACAGGACCAAGGCCTCCTGTGGGCACGCAAAACGTACAGAACATCTTAGCTGGATTCCCAGATGTGCAAGTTCACCACGACCACAGGTCAAGCAGTCTCCTCCTGTGCCCTGAGAGGTTGGAAATACAACACAGTCCACGTGCATCAAGGCACATCCCTTCTCCCCAACAGAAGGGAGCCAAACACACTCCACTTCGAACCACATCATCGCTGTGTGACTCCGAGGCTACCTGTGTGATCTTGGGGAGTTCTCTACTCTCTTTATAGCGTTATCCCAGCAAGTGACAGCTCCAAGCGCTACATTAGTACCCTCACTACCCAATCAGCATCCTGTAAATCTGTCTTCCCTCATTTCAACTGTAACTACCTGCCTGCCACTCACCCAAAGCCCAGTGCAATCACACCCTTGAACAGCTATGCCTTAGACCCCGATGCCCCTCTTAGTTCTGGCACTCTTCTGTAACACCTCTCTCTTGCACCAAACACTGCAGCTTCACACACACTCACATACAGAGGGGTCCATGGCTCACTTGACACACTTAGCACATGCATCCTTCCACAGAACGTTACATCAATCATTATGGAATGCACTACCCACCTCCATCAAAAGCCCTCTCCAAGAAATGCTTAAACATACCCCCTTCCCGTACCTGAACACCACAGATCTATTATTTCACAGCCATAAGAACAAACTTTATTGAATCATTTCCTGCATCACTGTTTTCCATTTCCAGGTTTAATGTCACGATTTATGTTTTGTTATTTGACGTTTTACTTTCTCGCTTATGTTTTTAGGTCTTGGCTGGCGACAGCATGCGCTGCTCTCGGCATTCGAGAGCTTCTTGGAATCAATACAGATTCCGAAGCTCTCGGAGGCAGAGTTGAAGCCCCACCCATCTTTTTAATGGGTAGCGTCATCTTCCATGCAAAACGCTGGCTTCTGATTGTAAAGGAGGCTTCTTAGTCCCTTCATGTTGCCGCCTTGTCATCTTTTTGCCCCGCCCACTGGGAATGGATCTTTTACTGGCGGCAGTATTCAGGCTGTTTTTTATTGCTTTTAAAAAGTGCGCTCTCGCCGTCCGTCCGTGTTGGGCCTCCCGCTGTGCGCATTAGTTCGCCTCCTGTGACTGCGAAGACACACAGTTTCTTAGGGCGGTGCGTGCTCCAGAGCGCATGTATGCGCGCCGTAGGAAACTAGTAAAAATGTAGGTAGGAATAGCATTTTCAGAGCTAGCACGTATTTCGTGATAGGATGCACACTTTACCCATTTCCGTCTGCAGGTGGTCAGTGCCTGTAGGTTGACAGCAGTAGTAGGGCTGGGACCTCCGATTAATGCGCGCGCTGCCCCGCTCTCACACTTTGTGCCCCGTGCATCGTCCAGCCCAAAGTTACCCAGTCATTCATTCACCGGAAACGGGAACTTTACGGCCGCCGAAAAACTTCCTGCAACGTGCCCACAGCCCGACCTCAACCGGCAGCACTTTAGCTGCCACAGAGTGTGCTGCCCCTGGTGCAGATTAGGGCATACAAATCCTCCCCACTTCCACGGATAGAATAATTTCACAGATACACGCACATACACTCACCATACGCTTGGGCCCATTTCACTAACATACACTCAGATTACTCTATTAGCGCAAACCATGGAGAGAGAAAACTCCTAAACACCCTGTATCTACACTGAGGTCAATGCGACCAAATTGATACTGCCTTGAGTCATGATATAAACAATAATATTCATAATAGAGTACTCAATAATTGACAAGAAATAACCACCAACACTGTATTAAAAATAATGGTACTTTATCTAAAATTAGTTCAAGAAAATTCAATCAAAGCAAAATCATTATTCTCATAGTTACCTATTCTAGCTAAGTGTCATAAATGGGTCAGGACAGGTCTCTCAGTAGAAGTCTCCCGAGTCGCCGTCCTCACAGCATCGATCCTCACCAACGCAGGTTTGGGAAGAAGTGGCCTTAGACCCTCTCTAGGCTAACAATACTTATAGAAAATTTCACAAAATAAAGCAACATAAAATATTCTCGATATCCGTTGAGCCGCTGAGCAGAGCGAGCAGGAAAGGATGTAGCATCGCTACATTTGGAAAAATCTCCGCTCAGAAAAATCACAAAAATAAAAAGACGGAAGAAGGAAACTCAAGTTTTGCAAATGTTTCTTTCGCGTACACATTTCCTCGGAACCACAACTGTAATCACAAAGTTCATTGTGGCTCCCTTGTCCTCCAAGGTTACTTGGACTCACGCCCAGAGCTGCTGTCCTCACGGAAAACTTTTAAACCAGGCGAAGACTGTGGTCAGATGACTCTCGACCATGTTCAGCAAGGCCCTCTCATCAAAATGCGATCACTCGAGCACAGGCTTTAAACAGCAGCCATTTTATCACAGGCCAAACGTACCATCTTAATTAAAAGAAACACAAACAACGTTACTACATCATCGCAATGATTAAACAGTGTTAACCCCACTAATACCCTTATGTGTATGTAATTATCTAGCCATCTGCAACATATTTAAGCATTAATACACGTTATTTCAAAAGCGTTTTGTGCTTTAAACAAACAGCACTTAGCAACATTCATTTAATTAAACCTGCACATCATTACTAAGCAACATATATGCATTCCCACGTGTGATTTCTCTTGTTAATCGTGTTGATTAGTTAAAATTTCATGCAGAAACAAACAATTAGGGATTACAATTAGTATTTTTAATTCACAACAAATAAACAAACTGGAGCTTCAAAACCCGATAAATTTTCAACAGAAAACTCTGCTCCAGCAATCCCCCCTTTGGTGATTTTATCACCAAATAAACAACCCAAAAAAAATAATAATTTTGCCCCATTTTAGGAGAAATTGGAAATGTCTTTTTCCTTTTACACAACACTACACACCAGACTCCCTTTCGTCATCCCTCTTCTTCTCTAAGTAAACACTCTCCCTCAATTCTTCTAATTCTATTTCTTGTGGGTCTCTCTCTGACCTCTTATGTTTCTTTTCAATATTTCTTTTAATTAATTTCTTTTTCCCTCCCCTGTTTTTACAACACAAACACCCCAATCTTAGTAACAATAAAGCAACAATTACACAGGTCAAAGGAAACAATATCTTACCTATAATATTACTACCTATTTTTGCAATAAAACTCTTAACAGCAACTATCTTATTAGCTATTTTGGTCCAAATACTTTCAGCTTCCAGTGGTACTAATTCTTCATGCAAATCAGTAATATTTTTGATATAGACCTTCAGGTCTTTGCTTTCATCAGGAATGTAAGTGCAACAATGTTGAACTTTCAGCATTCCGCAGACTCCACCCTCCTTGGCCAATAGAATATCAAGGGCAAGTCGATTTTGCATAGACATGGCACGTACGGCAATCAGTTCCGTATTCACCAAAACAAACCCTCCAGCGGTATTTGTCGATAAACGATCCACCACTGTTGACAGTTTCCGAATCCCATATGCATTCAAAGAAATTCCCACTGCTGGAATTAAAGCTCCAAATATATCACCTACAATTTCAGACCAAGTTTCTCTCTTAAAAGGTGTTAATAAATGAATATGTTCTACATCTTCGATTCTATCTATATGAAAAATCTTCGGAAAAACCAGGCCCACATAACATGTGCCATACCAATGGTCAGGCAACCTGTAATAAGCCTTGTTCCCGCAAACATAATACACTCCTGGGAAAACTGGATCCTCTCCTCCCTTGAAACCCCATCCTGTCGCAATGAAGTATCTATCATGACACTCACTAGTCCCAACAAAATATGTATCATATTGTGATTTCCTCCTAGTAATGCATAGCTTACCCTTCTGTGGTGCATCTAAAGCTAAAGTTGGACTTGTCCCACTCCTCAATTCTTTCCCCATCTCAATGTCCCAAATTGTCTCACTCACTTTATATTTCCCTGCTTTTTCATGCATGCTTATTCTCCTTTCCTCCACCATATTCAGGAAAGCTTTCTCCTCTTCTTTCAAACTACAAGTTAAATTATTCTTAAAAATGTAATCTAATGTTAATTCTTCTTTCTCAATAAAAATCTCACCAAACATGTTAGCTTCTTTAGCTGGATTCAACCTTTTGTTCATAGGCAATTGCCCAAAAATATTATCTTTGTTAGACAGCACATAATCTATTTTCCCTAGTAGATAAAAAACACTACTCAACACACCCCATAATAGCATTAATAATCCAGTACAGCAGCAGCACATTCTACACCATCTTTTCAAGAAGGCACATCTACTTTGATTATTTTCTATGTTAGCCATTTTACTACTTTGACCGTGTCTTTTGACTTAGCCTCTACTACTCCACTACTGGAATTTCTAGAATTCTAGATTACTTCAGACAGCTTAATTTCAGACTTTCTTCTTTTCACTTTTCTCCAAGTGATTTCTTCAGTTCATCACTCAATTTGGATACTCATCACTCTTCACTTCATCTTCTTCAACATCAAATTGTATTAGATCTTCAACAAAATCCTCAGTATCCGACTTTTCTCCAATGTCAGTCAAGATTACTTTCAGGATTTCACCTGTATCTTCTCCAACCACTTCACGTATGGTCTCCTCTGGATTTCCCTGACTTTCTGCCTCTTCACCTTCAGACAGTGCCACGTACGTCCATTCCGGCGACCTATACTTCTGGTTAGGTTTTCTTATCCTTTTGATCTCCTCTGGTTCTTTCAACTCTTTTCGCTTTTCACCTTTTGCTGGATTCTGACTCGACACCTCATTCACTTGTTCAGCTTTCGAGGTATTTGCTCTTGTCAGTCTGTATCTCAGCCTCTTTACTCTGTTGTTAGGCCAAAGATCTCCTCTTACAACCTTTTTCGGTCTTGTTTCCTTATTGTTTCTTTCTCCAATCCAAGTTCTCTTTCTCAGAATTCGACTCTCTAATTTCTCATTTTCACTCTCATCCGATTCTGTTTCAAATGCCTTTTGTTTTTCAGCAGTTTTCTTTCGCTCCACAGTCTTTTTCACCACTGTTTGAGACTTCCCTATTTCTGTCCCTCCTCGGGTCTCCAACACGCAATCTTCTTGCTGTCTACTTGTCCCTTCACCTAGCTTATCAGGAATGTTCCCTACACCTCCTCTGGGATCTTCCGCAATCTGTCCCTCTCTAACTTCTTCTGACCCTGCTTCTTCAGGTGTAATCTCAAGTGGATTTTAAACCTCCTCATCTGATTCAGGAGTAGTCTCTGTGGAACTGCTCTTTTCTTTTCTTTCTTCTCCACTGCTTATTGGAACTTCAGGCTCTCTCACAGAATCTGATCTCCCTTTTGAAACTCCCAATGTTTCTCCTGAAGCTTCTGAAATGAAATGAAATGAAATGAAAACAATATTTAATAAAGCGCACTGCTGCCAAGCGGCTTCCTGGCGCTGGGGGACCTGGGTCAGAACTCACAGAGGGAGACACAGGGGACCTAAGAGGGGAAAGCCAAAGAGAAAAGAAAAGTTTTTAAGGCTTTACGAAAGTGGCTGAAAATAGGAATGGAGCGAAGATGAAGTGGGAGACTATTCCAGAACTGTGGAGCCAAGACGGAAAGACGAGTGCCCCCGGATCTGGATTTGCGGAAGCGGGGAATGTGAAGAAGGGAGAGAGAGGAAGAACGGAGAGTGCGACTGGGAACATAGGAAGAAATGAGGGAAGTGATGTAGGCAGGGGCAGAGCGGGAGTGGGCGCGAAAGGCAAAGCAAGCAAGTTTGAAAAGGGATCTGAAGCAGATGGGGAGCCAGTGAAGGGATTTCAAAACCGGGGTAATGTGAGAGGATTTGGGAAGGGAGAGAATGAGACGGGCAGCCTGGTTTTGAATGGCCTGTAAACATCGGGATTCGTGGGAGGGGATACCCACGTACAGGCCATTGCCATAGTCGAGGCGTGAGATGACTAAAGCCAAGACTATGGATTTAAGCGCGTCGGTGGTGAAAAAGCGTGATATTTTCCGAATAAGACGGAGGGAGAGGAAACATGAAGACACAACAGAGCTGATCTGGCTGTGCATGGTTAAGTCAGAGCTGACTTTGATGCCAAGGGTACGAACAGAGGGAGAGGGCGTGGGGGGGGGCCAAAAGAGGGGGGCCAATGTGCAGGGGACCAAGGGTTAGAGGGATCACCCGTGAGGACAAGTTCCGTCTTATCGGGGTTGAGCTTAAGATGGTTGGCGCTCATCCATTCCGAGATAAAGATAAGGGTGGAACTGAACTTGGGAATAGAATCAGGAGAAGAAGACAGATCAAAGACAAGCTGGAGGTCATCTGCGTAATTATATACAGAGACCCCCCGATTGAGAAGAGAAGAAACAAGGGGACAGATATACAAGTTAAAGAGGAGAGGGGAAAGAGAAGAGCCCTGAGGAACACCACAAGTGACCGAACAGGAAGGGGCAGAGAAACCGGAGATTCTCCTGGAAAGAAAGAATCACCTGACTCTCTTTCTCCTTCAGCTCTTTCAAAATTCTGATTCCTTCTCACTGGTTCTGTTTCTTCATCATCACTGGAATCTGACTCTTCAAAATACTCCTTACCAGTCCCATCCTTTGGGTTTGGAACTCTCAGAGTATGACTTGCATGTACCCAGTTTTTCACACCAGCACACTTCACTGCAGTTGTCGTAGTCAGAATGACTTGTCTTGGCCTTCCCCACCTTGGAACCAAGCAATTTCTTCTTCTGTGTACTTTAATCCTCACCCAGTCCCCTGGACTCAGATCATGAGCTTGCTTCTTCTCAAGTGTGGTAGCGTCTCCTCCAATCTGGTGAAACACAGAATGAACTGCGTCAGCCAGGCCTTTACAGTAATCCAAAATCATGTCATCAGTTATTGTCATCAACTTATTGACAGGTACAAATGCATGACGCATTGCACGTCCCATCAAGATCTCATGTGGACTCAAACCAGTAGTTCTATCTGGAGGAGATCTAATAGTCATTAGCACTAGAGGCAAGACGTCAGGCCATTTCATTCCAGTGGCTAAACACCTCTTACCAATCCTGTTCTTGATTGTGCCATTCATCTGCTCCACTACGCCAGAAGCCTCTGGCCTGTAAGCACAAAGTAGCTTCTGCTGTATGCTCAATGCTTCACAAATCAAACTCATGAGCTCATTATAGAAGTGTCCACCTCTATCAGACTCAATCGTTACTGGAAACCCGTACCTAGGAATCAACTCTCTTAACAGTAACTTTGCCACTGTTATTCCATCATTTCTCCTAGTCGGATAGGCCTCCACCCATCTCGAGAACAAACAGACTACCACTAGAACATACCTCAATCTGTTCACTTGTGGCATTTCAATGAAATCAATCTGCATTCTCGTAAAAGGACCACCTTCTCTGCCTATCGTCCCCAGACTCACCACTGTCTTTTTCCCAGTGTTAAATTGCTGGCAAATCAAACATCTTTGACAGATGCTCTCTGCAATTGTCCTGAACTTTGCATTATACCAGGTTTGTTTAAAAGACCTGATCATCGCATCCCTTCCCAAATGTCCCTGGCCATGATACATCCTTGCCATTGTCGACAACATAGAGTTAGGCATGACTGGTCTACCATCTTTATAGACCCAAACATGATCTGTTTCTCTTGGGGCACAACCTGCCTTGATCCAGTCTTTCTTTTCTTCCTTTCCTGCCTCATCCTGCAACTGTTTCACTTCATCCCACGTTTCTAGGACATTAGTAAACATCACAGAACAAAAAGACATTTCCTCTTCTCGTGCCCTATTAATCGAATGATTATTTTTCGCACAATACTGTGCAATGTCGTTTGCAAACCTGTTTCCAAGTGTTACAAAATCATCTCCATGTCCATGAGCAGCCTATTTTACAACTGCTAATTCTTTAGGCAGCTGTATCGCCTCAAGTAATTTCCCAATCACTTCAGCATTCTTTATTGGAGTCCCACTCGACGTCAAGAAACCTCTCTGCAGCCAAAGTTGGCCAAAATCATGCACAACTCCAAATCCATACTGACTATCAGTCATCACAGTCACTCTCAGATCTTTCCCAATTTCGCAAGCTTTCGTCAAGGCCACCAATTCAGCAACTTGTGCAGATTTCACTCCTTTCAATGGTGAAGCTTCCATAACTTCTGAAACCTTGCACACTGCATATGCTGCACTCAGCACACCCTCATCATTCCTCAGACATGATCCATCCACAAACAGCACATGATCACTCTCAGGCAAGGGAAGATCCCTTATGTCTGGTCTCGGTTTTGTACAGTAATCCAGCACATCCAAACAATTGTGATCATCTTCTGTCTTTATACCCACACTTTCAGTATCAGGCAATAATGTTGCTGGATTCACATTCACACATCTCTCAAGAGTCACATTTGATGCTCCCAGAATGACTTTCTCATATTTAGTCAGCCGACTATGTGACATGTACTGGGTTCTACTTCTCGTCAAAAGAATTGCCACATTATGAGGTACGAATACCCTTACAGGATATCCCATTATGATTCCCTCACTCTGTTCCAGACTTCTGCATGTTGCAGCCACAGATTTCAGACAACCTGGTAAACCTACAGCTACAGGGTCAAGTGTCGATGAGAAGTACGCAATAGGCCTTCTCAGTAGTCCATGCTTCTGAATTAACACTGAAAGTGCACATCCATTTCTCTCACTGCAGTACAACTCAAACTCTTTTTCATAGTCTGGCATACCCAAAGCAGGTGCTTCACACATTCTGTTCTTCAACTCCTCAAATGCTGCCATTTGTTCTCCATCTAGTTCCAATGGGTCTTTCATCTCACTCTTTGTCAGCTTAATCAGTGGCTTTGCTATCAGGGAGAAATTACTAATCCACTGACGACAATAACCCACCATTCCCAGAAACATCCTCACTTCTCTCTGGGTCCTCGGCGCTTTCATTTCCCTGATAATTTTGATCCTGTCATCAGTCACTTTTCTCAGACTCTTTTCAATATTGTGTCCAAGATAATGCACCTCTTTCTTGCAAAATTGCAATTTGGCTGGAGATACCTTTAACCCTCCATCTGCCAGATGATTCAGTAAAGCTATGGTATCTACTTCACAAGCTTCACGTGTCTTTGATGCCACGAGTAGGTCATCAATATACTGCACTAGTACTGAGTTTTCAGGCATGATCAAAGTCTCCAATGACTTTTTCAATAACTGATTGAATATCGAAGGACTCTCTGTATACCCCTGTGGGATTCGACACCATGCTAAAATACGCTGGCCAAACCTAAATGCAAAAATCGGCTGGCTGTCATGATGCAATGGAATTGAAAAGAAAGCATGACACAAATCAATCACTGTGTACCACTCAGCATCATGTGGAATCTGATACAAAATCACTGACGGATTTGGCACAATAGGACAACATGCCACCACAATTTTGTTAACTTTTCTCAAATCTTGTACAATCCTGAATTTCCCATTAGGTTTCTTTAACCCCATTATCGGTGATTTACACGGGCAACTCAGTAGTTCTCTCAAAACTCCCTGCTGAATCATTTTCTCAATAATAGGAGTTATTCCTTCAATTATTTCTGGTGTCATTTTATACTGAGGAATGTTAGGATAAGTAATTCCCTCTTTCACTGAAATTTTCACAGGATCTACATTATTCATCAATCCCACATCCTCTCCAGTAAAATCCCAAACTGTCCTTTTCACTGTGTCTCTCAGCTCTCGAGGCAAATCCTCTGGGTTAAACACAGCATATGTACCAACCATTTCACTCTCTCTATTATCTAGAGTCATTCGGTACAAAACATCCTCATCTGGTGTTTCAAAAGCTATTCCATCCGGAGTACAAAAAATTGTACAATTCATTTTACATAGCAGATCCCTGCCTAACAAGTTCACTGGACTAGTGTCACAGACCACGAATCTGTGCATGTCTGAAAATTTCCCTATTTGTACCCTTACTGGTTCAGTAAGACGTGTCTTTATTTGTGTATTGGCTACACCAACTACTTGGATTGCTTCATCCGAGAGAGGAAGATTTCTAATATCTGCTGACCTGACAGTTGATCTCGTCGCACCTGTGTCTACTAAAAAAGTAACACTTTCTTCATTTATTTTCCCATCTACAAATGGTCCTGCCTGGTCTATTTCTAGAGTTGCACCAAGTATGCACTCTTCCTCCTCCCTTCGGCACCGTCAATAATCACCTTCAGACTCACTCCCTTCATTCTTTAACAAATACTGTTGTACCTGGTTAGAACGTCTCAGTTTGTTTACCTGCTCATCATTGTAGAATCCCAAACAGACTATTCAGGTCATTAGTCATTTAAATCTTTATTTCGACGCATTAGCATCATAAAAGATACAATAAAAAAAACATTTGTTATTCTAACAATTTAACATTTGCTAGCTCAAAAAGGAAAAAAGTAAGAGGATCAATTAAACTAACCTATTCATATATATCCGTTGCATCCGGGTACACAATATCTAATTACATAATTCTTTATCAAACACATTTGGCCCGAGCGAAAATTTTACAATAGTTAAAAATACAGTTAATAATAAATATAATTTAAAAACTATTAAAATAGTATTAAATCACTAACCGCTAGGACATTTTTATAAAAAGATCATAAAAAACAACAACAACATCCTCCTGGTTGGGTAATAAAACATACAATTTAAATGTTTGATTGTCGTGGTCTTTTTGGAGATATCTAGTGAACAGTAGTTGTGCATTTTTATATATGTTTTCCCTTTTTTTTTTTTTTTCTTTTTCTTTAAAAATGTAGGCCCAACTTTGTTCTAATAAAATTAGCAGCGAGAAGAAATCTACTAACTTCAAAAACTATCACCTGGCTGGTATCAGTTTTTAAAATTCTGCCAGCCTCCTTGTAGGATCTTGAACCAATTTTAAGACAAAGCGGCACTATCCACTTTTTCCTTGGTATTGCATAGCTGGAGCAAAATAGAAGTATATGTAGATCATCTTCCTTAGTACCATGAGTACATGAAATACATAGATCACTTCCTGATTTCGCCCAGCTTTTTTCAAGCGCCTTCGTTCTAAGTGTACCATATCTAAATTTTAGGTACAAAGTTTTTGATAATGGCGGATGAATCTCGTCTAAAAAGGGTTCGAAAGATGCTACATCCTTAAACAGTAAAAAGTTTTCAGTTAGTGGTCCATGGATTCTTATATACACTGACTCGTAGCTCACATATGACCAAAAGGATAGTTTAACAATTTTCCTAGAGCACGAGTTCATAGCCACAGGATCATTCCAAAAATGGGCTAATCCGATCATGCCTAACCAATTTCTAACATGCTTGAACCAATAAACTTTGTTACAACTATCGAGATCCATAACTTCTTTCAGGCCTTTCTTGTAGTCAAGTAATTCTGGAGTCGTCCACAATCTAACCCACAGCAATAATGGTCTTAATATTGCATGTTGATCTGTTCGTTTCAAGTTTAGATCCAGAAGGAGGGGTGTCAATGGGGTATTAGTAGATATTTTTATCAACCCCCTAAGAAACTTGTTCTCAAGGCTTACAAATGTATTTCTACATGCGGGTCCCCATAGTTCTGCCCCATATAATACCGCTAGTTGAACTTTATACTTAAAAATCTCTAGGGCAGGGGTCACTGCCTTGTTCAAGCATTCTTTATGTCTCTTGAGGATTGGGAGACAGTTTTGTTTGAAGACTATCTTATTCTTTTCTAGCTGTGATCTCCATGCTAAAGAAGAGTCTATAGAGACACCTAAATAAATAAAATTCTGCACATAATCAAGCTTCTGTCCATTTAGCATTAGATTTTTCTTAAAATTCCTATGTGGGCTCAGTGCCATATATTTCGTTTTTTTAGTATTAATTTCTAAGCCCTTCGAGGAACAATACGACTGAAACCTATTTAATAAATTTTGGAGGCCCCGTGGTGTTTGGGAAATAAGAATGGTATCATCTGCGAACAGAAGGGAAGAAACCCGTTCGCCCCCTAGTCTTGGTGAATCATTGTCCCTGCACTCCATATAAGATGGGATATCATTAACAAACAGGGAGAATAAGGTCGGTGCCAGTACACACCCCTGGCGTACTCCTCTTTTTATTGGAATAGCTTTTGTAAGTTCCCCAGTAGGACCCCACCTAACCTTGGCATAATTATCCATATGTAATCCAATAACCAATTTTAATAGGTCTAGTGGGAGTCCCTGGGATTTCAGTGATTCCCACAAAAGTTCTCGCGGTATAAGGTCAAATGCGGCCCGTAAATCAACAAATGCCACATACAAGTGGCCTTTGCGGAGGGTGACATATTTCCAATATAAGCAACAGAGCCTTAGGACTTGATCAGTAGTTCCTGTTTTTACTCTGAACCCTGCTTGATATTTCGTTAAAATTGATTCTTCTTCCAACCAGGTATTAATACGATTTAATATATGCCTAGCATAGATTTTTTGGGTAATGTCTAAAAGGCTTATAGGGCGATAGTTAGCAGGATTGCTTCTATCGCCCTTTTTAAAAATAGTAATAATTTCCGCTCCGTTCCATGTGTCCGGAATTGCTTCCCCAGCAGCAACAGTGTTGCACAAATGATTAAGGTATGGTACCCAGACATCTAATTCATGCTTGAATAGGTCACCTGGCACTTTGTCCAGCCCAGGAGCTTTCCCATATTTGACAGAGTTAATAGCTAGTTCTGTTTCCTCTAGGTCAAAAACTATATGTGTAGGTTCGGCCTCTACGGGCAACAGAGCATGCTCTTCCTGCACTGCACTATCAGCCCCTTGAGCGGCGTACAAATTCGTAAAATGGTCTATCCAAGTTGCTTCATCAAGAAAAACCTCTCTTGAGCCTTTCTCCCTTTGGTTACCCTTGGCCACTGTTTCCCAAAATAACTTTTGGTCCTTCATTTTAGCTGCCGTCAGCATACAGGACCATAATTCCTCGTCCCATGAACACTTTGCGTTGGCCAGCACCTTATTGTATAATTTCCTACTTTCTTTAACTGCCAGAGAATTTTTGGTTTTAACCGAATCAATCAAAGCTGATTTTGCTGTTCGGCATTCTTTATTAAACCATGGTTTACCTATAGGCTGTAAATTCACAGCACCCGTTCCTTTTTTTGGTCTTCTAGTCATAAGTTCTAATAATTCTTTAAAGAACTCTTTATGTAATTTAAGAAATTGACCAGGTTCACTTTTGGAGGGATTATAGGTATCAAATATATTAGTAAGGCAGTTATAAATATTTGCCACTAAATCTTCTTGTCCCAGGATATATGCCCATTTAACAGACCGACGATTATTGCTTAATATAACATTATCTGGGGCTGGTTGATATCCTCCCTCTTTAGCTTCCAGCCCCATTATTAAGCTCTTTACAAAACTAATTTCGAGGGAATGGTGATCACTATCAGATCTAGCTTTGACCATCAGGTCTTTTGTATATGGCCACAAGTCCACGGAAACAATAACATAGTCAATTATACTTTGACAATTACGTCTCATAAAAGTAGGTGCCTTGGGACTATCAGATGGGAGACGCCCGTTACATGCCCTCAGTCCATGGCTTACCAGTACCCTTGTGATTTGGAAAGCTAGGGTATTACCTACAACTGCCCCATTACTAGATAAGGATGGTATACCATTAACATTATCTTCATCCTCATACAAGTTATTCATTCCAACAATGGGCTCAAAATTACAGTTCATGTCCCCACATATAATCGTGCTTGCTTCCGGGTCCAGAGTATCCAGTATTGACTCTAGTTTGTCAATACATAGTGACTCCTTGTATGATGGGCATGGTCGATTATATACGTTAAAAAGATGGATCACCCGTTTATCAACGGTAACCATTTCCAGACCAAGTATATCTGAGGAATCAATTCTTAGTTGCTGGATGGCTATATTAATAGACACACTAACCCATATTATTAACCCTCCTGATGGACGGCCTCTTACTGATGGAACTGCGTCCAACTGATAAGTTCTATATCCAACTCTATGCATGGATTTCGTAGCCCATGTTTCTTGTAAAACACATATATCAAAGGAGTTTATGTAAAGGTTCCATTCGGGATCACTTATTTTTGAGCCCACTCCTGCGACATTCCATGAAACAATCTTGGCCATAGAGAGGCCTTGATTTGAGCTACAACTGATGGCCGATGAGGTTTTGCTTAGTCTCTTCGGTACTCCTGACCTGGTACTATTCTGTTCATTTGACTCTCGATGCTCTATTCGATCAACTTTAAGTATTGGTTCTGGGGCTTCCTTGAGTTTTTTTTTAGATATGATATTTTCCCCCTGTATACCAGTTGATAACAATCGAGACAAGCCATTTGGTTGATCAGATGACCTATGTGGACTAGTAGCAGACACGACTGAAATGACAGGTGAGACGGATGGACAGGGTGTAGATTTGTGTCCTTCCCCGTGTACTGGGAGTCAATCAATGGCCTCCAGTCCACTGAACCTGTTGTAGCAGGGGATTAAGGGTTGAGCGAACTGTGGGCCCATCCATTCTCTACAATACTGAGTGTTAGCGTGTTGAGGCCTCCCGACCCTACGTTGTATTATAGTCCAGCCATCGTCCCCCTCCCTTTCCCATCTGTTAGGATTTGGATTCCTTAACAACTCGCACCCAATTCCACCCCTAACTTGATTTGTGTCCCTTATCCAGCTCCATGCGATGTCAGGGTGTTCCGTTGGCGAATAAAAATAAGCCAGGGGTCTTGCCACAATCAATGAACCGTTTTTTCTAGGCACTCCCGAACAAATATGTCCTACTGTCCGAGGGTCTTCAAATGATACAACCACACAGTCCCCTTGTATTCTTTTTCTATTATAGCCTACCCAGGGGACCCTCTCTACCATTAAGATATTACTTCTTATTGTAGGTGGTAATGGATGATTGATATTTAGCCAATGTGACACTTTGTTTTTAAGCGCCTCGTACGGTTCTAGAATTGATGGGCCTAATTCCGGGACCCCAGTTAAAATGACTACATAATCACATGCTTCAGGAGGTAGATTAATATTCCTGCGCTTTTCTGTGTGCGTGTTATCCTCATTATGTGTAGGTGTACTGCAAGGAGCCGGTTTTTTAACTGTTGTTCCACGTGTCATAATAGACTTTGCACTGTTTTTACCTACATCAATAATGATAGGATTAGAATTAGGGACCTTAGGGGCTGGATTACTTCCTTTTTCCATGTCATTATCAAGTGTTTTTGACACCTGTACTTTACTAATAGGGGCTGGTACCTGAATTACCTTTTTTTGCTTGCTAGTGTAATCATCTTTTTTCTCTTTCTTCAGTTCTATAAGTTGTTTTTCTGTCCCAGCTAATCTTGCTTCTATAGGAATGAGTAAGGTCTTAAGTATTTTTGTCAAGGTCGGTATAAGTAGATCTTCATTCCCTATACTTATACCTGTACTGTCAGCTGATAGATTAACTGAAAGAATGTCAGCTAGGGAGTAGTCTAAAAAACTATCATCTACAATATTCATAGGTAGTGTTTTAGGGGCAACCCCTCCTTTCCCAGGTTCGTGGCCCTGGCTTTCCCTTGTCGCTCTTGCATTGGCTGTATTATTTTCATTACACTTTCCTATCTTTGCAGCTTTGGTAGTTTTGGTAGCGGGATGTTTTTTATAGAATCGCTTACTTGTACTTTTTTTGGGGATAGCTCCCTCCCTTTTCCCTTTTCTTAAGATATTGTTGTTAGCTGTCTGGCTATCTAACTGTGGGGCTAGCGAGGTGCTTTCTATGGTTGCCAAACCCCGTGAATCAAGAACGCTACAATCTTGAGAATCAGAATGTGCACTGGTAGTACCATGAACCTCTGCATTAATATGTAATGTGTTAGAATTAATTAAGGTGTTCTCAGGGGTTCGTACTGGGGTTCGAGCTGTAGCAATATGGCCCATAGAGGACCTTTTAGCTAAAGCAAGATCTTGGGAAACCCTCCTCTCCATAAGGACAATACCCTGGTCTATTAGTGTGTTTGTACGAACTATGAAATCATCTAATGTTCCAGTTAATTTTGAGCTACCTGCCACAGCTTTACTGCTTCTTGTTTTGCGTGAAGTCATATCAGTATGATCTAAATAACTAAACACGAATGAATAAAGAATAATAAGGGAATTTTTAGGTTTTTTGAACTAATAGCTATGGCAATAATAATGATAATAGCAATGGAATCCCTTTTAAATGGATGAAAGTAGAACACCAATATCTATTATCTTCTATCAATTCTTTCCATATCTAAATATAGCACTATTGTATGACTGTCCTGGAATAAAAACTATTAACAATAACGTGCTTACGGTGTCCGATGTTTATAAGACGAAACGACCAATACCCCTGGCCCAGTCCAGTCTCTTCAGGCCTCAGAGGGCCTAAGAGGGCCCGCCCTTTGCCCGGGCTTAGCCCGGCGCCACCCGCGCGCTGTCCCGTGCCGCGGGAGAGGGGCAATGATTTATAGCGCCTCCAGGCGCGTAGCCAGCGTTTCCGGGTCCCGCCTTCAATCCGCTGAGATGTCTGGGGATTGTAGTTCCTCCTCACTGCGGCCGCGGTGGTTGCGGTGCGGCGGCGGGAGGGAAGGCAGGAGGGGGCAGCGACACCCAGGAGAGCAACACAGATGAACCAGGCAAGTTCGCTGGGCACAATAGAGAGTTCGATTTAGTTCAGTCCCCCGCTCCACCGGAGAGGGGCAATGATTTATAGCGCCTCCAGGCGCGTAGCCAGCGTTTCCGGGTCCCGCCTTCAATCCGCTGAGATGTCTGGGAATTGTAGTTCCTCCTCACTGCGGATGCGGTGGTTGCGGTGCGGCGGCGGGAGGGAAGGCAGGAGGGGGCAGCGACACCCAGGAGAGCAACACAGATGAACCAGGCAAGTTCGCTGGGCACAATAGAGAGTTCGATTTAGTTCCACAGCACTTTTGACAATTTCACAAACCTGTTTACATGCCTATACCACTCGACGGGCTTTTCTCTCAGTCGAGGGAAATCATTCGTAAATGATAAAATATCCTGTCTGGTCCATGGAACATGTACATATCCTCCTCCAGGTATTTCTCTCATAGGATAAGCATCCACTGTTTTCTCTTTTTCTCTCACAGGAAATGCTGAATAAGTCCTGTCCACTGATTCTTCCCTTTTCTTATACCACCTATCCTTCCATTTTTTAACATCACCCCATTTCCTCAACAGGGAAATCATTTCCTTAATCAGTCCTGTTCTACCAGCACCATTCAGATTCTCAAAATCTTTATCCATAAAATCCATCCTGTAAGACTTCTGCAATGCTTTTACCTTATCAATGTCAACTCCTTGTTCATTCGCTATTGCTCTTAACCTGTCATGTGTATTTTTAGCTCTCCAAGTAATGTTTTTACACATGAACAATAATTCTCCATCATGATGATTTTTAAGAATGTCTGTAGGAATTGTCCCTACAACAAGCTCCTCTAATTCTATGCGTAACCTGGCCACATCAATTGCCTGTGAATCTTTATCTCTCTTTTGAAGGACTCTCATCCAATCATTCAAATCTTCAGCTGTTATTTCAGTAGTTCTTTTCACTGGAACCACTTTTTCTGGCATCCTCTGTGGTTCTAAAATTGGCATCCCTGAACAACTAGCATCACTAGCATCCAATCTCGAATTAGACTGTACCTCTAATCCTCCACTGCATGTGTCACGTCTGTATTGTCTCAAATCATCATTACTTTCTGTCCTTTTTCCTGAGTCTCCTGAGGGACCAGCCAAACTTGTTATCTTATTCCCAACATATGGAACTACCAAACCATTTTCACCCGTCCTCTGCTTATCAAAAATAGGCATAACCGGACCTATGGTTACAGGCAACGAAACAGCTTCTAAATTCTTCGTCAGTTCTCTAATCTTTTCAGTCAGTTCAGATGTAGTTCTGGCTAATTCTCTCGTATTCTCATCACCACATCTTTTCTCTCTCTCTTTTTCTCTGAAAGGATTACCACTTCTTAAATCAGGTGTCACAACTTCTGTCTCAATGATACGCAATGTATCTCTTATCGGAGAAACAACTGGTGTACTCTCTTCTGGTTCAGGTCTATATGGAGGTGGTCTCTTGTAAATCATGTCATTCAAGACCTCATCCTCATAATCACTAACTCCATATCTTTTCACTTCTGCCTCAGGAACCCTTTCCGTACCCTTCCTTTCTTCCCTGTCGTCAACTGTTCTCATAGGATATAATCCCTCTGACATACTAACATCTCGCCATCTCCTCATTCGATCATGATGAGTTTCACGATCATGTTTTCTCCCAAACATGTATCTGTAGTTGCCTCCAGACCTCTGTTTTTCTCGCTCATGTACTTCATCTTCCCATTCCACCAATGCCTCAAACTGTGTCGGCCTAGGTCTCGGCTCTAGACACATCATTTTCTCCCGTAAATTTCTCAACACGGCCAGATTAAATGAACCATGTTCTGGGAATGCTAGGACACCATCTTCCTTAGTATACCTAGCCCAATTCTCTAACCATATACAGGTATGATACCCATATTTCGCAACCATGAAGGATGCAGGCGTTTTCGTTGGAGGTAACAATTCACCCTCTCTTGTTTTAACATCTTTATCCTTGTCAAACCATTTTTTAATTTTTCCGAACAAGGATTTCTTCTTTTTCTCTTCTTGGTAATACATTTTATCGTTTACCAAAACTTTCTAATCCCTTCCGTAATACAACTGTACAGTACGATATTCTATCCAATAACAGCGCGACTCACACCAATGCACCAATCCTGGAGCGTCTACGTCACCCTGTATTCCTTCCAATCCTTTCGCGGCTCACACCAACGCACCAATCCCAGCGCGAGCACTGTACTGATCCAATATCCAATCAGAGCGCGGTCTGTATGACGTTAGCAGTCGCTGCAGTCGCTCCTGCTCCTGTCTCCTGTCACTCGTCTACCCCTCCTTTACAAAACCTCTCAGTAGACTTCGTGTCAAATTCTACAAAATCTATTAGTTACAACATATAAACATCTCCATTGTCTGTTTCGCTAACCACAGAATAGTAAAGAAAAATTTATTTCTCAAGAATCCCGTCTCTCCCTGAAACAGCACTCACTTCTGCTTCACCACGGAATTAATACTCTCGTTGACACAGTAGCACATCCCTCTACTCTGCCCTTCTATCATGCATTCATTAACTGTTTCCTCTAGGACTGCTCCAAAGAGTCTTACAATCAACTAAATGCTCATACATTCACGCACTTTCATACAAGAAAATGTAGTACATACACACAGAATCCTGCCTTTCCCGAGAACAGCGAACAGTCTGCCCTACTACAGAATTATAACACACGTTAACCAAGCAGCACTTACCTCTGCCCAGTCCTTCAGACAAGCTCAGAGAATACCTATTACTTCCCCCGCGATAAGCTTTAACGGCGAACCTTACGGATCCCTGGGATTTAAGACCAAAGTTTCACAGATAACCTTTGCTACCATACGCACTCCTTTTATACCAGAAATATATCCCTAATAGTAACACACGACGATGTCACTGATTCCGAACCCAGACAATGTGACGCGCAACTTCAATTGTCACACGTTTCTCCTGCATACATACAGGACCAACAATCCCGTCTTTCCCGAGAGCAGTATATACTTCCCTCTGCCCTACTACGGAACTGCTACCAGCTCCCAAATTCCAGAAGCACTACATAAAACTCAATACGACGACTCCAACATATAGTATTAGTACATATACCAACATCAATCAATAATCAATGAATCAAAAGCCAATGTACAAGCAATCTAATCAGATCAAGACAATAATCAAAACCATCAAATTCTGCTACCAGGAAATTGGTGCAGATTAGGGCATACAAATCGTCCCCACTTCCACGGATAGAATAATTTCACAGATACACGCACATACACTCACCATACGCTTGGGCCCATTTCACTAACATACACTCAGATTACTCTATCAGCGCAAACCATGGAGAGAGAAAACTCCTAAACACCCTGTAGCTACACTGAGGTCAATGCGACCAAATTGATACTGCCTTGAGTCATGATATAAACAATAATAATCATAATAGAGTACTCAATAATTGACAAGAAATAACTACCAACACTGTATTAAAAATAATGGTACTTTATCTAAAATTAGTTCAAGAAAATTCAATCAAAGCAAAATCATTATTCTCATAGTTACCTATTCTAGCTAAGTGTCATAAATGGGTCAGGACAGGTCTCTCAGTAGAAGTCTCCTGAGTCGCCGTCCTCACAGCATCGATCCTCACCAACGCAGGTTTGGGAAGAAGTGGGCTTAGACCCTCTCTAGGCTAACAATACTTATAGAAAATTTCACAAAATAAAGCAACATAAAATATTCTCGATATCCGTTGAGCCGCTGAGCAGAGCGAGCAGGAAAGGATGCAGCATCGCTACATTTGGAAAAATCTCCGCTCAGAAAAATCACAAAAATAAAAAGACGGAAGAAGGAAACTCAAGTTTTGCAAATGTTTCTTTCGCGTACACATTTCCTCGGAACCACCACTGTAATCACAAAGTTCATTGTGGCTCCCTTGTCCTCCAAGGTTACTTGGACTAACGCCCAGAGCTGCTGTCCTCACGGAAAACTTTTAAACCAGGCGAAGACTGTGGTCAGATGACTCTCGACCATGTTCAGCAAGGCCCTCTCATCAAAATTCGATCACTCGAGCACAGGCTTTAAACAGCAGCCATTTTATCACAGGCCAAACGTACCATCTTAATTAAAAGAAACACAAACAACGTTACTACATCATCGCAATGATTAAACAGTGTTAACCCCACTAATAGCATTATGTGTATGTAATTATCTAGCCATCTGCAACATATTTAAGCATTAATACACGTTATTTCAAAAGCGTTTTGTGCTTTAAACAAACAGCACTTAGCAACATTTATTTAATTAAACCTGCACATCATTACTAAGCAACATATATGCATTCCCACGTGTGATTTCTCTTGTTAATCGTGTTGATTAGTTAAAATTTCATGCAGAAACAAACAATTAGGGATTACAATTAGTATTTTTAATTCACAACATATAAACAAACTGGAGCTTCAAAACCCGATAAATTTTCAACAGAAAACTCTGCTCCAGCACCCCCACACAGCATGCTTCTAAAGAAGTTTCTATTGTCCCCTCCCCTCTCACCCCCACACAATAACCCTATTCATCCCTTCCAATTCAATTGCGAGCAGAACACCCTTGCACCAGCACCAGCCCGCAAACAAAAGGAAGAGGAGGGAAGAGGAAAAGTATCGCAGCCACGGAAGAATGCAAAGTTACAACAGCTTACCCCATAGATACGCCTCTCTTACAGGTCTGTGGAAAGGTGGCAGCTGCTGACCCTAAGCGCACATGCCATTAACATCGGAGGGTCTGTAAAGTGGACTCCACACAGATGTTGGTTCTGCTGATGAGGTCTGTGCTCTTTTTAATGAGTTCGATTTTAGTGCTGGACAAGTTCACATACGTTCCTTTATTCGTTTCCTGACAGGGACGGGAAAGTCACTGAGGGGCAGTGAGTAGCTCTAAGCAGCACTGGACATACATCCGAAGCAAACCGGGAGCGCACAGCGGCTCATTCAGAGCACTCACCCTACATGACTCGCTGGAATGCAGTCTACTCCCGGGCCGAACCACGTGCACAGGAAATCCTGGGAGCGGCGGACTGTACCACTCCCAGTCCCCACGGCACCTTGGACTGTATCCTGGCTGCAGTAGGCTCCTGTGTGCAGGGAGCGCCTGGCTGGTCCCCTGAGTGTCTGCTGGCAATTAGAGCTCTGATTGCTGAAGTGAAAAGAAACGACTCGTTGCGCACATATCCAGACTAATTAGATTTCTGGAAGCAATTACACATTTTTCTTTTTTTAGGTCTCCCTGAGCCCAGCACATGCGCTGGCTCGCAGACACATTTTGGTGGTGAGTTTTCAAAGTGCTGCTGGCTGGCCTAGCGCTTGTGTTCACGAGAGCGTGCACGCGCGAACCGCTAGCCTTCAGCAGCACTTTGAAAACTCGCGAACACTTTCGCTTTCAGAGTGATCGCGATGACTTTCGGTTTTACGGGCGCGCGGCGTTACTTTTACAGCCGCGCAGCGTTACTTTTATTGCCGCGCGGCCAATGCTTGTTTCTTTGCCTCTCACGTCACTGCCCACTCTCTCTACAGTCATTTACCATCTTTCTTTGATCTTTGTCCCCTCACCCCTTTGCGGGCCCCTTTGCTGCAGTGGTTGCTTCTCTCTGGTCACAATTACTTTCTCTCCTATCACTGTTCTCCTGTCTTATTGCACTGCCTCTCTTCACCCTGATAGCTCTACTTACCTTTTATAGCACCTTTCCTTTCACGGCCCCTCTCTTTTTTCATAGCCATCTCTACTATTGTTTCCTCCTTACATTTAATTGTCCCAGTTGTGGTTTTTCGCTCTACCTCGCTTGCATCACATCCCACCACCAGCATTGTAGCAGCCCATGCTCTCTACATATAGCACTGAAGTATCCCGTGAACTCTACCTTCAGCGCTGCAGTACCCTACGGACTCTGCAAGTAGTGCACCAATTGCATGCAGCAATGTAGAATCCTACACGCTCTAGATGCAAAGCTGCAGAATGATAAGGTCTGACTGCAGAGCACTACTTGAAGTGCTGCACTTTAGTAACCCGTGAGCTCCAGTTGCAGTGCTGCTGCACCTTATGAACTTGAGTCTGAAACTTTCCATCTGCCTCGCTGCAGCACTGGCACATATTCTGAATTCTATTTTGGCCGCACTCTGGGCCTCATTTATGAAAAGTGACGCATCACTGCGTGAAAACAGTGATGCGTCACTTTTCACTGCGCCCTCCCTGCGACTCCAATGATGCGTCATATTTACAGTATGACGCATCATGTCGTAAGGAGTCACAGATACGTCAGTATTTCTGACGTATCTGTAGGCGCAAAAGTGACGCATTGCTGGAGTGTGTCACGAAAGTGACGCAACTCCAGCAATGTGTCCTTTCACATGGGGCAAGCCCCATGTGAAAGGGCCTGCGTCAGTCTTACGCCTGCTGTGAGGCAGGCGCAAGATATTGACGCATTTGCACCCTAGAAATGGCGCAGTGAAATCTCGTAGATTTCACTGCGTTACTTCTACGATGCTTACTTACGTGGGAACGTCCGCATACATTATACCTGATGCAGGTATAATGTAGCGCATGGGTTTACAAAGTGACGCATCTACCTAGATGCGTCACTTTGTAAATATGGTGCAACAAGGTCCAGTTTTTACGCCGCTCATGCGTCACAAAAAGTGACGCACCGGCGGCGCAAAAGTGACGCAAGGACTCATAAATGAGCCCCTCTGTTTTAAAAAAAAAGTTTTTTTTAATTTAATATCAATCAGGAGAAGGCAAAATTGGGTGTGGATTTTTGCTCATCAATTCTGAACTCTAATGCCCCCCACTCTCTTTTTGTCTCTCTCCTTTCTCTTTTTTAATATTTTAATTTAATCGCAAACAGCACAAGGCAAAATTGGGTGTGAATTTTTCCTCGTCACTTCTTAACTCTATTGCCCGCCCAATCTATTTTTGACTCGCTCCTTCTCCCGCTCCCCCTCTCTAATTTTCTCTCCTTCATTCTCTCTCTCCTCTCACTCTCTTCTCCTCCCTTCGTTCTCTCTCTCTCTCACTTTAGTAACCCATGAAGTCCAGTTGCAGTGCTGCTGTACCTTATGAACTTTAGCCAGAAGCTTCCCATCTGCCTCGCTGCAGCAATGATACATATTCTTAATTCTATTTTGGTCGCACTCTTTTTTTAAAAATGTATTTTTAAAATGCATTCTCAAACACGACAAGGCAAAATTGGGTGTGACTTTTTCCTTGTCACTTCTTATCTCTATTGCCTCCCACTCTCTTTTTGTCTCTCTCCTTCTCTCTCTCTCTCTCCTCTCTCTAATTCTTTCTCTCCTTCGTTCTCTCTCCTCTCACTCTCTTTTCCAACCTTCGTTCTCTCTCTCTCACCCATTTCTCTCTTTCTCTTTCTAACTCCTTCATTCACTCTCTATCCCCTAACAAGGGGATACGCAGAGATTATCTTTAGCCTATCGCTACATTGCACTCACTAAAATAATGGTTAAAAAACATACATACAGGTAGACAGTAATGTAGGCTGAACGGTAAGAATGTAGTGAGAAGAAGCAATTGCAAGCGGGTAGAGCCAGTGTTTTAAATGGGCTGGTGCTGTTTCAGGGTTAATTTGCTCAGCTATTTTTAGTTTGCTTTATTTTAATTTGCTCAACTAATGAAAGATATTGCAAAATATGTAAAACAACATAATTCGATATAGTTTCAATAAAATTTAACTAATTTCTATAAATCCATTTCACATTAAACAAACATTGGCATAGACAATAGGTCTCACCTTACTAACCATATAAGTGTTTACCCATGCAACAGTTGATGTTGTGGCACCAAGGATATTGTGCTGCATAACGTAGGGGCCTATCAGCAACAACCGGTGATAATTATCGCTAAGCGCACTTAGCGCTGGGATAATTATCGCCGGCTAACGTGGATTTTTATCGCTGAGATAGCGTGCTATTAGCAACGCTTATCTCAAAAGCGAAAAAAATCCTAGCGCTAACTGCCTAATGTGATATTTTCGCTGGATACCCAGCGATAATCTCATGACATGTGGCGTTAGCTTGTTGATAGGGCCCCAAAAACTTAGCCATGATATCCACCTTCCATAGGATATCATGGCTAAGTCAATCCTGAAGCAGGCGTAAGGAAAGTAGCTACTTTTCTTGCCGCTATGCTTCATAGCGTGGGGCTTGATGATAGGAGAAATGTCGCTCTCCTGTTACAATGCCAATAGCTCAGAGTTTGGTAAACGCGAGACCTGTTGCATTGTAAATGCTTGTTTGGATTGGAAAGACTGCCTTTCTAATGAAGACGAGCCCGAGGGTAGCCATGCGTTTGTCCTGCTAGCATCTTTCTGTGCATCTTTTGTGCCTAGTGAGGAAGCTGCAGGACTTTACCGTGTGATTTTCACCAGAGTGATGTCTATCCTCTGATTATGGGATATGTTGAGTGTGCCGTTGGAGGGTGTCACATTGACATATATATGCTTGGATTACATGATGGTGTGTGATGGAGTATCGAGGGGCATATTATCAAGCCAGGTGATAAAATTATCGCCGCTTTGGCGTCGGAAAACTGCCGCTAAAACGGCGATAATGGGCTTGATAATATGCTCTATGGAATTCCAATTGAAGCCCATGTTAGATGTGAAGGACAAAACAACTCAAGGAAACCCATCTTGGGTGGACAACTTGTTTTCCAGCACGCACAGAAGGTGGGTCCTGCATATCTCCTTTGATCTTCTGTTGTGGCAAAGGCCCAGTCCGGACTAACCCCTAAAAACACTCTGTGACATGCATAAACAAGCACTGAAAATGCAATAGGTTTCGCCTTTGATTACGTTAAAGCCATTTGCTTTGCTATACAATACCATTAGCAAAGCAAATGGCTTTAACTTAATCAAAGGAGAGACCTATTGCATTTTCAATGCTTGTTACTAGAATGTTGAAGTATATCCGATTATCACTAGCTTGCTGTAAACATCTCGGCCTTATGACAAGGCGCTCTGCTGCTCTAGCTGGGGTGTAGTCTGAGATAAGGGAACTTAAAGATGACACTGCCAGACTGGAGTAGTGATGTAAAAGACGATGCCGAGCTCTTGGTGTGCTGATACTGCTGGATTTAAAGGGACAAACACAACTATCGGTTTGGTTTCTAGTGTGAGCACAGAGTAAACTTCTCTAAGCAACAAACGCTAGGAGGACCTTGCGAGTGAAGTGCCTTAGGGGCTTATCATCAAGGGCCGGTGTTAAAATTATCGCCGCTTTTGCGTCCGTTTTCGGGTGAAAAGCGGTGATAATTTTAACACCCTATCAGCATGGACACGCTATCGTGTGAATCCATGCTGTAGCGTCCATTATCTTTTTGCCTCACCTCGCATCGCTAATGAGATGCGAGGTAGGCGTTCCCGTGTGAAATACAGCAAAATTAATCGCTAACAGAGGTTCTGCCTATCAGCAAGGAAATCGCTACCCGGCCAAGCGACATTTAAACTGGTGCTAACCGGCTATATCGCAGGTTTCTTACACCTGCTAATTTTCTGACTTGGCTATGTTTATCATGGGAGGTGAATTATTATGCTGAGTCCACATCTCCCTATCAGCAATGTTTTTGTCTAACTCTTATTTTTATCGCAAGTAATCCTGCGATGTTGCCGTTTATCACCGCTATTGCCTGGATTACTATCGCCTCGGGGATGCACGTTGCTGATAGTGCGCTAACCGGGCGATAGTATCCGGCGATAGTCAGTTAGGATTTCACACGCTACACGCGGCCAGTGATAATTATCGCTGCCGCTTGTTGATATGCCCCTTAGATCCTTGTCACAGGAGCGTGTCCTTCTTCAAGATAACAGCTCCTCTGCTCACAATCAAGACACTTGACATGTACATGGCTGGCGGACGGAGGGGAGCGAGAGCAGAGGGGGGCCATTGCGAGGACTTCACAAGCTCCTCTCAGGGCCATTTAGTATAAAAAAGCTACTGGGCAAATTCATTTATTGAATGAGTTTTATATAGAGCGAACACGACCTGTCCGGGTATCAGAGCGCTGTACAAACAGCAAAACAAGTTAAGCACAAAGGGAACTCCGTCTGCATCAGCAGCTACCTGTGAAGGGGGGGAGAGGGCAGTGCTGATGTTCGCCTGAAGGAAGGGGCTGGAAAAAGGTCAAAGTTGAAAAGCCGTTGAAGACGAGGGGGGCAGATTTACCAGCCCCTTGCACCACTTTTGCGTCACTTTTTCCTATCTTTAAAGTGATGCAAGCGGATTGTAAATCTGCCTCCAGGGGCTTATTTATGACCCGTGTGCCTGTTTTGCGCCAACATTGCGTCACTTTTCGTGACCCTACGGCAGTGTAAAACATGCGCCATTTTGCAACATATTTACAAGGTGACGCATGTAGGCAGATGCGTCACCTTGTAAACCCCTGGCTACCTTATACCTGCGTCAGGTATAATGTATGCAGGGTGGGCGTTTTGTCGCAACAAAGCCCCGTAGAAGTGACGCAGTGAAATCTGGCAGGCGTAAGGGTGACGCAGGCCCTTTCACATGGGGCTTGCCCCATATGAAAAGAACATTGATGGAGTTGCGTCAGACTTCCGAAACAACTCCAGCAATGCGCCACTGTTTGCGCCGACTGATACGTCAGTAATACGGACAAATCTGTCATTCCTTGCAACATGATGCGTCATATTGTAAATATGATGCATCAATGGTGTCAGAAGGAGGGCGCACTGAAAAGTGGCGCATCGCTGCTTTCACGCAGCGATGCGCCACTTCTCAGAAATGAGGCCCTAGGAACGGACGGTAAAGTATTACCGGTTTTAAGGTGTAGTCCATGTCAAATCACGCCGGACTCCATCGACTCTTGGAAAATGATGTGCAGAGTCGATAATTTAGTAGAACAACCTGGCTACAGCAAAAAATGAATTAAGAAAAATGGGCATT
The DNA here is from genome assembly GCF_964204655.1 of Triturus cristatus. NCBI lineage: Eukaryota > Metazoa > Chordata > Amphibia > Caudata > Salamandridae > Triturus > Triturus cristatus. The sequence continues at coordinate 469,801 of NW_028187395.1, forward strand.
TCGTACTTATCGTAGCATTGACATCCCAATATTGGGGCATATTATCAAGAAACTGCGTTAAAATTATTGCCGCTTTAGCGGCAGAAAACTGCCGCTAAAGCGGCGATAATGGGCTTGATAATATACCCTTGAGAATTCCCATAGAAGCCCATGTTCTGGTGTCAACATGGGCTTCTATTGCAATTCTCACGGGCATATTATCAAGCCCAGTATCGCCGCTTTAGCAGCAGTTTTCTGCCGCTAAAGCGGCGATAATTTTAACACCGTGCTTGATAATATGCCCCATTATTTCTCACCCTGACAACGAAGAGCCTTTGTCAGCTTTCATTATTCTATAAACTGCAGTCAGCTAAGAACTTTTCATCCTATATTCTTTTCCATATGTCCTTCCGGCTTTTAATAACATCCATTGTTTACTCTTTCAGAAAGCGCCTTATTGTTTTACGTCGAAACCCTGTAACCCTCATCCCACAACAACGGCTGATGATACAAATGCTGCCACTTGTTTCCTCCAACGAGCAGCAGGATAGGTCCCAGGGCAGGGTGCAGCACTTGGGAAGTGTTCTCATCACCCTGGGGCAGAGGAAGGAATGGAGCACACTGTGCCCTGGTGTGAAGTGTTCGGTCAATAGAGGGTTGTGCAGTTCTTCACAGGCAGTATTCTGTCCTGGGGCCTGGACATTCAGTATTGGGGGGGGGGGGGGGGGGGGGGTGGATTGAATCTCCCAGGGGCTTTGCATGATTTACTTGGTTAGGGAATAGTGCACCGTATTCTGTGGGGGCAGTATATTGTTTTGTGCGGAGCTGAAGTCTGTAGCTTTAGGAGTTGTACGTGACGTACTGAGAGTTAAGAGAATGTGTTGTCTTCTAGGAGGTAGGGGGCGTTTTTCTTAAGTAGAAAGCATTCTAGGAACTTTGCAAGAAGTTGTGGGGTTATGGGGCAGTCTTGTCTTCTAGGGAGCAGGAGGCGGTACCCTGGGTGCTGTCTATGGAACATACAGGAGTAGGTAGGCAGTAGACTGTATCCAGGGTACCAGTGCATGTAGTGTGTGCGCGTAGAGGGGGCAGTAGAGGCTGTTCTAAGAGTATTGTTTCTTAGGGGTCCCTGGGGTTTGTTCCTCATGGGCAGTGTGCGGTATCCTGGGTGCTGTGCATGCAGCATCGAGGAGAAGGGGGCAGTAGACTGTATCCAGGGTACCAGTGCATGTAGTATGTCCGCGTAGAGGGGGCAGTAGAGTATTGTTTCTTAGGGGTCCCTGGGGTTTGTTCCTCATGGGAAGTATGCGGTATCCTGGGTGCTGTGCATGCAGCATCGAGGAGAAGGGGGCAGTAGACTGTATCCAGGGTACCAGTGCATGTAGTGTGTCCGCGTAGAGGGGGCAGTAGAGTATTGTTTCTTAGTGGTCCCTGGGGTTTGCTCCTCATGGGCAGTGTGCGGTATCCTGGGTGCTGTGCATGCAGCACTAGGGTTAGGGGGCAGACTTGTCTACTAGGAAGCAGGAGACAATATCCTGGGTGCTGTGCATGCAGCATCGAGGAGAAGAGGGCAGTAGACTGTATCCAGGGTTACCAGTGCATGTAGTATGTGTGTAGGGGCAGTAGAGACTGCTCAGGGTGTAGTGCAGGGGGTACTCAGGGCACGGTCTTCTGGGGGCTGGGGCAGTATACTGGGTGCTGAGCAAGCAGCATCAAGGAGTAGGGAGGGGGCAATAGTCTGTGTCCAGGGTACCAGTGTGTGTAGTATGTGTTTAGGGGCAGTAGAGAGGGCTCAGGGGTGTAGTGTAGGCAATGCTTGAAAATGGAAAAATAGAAGTGCAGGTGCTCTAGTACAGGGTACCTGCTTGTTTCTTGAGAAGTGCGGGTACCCTCCCTCTCAAAATTGAAAAGCGCTGGTACTCAGTATCGGCCCATTTAAAGCACTGAGTGTAGGGGTCTGAGTGTATAGGTCCTGGGAGGGTAAGGGAGCAGAGAACGCATGCACGGACTGCAAGAGGGGGGCGTTGGAGGAGAAGGTACAGGAAGAAAATAGTTACCATGCAGCCTTCGAAGTAAAGGGGCAAGTAGCCTTGGTAGGATAGAAATGACGACATGGTTGTCATGAGTAGGGATTAACAAGCCTAACACCAATCGGAAGGCAGCATTTAGGACCTAAGCCAATAAAAAAATTGGGCGTAGAGTGGGCGGAGTTTCCATGAAGCTTCCACACTATACTGAATACTGCATGCGCTGCAACTCTAGGCTCGACCTTAAATAGGGTCAGTTTTCCCTGTAAAAGTGTGGTGTGTGCACATTGTGTTTTGGGCCATTTCCTGTTGTGGGCACTAGGCCTACCCACACAAGTGAGGTACCATTTTTATCGGGAGACTTAGGGGAACACAGAATTGTACAGCAACTCTTATTACCTATTGACTTTTGATGAATTTTTGCCTCCCAAATGTAAGACAATGTGTAAAAAAGAAGTCAATTTGAAAAATGTCCTATAATTCACATGCTAGTATGGGTACCCACAATTGTGGAGATGTTGAAATAACTACTGTTTCTAAATTCTATGAGGGATATTCTCAAGAACTTGTGTAAATCATCGAAAAATTAGCTTAACGCAACTCCCCACATCGCAGTACATCACAGGAAAATAACACCATCTTAACGTAGTATTCTCAACCCGGCGGCACCATGTGATAGTCCCACGATAACACATCAAATGACGTGTTAAAATCAACACGACACTGCAAAAATGTGAAACACGAACATGAAAAAAGTTGCGATGAGGCCAATCGTGATACAAAAATCAGCGATAACCAGTGAAAGGCCTGCAATTCCCACGCGTCATGCGGGAAAATGCACCATAAAAGCAGAGTAAAAAAACGGTGAGATGACAATGTATGAGCACAACCCCACATCCGTGACGTAGAACAAATGACCATTGTCCCGCATCAAATAGGCATCTCCTCACAGTCACAATGTACATTGACATGCAGTCTGCATGTAAACTGCGGCAATGATGAAACATGCATGGAATACACTGTGAAACCGCATCTCCCCTTCACATTGCAGAGGGACAAGCAGACGTGTCATGACCATGATCAATCAATTATGAAAGCATGTATGAATGTAGGGGCAGTGACAACCACTTAAGTACATGTTGACCATGTTGTGGGACTTGAGTCACAGGGGGCGTCCCTGCATCATGGTGTTACATAGCTGACCCCAAAAGGAGCCCTCTTGTCACCTGTAGGTCACAAATGGCAGCCAAAATGGAATGATTTTGGACACAAGTGAAACGCGGAAGAGTGGGATTCCCTACAAACTGTGACACACAGAACTGGCAGTTCGAATATGTGACACCCTAAACGGCCTCTCTGCACAGAGGTGATACACCCACCATACATGAATAATTCAAAACATTGTTAGCACTACATGTCGCACTCACACTTGTCTGAGTGATGTGCCTGTACAGATGAGTGACATGCACTCAGGGAATGTGTTTTTGGAATTCATTTATTTGCACATGCTGTGCCTGTGGTCATTTTGTTCTGTTCCATGATTGCTAAGGACTGTCACAATGTGACACGCTCATGTGAAGAAATTGTCAATGATGATGTTCCTATGGGCTATTCCTGCTCCGGCTGCAAGGGGGTGTGGTCCACCTGCCTCATCTTCATCATCATCGTCCGGTGCATCTAGCACTTGAATCCATGGGGCATTGCTGCAAACACATATGTTGTGCAACACACAACATGCAACGATCATCTTGCACACGATGTGTGGGCTGTACAGGAGCCTTCCACCTGTGAAGATCAGGCACCTGAAACGTGACTTCAACACGCCAAATGTGCGTTCCATGATGCCCCTCTTACTTTTGTGGGCCGCATTGTACTGCATCTGGGCCTTTGTGTTCGTTGCTCGGAGGGGTGTCATCATCCAAGCGCAGAGTGCCTATCCTTGGTCACCTGTGACAGTGCAGAGAGACATGAGTCAATAGTTGGTTCTGCATGATGTGTTGGCAGGCTCACTGGTTCATTGGTATGATATATGTCAAATCAAATCAAATCAGGTGTTTGTTAAGCATGACTACTCACCCGTAAGGGTCTCAAGACGCTGGAGGGTGTGGGAGGGGGGGTTCACAGGTTCCAGTCCATCAAGGAGGGGGTCTGTCGAAGAGCCAGGTTTTGAAGTTTCTAGCGAAGATGGGGAGCGATGTTATCTGTCTGAGGTGGAGCGGAAGGTTGTTCAAGGCTCTGGCCGCGCAGAAGGAGAAGGAGCGGCCTCCCGATCTGGTCTTTCTGGTGCGGGGGACCACGGCGTAGGAGAGCTGGACTGATCGTAGGGTCCTTTGGGGTGCGTGGAATTTGAGTTGGCTATTCAGGTATGCTGGTCCGGTGTCGTGGAGGACCTTATGAGCGTGGGTTAGCATCTTGAAGGTGACTCTAGCTTCGATGGGGAGCCAGTGGAGTGTGCCCAGGTGCTGGGAGATGTGGCAGTGTCTTGGCAAGTTGAGGACCAGTCTTGCGGCGGCCTTTTGGATGTTCTATAGCTTGCGGGTGAGGCTTTTGTTTATTCTGGCATAGAGTGGGTTGCCGTAGTCGAACCTGCTGGTGACCAGGGCGTGAGTGATGGTCTTTCTGTGTTCGAGGGGGATCCATTTGAAGGTCTTACCTATGAGGCGGAGGGTGTGGAAGCAGGAGGACGAGACAGAGTTGATCTGGCGGTCCATTTTGAGCTCTGAGTCCAGGATGATTCCCAGGTTGTGTGCATGGTCCGTGGGGGTGGGCGGGCTTCCGAGGGCGGGGGGCCAGGCGACGTTCCAGGCGTCTGGATTTGGGCCCATGATGAGTACTTCCGTTTTGTTGGTGTTTAGTTGTAGGCAGCTGTTTTTCATCCATTTGGCGACGGCTTCTATGCCTTCTCGAAAGTTGTCTCTGGCGGTGTTGGGTTCGTTGGATAGGGTGAGGATGAGTTGAGTGTCTTCTGAGTATGACACAATGTTGAGTCCGTAGGTTCTGACAATGGGGGCGAGCGGAGCCATGTAGACGTTGAAGAGCGTAGGGCTGAAGGAGGACCCCTGGGGGACTCTGCAGGTGGTAGGTGTAGGGTCTGAGAGGAAAGGGGGGTGTGACTTTGTGAATCCTGTATGACATGTACTGCTTGTTGCAAATGAGCAGCATCAATATGTACTACGTAGCCTCACTGCTGCTCCTCCCTCCCCCGAGCCTATTCACTAGTGTGCACAGCGCGGTTGCATCAATTGCACCCCTATGGCACACCATTGTCATGCCTGTCTGCGCATGTCCACAAGCCTGACAACAACATAATGATGTTGTGCGCTGAAGGTTTGTGGCCATGTGTGTGTAGGCCTATGGTAAGGACATGGCAGACACAGATGTGGAGTTCATGCCTGGCTGATCTCGCCATGCGGTTGAGGGTAGACCTTTGGCTTATGCTGCGGAAATAGCGACACACACAACGGTTGGCATGTCTGATCCCTGGCCCCGAGCGGGCTTGCGCACCCTCACTTACCCCTCTGCTGAGCACGCACTCCGGGGGCATGCCACATAGCAACATTGCATATTGCATGACGGGTGGCGCCGATACTACACCAGAGACACACGCACTAGTAACTCCCTTGGCAAGGCCTAAACTCAACCACGCCCAGAGCCATGTGTTCAATGACCACACCCCTATGCTTTTCATCATACGCCGGTCCACTCTCTTACGCTCACAGGGGGGTCGGACACAGCTACATGTCCTAGGTCTACCCCACTGCCTAAGGTGACAAGGTTGCGCCCGCTGTACACAGCACAATGTAATGTGGTATTGCCCGGGGCCCTCATGCATACATAATGACCACAGAGACACACTGAGATAATTTGTGTAACTGGCTACGGGCACGTGCGCCCGGCACCTTTTATTGCCAGGGTCACACGTCCAGTGAAGCATGTGCTGGATGGGTGTTGGGTAGTGTAAGCCACCCTTCAGGGGTTGGTTAGTGCTGGCAACAACTACAACAGTGATCAGACAATCAGAAGTTCAAAGTACAAACAGCAAGGGTCCATGACTTGAGCTGCACAGAGTTAGTGGCCCCGGGTGCACTGCGGCCGGCACAGGCACACCCGCAAGGGACAGTGACTTGCGCTGCACTGAGATAGGGCCACGAGAGCTGAGCGGGTCCTCGTTGATTGTTGCTGAGAATGTTGCAGAGTGTTACGGGGGGCAGTGGAAGGTGTCCATCCAGGGCATGATGCAGAGGGCAGAAGCAAGCGGAAACAGGTAATATGCTACAGTCTCCTTTTTTCCACCATGTCAGTATCAGCTACATGATGATGAAGACAACCCCCAGGTCATAGACTCAGACGCCACCAAAGTTCAACCAGAGTGTGTCCATGACTCCAGTGGCACGGAGTCAGTGGCACCAGAGCTGGAAGGGGATGCAGTCTGCGATGAGGCCTGTACAATGATATGAGCTCTGCCATGAAGAAATAAAGACTCAGTTCCAATTGGATGTCCTACTCGACAGCAGTGTGCGCCGGAGGCAGCAGTCAGCAGTGGCTCACAGCCAAGTGTCATCGGCTTGCAATTCACAGAGTCAGTGGCATCAGTGCAGTTGTAGGTAGTGTTCGATCACCTCCGTAACGGAGATCCTTTTGTCCTCCAGACTGGACCACTTCTTCCTCTTACTCCTCTCCTTGCGTACTGTGATATGAACTCTGCCATGACAAAATTAAGACTCAGCTCCAAATGTGTGACCTGCTCTACCGCAGTGTAGGCCGGAGGCAGTGGTCAGCGTGGATCAACCGCTGTGCATTGATCCACAAAAAATATTCCAACGGACCAACCTGTGGTCAGAGATCTAAGATACCCAACTGCGAGGGGGGAAGTATCTGTGTGAGGATATATCCCTAGGTTCACCAGGAGGTGAGAAAGGAAATAATTCCCTTTTGTTTAGTTACTCTCACACACCCTAGTGGTGTCATGCTTCATCATCGGGTCACCCCGATGCCTACAAGTCGGGGTGGGCTTAACTACAGTGTTGGGAGCTCTTAATAGAATGAAGACCAGGGGGATTAAAGATAAAAAACCTCAGGCAGGCCCCGGTTTCCCTTTGTTCATGGGTCTGTCAGGGGTATTAAAATAACTAAAATTCGGGTCAATGGGAGTATTATGGTTCAGTCTCACAAGAGCTCCCAACACTGTGGTTTAGCCCGACTTGTAGGCGTCGGGGTGACCCGATGATGAAGCATGACACCACTAGGGTGTGTGAGGGTAACTAAATACAAGGGAATTATTTCCTTTCTCACCTCCTGGTGAACCTAGGGATATATCCTCACACAGATACTTCCCCCTCGCAGTTAGGTATCTTAGATCTCTGACCACAGGTTGGTCCTTTGCAGTATTTTTTGTGGTTCAATGTCTTGACATGGAAGGTTATACTCCAACGTAGGATACTCCCAACCCTCCAGGCACTGGGGATCTTCTCCCCGTAGTCCTGTGTTTACACGTCAACCGCTGTGCAGCCAGCTCCTCTGGATCTCTAACGCACAGCGTTGAAATGGCTTGTGGAGCCGATTTCTGGTTGACGGAGGTGGTGACACCAGAGCTGAGCGGGTGTGCACCCTGCGACAATGCCGTGTCCTGCCTGGTACGGATTGTATTGGATTGGTGTGAGGCCTGCTGGACTGCAGTGTAGGCCGCAGGCAGAACACAGCAAGGGCCCACAGACATGTGTGGTCGGAATGCTATGTACAGAGTTGGTGGCACCACATAGAAGGGAGTATAGTGACAAAAACGCAGCCATTAAATATGCACTCTGCCATTGTGTACTCAAGACTCAGTTCCAAATGTGTGACCTACTTGTCCGCTGTGTATGCCCGTGGAGTACGTCAACGAGAAAGGAGTACTGCGGGCCTTGCTCGCGGAGTCAGTAATGGTCGGAGGAGGTTGCCAAGGTCACGGGCCTTGGGCTTGGAGCTTGCACAGGCATGTGGTGGGCTCTCTTGGAGACACGCCGGTGTTGGCAGGTGAGCAGTGAGGCCTGGATGCGCAGGGGCGGGCAAGACGGGGTCTGGGGACTAGCGGCCTGGGGTGTAACAGGCGCACAGGATAGCAGGCACCACTGCTCACGGCGTTGGCCTCGTGGCGGGGTGAGAGGCGCCGCCCTGGCAGACACATTGGCTAGAAGAGAACCACGTCCAGGGCTACGTGCTTTTTATTCACACCCCTACGCTAGCCTGGCGTACGCCGGGCCAGCCCACTCCGCACACTCTTACAGGGGGGACGTAACAAGCTACATTTCCGAGATCTTCGCCACTGGCTGAGGTGACATGGTTGCGTCCACTGTCCACAACACTACCATCACCAGCAGTATATGTCGACATGGATATGTCTCTGGTCTGCATACTGCAGTCTGTCCAGCACATCCATGCCACACTTGGCATTTTTTGCATTCTCATTCATAGGTCACTTGCCTCCTCCGCACATGCCTGGTTCCCACCTCTCCCCACATTCTGCTATTGTGTGGCTGAGGTACCATGCCGTTGATGGCTCATGTACATGGCTTGCCCAGGTTACTGCAGTACATTGTGCAGTCGTGTTTGGTGGGTGGGCATGTTGTTCGGCATGTTGTATGTGAGTATGTAGCGTGTGCATTCCCAGAGATGTGAATTGCATGATTGTGGAGTTGCGGTGGGTGGTGTGTTCATTTGGTACTTACCAACGAGCACTACATTTCCATATGTGCCATCCTGGAAGTCCCGGTTGATGATGAACTGTCGGAAGATGTATGAATCATGCACACTGCCTGGGTAGTTGGCGATGAAATTGGTGAAGAGTCCCCGGTGGTCCACTATTTCCTGCATATTGATGGAATGTGTGTGCTTTCGGTTGCAGTAATTGTGTGCAGTGTCGGCAAGGGGCACAAGTAGGAAATGTGAGCTGTTAATTGCCCCCAACACGTGCTGGAATCGAGCTATGGCGTAGAAGCCTTGCTTGGTCTCCAGCTGTTCCTGCGCAGTGTGTGGGAAGTATAGGTACTCGGGTACCAAGCTGATGATGGCATCCAGGACAGGTGTGAGGAACTTGGATAGGGCTGGCTGTAAGACTCCTCAGACTCTGGCGGTTGTTGGTTGAAATGTCCCAGAGGCCAACAGGTGCAGCACAGCCAGCAGCTTTGTCTGAGGTGGGATGTTGGTTGTCCGCTGTGTTGGTACCGTCAGCCTGTGAGCTATGATGTTCAGGATGCGGAGGATGGTTGTCCTTTTGAGTCTGGGGGTGGTACGGGGGGGAGCGGGCCTGGGGGTGGTTGCGGTAGGTATTGTGGTGGGTGTTGTGTCCCTGTTGGGGCTCCGAACTGCATGATGAGTAGCTCCATGACATCTGTTGTTCTTCAGGTGTGGCTGTGGGCTGGGCTCCCTTTTCTGGTGCAGGTTGTCGTCCGACTTTGCACCAGGTCAGAGCAGGTGGTAATTTCCTGCTGCTAACAGGCCTTATCACCTGTTAGGTGTTCTTATCGCCGATCTGGCTGGTCGTTGAGAATGTTGAGGTGTGGTGTTGTCATGGCTTTTTGCTCGGGAACGCCTACTCTGCATCTCATTAGAGATAGTTGCCGGGCTTATCTGTGGCGGTGTATTTTGTGGCTGCTATCGCAGGGAAACTGGTGGTATCGGCTGTTTGCACAAGATTGTGAATGGGGCAATACATTTATCACGACTTTGGCTGCGATAAAGTGCTGATAACTCGGCCATAGATCCTTGAGAATATGCCCCTATATTTTGTTCCCATTTAAGAAATACATAGGTGTCTTCAATACCGATTTTTCACTGTTTATATTTTCCCAAATGAATTGCTATATACAATTAAAAAAACATTGCAAGACGCTGCTCAGTTATTGGCTCTGGGTTCCTCGGATTCTAGGTGAACCTACAAGTCCTATATATCCCCACAACCAGAAGGGTCCAGCAGATGTAACGGTATATTGCTTTAAAAAAATCTGGCACATTTAGAAGAAGTTACAGGTGAAACAGTTGGCACAAATGGCTGTTTTTTTCAACTCATTTTCAATTTTTCCTATATTCAACTGTTAGTTGAAGTATCTACACAAATGCCCCCTGGCTGAATTCAAAATGTTGTCTACTTTTCTGAATTGTATAGCTTTCCAGGATCCATTATTGCTTTTATACCTATTTCTACCACTAACTGGAAGGTGGTTGAAAGCACAAAAAATAAATAGCAAACAGGTAAATGCCAAAACTGTGTAAAGAATTTTGGTTTTCTGACAAATGTCTGTCAGTCCAGGAAAGCTGGGAAGATGGTGATTTCAGCAGCACAACCCCTTTGTTGATACCAGTTGCAAAATAGATGCTTTCATGTGCAGTACTTTTTCCCATTCAAAAAAACAAAAGAAAAGTGTAGCTGTATTTTGGGTACTCTCTGGGTCCCCTCATGGGGAATCAGGAAACCCTGGGTACCATTAAAATCCCCATGATGTTGGAAGAAAAGGATGCAAATTTGGCATGGATACCTTATGGATACCTTATGCGGTCAAAATGTTACAGGGGCCTAAGTGCAAACTACCCCAAATAGCCCAAAAAAGGCTTAGCGCAGAAGGGGTAAAGGCCTAGCAGCAAATGGGTTAAAATTATATGTACTTTCTAGGTGATTGATAAACCATATTTACACCATATTTACACCATTAAAATGTGTTTACTTTAGAAACGAGAGGGATTTATGTAATGTGTGCACTACTGTTTTCATATTTGCATTTATAATGTAGTTTAGTCACAGTTATACACTTATACTCAAAGTTATATTACCTGTACGCAAAGCGTAACATGAACCTAATGTACTGACATCTTCTGTTTTGTTTGTAGCTGTATGTGCACACACATATTAAATGTGCATCATTGAGCTATATGTTTAAGTTGACATGAGACGAGGCCTTTACTTCTTTTCTGCATGAAATGCTGTTTGCCCATTTCTGCTTGTGTGTCTTTTCTTTGCAGGTACATTCACATGGTTTGTTAGTTTGTGAATAGATGTAACACTGCATTAGTGATCAATTAATCAGGATTTATAAAGCGCGGTTTATCACCCAATAGGGTATCCAGGTGCTTGCAGGTCCTGTAGGCTTATTCAAACACCCAAGTATTGAGGGCTATTTGGAATTCCGAAAGTGAGGTGATGGGAAGGTTGCTCCAACACTTTGCTGCGATGTGGGAGAAGGATCGTCCTCAACTTCTGCTTCTGTAGATGCAGAGTGTATGGGTAAGTGAGAGGGAGGTGGAGCGTAGTATTCTCGACTGTAGGTGGAAGTTCAGGTGGTGGCTAATGTAGGTGGGTCCTGGGTTGTGAAGTGTCTTGTGCGTCTGGGTCAGCAGCTTCAATTAGCATCTCTTCTGCACAGGGAGTCAGTGGAGTTACCTGAGGTGTGGTGTGATGTGGGTTCATCTGGGACGGATGAGGATGAGTCTGGCTGCAGCGTTCTGTATGGTCTTAAGTCTCTGTAGGACATGTGCAGTAATTCTTAAGCAGAGGGAGTTGCAGTAGTCCAGTCGGCTGATAATGAGGGTCTTTGTCACTATGCATTTTGTGTGTGGAGGTAGCCGCTTGAAGATATTACGTAGCATGTGCAGAATGAGGAAGTAGGCGGAGGAGACAGCATTGAATTGTGATTTCATGGTGAAATTGTTGGCAATGATGATTCCAAGGTTTCTGGTGTGGTCAGAGGGTGCGGGTCCAAGGTCTGAGGCGACCAGGAGTCATTTCATGTGTTGCTGCTGTTGTCGAAGATCAGTACTTCTGTCTTGAGTGTGTTCAGCTTCAGGCAGTTGTTCTTCATCCATTCAGCGATGCCTGTCATGCATATGTAGAAGTTGGTTCTGGTGGTGGTGGGGTCGTCGGTAGGTGAGAGCATGAGATGTGGGTCATGTGCACAGGAAATTATGTTGAGGGCGTGGGATCTGACGATGTTGGCCAGTGGGGTCATATATGCGTTGAAGAGCGTGGGGCTGAGGGGTGAGCCCTGAGGGACACCGCAGGTGATTTCCTTGGGTTCAGAGGTGACATGTGGATTCTCTGGGTTCCTCCGGTGAGGAAGGAGGTGGTCCATCTGAGCGCGTCCCCTTGGATGCCAATGTGGCGGAGTCTTTCTATCAGCATGTGGTGGGATACAGTGTAGAAGACTGAAGGCTGCCCAGAGGTTGAGGAGGATCAGAGCTGCTGTTTCTCCTGGTTGAGGAGGATTCAGATGTCGTTGGTTACTGCGATGAGGGCAGTTTTGGTGCTGTGATTGCTGCAGGAGTTGGATTAGCAGGAGTCAAGAAGCTGGTTCTGCTCCAGGTGTGTCATGTGTTGCTTGATGATGATGTTTTCCAGTACCTTCACTATGAATGGGGGTAGGGAGATTGGCTGGTACTGATAGAGAGCCTGAGAAAAGGACCTTGACAAAGAACACGCAGAGCCAGAGCGTTAACTGACAGTCCCTATTCATTAATGTTGCAAGGAGTCTCAGGTACTCAAGCACATTATCGTTCCCAGGTTTGGTCTAGAGAATCTGCTGATGTTGCAGATCACAACATGAGAATGGAAAGAACAATTGAGCATCTGATGACGTGAAGATGGGTGTCATTCTGAAGATCCCGGTGGTATTAACTAGTAAGTGCTCTCTATCTGCACTGGTGCACCATGTGCTGCCTATTATCAATGCAGGCAACCGTGCGCCATAATGCAAGGGTGCCTGCATAGCAGGCAGGATTGTTGTTGTCCAGGAAGGTACACCTTCGTGCACAAACACAATCCTTAGGGTTGTTTTTACCTGATTAGAGATGTTTCCTACCTGATTGGTTTTCTACCTACCCCCACTGACCACGCTAGGTACCTTGGTATCATTCCAGACAACAAACTAAACATGACGACACAGGTCAACTCCTTTTCCTCCTCCTGCTTCTTCATCCTCCACATGCCTTGTAAGAGATTCAAATGGTCACCCCAAAACTCAAGACGCACCATCACCCAGACCCTCATCTCCAGGCGACTGGACAACGGCAACGCTTTCTACGCAGGGATTGTAGCTCACCTCCTCCAAAGACTACGGAACCTACAGAACGCCACAGCCAGACTCGTCCCACATCTCCCTCGACGAAACCATATCACCCTCCACTTTAGGCAACTCCACTGGCTCCCTATACAGAAAAGATGCACATTCAAGCTCCTGACCCATGCATACAAGGCCCTACACAACAGCGGACCCGCCTACTTGAACCACCGCCTGAACTTCCATCAGCCCACCAGATACCTCAGCGTTCGTTTCTCTAATCCTCACCCCGCGCCTGCAACAAAGCAGATGCAGAGCCTACCCAACAGCAAAGACATGGAACGAGCTACCCTTTCATTGACGGACCTCCCTATCCCTTTCAGAGTACCCGAAAGTCCCTGAGTTAGCTGATCAACTGGTCACTACTAGTGCCTGGATACCTTCACAGGAGACAAGAAGCGCACTACAAATCTACTGATTGATTGATTGTACTTTCATGTCCCGCTGGTACAAGCACTAATCTGTAGATACTTCAAACAGCAAACATAAATACAAAAGCACTTTTAAACGTGTTCCCGAGCTAGGAAATGATTCACAATGACCAATTAAAGCCAGAATAGCCATGTTGCGAATGGCACGTGCGCTTTTGTTTAAACTTTTATTTTGTATGACGTCGAGGCCATTTCAGTATTTTAAAACAACAACAAACAGCGGGCATTTTTGTCATACAAAGATGCACACCATAACTGAAAAGTCAGTGAAACGGAGAACGATACTTCACTTCTGCATTTTAAAGCGTCTCCTTAGTAAAATGAAAATAAGCTGGGCCTTATTTATGAGGCCTTGCGACAGTTTTGCTCTTCCGTTGCATCACTTTTTGTGACGCATCGGCCGCGTAAAGCATGCCTCCTGTTGCACCTTATTTACCAAGTGACGCATCGAAGCAGATGCGTCACTTTGTAAACCCCTGCGCTACATTATACCTGTGTCAGGTATAATGTATGCAGGGTGGGCGTTCCCACGTAAGTAAGCCTCGTAGAAGTGACGCAGTGAAATCTACGAGATTTCACGGCGCCACTTCTAGGATGTAAATGCGTCAACATCCATCATGTTGCAAGGAGGGCGCACTGAGAAGTGACGCATCACTGCTTTCACGCAGCGATGCATTACTTCTCATACATGAGGCCCACTATATATAATCCTGCTACTACACCCCGGAACTGCCACCTTCTAGTGTCGTAAAAGCCAAACACTGGACTGTTTTAGCTCTGAAGCTACAGCAGCAGTTTAGGTTACACACAGAATTGTGGGTATGCAGATTACCGGTGATGCGCTGTTGGTTTGCCTTGGAGGAGCCTGACCTCTAGCGACAAGAAGGGGTATTGCACCTCTCGCTCTGGCGCTCGTCATTCCTTACCCTTCGATTGCGCCATGTGATCCTCAGTCTCATCTCACGTCATTGAGTCTTATCCGAACTGTGATGGCGCCGTCCTGAGCAGAGCGGATGGGAACCAAATCAGAGGAACCCAAACCCCTTCTGTTTCCCATAAAACCAGTGGTCGAAGTGGGTGGGAACGGAGGGGCACAGCGTGCCCCTACTTCGTTAATGTTACGCAATCCGTACCCCTACTTTTCTGTTTTTAGTAATGCGTCCCAGGATGGCAGAAATAGCGAAAGCCTTTAGATAAGGTTCGGCCCTTTTAGGTTGTGAATAGTGAATGTTAGTTTTTTTGAGGTGTGAGTGAGAGTATGACAGAAAAAGATACCTTCGTATACAGCGAAGAACACATTAAACAGCTACTAGACGCCCCCCCCCCCTTTTTGCATCAGCTACATTAAGTTCCTCCGCAAAAAATCAAAACGAGGCAGATAAGCTTCTACGTCTAAAGAAAAAACAAATAAGGACGGACCTGCATGGACACTTCCTGATTCAACATCTAAAACAGGGAACTATCCCAGGAGTCCTACAAATTAAAAATATTCCTGTTATCTTTACCGATGATCCACAATACAAAAAAGGATACAGTCAAATCGAGACAAAGTGCAGCAGAGACCTAATGGTCCTAACAGTAGAAACAGCACAACGTATCTCAAAACAACAACTAGAAGAAATTGAGATACTGGAATCCGAGATCAAAACAAATCTGATCATTACGGACTCTAAAGCGTTATTGGACAAAGTGGAAAAGGAAATTGGAGAATTTAGAGACTATACCGTAAATCAAAAAGGTAACAAATTTGACAAGGTCAAAAGGAATTTTTCCCTTGAAAAAGTATATCCTTATTTACAGCCAGACTTCTACCTTCGAGTTGACTCACGCAGATATCTCTCAGAATATCAAGGCAGGTCATCAAAAAATTTCATCACCTTTTCTAACACTTCATCCTCCTCAAGTGGTAGTGAAGGAGAGATAAGTGAGGAATATAGGAATAATAGCAGACGAGGAAACTTCCAACAGCAACAACAACAACAACAGACGCCTTTTTTAGGCAGGGGCCAGCAGAAGTCGCGAGGAAGGGTCAGATTCAATTCCCAACCATGGGAAATGTCCACTCGACGGCAAAACTACAAAAACTAGAGCCATCATTAGTGTATAATTTGTCTAAAAATTTTTTGACTCAAGACGAACAGAGCATTTTGGAAAAAAGGTTATCATGTGTTCCCGCCAAAAACACAAACTTTGTACGACTGAAAATGGAAGCCATAGAATTTTGTAGAAAAATTAGGTTGAAAACCTTTTTTGCCCAGAACCCATGCATTGAGTTGACGGAAAACACCGGCCTAAAGAAAAAATCTTCTTTTTGTCCCCCCACAAGCAAAATTCCAAAAGAAGTGGTGACTTTTGAAAAAACCATCTTATCAGCAATTGCAGAAATGGAAAAGAAAAAAAGATGGGTTAAATTCAACATTTCTAAATCCCAGACACAAGCACTATCAAATCTTCAGAAAGACACATCCATTATAATAAAGCAGGCCGATAAAGGCGGTTCAATTGTTGTTTGGGACACCATAGACTACACAGATGAGGTGATGAGACAACTACAAGACAATAATTGTTACAGAAAAATTAAAAAAGACCCAACGATAGAACTCCAAAATTTACTTTTCCCCATACTCGAAAAAGGCTTACAACAAGGATTTCTAAACAAAAAAGAATTTGAGTTTCTACAGAATAAAAATCCAAGGATTCCTCTTTTCTACGTGCTTCCAAAAGTACATAAAAATGCTTCAACACCACCTGGAAGACCGATAGTCTCTGGTTGCGAATCCCTTTTGGAACCAATATCAAAATTTGTAGATTTTTTCCTAAAACCATTTATTCAAGAAGTACCCTCATTCATACGTGACACAACAGATTTCATTAACCAATTGGAACAATCAGTTTTTGAACAAGACGGACATCATTTAGTTACACTAGATGTTGTCTCGTTGTACACCCAAATACCTCAGGATGAAGGACTGGCAGTTATCAACTTATATTTGGAGAGTAGACCAAGACCAACAAGAGTACCTACGGAATTCATCATGGACCTAGCTGGGTTCGCCCTTAAGAAGAACTATTTCAACTTTAAAGGAGACTTCTATTACCAAACAAGAGGAGTAGCAATGGGTTGTCCGTTTGCTCCTGAACTGGCAGTCCTCTTCATGGCAAAGTATGAAGAAAAATTTGTCTATAATGACAACCCATTTTCCCAATACATTGGGAAATGGGTCCGCTATATAGACGATGTTTTTTTGATTTGGACCGGCACCGAAGACAACCTGAACTTGTTTCATGACTGGCTTAACAACCGAACGGAAGACATAAAATTCAGTTTGAACCATTCAAAGACCAAGATACCTTTTCTAGATGTGGAGGTATATCCAGCAAACAATGGACTAGTGACTACTTTATTTAAAAAACCAACAGACCGCAATAAAGCACTACACTTTTCAAGCAGCCATCCCAGGAATCTAAAAGAGAATTTGCCCTATGGGCAATTTCTCAGGATTAGAAGAAATTGTTATTACAAGGATGAATACGTTCTACATGCAACCAATCTGCTGGACAATTTGAAAAAGAGAGGATACCCGAAAAAATTATTGAAAAAAGCCATGAAAAGAGCGTGGTGGACACCACGAGAAGAGCTTTTAACACAGAAAGTTAAATTCCCTCTCAAGAAGATAGTGTGCGTCTCAACATTCTGTCCAAACTCAAATTCAATAAAGAAGGCTATTTGCCAAAATTGGCACTTAATTAAGAACCTAGACCCTTCTTTGAGCGATTATCCACTTTTCGCTTTCAAAAAAGACCGCAGTATTGCCAATCAAATAGTGCGAGCATCCATGCCAACAACAACAAAAAAATCATTAAGAGAATATGTTGGCCTTCCGCCAATAACTGGCCATCATAAATGCGGCACATGTGCTTGTTGTTCGTCCACTGAAGAAGGTGTTTTGTTTGTACATAACTCAATCTACTGGAAACATGAATGCTTCACAAATTGTAAGAGCAAAAATGTGATATATGCAATCCGCTGCCCCTGTGGCCAACTGTACATAGGCAAAACCAGTCAGGAAATCAGAGTCCGAATTTCACAACACAAATCACGGATCAATAAAAATGTGCAAAATGCTCCATTAGTCTATCATTGGAAAACACACAACCATCAAATAACAGATCTAAAATGGACTGTCATTTCCAAAGTGGAACATGACTCAAGAGGAGGCGACCTTGAACGACAATTATCAAGGCGTGAAGCAATGCTTATAGTGAAATTCAACACAGCTATGAATGGTCTGAACGAATTATCAGAAATATACAATCTCGGATAAAATACACTTCTGGAAGATTTTATTTTTCCTCCACATCCAAATCTCCACAAAAATAATCCAGCACTTCAATCCTATCTAGAGTCCGACACCCATCTAATATAGGACTGTACCAATACGAGTGACTCACAGGAAGAAATGAACTCCAAGACAAGTGCACTCAACCGCTCTTTTATTGCGTCGGAAATAGGACTGAACCATAACTGATCAACAGTTGCGATGCAGTTCAAATCTACACTGAACAATAAAGATTCTCCATTCAAAAGAGAGATACACTACGAGTTTTTATTGGGCCCAATATTCACGAAAGTTTTAAAAGACGACAGAAAATATGCACATTTTCAAGCCCCAGAAAAGTGCACCTCGATACTTCTTAATTATAAGAACAGGCCTGTGGAAACCCACACCGCAACGCATTGACTCAAGTCTCTTGTCCTGGTAAAAGTTAGATACTACATTACCCAGAAGGCACGAGTTCCGCTAGATGCGGTCTTATTCACACGAGAACTAGGGGATCAACGCGGAAGTAAACCTTTTCCGAGTTTGACGAGAGCGAACAAACGGACACAGGTACGCTGAAGACATGCAGCAGAAACTAGAGCTATTTCGCCTCAGCAGTGGAAAGACGCATTCATGATTCTATCTTTACCGTTATAGAGATTAAATCACGTCGGAGCCGACATCGATTAAAAGAGGCAACACATGAAGAGATTATCCCCTTCGGAAGCTCCACTATTTAATGTATGCGACCTCACATATTTGCCTCCCCTTTCCGCCCAATGAGATCCCGCTTAACGGACCAGAATAGCTTTGAACGCTGTGCGCGTCCATTTCTCTAAGTTCAATTAAAGCACGTTGTCCGCTACCAGAAGCAGCCCCACAATTCACATTCGCTCAAGATTTTTTTTTTAAAAAACTCCAAGCAAGCAATACAGAGAAGCTTGTCCATACAGTTAAAGAAAGCTGAGTCCATTGACACTTCGTGGCTCACACTCTTCCTTTCGCTTTTCAGATTAAACCTACTTCGTCATTGCTGAAACCCACAATTTCACGTAAGCATATAAGATGAATGTCACTAGTATGAATGGGCGTTTTCTACCCTTGAGTATTTAATATGGTGTAAATGAAATTGTATTTTTGGTTTGTATCGTTTTTTAGATCATAGATATCAAGAGGTCTTGTGGATGACTCATTGAGCACCAATCACAGGTATTTTTGAATATGAATAACACTGTTGCAAAATAGAGGTGGTGGCAGTCTATTAGGACTAAAAAAGACCCCCCTTGTTTTCTGTTTTCAGCTCCCAGGTCCTGATGATAGCCCCGGTTGTAGAAGGGGCTTGAAACGCGTCAACCCTAGACCTTTGGCCATAAGGACTTCAAGCATTACTTGAAAGAATATTGTATTGTGTTTACAGAGTATAACACTGCTCTATGGCCTTATCCAAATTTATGTCTTTGAAGTGATTATAGAATTTGTCAGTTGAGAGTATGTTTGTTTCTGGACTGTTCAGTTTGGTATGGGAGTGAATGTAGATATGAATGGCTTGAAATGAATGTAGTATGTAAATAATGAGTACAAAAAAAGTTTGTCTATATGTGTACAGTTATCAATTTGTGCTATTTGTTCAAATTAAGTTTTGTAAATATACCATTATTTCATGGTGAATATAAAGAAAAATATACAAAATTGATTGATTAAATCGACTGAAAAAGTGGTCGTTGTTCATTTTGTTGTCTTTCAAAATGTTCCCACATAAAAAAAGTGGATTGAAAGTTTAATATCAGTACTGGTATTCTTGTTGTTACTTATGAAATGTATTGAAGACGCTTCTCATAAAGAATTTAGTAGTTCTTTATTTGTAGGCTGAATATAAACTGCGGGTGCCAACGGCCCAGGAGCACGAAGTCCGGTAGCGTTCAAACCGGCACAACAGAGCTTGTGCTAGAACACAAAGGGAACCAATAGCCTTACTAATAACAATAGACATAACAGAGAAGAAATATTGACATAGCATGCCTCAATGTCTTTTTCCGACATTTTTCTATTCCAAAGTGCAGCCTCAGGGCGGAGAGAAAATAGGTTAAAAATAGGAAAAATAAATAAATAAAGCAAGTCAGTGTGGCCAGATTGGTTTTATTCACACCAAAACACATTAGGGCCCTGTGAGAAGTTGGCCTGGTATATGCTGGTCACTAGTTAAAGTGGTCACCTTGCACCAGTACAATTCGACTATTATGGTAGATAGGTTTAAGACAACCTTTTAAAGAAAGCTATCCTAGTGGTAGCTGTGGAGAGCAGCCTTCAGGCTAAGTCTTTAGAGGAATGTAAAGCAGCTTGTTTTACCTTATAATCTCTTGAATCACTAAATGAAAGGACACCACACAGGTATATATATAAAATATATGTTTATTACTAGACACACTCTACTAATCTCTTTATGAGATTAGAAGTCAGAAACATATGCACAAATCAACATTTCACAACAAGTTAAGCAGAAATATGGCTGGGGCCCTAGGGGCGTACCAGACCATATACTAAAAAAGAGGTTTAGGAATATCGACTTGCGAGGGGACAAGGCCTAGGGCCTTCAGAAGCGCTGGGGCCTCACTAATCCACCCAAGGCAGGTTAGTAAAGGACCCACAGGAGACGCATGCAGTGTGAGAACACAGCCGCGGATCCAAATAGACTTCAATGGAGCAAGTCGCAGTTGGAATTTTAAAGTTTAAGGATACTTCGGGAGAGTCTACAAGCAAGTCACTTACAGGGTAAGTAGTTCTAGAGCCAACACACACAGGAGCACCGTAGTGCAGGAGTTACCTCACCCAGGGAAGCCGGGTGCATAGGTGTCTTTTGGTGTCGGGTCGTGGCGTCGTTTTCAATGGGAGCCAAAGAAGACTCGCTGCTTGTGAAGACAGGAGAAGTGTCCGGGGAATCTAAGGCTAGATTCAGAAGAAAGAAGACTTCAAAGAAGAAGGAACAGTGTTCAAAGTCACTTGGCAGTGACCCGGGGCAAGGAAGCTGGATGCCCACAGTCGTCGGGTGATTTCAGGTGATCACGGGTGTCTTGACTCTTCAGCCACGAGGTCCAGGAGGTGTTGACAACAACCAGGAGCTGGATTTGGTGTGATCCATAAATTCTGCAGCTTACTGCGGTGTCTGCGACCAGATTGGAGCCAACAAGCCTTGGCAACAGCAAGTCTCGTGGAAAGTGTAAAAAGTCAGCGGTGCAGACCAGCAAGGTCTGAGGGACTCACCCAGCAAAGGTAGGTCAGGGCAGGCCTGGAGCAACCAGAGGAGCCCTTTGGTTCTGTAGAAAAGTATTCAGGGGACCCACAAGCCAGCCAGCAAGGGATCGCGAAGACGCCTCAGGAGGATTCACTCACCAGGAGTCCACGGTCACTCGGGATGAGGTAGGCCTCTGATCTTCGGAGGAAATCCTGCCAGAGGCTTGGACCACGCGTGGTCCAATGCACAAGTTCGTAGAACATCGTAAAGGGGTTGCACTCGACAATAGTGCACGGTACCCGGGTATTGTTGTTCCTTGTCACTCGTGGGGTCCACTTGCCTCAGCGTCGCTGGGGACCCACGATGGCCTTGGAGAAATCAGGAAATCTACTTCCGGGGTTGCAGGGACTTCGGACTCTGGCGGGAGCCGGAAAGTTTGCGACCGTTGATTCAAAGTTTTGGTGCCTGCCAAACAGGGGAGTCACTCCTTGACTCCAAGGGAGATTCATTAGTCTTCCAGAGGTAGTGGAACGTCGAAGGTCCATGATTCTCCTTCAGAGCGTCGTCCAGGGATATCTAGTTTGCAATGGCAAGGGTTCCCTAACTTATACTAGAAGGAAGGGAGGGACTAGCTCTATGAAACCACCTATGGGAGGGTCAGGGGAGTGGGTAGCTACACCCACTTCCCTTTGTCCAGTTTTGCGCCAGAGCAGGGGCTGGTAGCCCCTGAACCGGTTTGAGCTGGCATATGCACAGAGGAACCTACTGCTCTCCTAGTGCAGGACTTCAAAGCACTCTAGGAGTGCACCCACCCATCCCCAATACACTAAACCCTGTCTGGGAGGTGACCACACCTCCCTGTGACAGGATGCCTATCGTTGGGCCTCCTCCACTGCGAGTTTTGGTCAGCAGCAGGAGTGCAGCCCAGTGTCTGTGACTGGTGGCATTCATTTTGTGATGCCAGGGCTCTTCAGGATTCTACTGTGTTTCCACAGTGGGTACATGTCTATCCCTCTAGAAGGGTGGGATTATACCCCCACACCAGTTACTGGTGTGGGGGTATGATTCCAAAGCGTTTGACACCAAACACAACATGTTTTGATACAGCCATCCCAAAGTTAGCATTTACCTCTAGGTTATAATGCACTTAAGAGTATATGGTTTAACCACATCCACAAACAGCCACAGAGAATGGACTCTGAGAGCTGCAGAGGGGCCCTGCTCAGGCAGAGGCACCACCTCACATGGAAACCAAGCACTCTGCCCTCAGGATTGTTAGGGACTGCCTTAGGGGTGACTGATAGGTTTATATGGTGAGATATAGGGAACCTATACCTCAGTGAGGAGTGCTAACACTACCTCACCCAGGCTGCAGTAGCAGGCTTGTGGTGTCAGATTTAGTCTGCTTCCCAGGGGTGGCATAATACATGCTTCAGCCCCTGGTAGGACTGTGAAGTACCTATGCCCTTGGTAACTAAGGTACCATATACTAGGGGCTCATAAGGTACCACAGCATCCAATCACTAGTGCCTCTAATATGCCCTCCTGGTTGTTTAGAGAGAACAGAGAGACTGGGGCCCTGATTAGCAGGGTCCCAGCCAGACTATAGCCAGAAACCAGTGTAAACATCAGAAAAAAAGTGGGGGCAACATAAGTGCAGATCCTACTCTCCTACAGGCCCCTTCACAGAGTTTGCCAGTGAAGCACCACTTTTGTTTTGTCATCTTTCTTTAAACAACTGGGCATATTTACAGAGAAGTGAGAGAGCGCAACGTTAGTCTTCTTAGCTTAACGCCACGCTCCGCCACTTCTGAATTGCAGGACTGCACCAAATTTACAACAATATGGTGCAGCCCTGTGTTTCCCCCTGCGCTGGTGATAATTTCAGTTGCCCAACGCCAACTCAGTCACTCTTGCACTATAGTGCAAGGGTGCCTGCGTTTTGGCGGAATGATTCTTTATGTGCAGGAAGGCGTCCCTGCACATAAACAATCTTAAATGGCGATTTTTAACTTCTATGTGTGCTGCTTTGTGCAACACATATAGAATTTGCAACTCGTCATTTTTTAAATGACTGTTTATGTGCAGAAAGGAACACCTTGCTGTACATAAACAATCATGCATGGCGTTTTGCTGTTTTTATCGGTGCTGCTCAATGCAGCACACATAAAAACAGCAAAAACAAGGAGAAATAAAGCATTTCTCCTTGTTGCGCCCTGTTAAGACCACGTTGTTCCTGTTTACATTTCACAGGCTTGACATGATCTTGCATTCCCTATGAGTAATTACTTTTTCCAAGATGTTATTACTTTTATTTCAGGCAGCATAGTACTCTTTTAGTGCATAATTTGAATTGAGTCGCATCCAGGTGTTTATAGAGCAGCACAATTGGGTTATAGCTGAAGGCAGTGCGAGTTTCTCTCAGTGGGGCGGTATGGTGTTTAGTGGGGGAGAGGATGTGGCACTATGGCTAGAGCAGCCGAATTTGCAACTGGGGAACCAAGTTCAGCCTTCATGACCAGTCCATCAAACCACTCTCCTGAGGGAGCACATTCCCATGCTTGACCTTAGAAGGCCCAGCTAGACTGTAGAAGACATGGTGTCTTAGCACCAGCAGGTGGACCCTACCAGTGGCAAGTGTGGGTTAACCTTGAAGGCCTGTCCATTACAATCCATGCTGAAGATCACCTCCAGTCTTGCAGACAGGCTTACGAAGCAACACACTCCAGAGTGGCAGTGACTCTGTCACTGAGGTCACAGGACCCTGAAGTCAGTCCGCCTCACCCACTGGTACCTCAATTGGCCTTGTTTCAGCAGTACTAGTGCAAGTCACCAGGGATTGGCAAAGCAGGATTTGCACGCACACCAAACTATGGGGCATATCAACAAGAGGCGATCATTATCGCCCAGCGCACCCAGCGCTGATTTCCCTAACTCCAGCTATCGCTGAATTAAATCGCCGAGTTAGCGCGTTATCATCAACGCATAACTCAAGGGTGATATATAATCCAGCGAAAGCGGGGAAATCCCCGTTTTGCAGGGAACATCGCTGGTTTTCCAGCGATGTTCCCTGCAAAACGACGATATGCTTGATGATACGACCCTGTGGTCGTAACACATCAATCCACCTCCCATTGTCAACATACATTAGTCAGGATTTTAGCAGACACTAGTTTTCAGCGAAAACCGCTGTTTTCGCCAAAAACTAACGTCAGCTAAAATCCTGAGGGCCACCTTGTAAATATCGCGATGTGCATTTAGCGATAATTTATAAGGTAGTCCGTCAGGGGTACGCCCAGTGACGCCCACTTTGCATCTCATTGGAGATGCAAAGCGAGGCGTCGGCAAAACGGCTGCTAACATGCGCTAATGCTCCAGCTTGCAAATAGGGGCGAAAAGATTATCTCTGCGTTTTTGGCTTTAAAAGCCAAAAAAGCGGAGATAAGGCCCTTGTCAATATGCCCCTAAGTTCGCAAACTTCACAGCCTCTCTGCTGCATGCACAAGCACTTTTAACATGTGCTGCCTGCTTTGGAGCCAGTAGAATTATGTAGCAAGAGAGAACACAATTATGCCACAGTTTTGACTAAATTATGCAGCAAACAAAAAGGCTGCAGCGTAATGCGGTATGTTTTCTGATACTTCATTATTTTGACATTTTTATACATACTAAAAGTCTCTGCAAATATTTTGCCTCATTAGTACCAGTGTAACAGTCAAATGAAGCAGTGAGAAAGTTGACAAGTCAACCTTTGCAAAGGGCCCGCCACTTCGCAGTCACATTTTTTAGTAACTTTTGATCCATTTGAGCTACAAACTATTAGTTAAAATCATCAGATTGCAGCAGATGATGTAATATGTGACAAATATGGCAGAGCCATAATTAGGTGGAAAACATTTGCAAACTGGGATATTTTTTCATTCATGTTTGAACTGCTCTTGTGGAAAAAGGGAGGAGAAGTGCTGATGACAGAAACTGCATGGCTCGGAGACAAATGACTTGTACTTCTACTTTAAAGTGTATTTGGGACTTTCTGTGATTGGAAACGTATCCCACTTTGTGAATACATTTTAAAGTGAATAACTCATATTCAACCTTTAATAAACATGTGTATCCATTGGTTGAATTAAATAATGTAATAAGTTGTAACTGGTCAGTGAAATACCAAACAAATACTATAAACAAGGGGGCATATTATCAAGAATGGCGTTAAAATGATCGCCACTTTAGCGGCAGGAAACTGCCGCTAAAGCGGCAATAATGGGCTTGATAATATGCCCTTGGGAATTCCCATAGAAGCCCAGCTTCTGGTGTGAACCTGGGCTTCTATGGGAATTCACAAGGGCATATTATCAAGCCCATTATCGCTAAAGCGGCGATAATTTTAACGCCATTCTTTTTTTTTTTTTTTTGAAACCGTTTATTGCAATCTCAAATATATACAAGTATGGGCCTACAACCTTCCGGCCGGCCGCTAAAATGACAGGAGCATATGACATACGTACAAAAAAGGCACTTGGCGTTGCAGAGAAGCTAAATCAGGAGGTATCAACAACGTGGGCCACATGACTCTGAGCCCACAATACGGTTTCGTTTTATACAAACACAACAACACAAAAAAACCACACCCGCAAGGCAACCCGCAGTCGAAAGTAACAACCTGTGCTCCTCAAATGGGGGACCCCAACCATCCACAGGAATCTAGAGAGGGGAAGGGGAACAGATCAAGGACTGGGAGAACCCTGTGCCCGGGCCCGGGGGAGGGGGTCAACTAGGGGGACGGAGCTGGTGAGGCAGCAGGCAGCAGTGGTGGCTCGCAGATACCCCCGCGGTAGGCGTTCCAGAGGCCCCATACTTTCACCCACGCCCCAGGCTTACCCCTCGCCACATACACCACCTTTTCTCGGAACATGCACCAATCCATGTGTTCTTTCCAGGCCGATACCGCCGGGGGCCTCTGGGATCCCCACAGTTGAGCGATGTCACGCTTAGCTATCATATATCCCAGAGTCACCCATCGCGTCTGCGGAACCGAGTAATCAGTTGGTTCCCACACATTCAGCAAGCATCTCCTCGCTTCAGGCAACAGCGCGACATGCGTAACCACTCGCAGGACCTCATGCACACCACGCCAGAATCGCTCCACCTTCGGGCATTCCCACAGAATATGCAAAAAAGTCGCCAAAGCACCACACCCACGCTTACACAATCCATCCTCGGCATAACCCATACGCAGAAGCCTTGGCCCCGTCATGTACACCCGGTGGAGTATCTTAAGCTGGACGAAGCGAAGGCGAGCCGGCATGGCCACCTCCTTCGGAGAGGCCACCGCGGAAATCCAGTCCTCGTCGTCCAACTCCAGCCCATCGGCAACCCAAGCCTCGCGGAGGCCAATCAGCAAGCCCGAGCGGTCATTAATCAATTTCTTGTAAATGAGGGAGATCGTGCTGTCCGGAACGTGGCCATCTAGCACTCTATCCTCCAGGGGGGAAGACTCCGGGATGGAGGCGACGTCTGGGAAGACGGAGCCCAGTGCGTGACGGACCTGCAAGTACCGAAAGTATTCACTGCCCTGCAGCTGAAACTCCGTCTGCAGCGTCTCGAATGTTTTAAATCCCCCCCTTGTCCAGAGATCCCCCACTTTACTGATGCCTATCGTGTCCCACTTCTCGAAGCCCTTCGAGGTCCAGAGGGAGCCCAACCTCTCAGACGCATACAACGGTGACGCCCGGGTCAAACGGTCCTTCCATCCCATAGCTGCATTAGCCGCGTGCCATACTCGCACCATGACACGCGTGGGTCCCGTCAAGCGGGGATCGGGCGCGCCGGAGTAGAGCGCTCGATTGTAGTCGCCACCGGGCAGGAGCATCTTGTCCATTTCAAATGCCGGGTTTAAGGCGGGCCCATAGAGGCCGTGATTAATTGCAGCTAGCTGGGAGGCCCAGTAATACCGCTTAATATCCGGGAGGGCAATCCCCCCGTCGTACCACGGGAGCGTCAACTTCGCCAGGGCTATACGCGGCCTCCCGTCCCAGAACAGGCGGCGCTGTAGACTCTCCACCTCACGGAAGTAGCGCGCCGGAACTAAGTCCATAGTGTTCTGGAGAGCGTACAGGAAGCGCGGCAACGACATCATCTTAAACAATGCCGCCCGGCCGAGCGGCGAAAGCGGCAGGCGCCGCCAGCGCGCGACGTCCTCCTTCAAGCGCTGGAGGGGGGGAAGCAAATTCCGCTCGTAGCGGGCCTCCGGGTCCAGCGTAATATAGACACCCAGGTACCGAAACCCCTGCGAGGCAATCTGGATCGGACAGCCCCGCGGGAGGACGGGAGCCTCCCCGGAAAGCACATAGACACATGATTTAGCCCAGTTGATGACAAGGCCTGAGTTACGGCCGAAGGAGCGCAGAACATCGACCAGGACAATCAGTGATTTGCGCGGGGAGGCTAGGTACAAAAGGATATCGTCAGCGTAGAGGGACACGCGGTCCTCATACTCGGGGGTCCAACGGAGACCACGGATGGAAGGGTGCCACCGCAGCCACTCCGCCAGGGGTTCCAAGGCCAGTGCAAACAGGAGCGGCGACAAGGGGCAACCCTGTCGCGTGCCCCGTCCCAGCGCGAATGGGGCCGAGACTCGTCCATTCACCACCACCTGCGCCAATGGGCCCGAATACAACAATTTGACCCAGCTGATGAATCCCGGTCCAAATCCAAATTTTGCCAGCATCGCCCAAATGTAGGGCCATTCGAGCGTGTCAAACGCCATGGTGGCGTCTAAGGACGCCAAGATGGCCGGCTCCCGCACAAACGGGACACGCGCGAGCACCCCGTGCAAGCGCCGCAGATTAAGGGCCGTGTTGCGATGGGGAATAAAGCCGGACTGGTCTTGGTGGACCAGATCGCCCACCACGCCGACCAGCCGGCTGGCGAGCACCTTGGCGAGGATTTTGGGCTCCGCATTCAAGAGCGAGATAGGCCGATAGGATGTAACCCGGTCTCGGGGTCTCCCCTCCTTGTGGATCACCACGATTGTAGCCAGACGCTGGTCCGGCGGGAGGGAGCCCCGCGAGTGGGCCGCCAGGAACATCGCGCGGAGGTGGGGTGCCAGTACATCCGGTCGCAGCTTATACAACTCGATAGGGATGCCGTTCGGGCCCATGGCCTTGCCAGATGCGACCGAGCGTATGGCGAGGGCAATTTCGTCCGAGGTGGGAGCGGCATCCAACGACTCCCTGTCCTCCACCGAAAGGGAGGGCAGCGCGATATCTCGAAGCAGGGCATGGGAATCCTCCTCCGAGCAGGGAGAAACCGGGGAATATACCTCGCGGAAATAATCCGCGAAGCAAGAGACAATGTCTTCTGGCTCGGTGACACGTACACCATCCATCCTCTCAATCAGCGGGACCACACGACTCGCTCTCTCCTTTTTATCCAACCACGCAATCAATTTACCAGCCTTATCACCCACATCATACAGTCGCCCCTGTTGCTCTCTACTGAGGCCCCTGGCCGTCTCCGTGACGAGGGCCCTATAGGCCGCCTGCTTAAGGTGTAGAACGTGTAGCGCAGCATCCGTCACCCCACTCCCCAGATCACCCTCTAATTCAGTAATTTCGGCCTCCACCCGGGTCACCTCCTCCTGCTCGCGCCTCCGGGCATGGGAGATAAAGGAGAGGGCCTCCCCTCTAAGAACTGTCTTGAAGGCTTCCCACAGGGAGATAGCCGAAGGGACAGACCCCACATTCTCCTCAAAATACCGCTGCAAGGATTTAATCAAGTCAGCACGAATAGTGGGGTCGCGCAGGTACCAGGCATTGATTGGAGCTACCCTGCCCTCCCCCCTCGGGAAGACCTCAAAGTGCAACAGGAGCGGGGAGTGATCTGAGATACCCCGCGCCAGATGGCGCACCTCTCCCACTCTCCCAGCATAGGCCGCAGGGACAAGGACATGATCAAGCCGCGAGAGGCTACCATGGGCACCCGAATGGAAGGTGTACTGCAGCTGCACGGGATGTTTTAAACGCCAGCAGTCCACCAATCCCAGTGTGTCTAAGAGGCCGGACAGCCACGCCTGTGCCCGGGGGAGGTCCCTAGGGGGGTAACGATCCATGGTCCCAGAAGCCACCGCATTGAAGTCCCCCCCAACCACCAGAAGCCCCCCGGAAGGTCAAGGAGGAGGCGCCCCAGGTCCGCAAAAGTGGTAGACTGTAACCCCGGTGGGACGTACACTGATACAAAGACAACTACTTTGCCCTCCATTCTCCCCACCAAGACAGTGTAGCGTCCCCTCTCATCATGGCGCACCTCGTCTATTTCTAGCGGGAGCGAGTTCTTAACCATAATGCCCACCCCCCGCGAGCCCGACGTGAAGCCCGAGTGGGCCACCAAACGATAGCCACGCCGATTCATGGCACAAAAGGAATTACCAATAAGGTGTGTCTCCTGCAGAAAGACCACATCTGGCGAAATCCGTTTTAGATACTGCAGGACCACACCTCGCTTAATCCTATCCCCCAGTCCGTTAACGTTCCAAGACAACAAAGTCAGGTCCCTACCCCCCACCACACACAGAAGCCATCATTTGTCCCCCCGAGAGCACCTCAAAAACACCAATACAGTAAAGGGTTTGCCTTGCGGTAAAAACGAACAACACCCCACCCCAACCCACCCGTCCCAACAGAACTCCCCCCTCCCTGCACCCCTGCATGAGCCCAAACAGTCCCCCCAAAGTGCAGTGTGCCTGTCGCCCCATAG
Organism: Triturus cristatus; assembly: GCF_964204655.1. Taxonomy (NCBI): domain Eukaryota; kingdom Metazoa; phylum Chordata; class Amphibia; order Caudata; family Salamandridae; genus Triturus; species Triturus cristatus. The sequence continues at coordinate 499,621 of NW_028187395.1, forward strand.
ATGAGAAAACTAACTAGTCCCCCAGAGGAGGAGGGAGAGCCCCCAAGAGACCCCGTACGACCTCCACAGGAGGGGAACTTACACGAACAGTCAATGGTGACAATAATGTTGACCAGAGCAAGGCCTACTATTAGTCCCTCAGTCCTGATCCGGCGGGCCCTCCCCGCCAACCGCGCCCCCCCACCCCCCCGGCCCCGATCCCCGGGCAAAGTGTCCAACCAGTCCCCGGCCGCCTCGGGACGATCAAAAAAGTGCGTGCGGCCATCCACCTCTACCCTCAACTTAGCTGGAAAAAGCATTGCATACTTGAGGTTCAGGTCCCGTAGGCGACGTTTGACTCCGAGAAAACTCAGTCTCTGCTTTTGGACCGCCGGAGTAAAATCAGGATAGAAGTTTACGTCCATGTTGTCGAGTCTGACCGGTCCTTGTAGCCTAGAAGTCTGCAGGATAGCGTCTCTGTCCCGAAAGTTGAAAATCCGGGCAATGAGAGGCCTCGGAGGGGCTCCGGCCTTAGGTCTTCCTCCGGGGACCCTGTGGGCACGTTCCACCGCAAAGAATTTACTCAGCCCCCGGGGCTGGAGATGGGTGAGAATCAGGTCCTCCACAAACAGATCCGCCGCCTCCGCCTCACGTCCCTCCGGCACCCCGATAATGCGGACATTGTTCCTCCGGGCCCGACCCTCGGAATCCTCCAGTCGACGATCCATCAGGGCGCTCGCCTGGCCAAGCCGCGTCCGTTGTGAGGCCCGAGGTAGTGTGGGCCAAAGAATCGACCCGGTCATTCGTCTTGGACAGATCGGCCCTCACCAGGCCCACATCCACGAGGACCGAGTCAATCTTCTGCGCCAGTGTGTCAAAGCGTTGGTCCACCGAGGCCTTCATCTCGGCGATGGCGCCCATGACGTCTCGGAGGGTCAGATCCGCGGGCAGAGCAGGAGCATCAGTCGGGCCCGCAGGGGACCTACGCGGCGCCTCTGGAGATCCCTTCTGGAGGGTGTAGCGGTCCATGTTGTTGGACTGATGGGCTGCGCCACGGCGGGTCGATTTCACCTTTGCCCGGTCGCCATCTTGCTTTGTGGACATGGTTTCAGTCCCCAAATCGTGCCAATCTCCTCGAAAGGGGCCGACAAACCAGTTCACGGGCTCCGGGGGGGGGGGGGGGCGACCACAGTTCCGCAGGACGGATCACAGCCGGCGGGCCGGCAGGGCACCCCAACGAGGCCACACCACCGCACACCGCCCCGCAACCCTACCTCGCCTGGCAGCAAGGAGGGCGCAAAAGCGAAAGTGAAAGTGCGGGGTACGCGAGTCGCCCAGCCTTGCCCGCCGCTGTTGTTCACTTTGTCTTCGGATCGCCCCACAACTCCAATCCGGGGGGCCGGTGTGGAGAAGGCCGCAAACCTCAATCGGTGCTCCCGCCGGTGTCCGAGGTCCAATTTGGAAACGGAAAACGGGTGTCACCTCAGCTCGGGCTCACAAACACAGTCCCCTCATCTAGGACAGGATATGGTCAGGATTTATGCAGGAGGTCGCGGAGGTCCTCGGGAGCCTCGCACCTACGCGGCCATCTTGGTTGCGCGCTAGGCTCCTCCTCCCTTTAAAGCCATTCTTGATAATATGCCCCTAGGATTTTTTGCTCTTTCTGGCCAAACCTCTGACTCCGCCCACTGACCCAGTCCACGGGTTATTCCTGCCCTCTGATTCTCCACCCAGAGTTTCCCTACTCCCCCCACTCCCCCCCCTTCGACCACTGCAAAACTCACGCATCGGCATTGCAAACATCACTAGGCCCAGAGTGCCCGAGTTTTGTGTTATGCAGTAATGGTATGACCTTTGACCGCTTTCACTTATATACCTTAGTAAACATATGAGCCCTGCTATTCTGTCGGCCACAATAAAAGCAATTCTTGGGTGCACTTAACTATTTAGTAAGACAAGGAAACATTTTACAGATTTTTGTTTTTGGATCTACCCGGCAAACCAGCCTGCCACGCCAGCCAACCCAGCCTTCCGCCCCGGCCAACTCTCCCAGCAGATCGGCAGGGGGTACTAAGCAGGCTTAACCTTTAGGCCATCCCGCCTGTCCAGCTCTGCCCTCCACCCGGCAGCCAACCAGCCCAGCCGAACTGCAGAACCACTCCGCAGTCAGCCATTAGCCGGTCAGCCGTAAGCCGGTCGGACCCAGGAGGGTTTCGCCAGACAGGGGGACGACTGCGCCTTTCAGCTAAGATTGTCAGCCTGGCCGTGAGTCGGACCTGGCTGAGCTGCACAGCAGTCCACCCAACCAGCCAGCCTACGTAAAAAATCACGGGTCAGCCAATCGGCCCGCTTCACAGCGAGCCGCCCAGCAGTCCAGCCACTATAAACGTAAAGGTTCCGTCATCGTGCTCGAGAGTTTTCATTGCCACACGAAGTGCAATGAATACATCCCAGCTGACCGATCTCCCCCCAGGGGCAGACAAAGGGGCATATTATCAAGACAGGCGATAAAATTATCGCCGCTTTAGCGGCAGAAAATTGCAGCTAAAACGGCAATAATGGGCTTGATAATATGCTCTATGGAATTCCAATTGAAGCCCATGTTAGATGTTGAAAGACGTCTAACATGGGTTTAAATTGGAATTTCATAGAGCATATTATCAAGCCCATTATCGCCGTTTTAGCGGCAGTTTTCTGCCGCTAAAGCGGCGATAATTTTAACACCTGTCTTGATAATATGCCCCCAAGTGAGCTACACTTGATAATAGCCAAAAGGCCAAGAAGTGATCAGATTATTCTGTCCCCTTATATACTTTGAGTTTCCTTCAACAGAATTACGGGGCATATTAACAAGCCAGGCTCGCCGTTTTAGCGGCAGAAAACTGCCGCTAAAACGGCGATAATGGGCTTGATAATATGCTCTATGGAATTCCAATTGAAGCCCATGTTAAATGTGAAGGACATCTAACCTGAGCTTCAATTGGAATTCCATAGGGTATATTATCAAGCCCATTATCGCTGTTTTAGCGGCAGTTTTCTGCCGCTAAAGCGGCGATAATGTTATCGCCTGGGTTGTTAATAAGCCCCAAAATTCTTTCAATACTTTAATAAGTTTCACCTGATATCTCTGCACTCGCAGTGCGAGTGAACTACGAGCGTCACAAATTAGCGCAACCTTAACTCTTAACTTTTAATTCAATAATGTGAATGCTCGTGTATACATGCATATGATTACTCCTTCCAGAATTGCATATTTGTCTATTTTACCCGTGGCAATGAAATGGAAGTGTTTATTGCAAGGGCTTCTGGGTATATGCAGATCTTTGTTTGCAGCGGGAACACTGCCCTCTAGTACCCAGAAGCGGTAGTGGGCTGTAATAGGGGTCCAGAGACAGCCGGAGAACGAATACGAAGGCCCAGATGTATTTTGTTTTTTGCAGTTTTATATAGCACAAGCTCGACCGAAGGTATTTAAGTGCTTTACATTAGCACCAGTTACGTTGCACATTCATTTTTGATAGGCATGCAGAGATTAAGGGGCATATTATCAAGCACGGCGATAAAATTATCGCCGCTTTAGCGGCAAAAACTGCCGCTAAAGCGGTGATAATGGGCTTGATAATATGCCGCAGAGAATTCCAATAGAACCCATGTTGACACTAGAATATGGGCTTCTATGGGAATTCTGAAGGGCATATTATCAAGCCCATTATCGCCGCTTTAACGGCAATTTTCTGCCGCTAAAGCGGCGATAATTTTCAAGCCGTTTATTGATATTATGCCCCATGTTGTTTTCCCAGAATCGCAGGATGTTGAGCCGACAGAGAGACTCGACCTAGGTTCCTTAGGGCCAAGGCCGGCAGCTCTGGCCGTTATGCCACATCCTCTCTTACTGTCACACAAGCCAGTGCAGCACCCAAAGTTGCTGCTCTGTGATGTCGTGGTGGGGGGAGTCGACAGACGACAGAATAGGGAAATAAAAGAAGGAAAAAGAAAACCATTTACCTTGCGCTGGCCGCATCGCTGACTCAGTGATGTGGCGAACACAAGGTAAGTGGCTTTATTTTTTAATTTTTTTAATTTTCCCTATTCCGTCATCTGCCGACTTTCCCCTACCCTGCCCCTGCCCCACCGCCCTTACCTACACCGGCTGCAATGGCTCCATATTGTATTCTGTGGCAGGAGATAGCAGAGAAGCTCCATGTCTACTAAGATATGGCACTATCCTACTCTCGCCCTTGCGCTGGCGTAGAATTATCCTGCCAGCGCCACACAGAGTTTGCTCCACAGTGGAAAGATGTCTGCGTCTTGTCTAACATAGATTTTGAACAGGAAAGTTAACTTTTCAGTGCAAATACTATCCTTAGACAAACTAAAAATTATCCAGGAACGGATATGTGAGGTACTGTGCAGCACATATGCAAAGTCAGAAAAGTTTGCAGAAATAAAAGAATTTCTCCTTTTTAATGCCTACTTACTTTCAAGTGGCATTATTTTTGGGGCATAACTCGGTCTACTATTGTTAGTAAATATGGTTTTGGATCAAAAACCATGTGGCTTATTACTTAAAAGTTCATGCAATGCAGATCAACAATCAAAGTTGCTGAGCTGCGTTGTCTTGAATGGGAAAAAGCTGTACAGCGCCATATGTACTAAGGTATGATGCTCTTCAGCTCTCCACCTGTGCGGACACACTCGAGGCTGCCTAATGCTAACACAGACACTCTTGCACCATGGTGCAAGAATGCCTGCGTTACAGGGCGCATTGTTTTTGCGCAGGAAGGTATGGTTGTAGTTGGACAGCAAGGCATGCTTTGCTGCACAAAAACAACCCTAAGAGACACTTTCCTCTTTCTATGTGTGATACAGAAAGTATCACACATAGAAAGAGGACTTGAGAGGAGACGTAAGCATATTTATCCTCTTTATGCTGTGGTGTGGAAGTGTAACATTTAGGTTTATTGATTTCAGTAAATCTTGGATCGCATCACATTTCATGGGGGGACGCATATGAATGCCCGTGGACTACCCATGGAACACCTACCACTACAAAATGTAACGCTATGCAGCTCAAGGCGCGGCATTACATTTCTTTACAACGTCATGCAAGGTGGCGCAAATTGGCCGTTGTGTGAGTTTGTAAATCTTACTTACTCTTTGCACAGCGCAATGACAACGAAAAAGCTTAGTAAATCATGCGCGCTTTCAAGGGAAAACCCATGCACCACCCACGGAAAGCCCTTTTGACGCAGCGTAATGCAAAGCAGAGCTTTGCGCTCTTTTGCATTACTTTTATTACTTCTTTGCGCTGGAAAGTAAATTAAAAAAACACTTGTCGCAGGTTTGTGTTACTTTTGTGACACAACCCCAGTGCAAAATGTTTTTAAATCTGGCACAAAGTTTATTCCCATGACCCTAGAACAGGATGATCGAGTCAGAAGCATAGAACTTAGAACTGAAGGGCAGATTTACTAAGATTACATGCAACTGTGCCTTTTTTATGAAGATTTATGAAGATATGGTGCAGGTCGGTCTGCTCTCTCATAGCACTGGCACACTTTGAACACTGGGGGGCATATTTCAAAGGAGCTTGTGTTACCGCTGCATCCTTTTGTGATGCTGCAGCAGCTTTTTTGGCGCCAAATTTACAAAGTGATGTTAGAGGCCTTTAGCGGCACTTTTTCAACTGCTGCGCCTATTTTCACAGCACCAGATCTGGATGCTGCAGTTAGCGATAATGATAGGCTAGGTAGGCGGTCCTCCTTAAAAAGCTACGCAAAATCGATGTAGCCAAATTTACAATGATTTGGAAAAATAACAATGCTTTGGCAATTGGCACAATCGGCGCTGTGAAATTATACCGCTACGGAAAACCAGGCGTAAAAAAAGCAGAACATGCCCAAAATCACTCTGGCAAGCTGAACGGCACCATGGACCCACTCCTACTGCGGCGTGGATCATGAAGAAGACCACCATCACCACCACCAGCTCCACCATCACCACCATCACCACCACGAGACAGCCCAGGAAAAGAGAGAGGACATACCGCCAGAGGATTACCCTCATTGACCTCAGGGAGGAGGACGTCATTGTCCATTACAGACTCAGGAAGGAGTCCATTATCCCCCCTCCTGTACCAGATTGCGCCAAGGCTGTAGCCAACATCCGCATGCCAAGTTACTGGCTTTCCTACACATGCTGGCATCTGGAACTTTCCAACCAATGACAGCCAGAGTGGCAGGAGTATCCCAGCCACCCTTCTCTAAATTCCTCGCCTCCACCCTGGATGCCATCATAAGCCTCACACCCCAGTACCTCTTCTTCCCCAGCACAACGCAGCAACAACAGGAGAACAAGCAAGGCTTTTATTCCATTGCAGGATTTCCACATGTGTTGGGGCAATGGACTGCACAGATGTGCAACTTGTGCCTCCAGCGGCTCCATCACACCTTTACCTCAATAGGAAGCACACACATTCCATGACTCTGCAGGCAATCGTGGAGCATCTGGGCCTCTTCATCAATTTCCTCGCAAAGTACCCAGGCAGTGCTCAGGATTCCTTCATCTTTCATCATTCCACCATTAATGAGCGCTTCCAGAATGGGACATATGGAATTGGCACACTGGTTGGTAAGTACTTCTCAATCACATGACAGTCAACTATGTTGGAATGCGTTGCCATATTAGTGTTGGGCTGAATGAGACAGTGCATGCGTAGTAGGTGTGGGCCTACATACCTGCACCATACTTCATGACCTATTTGCAACACAATCCTACAAGTCGCACATGCCGAGACGCCTACGTCACTGTGGACCACATGTACAAGTGAACTGCGCTGCTGGCGCATCACTGTTCAAGAAGCTCTAGTGGAGCAGGTCCCCAACTCATATCAATGAGGCAATGCAAAGTCAGCTTGTGTACCCTTGCATGGCCTCATATATATGCAGTAAGGCAAGCCAGAGCAAAGTGCAGCATTGATTTACCCTACGTGAATAATGCGTTCTATGGGCCTTGCACTGGCTTTTCCCAATGACGATCTCGCACATTTCCGCTTATCCAAGTATCAGGGACTGTTTACTAATAGTGTGCCTCCTAAGAGGAGGTGAAATGAGTATACATAATTACATGTCTGTTTGTGTTGTCCAATTAGTATGTGTTCTATATTCCGTAGGACACATAGACTCAGGAAATTGCATAGATTGTTTGCTTTTGGTGCAGGAATGGGTCCCCTAAACCATCAAGTTATTTAAGGACACAACCCTGACACACGTTCACCATGGTGCGAGGTCGGGTGTAATGGTGCTAGTAACAAATATATGATGGTGCGTATGCAGACGAACCATGGATGTGCTGTATGTTGGGAGAATGTATATAACTATAGGGGTTTGCCCTAATCTTTCCACTTGGACCGGGGCATACGGTACAGAACAGAAAATATGGTGACCTGTAAATAAACCTGCTACTACACCACAGAACTGCCACCGTTTATTGTTCTAAATGCCAAACACAGGATTTTCTTAGTTCTAAAACTGAAGCAGCAGTGTAGGTTTCCCTCTGCAGTCACAGCACCGCCGCTGCCCCGGGTGCATGCTAGATAGCTGCAGGGGTTCTTCTGTGGGACTGGACAGGCAGCCCAGCTGGAACCAACATGAGGGGCTGCGGACAGAGCTGCAGACAGCAGGTCTGAATCCGGAGTTAACGACTGGCGATGACCACACATTCCGCTACCTGAGCGATGCAGCGCCGCCTTATCTACCCTCTCCACTCCATCACTTTCACCCCACCATATCCACACTACTATACAATATTGTTCACAATATTGTTCACAAAGGTGGTTAAAGTTAAAGGTAACTGCAACAAGATTATCTACCCACCCAACCTCTCCAAAGTCTCTGGAAAAAAATTCAAGAACAACTCCCTTGAACAATTTCTGGACATCCTTTTTGTCAATCCGTACCACCGTGGCCGATACTGGAAGGTCAAAACAGATTTCATTTTCTTCACCCACGACATCGCATCTTGGATTGCTATCTTCCAGAACACACTTTATGTGACATCCTCTTCCAAAACCCTTTACGGCTTCCAGCTAAAAGTCTCTCCCTCAGCATACTTCAATGGCTCAATCACTATCTCCTTAAACAACAATGGTAAGGTCATGATTCAAGCAAAAGACTCTCCCTATTTGCCCCACTTTTTCCATCCCTGCTCACTCCCACCCATCCTATCTCACCTATGGACCCCTACACAATCCTCGCTCCCATCCCCTGTCACTGCCACCCCCATCTCACCACGGACTCCACCCTCACAATCCCCATTTGCATGTCTGGGTACTGCAAGCCATCCCCCGAGAACATTTCTGACTCCCCTGGCCCATCAGTTCCATCTTCCCCCATTACCACCTCTCCTCATATTCCCTCCACCTGGGTCTTCAGCCTAAACCCTCTGCCACTTGCATTGAACAATATTCCTATCTCCCCCTTAGTGCCATCCTAGGACCTCAATGATAACACCCCCATACAAAGATTATCTACCCTCTAACTAGTATATACTACCAACACTTAATCCTCCCCACCCCATATATTACACATAAATCCACATGATCATCCTCCTTCTCCAGTCCACATCCTTCCACTGATCCCTCGCCTACTTTCCCAAGACTATCCTTTCCCACACACTACTCCCCCTTGTCATTCCTACACATCCACATGAACCTTTGTCCACTCATACTAATCTCTTCGCTCCCCTTTCTTTCATCAGGGATAACTCTCCACATGCTCCACCCATCCTCCTGAAAAGCTTCTCACATCTTCTTAATCTCTAGGCCCCACATACCCATACAAACATCTTCATGTGCCACCGCTCTTTTCCCCACTCTTCACTCTCAACTACTTTGACTTCTTGCCCACCATTTCCCCACATCTCACTCCTGCAGCCCACTTGCCATTGTCATACTACAGTTACCACCTTTCCTCACCCCTACAACCACACTATACTTATGCCTCCCACAATGAATGTCCTGAGTGTTTCATATGTACCACAGCAGATCCCTCACCTATCTCTAATCACCACCAACTGACCCCTCACCCTCTACCCCTAAATCCTATACCCTCCCTTATCACCTTACCTCCCTCCCCACTCAGCCTCTCAAGAGGCTCTCTCCTCTGAACCCATCACCCTGTCAGAATTTTCCCCAATTAACTACACATAGCATTGAGAACAAACTTGCCCACCTCTACCCCACTATTTCCCAGCTTGAAGTCACCATCTCCCATTTAAACTCTAAAATTTCTACTATTTCTGACACCATACTCCCCCTCGACAAGAATACAATACCACAATCACTTAATCCCAAGGAGTACTCTTCTCCCACGCTCCAATAGAACTGTGCACAACATCCCAAAGTGATATCACTAAATTACTTGCTAGTTATAACACCCCTACTTCCTATACCATTTCCTCTCCTTAAAACACTAAACAACGCGCCATACCCATTTCATCTTCGGACAATACACAATTCCCACCATCTTCTTGACTCGTTCCAAATGCCAGCCACCTACAAATAAGGCTTTGACATAGAGAAACATCATTCCTATCAATGTCAAAAGCCCTGACACCCCATACACCAAAACAATCACGGCAGAGATATATTGTATGCTTCACAACTGCCAATCTACAACTTAACACAAGGAAGAAATCGCTGATACAATCACTCGCCACAACCGTGACCTACTAATCCTCACTAAAACCTGGCTTAGTGACATTTGTCACACAGATTTTTTTATCTTCTGCTCTCTATAATTATTCCAATATCAAGAAAGACAGGCTAGATAGAGTAGGGGGAGGCGTTGACACCTTCTTCAGAAATACACTTCAGTGTGGGGAACTTCCTAGTTGGTCCTTCTCTACATTCAAATGCCTGTCTCTGGAAATTCATTCCAGCACAACTCCCCCGCCCAGGATTAACTTTATCTATCACCCACCTGGTGACAACTCCACCTTTATTGAGGAATTCATTGACTATGCAAGTGACTGATCTTCAAAAGTTGATAAACTGATTCTTCTAGGAGACTTTAACCTTTACTGGGATTCCTTAGAAAACTCAGCTGCCAACTTTCTTGCCATATTTCTCTCAGCTAATAATCTCATATAACACAACTCTAAACCAACACACTCCAGAGGCTCCACGCTTGGCCTTATTATTTCCAAAAACAAGCTGCTCACAGTAGCTGATTGTATTCCAGTATACTGGGCTGATCACTCCCTTATCCCTTTCTCACTTCACCTCTCTCATGTGGCAAGCCTAGGCCAACCAAAAAGGGCAACTACCTGGTTTTGCATCACAAAGAACATCAACTTCAAAAATTTCAGCAACACCACAAAAGAAGTACTAACCGACATTAGTTCCATCTCTGACTTCAACAACCTGACCACTTGCTGCTTTACTAGTCTATCTATCTTGTTAGACAATGTTGCTCCAATACAAAGCAAGAAGAAAAGACCCACACCTTCTGCCACATGGTTCAACAAATCCCTCTATGAAGAAAGGAAAGATCTAAGAATGCTAAAGAAAAAAGGGTGACAGTCACCATCTGTTATTAATCTTTCCCATCTCCAAATTGCAAGATCACGCTACCACAAACATATCTTTAGTGAAAAATCTAATCACTTTAGAGCTCTCCTTGACTCCTCTAAGAACAGACTAAAGAAACTATTTGACCTAATCAAATACACCAGCAACCCCCTAACCTCCCCAACGATCAAATTTAATGACCCACTCAAGAAAGCAGGAGAATTTGTACAATTCTTTGATGCCAATGTCAAATTGCTCCTTGACCACAGTACCTAAGACTACGATTTATTCACAACTTGCTCTCGCGGAGTGCTGATCCTATGCACTTCTCTTTAAATTCGGTAAGAAACTACTGCCGCCTTATCTGAGATGACTAATTATTTAGAAATTCGCGTCCTCAGAGTACGGATTTTTTATACGTCCAATTTTATAAAAGCTTGGAAAGAGATTACTTTGTTTTCATCAGAGGAGCCTATTTGTAAGGCCCCTGTGGTGTTTTCAAGAACTGCCTTATCAGGTTCCAATTGATCACCGAACTTGATCAAATGGACTCTTTAAATATTTGACTGTATGTCCTGACGATGGTCTGACGGATGATTTTGCCAGAACAGACCGAAATGTCGACTGTTACGTCTAATTCCCTATCATGTGTCGCCTTTGAGGAACTGTTTTCTATAGTGTTAGATTCACTTTCTCTCCACGAATTCATTTGGAATAGATGTCTACCCGTATGATTTGTAGGTTCTTTCATGTACAGTGTTCAGTTGAATATTCATGATATGAACGATTTCCTTAATGTCTAGATTTATTCAAGGTTGAGTTACCAATTGGAGCTTAACACCTAAATAACAAGTTTATTTAAAATTTGACAAAGTTTAATAAATGAAATCCCTTGTAGGCATCTTTACTTATTACTAGTCTTTCTGCCCAAGCCTCCAAGGGAGTATTGGGTTTCCCACTGGTCTGTTAATATATTTCTCTATGACCAGCATTAAACCCTGTCCTAAAAAAGGTATTCTACCTTTACTATGCAGTCATTACTTCGTATTACCATTACTACGCAAATTTTAGTTCACAGATGCCATTATCTAACATGCAATTACTTAGCATGTTCCATTACGTAGCCTGCACTTACTACGCATAATGGAGTTACTGTGCAAATTAAAGTTTTGGGGTACAGGGGCAGTGGCGTAATGAAACGTGAGGGGGCCCCCTGCAAAGCACATGGAGGGGGCCCACCTCCCCCGGCGGCGCGGACCACCATCTACCACTTTGCCCTAGCACCCAGAAATCTAGCATATTTTGGTTTGAAACCTCCAACATTTAAATGAAATGCCTCTATATTGTCTTTCTCTAAGTTCTAATGAGAAAGTGCGAAACACTCTTAACATACAAGCTATGCCATTTGTAACAATACTGTCAAAAGCTGAATATTTAACTGAGGCAGCAATCAGAACCATGCCAAGGAGTGATCATATTGTCTCAGGAACTGCCTATGGCTGCAGAACAAAGAACAACTATGAAGGGTCTGAAATAGAATTGACAATACCTTGAAACTTTGAAAGACCAACCCAAACCTGCAATTCCATAAAAACTCGACTGACAATATACATGAGAAGTACACAAGCTATAACTCAGTATCCTGCAAAAGTCAAGAGAAATAGACCAGTGAATTATCTGCAGCCACACACTAGCGACTGTCAAGGGTTGTGCATAATAATAACATGAACTGAAGAAGCAATTTCAATCATAATGTCTTTATTAGTAAGCATTGCAAAACAGGCCGGCAAACAAGGCCGAGGAAGAAATCTGTTTTGATGCTTCAGAACATTGATGCAGATGTTTGTCTGTTTTAATTTATCATTTCTGTAGTGTAAACAATGCTAAATACAAGATTTAAGGTACACGTATTACAGCAAGCAAGCAACACCATAAATCAGCAGCTCCCAGAGTATCCTGACAACAGCCTCTCAGCCACTCTTTCTCTCTGCCACCATCCCGATGGAGCACAATCTGCCGGATTCCTGGCCGGCAGGGACCACGTCTTTTCTGCCACCCTGCTGTCCCCACTTCTCTGCTCCTCTGCTCCTCTACTGCTGCCTCACACCACCGCCACCTCTTTTACTGGTATTTTAATCAGGGCATCACTCTTACAGCTTTCAATTACAAGCTTAGATTTTTCTGCCAGTGGGAGTTTTGCTGCTCAAGCTAGTTACTCAGCTACATGTCCGGGGGCCACATGAAGCGAGAGCTACCTTCTATTCCTCCTTACGCTGCTAACGGACGAGCGCTGCTTACCTTGGCATTCAGCCTCCACACTCACCAAACGGTCTCTGCAGGCATCACTGTCTCCAAGAATCCGTCCGTCAGCAATTCCGGGCAGTTTTCGCTTTCAATTCCGCTTTCCGCGTTCTGCCGCGGACGCCATTCTCCCATCCACTGTGCTCTTTGTGTTCTAGACATCTGCTTGGTTCTCCCCCTAGGTTAGTGAGGACATCAAAATCATCACGTCCCTCACTGCGTTCTAGTATTCAGTTTTACTTTTGTAAGATGACTATATCCATTTTAGCATGTAAAGATAGAAGTATTTTTCATTCACTCAAAGGCACTGTTTGCTATATTTTCAGTTTTGTGAGATTGATATATGTTATTTGGCATGCAAAGATAATTTTTTTTATTTTTATTAAAGATATGTGAGATTTCTGTTTACAACTTTAATTAATACACAACAGAGTTCATGCAACAATTTTGGAATAAGCTACTGCACCCACATTCCACTGATAAAACAATTTTATCTTAACATGCTACAAAGTATGTAACCAATTCACAAAAGGAAGTTTGAAAAAATATCAATAAATGAGAGAGGTGATGATTTTGGAGTCCCCCTAACCTAGGGGGAGGACCAAGCAGGTGCATTGAACACAAAGAGCATATCATGCTCAATGATTGTGGTGGTCCAATCCTCCTAGGATCACCCCAAGCAAAGTTATGGGCAAAAATACAATGCCAACCAAAGGCCCAGCAAAGCATTATGGGGCGAGATGCTAGAGTTTACTGAATATTATAGTCAGCTGAGCCCAGAGCCTGCCCCTTGAGGAATGTTTTGATATTGGATACTATAATATTCACTGCACCCTAGAATATTGTCCCATAATGCTTTGCAGGGCCTTTGGTTGGGATTGTATTTTTTGCCCATAACTGTGCTTGGGGTGGTCCTAGGAGGGTGGGACCACCACCAATCGTTCAGCATGATGTGCTCTTTGTGTTCAAGGCTTCTGCTTGGTCCTCTCCCTAGGTTAGTGAAGGCATTAAAATCATCACCTCTCTCACTGCTTGCTGTATTTTCATTTTCACTTTCGTGAGATGATAATATGCATTTTAGCATGTAATAATAGAGTTATTTGTCATTTACCAAGGGTACATTGGAAAATGATCAATGTTGCAGAATTTTAGTGGTACTTTCACGTCAAATCTCATTCGGGATAAACCACATCCTGTACCACCAAGCAGAGGAAACCCAACAGGGATGGAGAGATGGGAACCAGAACTGTGGCGGGGAGGTCTACGACACGGAGTAACCCGTCACAATTCTTAACATATGAGCAGATACCAAAGTAAGAATCAGCTTCACCACAGAGCTCCAAAAAGACTTTATTAGCGCAAAAAGCAGAAAAGTCACACCACCTGCGTCCCCAAAACCAGCAGACACAGTCCACCCACGACCAAATGATAATGGGCCATAAAGGTGTGCAGTTCACTCCAAGTAGCGGCCTCGCAGATCTCAGCTATAGATGCCCCCTGAAAACAAGCCCAGGAAGCAGTCATACCCCAAGTCGATCTCCCCTGAACCGACCCAAGCACCTGTACTCCACTGGGCTCATCATAAGCCGCCCTAATAGCCCATCTCAACCACCTACTGAGAGTAGAACCAGAAGGCTTCAGACCCAGGCCCGCCAGGCCAAAAGTCACAAAAAGAAACTCCACCTTACGAAACGGCCGGGTACAAACCAAGTACACCCCTAGAGCCTGCTTAACACCCAAACTGTGCAGCCGCACCTAATCCTCAGACTGTGGATCAGGACACAACACGGGCAGAACCAGATCCTCCGAGCAGTGAAACGAGAAAGACCTTGGGGACAAAGGAAGGATTAGTTCGGAGAACCACTCCGATCTGGAAAGAACCTCAAAAAGGGCTCAAAGCAACAAGTCCAACTCCCAAACCCTTCTGTCTGAGGACATAGCAACCAGGAAAAGCACCTTGATCATCAACAAATGCAGAGACACCTCCTCAAAGAGGCTCAAATAGAGAAGACTGAAAAAGCCCTCAGCACCAATGGAAGATCCCAACCCAGCACCAAGGACTTAATCATAGCTTTCTTGAGAAAACAACTCTTCAACAGCCGGGACTCTAAAAGCACAACAGACTCGCAGGCCGTCCCCAAAAGGCTCTCACTGCAGCCCACTGAGCCCGCAAAGAGGAAACAGCCAGAACCAACTCTAACCCATCCTTGAGGAAATCCAAGACAGGCACAGATTCCACCTCCGAGGCAGACCAGCCCCTATCCGCACACCAACCCTGAAAAGACACCCAATGCCGGGCATAACATTTAAGGGTAGAAGGGCGACAGGACTGTTGGATAAACTGAGTCACCGCAGGAGAACATCTCATAGTCACGAGGTTCATCCTGTCAACAGCTAGATGTAACCGGATCAGACAATCCCGGGACAAAGGAGGAAACAACAGGGGACAGGGATCCACCGGCAACAGCCAGCGAGGCCCCAGCACCAACTTTAACACAGAGGAAACCAAGGCCTCCTGCTCCAGGCTGGTGCCACCAGGATCACCAATGCCTGGTCCAACTTGACCTTCAGACGGACCCTCTAAATCACAGCAATCGGAGGGAACTCATACATCAAGCACCCCTCCCCCTGAAAGGATAGAGCCTCCAAACTGAGTCCAACTGACTCAAAGCGCAAAACTTCTCCCTCAAGGCGTTCTCCGGGATCGCAAACAGGTCCACCACTGGTACCTCAAATGTCCTCATGAGCACTCCAAACACCCCCTGATCCAATCACATCTCCGACAGGGAGGGAAACAAAATGCTTAAATGATCAGCTTCTGAGTTCAATACCCCTGGCAGATGTAACACCCTCAGAAACAAGTTCAACTCTGCCCACTGATAAATCTGCTGCGCTAACAAGTTGAGGGAAGCCACCTTCGCACTCCCCTGGTGGTTGACATAACATACCACCACCATGTTGTCTGTTCGCAACAGTACACCCTGCTGCAGAGCCCAAGGAAGAAAATGCACCCAAAAAAGAAGTCCTGGGGTAACCCCCAACACGACACTCCTCTGGAAACCTCATATAGTCATTATTTTGACTGACCAAGAGCACCCGAGAGTCTCTGCTCAACACGGGATTTGTGGAAGGAAGGGACACCCTGGCCACGTCTCATACCACGAAAGGGATGAGCGGCCATCTTAGACTGAAAGCCTACTCAAATGCCTGTTTATATGCAGCAAACTTTCCCTTCTGCGACAAGCGGACCGGAGCCAACAACTTTTTGTCCTCTGCCGTTTTCTTTATCAAAGCCTCCAATGGTTCCCGAAACAGTTTGCAGCCCGTGAAAGGAATCTTCATGAGCGCAGTCTTCTGCGCCGCTTTAGCCTTCCAAGGTTTAAGCCACAATTGTCTCCTAGTTGCCACCAAGGCACCACCCGCCATAGCTGAAGCACTAAGGGAATCAAAGGATAAGTCAGCCAAGAAATGCAACTGCTGTTCCAACATTGTCAGGGACTCAGAGGGATCCTCCTCCTGCGACAGTTGCTCTGAAATAAACTGACAGTCCTTCAGCAGAGACTGAACCAGAAAACTAGTGTAAGTGGCTGAACGAACAGAGAGGTTGGAAGCCGCAAAGGACCTTTCAAAGGCCCTTCACCTTCTTGTCCCCAAGATCAGGAGGTACTGCATCCTCTGAAACCACCAGGGTTTGCAACGCCAGTCCAGCCAATAGAGAATCCACCTTTACCACTGAGGGGAATTCCTCTGAAAACCCCTGCAAAGGATATATTTTAGCCAGAAACCTGGGAAAGGCATGTTTATCTATATCCTTCCATTCTCCTTCTAGTACATTGCATACTGATTTATGAACAGGAGACATTCAGGTTCCTGCCTCTGATAATTGGAGAAGAAGTCCTCTGACTCCTCGCCCTCTAAGGGATCAGGGAACCCCAAACTGTCCCGCACATGTTGAAGGATATTGTGAAGGTCCGCTCCATGAATAAACCGACCCTTCACTTCCTCATCCGGGACCCTTCCTGCAAAGAAGCGCTGTTCCTGTGTTGTTGCTGCCTGGCCACATCGCCACGCCTCGCGGCCCCCGCTTCGCGGGGGCCGCTCGTAGGCCTAGACTCTTTCTGGGGAACATCCTTTCTGCCTCCCCTCACGTGCTTTGAGCACCAACGCGCCCCTTGCAAGCTGTCATCTGGTTAATAGGGGCAGAGGCGGGACTGCGAGGACCAGCATTCCTAGCGGCGTGGATCGGCCGCAGCTGGTCCTCTTCCCGCCCCCTCCTCCTCCTCTTTAAAATCTGTGTGGAGTGAGTGAGCCTTGGGACCCTTCCTGCAAAGAAGCGCTGTTCCTGTGTTGTTGCTGCCTGGCCACTTCGCCACGCCTCGCGGCCCCCGCTTCGCGGGAGCCGCTCGTAGGCCTAGACTCTTTCTGGGGAACATCCTTTCTGCCTCCCCTCACGTGCTTTGAGCACCAACGCGCCCCTTGCAAGCTGTCATCTGGTTAATAGGGGCAGAGGCGGGACTGCGAGGACCAGCATTCCTAGCGGCGTGGATCGGCCGCAGCTGGTCCTCTTCCCGCCCCCTCCTCCTCCTCTTTAAAATCTTTGTGGAGTGAGTGAGCCTTGGGACCCTTCCTGCAAAGAAGCGCTGTTCCTGTGTTGTTGCTGCCTGGCCACTTCGCCACGCCTCGCGGCCCCCGCTTCGCGGGTGCCGCTCGTAGGCCTAGACTCTTTCTGGGGAACATCCTTTCTGCCTCCCCTCACGTGCTTTGAGCACCAACGCGCCCCTTGCAAGCTGTCATCTGGTTAATAGGGGCAGAGGCGGGACTGCGAGGACCAGCATTCCTAGCGGCGTGGATCGGCCGCAGCTGGTCCTCTTCCCGCCCCTTCCTCTTGTTTTTCCTTCATAGCTTGTGTGGACAACGCGCACGCGGGACGCGCGCGGGGCAACGGCCGGGGCGAAGACCGGGCTAAGAGCGGGCCGTTTGAGGCCGTTCGAGGACGGCAGAGGACGGCCCTGGCCCACCCCCCTTATTGCTCCTAACCTGCTTGTTATTGTATCATCGTGCTGAGACAGATTAGCTTAAACTGAAGCTTCCTAGTTAGTAAGTCGAGTGACGACCCTGATCTCATTGTAAGCACCATGAGTACTAGGATGACACGTAGCAAAGCCTCCAAAGGTGGTTCACAAATCTGTGGCCCTATGGACGACTTCATCACCCGCACAAATATAGCCATCGATGAAGAAATATCTAAACTTCAAACCCGGGTATCCCTAGAATTGGTAGCTGCACGTAGGCTGTCCGAGGTAATCGCCCTCTCGAAGAAATCATCCCTAGGACATATAGCCTCTGCTGTCACTCCAGCACGCCCTGCTTGCCCAAATAGTATTACCACCCAGGTTGATTTACACCAGCCCCCGATTACTTCCACCCTCACTCCGCCCTTAGAACAATCACGCATTACAGAAGAGCTAAGTCTCGCTGCACCTTCTCACGCCCAGACCCCCACCCTTAATCTCCTTTCCCAAGTATCCCCAACTACTTCCCGTGTTAGTAGTGCACAACCCAAAAGAAAACGCCAATCACGCTCAGCTTACTCTCGTAAAAAGGCAAAGGTCGCAGTCTCCCACCAGCTCATAATGACCAATACTCAGGCACGTAATGCTTTACCTGAGGGTTCCTTGAGCACACAGTCAGTATTCCAAAGTATGGGAGAGGGTCCAGCCAACACTACCCCAGTAGACGAGGGGGCGCAGGTACAAGACCAGGGAAGGAATGATAAGGAATTTATAGATCAAGTCTGGGAAACACTAAAAAAACTTCTCTCACCACTCGACTTAAGATTGTCTAGGATAGAAAACAATCTACTCGAGATGGAGAAGAGCATTATTGCTCTGGCCACTCTTGGCCTGAGAAGTCTCGAAAACCAGGGTGTGTCCTTGTCCGACCCACTTTCGCCAGCCCCTGTTTTGCAAGCTGAGCAGCACCCCCCACCAGTACCTGTTGCTGTAAGGCCTGTTCCTAAGCCGAGGACTGTGGATCAAGTTTCCATCACCGCTAAACCTCAGGTTACCAAACCGCAGATTCCCACACGGAACTCTAAGCTTGGAAAAGTAAACCCAAACCTGTTAGCATCCGCCAGACCCCAGCCCACAGAAACCCAGGGTCCTCGTCCGAAAGAAAATTTTAGAGGAGGCTATATAGACCTTCCACCAGAGGCCAATGACTATGTGGTCGTGTTGACAGGCGTCCCTGTGATTGGCACTGACCAACACGAAAACCACTGGTCATTGAAAAATAAAACTATGCACTGGCTTAACGCCAACAGACCGATTTCCAATGGCAAAAGAAGCCGAGTAATGATGGTCCGTAGAATATCCTGGGTGGGCCCAACCAAGAAATCTAAGCAAGGGGACTGTGTAGTTGTAACTTTTGAAGACCCACATACGGCGCACCATATCTGTTCCTGGCCAACTAGTGAAGATTCTTTAGTTATACCAAGGCCACTATCCTATTTTTACCCCCCACACCAATTGCATACCCAAGCGGATAACTGGTCCTTGGTGCAGCACCACCCATGGAACACCCTTCCCATGAGGCAAAAGAATACTCTTTTGCACTGGAATGGCCTTCCAACCTACAATAGATTTGGAGGCCTGGAGGAGGTCGATTGACCTTCTATGTTCCCAGCATGCCCACAACTAGATAAAGCACTGTCTCCACATGTTGTGGACATAGTTGGGAACCCAACCAACGGCCCTCCAACTAGCCAAGCCGGGCTTCTGACTCTCTTGCCCCGGCCCATGGAACCGATTGAAGTGGCCATTTTAGATTGCAAAAGAGTGGAAACGAGGCCTGACAGCCCCTGTTCGTTCCCCCCTCCTCTAGTACAATCTAATCCAATGGAGATCGACCTGCCTGATAGAGTTGCCTCCCCAGGCGATTCTTCACTGAGGGTCTTAAGCTGGAATGTGGCTGGCCTTGTACGTAACTTTGATAACCCGGAATGGAACACCTTCCTGGCTCCCTATGACATTTGCTTGCTACAGGAAACATGGTGGCAGGAACCTAGACATAGAGTGGGGTTTTCGACCTTCTATGTTCCGGCTGTATGTCACCAAGGTTCTAAAGGACGCCCATCCGGTGGTCTTCTCATCTGGATCAACATAGCACTAGACCTTAGTGTTTCTCAAAGGACCACCGAAACACCTGACCTTCAATGGCTAACAGTGCACTACAAAGGGGGAAGGAAACTAGAACTATTTAATCTCTACTTAAGGGGCAATAGGAACGGAGGATCTCTAAACTCTTTAGGCTTAAGTAACTACCTGTCTGCCTGTGACACCGACTCTCTTGTCCTGCTGGCAGGCGATTTTAATTGCTGTTTTGAGCCTTTAGCCAAAGAAGATATTCTGGATACCAACGAGGAGGATAACAGGAGGGGCATCCCTATTTTGAACCTCGAACCGATCCCTAAATGGACACAAAAGGCGATCGATATAAATGCTCTTTGCATGGAGCATAACTTGAGAGCAACGAATGGGCGTTCTAAATCAGATCCCATGGGTGCCCATACATACAATAGGACGGGCCACTCATCCAGAATAGACTTTGTTATGCTCAACTACAACCTCTGGTCATATCATCAAGACATGGAGGTTTTAGAGACCTGTGACAGTGACCACAACCCTCTCGCTCTAACCATTTCTGTCCCCTGGCAAGTTGGGTCTCAAGAAACCACTAATCAGTTATGGAAAGCTTCACATGAGATTCTTCCCTCAAACTGTGGCAGACGTCTTAAATGGGCAAGAGTCTCAGCGGATGAGGCTAGGATGTCACAAGCTGAAACCATCTTACTAGAGGCTGAATCTAGGCTTGATAGCACGAATAGCGATAGCAAGATGTTTTTATCGTTATTTACGGAGACTGTAACGGCACTAAGTGGGCTGTTTATCATTCCCAAATCCAGCTCCAGAACTGCTTCAAAGGGGGCCCTGAGAACAAGTGAAAAGTGGTTCACAGCCAAGTGTCGACTTGCTAAGGGTGATCTTGTTGCTGCAGTTAAAGGAAAAGACCAAGCTACCATCAGGTCTGCAAGGAAACTGTATAGGAAAACAGTGACTGAGGCCAAGCGGACATATGATTTCAACTTTTGGCGTGACCTAACGGAGGCGAGCACAAGGAAAGATGCTAAGGGGTTCTGGGACTTGCTAAGATCAAGAGACAAGCCCATTGATCAACAACTGACTTGTAATATCCCTGGTGTTGCCTGGTTTGCCCACTTTTCGAAATTGTATTCGGCTCAGACAGGGCCTCTGCAACCAGACCCGCTCCCAAGGCTCAGTTTCACAGATCTTCCACCAAATGAAGTCCTATTTACCACCTTGGAAGTAGAGAAGGCAATCAGGTGTATTGTTTCTAACAAAGCGGCAGGACCTGATGGGATCCCGGGCGACTTGATAAAAAATAATCCCCCATTTTGGTGCAGATTAATCGCTGCTCTTCTTAATGAGGTTATGTTGGGGGGGTCTTTCCCTGACTCTTGGAGGGGCGCTGAAGTAGTCCCCATATTCAAGAAGGGTAGCAGGGAAGACCCAGCCAATTACCGCCCCATCAGTTTGCTGGATTCGACGCAAAAGGTAGCGGGGAAAGTGGTATTGGGCAGGATTCTGGAGTGGGTGGATGAAAAACAGATATTGTCTGATTTCCAAGCGGGTTTTAGATCAGGGACAGGCACCGTCGAGCAGACATTCCGCCTTTTAATGCTCTATTGGAAGGTAGTGGTGCTAGGAGGGGGCAGCTTATACTTAGTCTTCATAGACTTAAAAACAGCCTTCGACCTGGTTCCAAGAGCATTATTGTGGAAGGTCCTTGACGAGTTAGGTCTACCTCCCTATTTGTTGGCCTTGCTGATAAAATTCCATGACAACAACTTTGCCCAAATCAGATGGGGTGCCCAGGGGGAAAAAACCCCGTGTATTCCAGTAGACAGGGGCGTCCGCCAGGGGTGTGTGCTTGCCCCCACTCTATTTTCACTTTACGTCAATGGAGTGGTGGAGCACCTTCTTCAACATCCTGCAGATGCACCATCCCTGGCTGGAAGGAAAATCCCGACGCTCCTGTTTGCGGACGACACCCTCCTGATTTCGAAATCACCTGCAGGCATACAGTCATTACTTTTCAGCTTCAAGGCCTTCTGTGACACCAAGGGACTGGCCATAAATATTGGCAAGACCAAATTTCTTGTCCTCAACCCTCCTAAGAAATCTGTTAAACCCCCCACTCTAGACTCTCTCACATTAGAACGGGTCAAAGAATTTGACTATCTAGGCATACGTCTTTGTGATAGTATGAGCTGGAAGGCCCATCACCAAAAAGTGTTTCTAACCCATAAGAGGGTTGTTGGTGCTTTACTTAAAGAGCAGCGTGCTTCCTCCATAAAACCTATTGGGGCACTTCTTGATATTTATAGGGGTAGGGTTGTGAGTGCAGCACTGTATGGTGCAGAACTTTGGGGTACCCAGAGAGTGGATACTTTGGCCCACCTAGAAAATAAATTTCACAAAGATCTGATGAGGCTACCCCAGAGCACCCCCACAATCCCCCTCTTGCTGGACGCAGGTACTCGTCCAATCTGCGAGCAAGCTAAATTACGCCCCTTACTACTATGGTCTAGAATTTGGAACGTCCCCGAACTCCATAGTTATGCAGACGCCCTAAAAGATGTACTGTCCTTACCTGGCTGGCATAAGATCGCCTGGCTCAGAGAGGTCAAGAGGGCATTATATAAGCTCGGTCTGGGAGCTGCATGGGAAAATAAAACAGCACCTCCTAAACAAGAACTGAAGAAGGCTTACTGGTCTTGGGTGGTTAACGAGAGACTTGGTAAATCAAATCACCCGAGATCTGTTGCCAACTTCTTGATGGTTAAAGATATCCCCTCCAGAGAACCATATTAGGACTTGATTCACAGTTCACATGATAGGGCATTATATTTTAAATTCAGGGTTGGGGTCTTACCTTTATGTCAGTTTACCTCTACCTGGAAACCACCACTGCAAACTGTACCCTATTGCCCATTCTGCGAGCTAAAAATCGAATCTGTCGCACACTTTCTATTTGAGTGTCGAGTCTATATGGCCCCTAGGCGGAGGTGGTTGAAGCCTCTTTGTAGGAGCCTGGGAACTCGCTCGCATCTGGAAGCTATAAGAATACTGCTCTCAGATACAAGACCCTTTTTTGCCATTTGTTTGGCTAAATTCCTAGGCTGGGCTTGGCGCATAAGATCTGCTAAACAACTGACGATACAGTAAAGTGTCCCTTTTCCATTTTTTCATAAATTCTAAGATTATCTCGTGTAAATATGGAATGTTTTTATGGTAATATGAATTGTAAATTGCTTTGTTTCGACCATTGTTTTTATGTTGTCATGTTTTGCTTTTATGATATATTTTTATATCGAAATAAAGCTTTACTACTACTACTACATCCGAATCCTCGTCAGGATCAGGGGCAACAGGGGCATCCAACTTCTACCTTTTAGGCCCTTTGGACTCCCTAGCCAGAAAGGCCGCAGCCACAGCGGCCTCAATCATCTTTTGCACGTCAGCCAAGGAAGGTGCAGTGGAGGATCCAGCAACCACCTCGTCTGCCTACCAGTGCTTACAATTCTCTGACCGTTTAACATCATCCATGATGAGTCAAACCCAGAGGCAGCCCCTCCAATACCTATAGCCAGACCACTCATTATCAGAAAAACCAGGACCAATCCAAAACATCCACCCAGATGTCCAACCAATTAAAATAAGGCAGGAGAAAACACCCCAGGCGGCAGCCAATCACAGAATCTAAAAATTCCAGAAAGCAAGTGGACTTTCAATACCCCTTCTCCCCTCCATGTATGTGGCAGAGTTCAGGAAGAACAGTAATGCGCAGACACTCCATCAAGTAAGCAGACTGCCAAACATGACAAGATCCTACAATGCCCATTTTCTAATGTAACGCCTGAGACCACTGGCATCTCACCACTCAATCAGAGTGGGAGGGCCAAGAACGTCAGCGATCCCCTCCCCTCGAACCAATCTGTTGTGATGTACCAGACTTAGCTGAGGAGTATCTTTGTAGTTTCTTGTAGTTTTTTGTAGTTTATTTTTGGTGTCCATGTAAAGCAGCCCCACGAGGAGCACTTTGCCTGCTGCTCAGCCTGTTTTCAACTGTCACACCTCACACCTCACCACATACACATCCAAACATTCCATGCATCTCCATCACATCGACATTCCCCTCAGAACACTCACATTAGCTGAGCAGCTAGGAGCAAGGTAACCTAGGAGAAAGATTAGTACATAGGTAGGATATAACACAATCACAAACAAGTGAGCCCCTTGCTCCCCGAGCCCCGGCCTTGATAAACCGGCCATCCCGGACTCTTGCCTCCTACCCCCACTGTAAGTGGCTGACGCCCAGTGCCCCTCTACTTCGAAGAGGGGCCTCCCTGCCAGGCCCCCGGCGTGCTGGTACAGTGCTGCTAAAACAAATCCACACTACGCCACACCAGGAAGTCCCGCTGAAGCAGGGACCTCACCAGCAAGCGCGCTCAGGGCTCTTAGCCACCTCCCCCAGGAACACCTTAGGTGCCTGGAAGGGGAGAAGGGCAGTCATACCCATACTTGAGAATTGAACAGTCCTGCTACATCACAGACTACTATTAACCTAGAAAAGAACAGTCGTTACAGCAAACCGTTCACACTTACCCAATTCCACGAACCGGAGATTAACAAAATCCGAAAAACGTAGAACACGCCCTCCGGCACACCTCTCCAGCCAGGTCTTCTCCCAGTAGTTTTCCACTGAAACTTGCCTCCCTTCCAATGACGGTTTACTCGTCCTTGGGTCCCAGGCACTTTCCCCACCGAAAGTATCATCCCTGCATTCCGGTATACTCCCATGTTGGCTTCTCATGCCATCCTAACTCCTGAAACAAAGAGTTAGTTCACTTACAAGCTAGGTGTCCTTGCACCTGCAACAGAAACATGGGAACGAAAAACTTTACACTTCTCTGAGACCCTCTACACTTCTGAAATCCAAAGCCTTACCAAGGGAAACATTTCGGTCTACAATATTTCAGTGGAAACCTACTGGGAGAAGACCTGGCTGGAGATGTGTGCCGGAGGGCGTGTTCTACGTTTTTGGGATTTTGAATTAGGGACAGTGCCCCGTGGGTTAAGCAGTTGAGGATTAGATGGGGAAACTTGAAGGAGCATCATAGAACGAGCTCTGACAAAGTGAGTGTACTTCTAAGGGAGTCTTCACTTCTGACACCTTTTATCCTATTGCCTGGGAAAAATGCTAAGTAGGGATGTCACCTTAGAAATAGAGTAGGGATAGACTAATTGATTTCTTTTTAGGTTAATGACTTCTAACATAGAGATTGGAGCCGTTATTGCTTGTCTAATGATTCTAGAACTGACTATTCTTCTTATTCTGAATCAGATGAGACTCCTACGTAGACTCTTATTTGTATTAGCGCCCATTTATTTTCTTAACCTCGTGCTGAGGTGCTTGTATGTGCAATTATTTTTAGCTTTGTAATAAATCCCTAAAATTTGAGATTCGGAGTCAGTGTCCCTTTAGAGTCCAAATTCTATTTCCTTTGATTATGTGTTAAATATTGGATTTCCTCCCCTCTACACTATTTAGCAGATAAAAAGATAGTTTCAACCTGAGAGGATTCTTGATGATGGTAAGACAGATAAGAATTTGGCTTTAGCAAGATCTTTCATAATTTGTTAGGAGCTTTGCATGACCTAGCAAAGCATTCCCTAAAATGTTTACTGTCATTGAGGTCTTATAAAAAAGTACACACATATAATAGGGCAACTTTAAATTATAATCCGTTGCCTCCGTTTTATCAAGATAGTGTACTCACAACCTTAGTTACTCCTTCTAGTGCCATGTGAATGATTGTAATTACCCCGTATCGTTGACAATTTTTTTTATTGAAATGCAGTGGCTTCTGGGTCTTCAAATTGCCAGATGCGAACTGTTTGTAGCCAGACAGCCTGCCAGTGCCCTCTAATAACAAGCAGAGGTAATGCATCGGTTTCCCCTACGGATGGATAATAAGCTGTTTTGGTCGAGCCTAGAGCAGCGCGTGGAGGCATCTTGTACCCAGGGTATGGATATTCAGCACGCCCATCGTTTTTGATTGGCTTCTTCCTGTGTTTTTCAAAACTCCTTTATTTCCATTTGCTTACAGCTGTCCCACTTTCTGCTAGTTTAGCGACACTTTGGCGACTAGCCCTGTTTCATGCATTATTAATATTTTAATGCAGATTTATTTAGCGCAAACTCAACCCGAAGGTATTGAAGCACCGGTTACGTTACACAGGAATACATTCAGGCACAGGGAAATTAAGTGATTTGTCCAGAATCACATGATGTGGACGCGGGGCTCGAACCTTGGTTTCCAGCACCAAAGTCGGCAATCTAGCTGTCAGACCACATCCTCTCCCGATATATGAAACCAGCTAGGAACGCTCCATGTTGACGGTGAAGCCCAGGCGGCCCTGAGACCATTGCCTGGCAGACATGTGACGTTAATCCCAATAGAAGTGGGTTTTTTTCAATTTTATAGTTGCTTCTCAGTTAAATGGTATGATGTAACTGTAAATGTTAAGAGGCAGATTTACAAGCCCCTGGCAACACTTTTGCGCTGCCGATGCGTCACTTTTGTGATGCAGCAACAGTGTAAAAATTCAGGCAATTTACAACGGGACACATCTTGGGAGATGCGTCACGTTGTAAAGCCCTGCGTCACATTTTACCTGAGTCAGGTATAATGTATGCAGGGCGGGCGTTCCCAAACAAGAAAAGCTTGTAAAAGTGACGCAGTGAAATCTACAAGATTTCACTGCTTCACTTCTAGGACGCCACTGCATCAGGACCTTATGCCTGCTTTAAGCAGGTGTAAGGAGTGACGCAGTGTAGTGGGATTAGGCCTCAAAATGCATTTGCGTCGTGCTTGCGACATGACTCCAGCAATGCGTGACTTTTGCCCCAACCGATGCGCCAGAATTTCTGACACATCTGTCAATCCTTGCGCCACGGTGCATCGTATTGTTAATACGGCACATCCATGGTGGCGCAAGGGTTTCTCAGGGTGGCGCAGGGAAAGTGACACATCTCTACAGATGCATCACTTTCTAGTAAATCTGCCCCTGAGAACGAAGGAAGGCAGGCAGGTACATACTGCACACACACACCAAGTTGATATCGAAGCCCGGGCGGCCCCAAGGCTACTGTTCTGCATGGAGACTTCTTTTACCCACCCATCTAAAAGCTGCTCTATCCCTCCCCCACCCCTCAAATCCCTGACACTGCTGTGAGTAATGTGGTACCAGCTGCCATCAGCCGTAGACGCAGCCAGGGCCTTGAATTGTACTTTCCCCGGTGCCCTTCCTGCAGGCCCATCTCGTATTTTCTACCAGACCTGTGCTTCTCTTTCTCTCAAAGCCCTCGCTGTCTGGCAATGAACGGTTTATCTGCTTAAATATGGGTAAACCAAGCCCTATTTACAGCTGCTTTCCTTGCTTCTGGTGCACAGACATAATATCGAGGTTTTTTTCGACCTACAGAAATATTGAGTTTTAAATATCGTAGGGACAGAATATCGACATCAAGAATATCGGTGACCAGAATATCGACCATAAGGTAAGAAATAGAGTAGCAAATTATCAACGACCAGCGATAGTTATCGCTGGCCGTACTTAGCGATAAATTTCTTATTGTAGGCTATCTCTGGAATTTATCCCCATAGTAGCGCGTTATTAACAACGCGTTTCTCCAGGGCGATAAAAATTCCAGAGATAGTGAGGTTATCGCCGTTTTTCAGGGAACATCGCTGGTTTTCCAGCGATGTTCCGTGCAAAACGGCGATAACCTTGCTGATACGACCCTGTGGTCATATCAGCATCATCCACCCCCTATGTCAAACATAGGTGTCAGGATTTTAGCAGACGTTAGATTTTGGCAAAAAATCGGACGTCTGCTAAAATCCCGTGGGCTGCCTTGTAAATATCGCGATGTGAACATCAGCGATATTTGCAAGGTAGTCCATCCGGGGTACGCCCAGTGATGCCCACTTTGCATCTCATTAGAGATGCAAAGTGAGGCGTTGGGAAAAAGTGTGCTAACATGCGATTATGCATGTTTGCACCCTCTTGTAATTAGGGCGTTAGTTTTATCTCCGCTTTTTTGGCTTTTTAAGCCAAGAAAGCGGAAATAAAGCCCTTGTAAATATGCCCCATAGTTTTTGTTACTATCGAAGTTCGTAATATCGTTAGCACAAATATTGTTGTTAATAATATCGATGTTTATGTTAGTGTTATGTATTTTAGTATGTATTTTATATGTATGTTTTCCAAATTTTTTGTTACTTTTTGTATATTTTTTTAAATATATGTATTAAAGCTTTAGAAGTTACTATTTTTTTTTAAAGTAAATTTAGCATTTTAGTTCCGTAGCGGGTTGTGGGTTTATAGGGGAATAGGGTGGGAAGTAATTTAACTGTAATTAGGTAATTACTAATGTTCGAGGCATATGAGCTGCAGATTACACACTTGTGCGTAGATTGCCATCTGGTGTTGGGCCCGGATGTTTGCAGTTGTTTTTCCTCTTGGAAAGTCTTTGGAAGTCACGAGGTCGGTGACTCCTCCTTTGGATCGTATTGCGCATGGGCTTCGGCTCCATCCTCAGATTGTTTTTTTCCGCCATCGGGCTCGGATGTGATCTTCGCGCTCCGGTTCCGAACAGCTTCCAGTTCGACGATCGACGCGCAATCCTCACCCCAACTCGCGGTATTGTTTTCAATCGTGATCTCTCCACTCGACGCGCCTCTCATCGGCAAAAACCTTCGATTCCGGTTGTCGACGACGGCCTTCGGGCCTACCCAAGCTCCGGTCCTGGCTAATGGAAAGGACTTCCTTCAAAAAGTGCCCTCGATGTGGGTCCAAGATCCCCCACACCGATCTCCACGAAGTATGCAATCTCTGCCTCTCCCCTGAACACGAGGCTCGAGATTGTCCGGCGTGTAAGTCCTTACGGTCCAAGAAAACCATTCGAGACCGAAGGGCCAGAAGAACCATGGCACACTCGTCGACGGCGATTCCGGACGACATCTTCGGGGAAGGTGTCGACGCTCCAGAAGAACACGAGGGACTCGTCAGCACCTTCGAAGCCGACGATTCAGATGTGGAGGACATCACTCCGGCACTGAGGGTCGTGAGTACTAATCTACCCCCCCCAACACCTTCACCATTACCGAAAAAGGCTTCGGTCACGCCTTCGCCTCCGGGCCTAAGCAAGACCAAAGACACTGCTTCCCACACTGCACCTTCGGGCCCGGTAAAGAAGCCGATTAAGCCATCCGGCGGCTCGGACTTGAGCCAGCCCACCGTCGGTGCCGATAAACACTCTTCGACACCGAAAAAGAAAATGGCCTCCGCTTCGACACCGAGCCCCGCACCGAAACACTCGGTGTCGAGAACCAGCTCCAGCTCCTCGGTGCCGACATCATCTTCGGCACCGATAAAAGCACACAAGGCCACCGGCACCGACACTTCCAAGCCGAAATCCATCTTGGCGCCGACCAAACAATCAGACTTTTCCAAGCATAGTTCCAAACAACGAACCAGCGCGGATAAAGCCAAAAAACCAACGGCCCGACACCTTCGGCGCCGACGGACCAACCAACATCACCAGAACTCTTTACACCGGATCCATTACAAAAAACACTAACCAAGGATCCTAAAACCGGACATTTGATGCTCTCCATCAAAAAGAGACAGCTGTTAAAACCTGCCCCGCCTCCACTTCCACAGAGGAAGGACTCTGCTACCTCTCCTTTCAGAATACCTTCCCCACCTCCACCGCCCCCTCCACCTTCCCCTTCTCCACCGTCTCCGCCCCCGGCTCATCATTCCCCAACACCCTCTCCGGATGATGATAATCAGGGGGATCCATATGATGACATAGGAGACGTGCCCCAAGATTTACCTACAGGGGACTCTACTCCCACAGGCTCCCCAGACCCATGGGACGATTATAATATCCCTGACATCCCTAACGTCCCACAGGATGATCTCTACCCTTCCAGACCCTCCCCACCAGAAGACTCACTGGGGTTCAACCATCTATTACAAAGGGCAGCACACTATCACGGGGTAGATCTCCATATCGACCCCGTGGAGGAGGATTTCCTCCTCAATACGTTTGACACCACACATAGGACTACCTCCATATTGCCGATGCTCAAGGGAGTTATAAAACATGCGCTAGAGGTCTTTAAAGACCCAGTCAGAGCCAGGGTCATTAACCCGCGCATTGAAAAGAAATATAAATCCACCCCTACAGATCCCTCCTACATCAGAGGGCCAGCACCACTAGATTCTCTGGTAGTGTCCACAGCACGTAAAAGGGCCAACTCCCAAGCGTCAGGCGAAGCACCACCACCTGACAAAGAGTCTAAACTCTTGGACGCATCAGGCAAGCGTACTGCATCCCAAGCTGCCAACATATGGCATATCGCTAATACACAAGCGCTACTAGGTAGGTATGACAGGGCCCATTATGACGAATGAGAAGCCATAATGCAACATCGCCCTGATAAATACAAACCTAGGGCCAACGAGCTAATTCAGGAGGGCAAAACCATTACTAATACCTCCATACGTTGTGCCCTAGATGCAGCAGACACAGCCTCCAGGGCCATCAGTACTAGTGTCCTCCTCCGTCGCCATGGCTGGCTAAGGATCTCAGGTTTTAAACCGGAGGAACAGGCCTCCATCCTCAACCATCCCTTTGACCAGGAACATCTGTTTGGCCCAAAAGTGGATGAGGCCCAAGAAAAGATGAAAAAGGACACAGACACGGCAAAATCCATGGGAGCTTTACAATCACACCCTCCCAGGCGCTCCTTTCACCGATCTTCCTTTCGGAGCACATCCAGAGGTTACTCCTCCAACACCGCTTCCACTTCATATAAGGCCCCTACCCAGTCCACCTTTACAAGGGGCTACCAAAGAGGCGGCTACAGGGGCAACAATAACAAAGGCAGAGGCAAAACAAACACCGCCCGCTCTGCCACCGCACCTACCCAATGACTTCCCTCCACTCTCCCCAGACCATCCCACTCCGGTCGGGGGCAGACTCCAAAATTTTCTCCCTGTCTGGGCTGCCATCACCTCAGACAAATGGGTAACAAAAATAATTCGGTCAGGGTACTGCCTAGAACAAATATCTACCCCCCCAAACATTCCACCCAGACAACGCCCAATGTCACAAGAACATCTAACACTACTAAAGCAGGAGGTAATCTCCCTCCTACAGAAAAGGGCGATAGAACACGTTCCTAACAACCAACGAAATATGGGGGTCTACTCCCTATATTTTCTCATACCAAAAAGGGACGAGACTCTGCGGCCCATCCTAGACCTCAGGCCCCTAAACAAATACATACACTCAGACCATTTTCACATGGTAACGCTTCAGCAGGTACTTCCACTGCTTTCCCAAAACGACTTCCTGACCACTTTAGACCTAACAGACGCTTATTTCCACATTCCAGTGCACAACGCTCACAGGAAGTTCCTCAGATTTGTAGTGGACGGCCAACACTACCAATTCAAAGTACTCCAGTTCGGAGTCACAACAGCACCACGAGTATTCACCAAGTACCTAGCAGTAGTGGCAGCACACCTCAGGAGACAACACATCCATGTCTTCCCATACCTAGACGACTGGCTAATGAAAGCCAGTTCATACAGCCAGTGTGTACAACACACGCATGCCACTATCCAGCTACTTCACCAACTGGGCTTCACAGTAAACCACGCAAAGTCCAATCTACAACCATCCCACATAAAACAATACCTCGGTGCCACCATAGACACCTTAAAAGTGCTAGCCTACCCCAATCCTGCCAGGATTATAAGCATTCAGGCTCTATGCGCAAAATTCATGGCACAACACTCCCTTCCAGCTCGAGTGTTTATGCAACTAATAGGGATGATGGCCTCGTGCATCTTCATAGTACCTCCCACAAGACTCCAGATGCATCCTTTCCAAGAGTGCTTAGCGCACCAATGGAACCAGGCCCAAGGTCAATTAACAGATCTGGTGTTGGTAGATGGTCGCACCCATCGCTCTCTGCAGTGGTGGACCACCACAAACCTTTCCAAAGGTCGACCGTTCCTGGACCCGGTTCCCCAGATAGTACTAACAACAGATGCATCGCTCTCCAGCTGGGGAGCTCATCTATTACATCTCACCGTGCAGGGCACATGGACATCTCAACAAAAGTTACTCCATATCAACCATCTGGAGTTACTAGCGATCTTCTTAGCCCTAAAATCTTTTCAAACACAGAATTCAGGCAAGGCAGTCCTAATCCGCACAGACAACATGACAGCCATGTACTACATTCAAAAACAAGGCGGCACACACTCTCCACAGCTCTCTTAGCTAGCACAGAGCATATGGAGATGGGCCATACCCCAGAAAATCTTTCTCCTATCTCAGCATGTCCCAGGAGTCCAAAACACTATGGCAGATCTGCTCAGCAGACAAACACAACAAATCCACGAGTGGGAACTCCACCCACAAGTTCTACACCCATACTTTCAGATGTGGGGGCATCCACAGATAGACCTCTTCGCCACCCACGAAAACACCAAATGCCCAAGCTTCTCCCACTCATTCCACTAGTGGTGCGCAAACTACAGCAACACTCCCTCACACTAATCCTAGTAGCTCCAACTTGGGCCATACAACCGTGGTACACCGCACTGCTGGAATTATCTGTAGTACCGCACCAAAAATTACGCCTCTCTCCACACCTCTTAACCCAGAACCATGGAGAGATCAGACACCCGGACCCAGTTCAGCTCAACCTTGCGATCTGGTTCCTGAAATCCTAGAATTCGGTTATCTAAATCTTCCTCCTGACTGTATGAACATCATCAAGGAAGCTATGCGACCCACCACTAGAGCGTGCTACGCCGCCAAGTGGAAACATTTTGTTGTCTATTGTCACAACAACACCATCAATCCCCTAGACGTCTCCATTCAACACATCATAGGCTACTTACTCCACCTACAAAGGTGTAATCTAGCCTATACGTCCATTCGCCTGCACCTCGCAGCCATAGCAGCTTACATACAAAACAGGCAACATCTATCACTCTTTGGAGTACCTGCCATTCGAGCCTTCATGGAAGGCCTTAAAAGAATAATTCCCCCCAGAGTGCCACCCTCACATGTGTGGAACCTAAATATCGTTCTCACCAGACTAATGGGGCCTCCCTTCAAACCACTGCACAAATGTGAACTCCAATTTTTAACGTGGAGAACCGCTTTTCTCGTAGCCATCACTTCCCTCAGAAGGGTCAGTGAGATACAAGCACTCACCATTCAAGAACCTTTTCTACAAATGCACCATAACAAAGTTGTTCTCCGTACCAACCCAAAATTCCTTCCTAAAGTAATTTCTCCCTTTCACCTAAACCAATCTGTAGAACTACCAGTATTCTTCTCGCAACCACAGACAGTTGCAGAAAGAGCTCTCCACACAGTAGATGTCAAACGAGCCTTACTCTACTACATCGAGAGAACACAACCTTTCCGTAAGACCAAACAACTGTTTGTCTCTTTCTCTCCACCACACAAGGGCAACCCCATCTCCAAGTCGGGGATAGCTAGGTGGATTGTCAAATGCATTCAGATTTGCTCCCACAAAGCAAAACGAACGCTATCCGTTCCCCCTAAAGCCCATTCTACACGTAAAATAGGGGCTTCAATGGCTTTTCTAGGAAACATCCCATTAGATGATATCTGCAAAGCAGCTACATGGTCAACACCGCACACTTTCACTAAACACTATTGTGCAAACTAAGCAACAGGCTAGTGTGGGCCAGGCTGTACTCAAAACATTATTTCAAACCACTGCAACAGATACGGGTGGTCGCCGCTAAGGGTGGGTACTGCTATATAATCTATGCACAAGTGTGTAATCTGCAGCTCATATGCCTCGAACAGAATATGCTATTTACCAGTATGCATCTGTTCTTGGCATGTAGAGCTGCAGATCTACACACGCCCACCTGCCTCCCCGGCTACCTCTATCTGTTCCAGTTTTTCTTATTTAGATACAACACACATGGGCATCTTCACTGTTTATTACTACGCTCCATCATTTCCCTGCTGGCGAAAAAAAATCTGAGGATGGAGCCAAAGCCCTTGCGCAATACAATCCAAAGGAGGAGTCACCGACCTCGTGACTTCCAAAGACTTTCCAAGAGAAAAAACAACTGCAAACATGCGGGCCCAACACCAGATGGCGATCTATGCACAAGTGTGTAGATCTGCAGCTCTACAAGCCAAGAACAGATGCATACTGGTAAGTAGCATATTCCTTTTAATTATTGGTATTGTTAATTAATTTTTTGTTAAATAATTATTAATGGGTAATTAATTTTTATGAATTTATTTATTGATAATTATATTAATTGTGTTAATTTTTAATTGGCGCGGGTTATGGGTTTATAGGGGAATAAGGTGGGAATTAAAGTAACTGTAATAAAGTAATTAACATAAAAAAATTGGCATTGATAATTAATGTATTGTTTATTAATTATTAATTGGTAATTAATTTTGGTTATTAAATATTAATTGGTAATTAATTTTTATTAATTGATTAGTTGAGAAATATATTGTGTCAATTAAGTTTAGGAGTGAGTTGTGTGTTTATGGGGAAATAGGGTGGGAAGTAATTTTTTATAATTAAGTAATTATTAATTTTTATTTATTGGTATTGATAATTATTTTATTGATGATTGATGATTAATTTTTATTAATTGATTAATTGATATTTATAGTAATTGTGTTAATTTGTATGTGGAGCAGTTGTGGATTTATAGGGGAATAGGGTGGGAAGTAATTTAATGTTATTCAAGTAATTATTAATTTTAATTGATTGGTATATATAACTAAATTGTTGTTAATTTATTAATAATTCATTATTTAATTAGAAAAATTCTTTAATTAATACGTATGACATTTTTAAGCCCTACGCTAGCCAACACTTTCCCTACTGTTGCACTCTATGGAGTGGGAATAGTAATTTTTACTCCTTACGCTATCCAACAGTTTCCCTACTGTTGCACTCACTGGAGTGGGAATAGTAATTTTAACCCTTTCGCTTTCCAACACTTTCCCTACTGTTGCACTCTCTGGAGTGGTAATAGTAATTTTTACCCCTACGCTATCCAACACTTTTCCTACTGTAGCACTTTCTGCAATTTAAATAGTAATTTTTACCCCTACGCTATCCAACACTTTCCCTACAGTTGCACTCACTGGAGTGGGAATAGTAATTTTTACCCCTACGCCATCCAACACTTTTCCTACTGTTGCACTCACTGGAGTTAGAATAGCAATTATTGCCCCTACACTCTCCAACACTTACCTTAAATGCGATGTAATGGTATGCGTTGTAATGGTATGCCTTGTAATGGTATAAAGCGATGTATTGGAATGCATTGTAAAGGTAGTTTCTAAAAATGCGATGTAACGGCATGCGATGTAAAGGAATGCGTTGTAAAGGATGTTGCGATGTAAAAACTGTGTTGTAAAGGCATGTGTTGTAAATGTATGCGTTGTAACGTCATACATTCATATGCACTACATGGCACTTTGAAAAATGCAAAAAAGTGATTTTTTCTAGGAAATCGTGAATTACCACCAACTTGAAGTTGGTGGTAATTTGCGATTCCTTAAGGCCAGATCGCACATTTCGGGTGCTTCCAAAAATGCATTGCGATTCCTTAAATGCATTTGCAAAATAGGGAATCACACATTTTGCGATTTCTTATTTTGCGATGGCCTTTTGGGATGATACATCCTAAAAGGCTTTTTCCCGTTCACAAACTGGCCACTTCATACATCTGGCCCTTAATCTCTCTGGGTGATAAGTTGTGCTATATAAATCTGCTGCAAGACGAACAAGCATTTACAATGCAATAGGTCTCGCATTTGCGAGAGTTTGAGCTATTGACATTGTAAGGCAAGGAAAGCAAGAGTAAGGTTGGAGCTGGGACTTACCCGTCCGGACATTACCTGCTTAGGGGACACAGTAAAATATTACATTAGCACCTTGCGAGCTCCAGCAACATCTCTAAAAACGCAAATCAAAACAATTTTTGAAGAAGGTGGATCCTCATGGCAGGTGCAGCTGACAGCAGGCACAAAATTGTTTGAAATAGAAGTGCATAATTTGCACAACCCAAACATTCCAGTTGCTGCATGGAAAAGATCAGTGAATAGACAAATCAAGAAAATATCCTATGAAAGAGATCTGGACAGTTTACACCATCAATCCAATCTCTTAGCACTGGACACCTCCTACATAGTGAGTAAACCACAGCCTTATTTCGAGCAAGCACTGTCAGTCCCGGCCTGGAAAAAAATCACTTACATGAGACTTCTTGCATTGCCCATTGTGGATTTTAATCAAGCCTGGGCCCGGCAGGACAATCTAGCAACATGTCGACTCTGTAATTACCATTGTGAATCCTGGCTTCATCTGCTGTGCTGTTGCCCTAAATTAGCCAGCGAGAGGCACCGACTAGTTCATCCAATCTGCAGAGCCCAAGGTCTCGTACGATGCAGTGAAGTCTCTGACTTGTGTTTCTCTGCTAAAACAGCTCAAACAGTAGCACGGCTGGGGAAATTTATAGAATTAATCTGAGCCGCTTTGATGCAGAATACAGAGTTACAAAAAGAAACCAGTCGGCTACCAAGCAAGAGAGACCTTGACAAAATGTTCCTTTAAGTCTAATGCATTTGCACTTTACAGCCAGTGTTGATATTAATTTTAAGGTTTCATGTTCTATCAGTTTGCAATAACATGCTTAGGATTTTAACTCTGTTCTTTTTAATAATGATAGTATATTGTAATGATTTTAAGTAATTGAACAATAAAACTTAATACATACTTAAAAGTGCCTCCTTTTGGAGTTCGGGAACACAAACATAACTCTGAGAAAATGGGGATGATGCCTGGGACGATGATCTAATACATGGAGAAAGACTTATTGTGTGAAGAAGATAAGGATTCATGAAGGGCGACGAGGGTAAGTAAAATTAACGAGCGGAAAGGAGGATTGGTGTCCCTACGAAATGTGGAGAAGTAATCCAAGGTCACTTGAAATCATTTGATCAAAGAAGGTTGTTAATTGGACCTTTGGCACTGATTTACAAGGGTTTTTTGTGACAATAACTAGGTGATGCTGCTTGACTTAGCAGCAGAGATTTCTTTTGGACTGGTAGAGGTATAGAGTAGACCTCTATGCATTACTCGATTGTGTGGCTTCATGGTATGCAATGCTTTTGCTTTACGGAACTTCTACAGAAGTTCACCTATGCTGACACCATTCTTTCTATACTTATGGATCTAATTGGCATTGTATCTAGCATTCTTTAGGGTAGGTTAGATGAGGAATCTGAATTCTTCATGCATTATAGGCAGAAAGATCGAAACGTTCATACCTTATCCCTCAGAAAAATTTGAAAGGCTATACAATGTTTCTAGATTAATTTATATTACTGTGGCTTCGAATTTGCAATAAATCCATACTTAATCTGACTTATCGAATCTAAGCTTTACTGTGTGACCAAATGGGTTGCAATTTAATTGTGAATTTGAATTGACCCTCACTGTTTTATCACTCAAGTCCCCTAAAAAGATCAGTCGCAGAGGGAGGCAAGTAAGGGCCCTCTTCTTCTCTGCGTTAACAAATAGTAGCAGAGGATGTTTAGGGTCTTGAGATAGGGAGTAAGGGGTCTTTGAGAAGAATAGTTTCTGAACCCGATAAGTTTGTTCCTGGTCCCGAAGTCCGTAGCGCGATCTGAAGGAGTGGCAGAGTTCCAGTGTCCGGCGGCGAAGTAATAGCAGCGGAGGAGAGAGTATTAATAGTGTTGTGTGCACGGCTCAGGCTTAGCTTGCAGCATTGTGATAATTGTGTGATGTCTTGCAGAGGTGTTGTGAATGTTGTGCTTAACATGATAAAGTTGTTAATGGGATCGACGTGGCCTAAGATCCTGGGATGTAGAAGGCACTGTTTTGTGATTATCTGCATTAGCTTTTTCGGTTTATCATGAGATGTCGTGGGCAACCCAATTGAGATAGGGACTTTTATCTTTGGATATGATTGTGAAGGGTGAATAGTGCAGTAGATTGTTTGCACAGGAGTATACTGTACTGATCACGGCGATTCCTCACAGGTCAAGGTTTTGCTCGAATGAATGTTTGCGGGGTATTACTTGTGTGATGCTATTCTGTTGATTTCCATAGTGACGCAGGCAATCATATTTGTTATTATTATATTTATGTGCTTGTATGTCTGAAGTTGGAAGAGTGCATGCATGCAGATTGTAAAGGAGGGTGAGCCCCTGCAAGTAGCAAGATTTAGGTCACAGTCTTCTGCGCTGGGATTGGTAGGTTGGTTGGTTTGAAGCCATGCTGTTATTGGTTGGTTATGTCATATGGTGCCGCGCTGTTATAGGCTGGTGGCTCAGAAAA
Source organism: Triturus cristatus (assembly GCF_964204655.1). NCBI lineage: Eukaryota > Metazoa > Chordata > Amphibia > Caudata > Salamandridae > Triturus > Triturus cristatus. The sequence continues at coordinate 538,101 of NW_028187395.1, forward strand.
CAAAGTGTGGAAATTGCTGTTTCTCTCTTTAGATTGGATAATCTTTATTGAGATTGTTGACATTGAATTAAAAAGAAAATGTTTTGAAGGGATAAGACGTGGTTTGGGGAGATGTGCCTATATACCTGTTAGAGACAGAGAGGAGGCACTGCCTGAGGATACCGCAGGTGATTATATGGCGATACATGTAGGGCTACATACTCGTGTTTGGCTCAAACAATGGCACAAGATCACAGAGAAAGAAGGTGCATTAGCGTTGTGTTATATTTAACATACAAATTATTGAAAATTTGAGGAGGATTATGTACAAAATAAAACCACAACCTAGATCTATACAGTTTGAAGCACTCAATGCTCTGGAGCGGGCTGCTCACGTGAGGGAAAAAGAGAGGTATCGAGGAAGAGCGAGAAGGGCAGTACGTATGTATGCAGATGCAAGATGGGATGCAGAACAGAAAGGGTGCAGGACAGATATGATCAAGGGAGCTAAATTATATCAGGCATTGGCTGGTGAGGAGTTTGGGAAAGAAGGACAAGAAAAGGAAAAGAAAGTGAGAGGAAATGGGCTGAAGGAATCAGATGAGTACTTGAAAAAAGGAAACAAGAGTGAGTTGGGGCAGATGAGGCACTCTATAGAAAAGAAGCCCAATGGGGTTTGAATGATATGGTGGAATGACATAAACTCAGAGGCTAGCTGCGGGTGGGCCCTTGTGTCCCCGTTAACCTGACGAGATAGGTTCTCTCTTGCAAATGATGTCATGAGACCAATCTAAAACTGAATAACCTTTCTCCACATGATCCTTTGTCTTCACCTTGCGAAGTATCACTACCAGCCACGGATGGCAATGTCCCTCGACTCAACCCTCCTCTTTAGTCCCAAGCAGATGACCATTATCCTTGTTTGACATAAGTGAAAATATTTTTTTACTGAATCTCTGACACCTTCAAAAGTTATTCCCCTGCGGGACCCAACTTTCTAATCCATAGAGTAAATATTGAGGTCCCATGTGGTGATCCCAAGAAGCACAAAGTCAAGATGCATACTACTTCTTTTTTTGTAAAAAAAAAAAAAATCTTTAAAAAACATTTCTAATAAGCAATCACATAGCTAAAACGGATCGCTGTAGGTAATTTTTCAATTTGGGATGGGAGTGGCTATCAGCTTCAATCTCCAGAATATTATCAGGATTATTAATTGATGAAGACACCACTCTAAGATGGCACTGGATCTTCCATGTAGTCTGTAACTTCCTGGAATACATGTCCTTCTCATTAAAACACCCCAGAAACATGCTGCAGTGGGGAGATTGGCACACGAGCCCTGTGTGAGAGCGGCTGCCAGCATGTGGGACTGAAATGCTCTGGTTACCCCATCAGGATATGTGGGGGTCTCCAATGAATGGACGGACAGTGGATATGGCTTGCACACAACTATTTATGTAATGGGCAGGTGTGAGAATCCACCCTCAGTCACTACTAGACAAATTTCTTTGTGGCTAAACGTTTACAAAAAGATAGGTAACTGATACAACTTTGACTGAAAGTCTACTGGGTGCCTGCTAACCAGGTCCCCAGTACCAGCGTTCTTTCCCTAAACTGTACCATTGTTCCACAATTGGCACGCCTTTAGGCCCCATGTAAGTGCAAAGTAAATGGTACCCGTATTGGACAAATTGTGCCACCCTAAGGGATTCCTCACCAAGCTCATGCAAACTGGCATTGCAGCCTGTGTGTCTTGGTGCAGAGAAAAGTGAAGAGTCGACATGGAACACATCCCTGTTTGCCATGCCTGCCAGCTCTACGGGTCATATTATCAAGCCCCTATTGCCACCACAACGTCACTTTTTGTGACGTTGTGGTGGCGATAGGGTCAGCGCCCTATTACCAAGGCAGCGTTAAACCACATACCATGACTAAAAGCCACATTAAGTGACTTAACATTGCCTTAGTAATAGGGCCCCTTTCACGCTGACATTACCGTAAAAGGGGCGTGCAGTGGGTGTTGCGGTGGGCGTTCCACCGCAACAACCATTCACTTCAACGCTGCAACCTATTATCAAGAGAGGCGATAATAGGTGGCAGCGCTGAACTCAAGACCAGGAAAATCCTGGTCTTCAGGTGGCGAAACGAGGAGAAATGCTTCATTTCTCCTCGTTTTTGCTTTTTCCATGTATGTTGCCTTGTGCAGCACATATGGAAAAAGCAACATGCCAAGGTTTGTTTATGTATAGGAAGGTGTCCCTTCCTGTACATAAACAAACCTTTTTTTTAAATGCCATTTTGTAACTTACATGAAGCAGCACACATGTAAGTTATAAAATGGCATTTTGGGTTTGTTTATGTACAGGAAGGAATACCTTCCTGTACATAAACAAACCTCCCTGCTCGGTGACACCCTTGCACTCAGATGCAAGGGTGCCTGCATTGGCGTTAAGTCGTGAGACTTAGCGCCATCGCAAGGGTAAACGTCAGGCTGCAACATATCCTGGGTAATATGGTGCAGCCTGTCGCTTCCGAAGTGGCGATGAGAGGTGTTAAGCCAAGGAGACTAATGCCTCTCACCGCCACTTCCTAGATAATATGCCCCTACATATGGTATAGGTAAGTCACCACTTCAGTAAAAGAGGCGCAGTTACTGCCAGCCTTGCTTCTCGTAAGATGGGACTATAAGTACAAAGTGAGTGTTTACGCTTGCAGGTTTTCAAAACACATAAATAAAAGGAATCGTAATTTACAATGTCAATAGCTCAAACTCTCGCAAATGCGAGACCTATTGCATTCTAAATGCTTGTTTGTCTTGCAGCAGATTTATATAGCACAACTTATCACCCAGAGAGATTAAGGGCCAGATGTATGAAGCGTTTTTCCGGTTCGCAAACGGGCCGATTCACAGAATCGACCGGTTTGCGAACGGGAAAAAGCCTTTTGGGATGTATCATCCCAAAAGGCCATCGCAAAATAAGGAATTGAAAAATGTGTGATTCCCTATTTTGCAAATGCATTTAAGGAATCGCAATGCATTTTTGGAAGCACCCAAAATGTGCGATCTGGCCTTAAGTAATCGCAAATTACCACCAACTTCAAGTTGGGGTAATTCACGATTTCCTAGAAAAATGCACTTTTTGCTTTTTCAAAGTGCCATGTTACGCATATGAATGTATGACGTTACAACGCATACATTTACAACGCATGCCTTTACAACACAGTTTTTACATCGTAACATCCTTTACAACGCATTCTTTTACATTGCATGCCATTACATCGCATTTTTAGAAACTACCTTTACAACGCATTCCATTACATCGCTTTATACAATTACAAGGCATGCCATTACAACGCATACCATTACATCGCATTTAAGGTAAGTGTTGGATAGTGTAGGGGTAATAATTACTATTCTTGCTCCAGTGAGTGCAACAGTAGGGAAAGTGTTGGATAGCGTAGGGGTAAAAATTACTATTCCCACTCCAGTGAGTGCAACAGTAGGGAAAGTGTTGGATAGCGTAGGGGTAAAAATTACTATTTCAACTGCAGAAAGTGCTACAGTAGGGAAAGTGTAGGATAGCGTAGGGGTAAAAATTACTATTCCCACTCCAGAGAGTGCAACAGTAGGGAAAGTGTTGGATAGCGTAGGGGTAAAAATTACTATTCCCACTCCAGAGAGTGCAACAGTAGAGAAAGTGTTGGATATCGAAAGGGTTAAAATTACTATTCCCACTCCAGTGAGTGCAACAGTAGGGAAAGTGTTGGATGGCATAGGGGTAAAAATTACTATTCCCACTCCAGTGAGTGCAACAGTACGGAAAGTGTTGGATAGCGTAGAGGTAAAAATTACTATTCCAACTCCAGAGTGCAACAGTAGGAAAAGTGGGGCATATCAGCAACAACCGGCGATAATTATCGCTAAGCGCACTTAGTGCTAGGATAATTATCGCCAGCTAGCGTGGATTTTTATCGCTGAGATAGCGTGCTATTAGCAGGGCTTATCTCAAAACCGATAAAAATCCTAGCGCTAACTGCCAAACGTGAGATTATCGCTGGAAACCCAGCGATAATCCCACGAAGTTCGGCGATAGCTGGCTGATAGGGCCTCACAAACTTAGCCATGATATCCACCTTACATAGGATATCATGGCTAAGTCAGTTTCAAAGCAGGCGTAAGGAAAGTAGCGATAACAGAAGTTATCGCTACTTTTCTTGTCGCTATGCTGCTTTGCGTGAGACTTAATAATAGGAGAAATGTCGCTTAGCGACATTTCTCCCGTTATCCTGGGGAGGAACGCCCACTTTGCATCTCATTAGAGATGCAAAGATGGGAGTTAGGAATTCAGGCGCTAAGGCAAGGTGTCACGCGATAGCGTGACCTTGCTAATATAGCGATAAAATTATCGCCGCTTTTCGGCCGAAAACGGCCGCAAAAGCGGCGATAATTTTCTATCGCCTCGTTGTTGATATACCCCAGTGTTGGATAGCGTAGGGGTAAAAATTACTATTACCACTCCAGAGAGTGCAACAGTAGGGAAAGTGCTGGATAGCGAAAGGGTTAAAATTACTATTCCCACTCCAGTGAGTGCAACAGTAGGGAAACTGTTGGATAGCGTAAGGAGTAAAAATTACTATTCCCACTCCATAGAATGCAACAGTAGGGAAAGTGTTGGATAGCGTAGGGCTTAAAAAAAATGCTTATCAATTAAAGAATTTTTCTAATTAAATAATGAATTATTAATAAATTAACAACAATTTAGTTATATATCCCAATAAATTAAAATTAATAATTTCTTGAATAACATTAAGGTGCCGATTCCGATCCGTTAAAAATAATTTGCGTACGACCCTTATCCGTATTTTTTTACGTACGAGTCGTACAAGTACCGTACAAACTGCCAAGTACGATTCGTCCGTGAAAAATAACTACGAATAGCGTCGGGAAAAGTCTACGAGAGTGCGTCGGAAAGTTTTCACGTCCGAATATCGTCGGGAAAAGTCTACGAGAGTGAGCCGGACATTTTTACGTGCAAATCGTAAAACACAAGTCCGAGTGCGCAAGTACGATCCCGACCGTCCGTCCAAATACATAATTGCAAGTAAAATGGCCCGTACGGAGCCAACACAGTAGCACACATGTACACGGGTAAACTTATGCCCGTGTACGAGCCGTACAGCCCCCCAACCCCCAAATATGTCAGCACCGTACACCACCCTGTCCGCACTGTACCTCAGCCCCGCAACTGTACGCGCTGTACCCCCCCATGTACGCGCCGTACCCCCATGTACGCGCCTTACCCCCCCTGTTCGCACTGTACCCCAGCTCCGCACCTGTACGCGCCGTACCCCCATGTACGTGCCTCCCCCCCGTACGCGCATCACCCCCGCATGTACGCGCCATACCTCCGCATGTACGCGCCGTACCCCAGGGCCGCACATGTACCCACCGTACCCCCACCGCATGTACGCACCTTGCCCCCCCCATGTACGTGCCGTACCTCCGCATGAACGCGCCGTACACCAGGGCTGCACCTGTACGCACCGTACCCCCACCGCATGTACGTGCCCCCCCATGTACGCGCCCTCCCCTCCCCATGTACGCGCCTTACCTCCCCCATGTACGCGCCGTACCTCCGCATGTTCGTGCCGTACCCCAGGGCCGCACGTGTACGCACCGTACCCCCACCGCATGTACGCGCCGCACTCCAACACCGTACCCCAGCACCCTCACCCAGCATCGCGTATGTATGGATCGTACCTACGCAAAAAAGACTCCTACAGAATCAGGACACTGTAAAATAGCACAAGGAGGGTCAATTCGACTCGCACAACACCACAAAACACGTCTACATGACAAAATACATCTCAATGACTGACCTGGCACATCCAAACAGGCAAACAGAGGCCCCAAATGACAACCACCTCTTATAACACACCCACCAAAATTCAAACACAGCCACACCCAAAAATGGACCAATAAAAAGGGCCCACACACACACCCCATGAGCCTTTGCAACAGACCCACTGCTGCCAGACCCCACTGAGAAACAACTCCACATTACTCATACCTCCACTACACCTTCACTCACACACCTTCACACAACCTCCTCCACAAACATCCCCCTCTTCACATTCACACACACACCATCACATTCACACCCACACACCCACAACCATCCACACCCACACCCACACCCCACACCATGCCCACAGACAAGAATCCAAAGTTCACAACGGCGGAGCTGGACCTCCTTGTCAACGAAGTCATCAGAGTCGAGCCACAGCTGTTTGGAACATTGGTCAGACAGACCAGCATAGCTGAAAAATCTGCCATGTGGAAGAGGATTGTCGATAAGGTGAATGCTGTTGCGCCCATCCGAAGGACCAGGCATGAATGCCAAGCCAGGTGGTACGATCTGCGCAGGGCGGTCAAGAGGAAAATGAATGAAGAGTATGCCCAGAGTAACATCACTGGAGGTGGGCCGCCCCGCAGACCCGTACACTACCATCCCTGGGAGGAGAAGGTGATGGCCCTGCTACCGCCGGTGGGAGTACACAGAGTCGAAGGAGTCGCAGAGCATGGTGAGTACACAAACAACTTACGTAACATGGGGGCACTGGGGTCCACACCACATATACACCAAATGCACGCAACTTCCCCCAAGCACTAACCGCACACAACCACACTCAAAAACCACGCTCATGCCACTAACGTCTCCATGCACCCTTCACAAATCAAGGCAAGGCCATGTCCAAGGCTACAACAACCACAAACACAAGACTGGATGTCCGGGAGGCTGGGAGGGTGGGCCCCACACAACACATTGTGAAAATGAGACGCAGACACCAATGCCCTCAGCCCATATGGCATAGGTACATACCCATGCACAATGCACAGGGACTGGCAAAGTACTGACAAGGTAGCTGACACTTGGCCCTGCTGTATGCAGCACAAGGCCCTCCTGGGACCACTGTACACTCAAACACCAACTCCACAAGCACCGGTATCTAGCACAGGAACTCACACTCACTGTCATGCCAGCATGCACCATGAGGGGACAGACACATCACCTGGGAGACCCAATGACAACTCACACTACACACAACAGCACGCCCGGTCACAACCCTCCCCCCCCTAACACAAGCACACACCCCCGGGGCAGGCAACGGATTTACACACTCCCACAATGGACATGTGACACAACAAGACCAATCCAGAGCCAAATAAGCATCAGAGCCAACAATCTGCAGGTCAAACACTCAGGAGAACATCCCAATCTGTACCCCGCAACATACCCATCCCCAAGTGGACATTGAGAGGAATGCTAGGCACATCCAACTACCTGGAGGAACTGTGTCAACTTGAATATGTATGAAACATAGATGTCGCATGAAACACCATTAACATTCTCTCTCTCTCTCACACACAGGGCAACGTCGACGATCTCCCCCCAACACTGGGAGGGAAGAATCACAGTCCCAGGCTCCGCGTGAAGATGATCCCACCGGCAGCGACGACTCTCACCACTCCGTGGATGACCCCGACCAACCTGGACCCTCTGGTGCCCAAGCCCCTGCAGCACCTGCGTCAGGTATATCTGTGCCAACCACCACCCCCATTCCTGCCACATCCCAGGACACACCCAGGAGCCCTGCTCGCACTGAACAACAGAGCCAGTCTGACCAGGAGGGACAAGGTTCTCCGGGCACCCAGGAGGAGGCAGGCAACCCTGCAAATGCCATCCCTCAGGGGTCCCGTAGACCCGATGTGCCCACAAGGGCAGGCCAGGCTCAAGTGGGCAGGGGTGGTGGGAGTGGAGGCAGGCGGAGGCGCGAACCTGACCAGCCAGCTCAGGACACCGGTATGTCACACATACGCAACATCCTGGACTCATACCGGCGTGACACCAGAGGCATCAACCAGGTCGTGTCCAGACTCTCCGAGATGCAGGGGACCCTCGATGAGATTAAGAACCTGCAGGTCGAGCATCATGCCAGTCATCAACAACACCAAGGACGGATGGAGGCAAGACTGGCTGAGCTCCTTGTGGTGCACAGGGGCGTGAGCCAATCACTCCGTCAGATCGCCCAAAGCATCGGCAACCCTCCCTGTGCCACCAGGCGTAGACCAGCACCAGACACAAGGAGGGAGGAGGAGGAGGAGGATTCGTCTGAAGGAGCGTCCCCAGCATCATCAAGGCCTGCATCTGAGGGTCCCCGGAGGAAGGTGGGTCGTCCATGGAAAAGACCGTGAGAGTCAGCGGACCATCCACATCTCCCAGGTCACCTGGCCTGGCACCTGGCCCTCTGGCGCAACAGCAGCACCTCATCCAATGACATTCTCTGCCACATGGACTTGCTGGTCACAGTCTGACCAATGATGACGAACACTGTGCCCTGGACTCTGATGACTTCCAATGCCAAGGATACCATCTCCCCTGTGAACTTTGGATTCTATTCCCCCGGTAGAGCACCTAATTGCATCTACCAAACCACTTACCCCACCGCAAATAAATATATCACTTTGGACATGAGACGTTCCTGTCATTTTGCATTATTCAACGACATATGTGTGTGGAAATGTCAAACTATGCCTGAGTGTTGAACTAACTCCAGCCATCCATACCCTGGGATCAGAGTCTGGTACAGGACACACATGGGTCACAAGGTATCATTCAATGTAGGCATGGAGCACAACACTCACCTGTGATGGCCTCTGGCTGCTGAGGGGGTGCTTGCTAAACTGTGCGGAGAGACCTATTTGGGAGATTATCATCAAGGCGTAGAGGTTATGGCTCATGTGGAGGTTCCCGGGGAGTGAGTCCCAGGTATGTGTGGCCAGGTGGGAGAACAATGTCCTGTATGCTGGAGTACGGTGGATGTGAAGAACGGTGGCCAGGGCAAGGTTGGATGCACGGAGATGGCCCAACGGGATCTAGGATGACAGACATACAAGGTTGGTTGGGGTCGGGGTTGTGGACTGCCTCCTGAGTGTGGGCGGGGAGTGTGGAGGTCATCCTGCAGCAGACAGTGATCCATTGCAGCTATCTATGGTGGACGGTGAGGTGGCTGGGGCGCAGGGTGTTGAATCTGAGGTGTGCAGATGCACCCTGGAAGTGGACCAGTTTCCTGGGAGTTTGGATGTACTTGCTCCGTAGAGGGCAGGGCAGTATTTGACACAGATGTTGTCATGGACCTGGGGGATGGTCTGTCTTTTCTTGGAGTGGATCTATCTGTGGATCATGTGCATAATGCAGAGGGCGTTGCAGCATGAGGTACAGACGGTGTGGACTAGCATGGCATATGTGAGCAAGCCAAACATGATGCACACCATCTTGTGTGTGTGGCCACTGGGTGCTTGTGCAGGGCTCTTGCGGGTGGGACACAGGCACTTGACCCAGCTGGAAGGGGACAATCCTCAGATGATCACCTCAGTCCTGTACAAGTCCAGCCTCAGGTGGCTTGTGTTCAGCCATTCATCAATGGATCTCATGCATACTTGATTGATGGAACTGCCAATGTCTGTGTCTTTGTTGAGGGTGAGGAGCACCTGGCTGTCAATGGCATACAAGCTGATGATGAGGTGCTGTGCGCATGTGATGGTGGAGAGGGGGGTCCTGGACACTCTGTAGATTGACATGCTGAGAGATGATACCTGTGCCATGTCCCAGACGATGACACCATACTACATGCTGAAGCCTTGAGTCCCACTCCCATGCCCTTGCTGGGCTACAGAGCCTGTGGGGAGTATTAGGGACGTGACCTGGTTGGTGTTACAGGGCCTGGAAGGCGGGGCAGCACAGTGTAGGCAGTTGGAGTTGCACACTCAGCATGCAAAGGTGTCGTGTGTGTTCCCAGGGTATGTCTGACAGCAGGCGTTAGATGTGCGGATGGACATAGCTCGGAGTGTGGCTGATACATCAGACTGTAGTGTGATGTGGGTTATGCAAGGACAGGATGGTGGTGCAATGTGCACCTTGCATGTGTTGATGATCCAGCCTTTGGCACCGCGTGGTGGCAACAGTGGCATAGACAAGCTGAGGACAGCCAAATGAATGGGTGGAGGGAGGAAGTGAGGAGCATCTTGGAGGCGTGTGTGTTGCCAAATCTGGATACTCTGTGGGCCCTTGCTGCAGGGGCCGCAGCAGCAGGCGGCATCTCCTTGCAAAATGACAGAATTTGCACACATTGACTAGGATGTCAGAAGGACAACTGCAACAGGCGCGTGTGTAAAGCAAGGAGTGTCCAGTGTCACATGGCACACCCAGAGACAATGCATGCACAATCACCAAAGAAGCATGACACTGGATCAGGAAACTGAAGGCCGACCTGCGCACAGGAGACACACCCTCAGCAGCTGTTGATGGCCCATTGTGTGGACCAACATGCCAAAAAACATACACAACCATGTACTTCATGCCCAATAGGGAGCCTAATCCATGAGCAACTGCATGCATGTTGCTAAACTACATATGGACTCCTATGCATAATCTTCCACAACTATGCCAGATATGCCGCATGCAAAGTGGCAAGAGACCTGCATTGACAGAGATGAGGCACCTTGGAGTGTGACTGTTAGACGGCGACCTCAGAGGAGCCCGGAAAGGGGGTCCTGACTACCCTGAGACCCACCCTCAAAGTATCGTAGCCGGGCACTGGCGGGAGACTCCTCAGGAGGAGGAATCTCGTATCGAGGATCGTACTTCTGGCACCACACGACACAGAAACACCACACCGTGCGTTCTTAGGAATCAACCTTTATCAAACAGGTTAGCACTGCAAATATGTACAAGGAGAGCACGGGCTCAATGAGTCTCGGAAGGGATAGGGGGTAGCGGGACAGTCTCTGGTAAAAGGTTCAAGGCAAGGACGTACCCGGCGCACAGCTCACAATCCTCGAGCTGGGGGGTAGGCTTGTTGTCGTTGAGGTCCGGCGGGACCGGTGGAGTCTGTGGAAGCCGCGAGTCACTCAGCGGGCTCAGGTACAAGTTCGGAGGTCTTACGATCTTCAGGGAGCCGCGAGTCACTCAGCAGGGCTCAGGTGGTTCTAAGTTCCAGGAGCCGCAACTGCGTCAGCAGGCTCTCGTTGTTCCAGCGTCGAAACTGCCGGACAGTCCCAGAGCACCCCTTGTTATAGGTCGACCCCTCTTTGATGTCCGGAGTCTGTGCAGGCAGGGGTCTTGTCACCTGGGGGTCGCTTGTCGGGGTTTCCTGCCATTGTCTTGTGATCCTTTCAGGGCCGGGTCGGGAGGAGTCCCAGACACCCATCAGGCGTGGAGCCAGCCCTCAGGGAGGCCGGAGGGCCGATCGAAACCCATCGTCCCAGGGGAGTTCAGAGGTGCGATAGAAACTGCTCCTCCCTCTCTCATCCCCTGGAAGCGTGATGTCCTCCAGCCGGAGTGGCGCCTCTAGGCCCGGGTCGCGCTGGGGCCGGGCGGCCATCTTGGTGCATGAAGTGGGCACGCGGGCCCGGGGTGGCCGAAAGGAGAGAGGCCATGGACGAGGATGTCCGGGTCGGGTGCGTGTGTTCTGATGGGAAGGATCGGCTAGGCCGTGGGCTTGGGGCTGCAGGTACCAGGTTAGGTGGTGCGGGGACAAGTAGAGCCATGTTACGAGGCCGGGTCCAACATGCGTCCCCCCCAGCTGAAAGCCGGAGAGAACTGCCCATCATCTTGGGGGGTTCTCTTCGCTGAGGCGGAAGAACCGGGAGTGGCCGTCAGCGTTGGCGTGGTCCGTACCAGGGCGATGTTCTACAGTGAAATCCATCCCCTGGAGGGAGATTGACCACCGCAGTAGCTTGGGGTTTTCTCCCCGCATCTGCATGAGCCATCGCAAGGGCCGATGGTCGGTTTGGACTTTGAAATGGGTGCCGAACAGGTAGGGGCGTAGTTTCTTGAGTGCCCAGACCACGGCAAAGGCTTTGCGCTCAATGGTGCTCCATCGCTGTTCTCTGGGCAACAGCCGCCGGCTGAGGAAGGCGATGGGCTGGTCTAGGCCTTGGTCATTCACCTGGGACAGGACGGCCCCAATGCCATGCTCGGAGGCATCGGTTTGGACTACAAACTCCTTGGAGTAGTCGGGAGCCTGGAGGACGGGGGCCGTGCACATGGCCTTCTTTAGGGCATCGAACGCCTCCTGGCAGGCGGTCGTCCACTGCACCTTCTTTGGCTGTTTTTTGGATGTGAGTTCTGTGAGGGGGCCGACAGGGCTGCCATACCCCCTGATGAATCTTCGGTAGTAGCCAGTGAGGCCCAGAAAGGCTCGGACCTCCGTTTGGGTGGTGGGGGGTTCCCAGGCCACGATGGCGTCGATCTTCGGCTGTAGAGGGGCGACCTGGCCACTCCCGACCTGGTGCCCCAGGTAGACTACTGATCCTTGCCCAATTTGGCACTTGCTGGCTTTTACTGTGAGGCCTGCCTGGCGCAGGGCGGTTAGCACCCTCCGGAGGTGCTGGAGGTGCTCACTCCATTCGGAACTGAAAACGGCGATGTCGTCTAGATAGGCCGCGCTGAACTGTTCCAGCCCGGCCAGGACTCTATTCACCAGTCGCTGGAAGGTGGCCGGGGCATTTTTCATTCCGAAGGGCATTACGCGGAAGCGGTAATGCCCATCTGGGGTGGAGAAGGCGGACCGCTCCTTGGCCCCCTCGGTGAGCGCAATCTGCCAGTATCCGCAGGTGAGGTCGAAGGTGCTGAGGAACCGGGCTGCCCCGAGTCGGTCAATGAGCTCGTCAGCTCGTGGAATGGGGTGGGCATCGGCTCGGGTGACGTCATTGAGCCCCCGGTAGTCCACACAGAACCGGAGCTCGGGGGCGACACCGGGGCCGCTGCCTTCGGGACCAGGACCACTGGGCTGGCCCAGGGACTGTCAGATGGCTCGATCACCCCCATGGTCAACATCTTCGAGACTTCAGCTTGAATGCAGGACCGGACCCGGTCAGGGACCCGGTATGCTCGGTGTCTCACCGGCGGGCTGTCCCCGGTGTCCACGTCATGGACACACCAGTCGGTGACTCGGGGGATCAGGGAGAAGAGGTCGGCAAATTGTCCTAGGAGCTGGCGGCAGTCCTCTTGTTGCTGGGCAGTGAGAGCTGGGGAGAGGTTCACTCCCTCCACGGAGCCATCCTGCTCCTTGACACACAGGAGGTCCGGGAGGGGATCGGACTCATCTTCGGCCCCGTCATCGGTGGCCAGCAGGAGGCTCAGTTCTGTCCGCACGAAGTGAGGCTTGAGGCGGTTCACGTGAAGGACCCGAAGGGGATCCCGAGGCGACTGGACGTCCACCAAGAATGTGACTTGACTCTTCCGCTCAATCACTTTGTAGGGCCCGGTCCACCTGTCCTGGAGGGCGCCTGGCTTCACGGGGGCCATGACCCATACTTGTTGGCCCGGCTGGAACTCGACCAGAGTGGCATTCTGGTCGTACCAGCGCTTCATCTCTTCTTGGCTTGTCTCTAGGTTGGCATCGGCCAGTGCTCGGAACTTCCTGGTCTGGTTCCGGAGGGTCAGAACATAGTGGAACACATCTCGTGGGGTGGTCTGGGGTGCCGCCTCCCACCCTTCCTTAACCAAGCTGAGGGGACCTCGGACGGGGTGTCCATAGAGCAACTCAAACGGGCTGAACCCTAGGGACTTCTGGGGGACCTCTCGGTAAGCGAACAAGAGGCAGGGGAGCAGGACGTCCCACTTACGCCGGAGGGGCTCTTCTAGGCCGGTGATCATCCCTTTCAGAGTCCTGTTAAACCTCTCTACTAGGCCGTTCCCTTGGGGATGGTACGGGGTGGTGAACTTGTAGGACACTCCACATTGTTGCCACAGGGACGTCATGTACTTCGAGATAAAATTAGTGCCGCGATCGCTCACGACCTCGCGGGGAAAACCTACCCGGGAAAAGATCCCCATCAGGGCCCGGCCCACTACGGGGGCCGTGACGGTGCGTAGGGGGATCGCCTCAGGGTATCGGGTGGCGTGATCCACCAGGACCAGGATGAAACGGTGACCTTGGGAGGTGGGGGGGTCCAGGGGCCCCACGATGTCGATCCCGACTCGTTCGAAGGGGGTACTGACGACCGGGAAGGGTTGGAGGGGAGCCTTGCGCTTCCCCCCATTCTTCCTACTAGCTTGGCACGTGGGACAGGACTTGCAGTGGGCTTCTACAGCTGCTCTCATTCTAGGCCAGTAAAAATGGGTCACGAGACGGCTGTAGGTCTTGTCTTGACCCAGGTGGCCGGCGAGGGGGACGTCGTGGGCTAAGCCCAGGAGGAAGTCTCGGAAGCGGAGGGGTACCACCAGCACCCGTCCGGATCCCAGCTCCACCGACTTCTGCTCACTGTACAAAATGTTATTCTCCCAATAAATTCGGTGCGTTCCAGTTTGGTCGCCTGCGGCTTGGCCCTCGGCCTGGCGCCGTAGTCCGACCAGGGAAGCACAAGTGGCTTGCTCCCGGCAAAACTCCTCCCGGGTGGGCCTGCCCTCGTGGCGCCATTGGGCCAATTCGGGTAGATCGCCTAACTCGGGGACCAGGGCGGTGTCGGACAGTGAGGGTTCGTCGCTGGCGACGGGCCCTTCCGATGGGGGGACGGGAGGACCCTCGGTGGTTACTGCTCTGACTTCTTCGGTCGGGGCGTCTTCGACTTCTCCCAGGGGGGGAAGTCGAGCTGACATAGATCGGGTGGTGGCGCACACCCACTCGGGGAGCCCCATCATTTCTAGGTGGGCCTTGCGCTCGACGTGCTTCCAGGGAGAACTCTCCAGGTCGTTCCCTAAGAGGCAGTCGACTGGCTGGGAGGTTCTTACGGCAACCCTCAGTTTACCTATCACCCCACCCCACTCAAACGGCACCAGAGCTACCTGACACATACTCTCTCTATTATCTGCGGAAATTACCGGGCAAAAGACGTTGGGGAGGATCTGCTCCTCGGGGACTAAGTGCCTGAGGACACCGGTGATGCTGGCCCCGGTGTCCCGCAGGGCCTCTATTTGGTGGCCATTGATCTTGACGAGCTGCCCGTATTTCTTCGTGTTGGAGGGCAGGAGGCTACCAGGGACCATCTCCCTATCTCCCAGGGATACTAGGGCCATGGCTGCGGGTTCCCACTTCCCGGTTTCCTCAACCTCCTCCCCCAGAGCTATGTTGGCTATCTGTCTTGCAGGGGTGTTTTGGGTGGCCATGGGGCATTCTGGGTCATTGGCGTAGTGCCCGGGCTTCTGGCAGCGGAAGCAAGTGACGGTTACCCGGTGTCCCCGTCTCCCGGGGTGTCCGGTTACTGGTGGGGGGGTGCTGGAAAAGGTGGAGGTTGGGTTTTTGGGGGGCTAGGCTGGGACTCTCGCTGCCCTCCCTGGTTCCCTCCTCCTCTCTGGCGGGGTGGTCCCTGACTGGCTCGGGGGTATTCTCCTACCGTGCCCCGGGGGACCCGGGTGTTGGTCCAGCGGTCTGCTTCCACCGCCAGCTTCCTGGGATCGGTGAGTTTGCTGTCAAGCAGATGCTGGCGTAGTTCCACAAAGCAGTTCGCAGCCAGGTGTTCCCACAACAGGAGGTCGGTGAGTTCCTCAAGGGTGGTGACTTTGCTGCCCTCGACCCACCCATCGAAGGCCCGACTAAAAAAGTGTACATATTCCACCCAGGTGGTGCCCGGGATTTTCCTGCAGTCCCGGAATCGCTGACGGTACATCTCGGGGGTGAGACCGTACCTTGTGAGTAGAGCCTCTTTCATGTGGCTGTAGGAGGTCTGCAGAGAGATGGGTAGGTCGAGCAGGGTGTCTCTTCCTTCGCTCAGAAACCGTCCCCACAACCCTGCCCCCCAGTCCTTCTGCGGGACCCGATGGGAGGTCATGGCGACCTCGTAGGCCCTGAACCATTGTTGAATGTCATCGTTTTTATAATATTCTTTGACCACGTCCTTGGGGATGTGGACCTTCTGCACCGCTGGGGAGGCCGCCTCTCGGTTTCCCGGGGGCCTCCCTTCCTCGCTTCTGGCCTTGAGCTCGATTTCTTTCAAGCTGCGTTCGTGCTCTAGTTGGAGCTTCCTTCCTTCGTGTTCCCGTTGGAGCTTCTTCTCTTCTAGCTCGCCTTGCACGCGCATTTGCTCTACTGCTAGCTTTTTCTCCGCTAACTTTAATTCGCCTTCTATTTTGAGTTTGGCTAACTCGAGTTCGTGATTGCGGCTTCTCTCTCTGTCCGCGAGTTCTTCCGGGGATAGGCCCCCGTCTGGTACGATGCCTCACACCTGATTGCTGCTGCTTTCGCCTTGGGGGGGTTCAGCCTCGTCGGGGCGCTCCCCCGTGTCTTCCGGGCGGGAGGCCCCGGCATCCACCCAGGCTTTCAGTGCTTTCTGCAAATCTTCCTTGGTGTTGAGACCGGTGGTAGCGATTCTAAGTTCTTTGCAGAATTGCTTTAGTTCTTTGTGCGTGTATTCTTCTAGTTGTTCCACCTGGAACACCCTGTTGGCGTTTGTTTCTGCGGGGATCATGGCGTTTCCTTCTGCCATCTTTGTCGGTAGTGCGTCCGTCGTTCACGGTACGATCTCTCGGTGATGGGCCCGAATCCCGTCGCTTGCCACCAATGTTAGACGGCGACCTCAGAGGAGACCGGAAAGGGGGTCCTGACTACCCTGAGACCCACCCTCAAAGTATCGTAGCCGGGCACTGGCGGGAGACTCCTCAGGAGGAGGAATCTCGTATCGAGGATCGTACTTCTGGCACCACACGACACAGAAACACCACACCGTGCGTTCTTAGGAATCAACCTTTATCAAACAGGTTAGCACTGCAAATATGTACAAGGAGAGCACGGGCTCAATGAGTCTCGGAAGGGATAGGGGGTAGCGGGACAGTCTCTGGTAAAAGGTTCAAGGCAAGGACGTACCCGGCGCACAACTCACAATCCTCGAGCTGGGGGGTAGGCTTGTTGTCGTTGGGGTCCGGCGGGACCGGTGGAGTCTGTGGAAGCCGCGAGTCACTCAGCGGGCTCAGGTACAAGTTCGGAGGTCTTACGATCTTCAGGGAGCCGCGAGTCACTCAGCAGGGCTCAAGTACAAGTTCGGAGGTCTTACGATCTTCAGGGAGCCGTGAGTCACTCAGCAGGGCTCAGGTACAGTTCGGAGGTCTTACGATCTTCAGGGAGCCGCGAGTCACTCAGCAGGGCTCAGGTGGCTCTAAGTTCCAGGAGCCGCGACCGCGTCAGGAGGCTCTCGTTGTTCCAGCGTCGAAACTGCCGGACAGTCCCAGAGCACCCCTTGTTATAGGTCGACCCCTCTTGATGTCCGGAGTCTGTGCAGGCAGGGGTCTTGTCACCTGGGGGTCGCTTGTCGGGGTTTCCTGCCATTGTCTTGTGATCCTTTCAGGGCCGGGTCGGGAGGAGTCCCAGACACCCAGCAGGCGTGGAGCCAGCCCTCAGGGAGGCCGGAGGGCCGATCGAAACCCATCGTCCCAGGGGAGTTCAGAGGTGCGATAGAAACTGCTCCTCCCTCTCTCATCCCCTGGAAGCGTGATGTCCTCCAGCCGGAGTGGCGCCTCTAGGCCCGGGTCGCGCTGGGGCCGGGCGGCCATCTTGGTGCATGAAGTGGGCACGCGGGCCCGGGGTGGCCGAAAGGAGAGAGGCCATGGACGAGGATGTCCGGGTCGGGTGCGTGTGTTCTGGTGGGAAGGATCGGCTAGGCCGTGGGCATGGGGCTGCAGGTACCAGGTTAGGTGGTGCGGGGACAAGTAGAGCCATGTTACGAGGCCGGGTCCAACAGTGACGAACACCTTTATTACTCAGCCTCACACTAAGGGAAATGCATCAATTGGAACAGACTCACAGGTCAATTGGCTGACCATGTGTGACCTACACTGGACACCCCCTTCAACACACAGATGTGTAAATCCTACTGAGCTGGCACACAAGTGAAGGGCTTGAGCCTAACACCCCTTGCTGCACACGGAGAGTCTACAATTCCCCATTGAGCCTCATATGGGGATGCCCCACACTATGTCCACCATTAGCATCCCGTATGTTCCTGAGGGACGTTATACACACATTGATGCCTTCATCAGAATCCACAAACCATTACAGATGACTGTCAGGAAGGGTGACTATCAATTCATGGGAGCCATGCAACACGTCATGTGGCCCATGGTGAGTCGACATGTATGCATGGTAACACAACATGCACAGGAGCAGTCCCCACATATCACAAACATGTACCACCCACAAAATGCCTTGCTGCACTCCTTACCCCAAATGACTTTTCACCATGTCTGTGCATGTAACTCTGATCCAGCACACGTTGCAATACTCATGAGGAATAGCAGGAGGGCAATGATGACATGAGCAGACGACAGCCGCAAGAACCTGGGGAGGACAGACACACAACAAGTCAGCAAAGAGCTAGTAATCCTCAGACAAGTACATGTACTCTACAGGAATGATGTTGTCACCATGCCCTTAATAAATTTAGTGTCTCAGCTAATATGTGTGGAATGACATCATCACTTGAATGACACATCAGAACACACCTCCAAGTCACTTAGCACACAGTCAGCTCGACACACACATTGCAACACATGCCACACAAGGCTCAAAGCGTGCACACTCAGACACAGGGACTCACCATCATGAGAAGAAGTTGCGGATAAGCTGACTCCGGATGTCCTCATCCTCATCCTCATCCTCATTTGCCCCGTGCCCGAGCCCTTCATCCTCCACGGGTGGATGATCCTGCTCATCCGGATCAAGGATGAGTGGCACGGCCTTCTCCACTGCCATGTTGTGCAGCATGCAGCACAAAATGAAGATTTTGCAGACCTTCACCGGGGCATATGGGAGGGCGCCGCCGGTCTTGTGGAGGCACCGGAATCTGCTCCTCAGGAGTCCAAACGTCCTCTCAATCACGCGCCTCGTCTGCCCATGGGTGTCGTTGTACCGGTGTTCTGCGGCTGTTCTGGGGTTGCGGAGAGGCGTCATCAGCCATGACATGTTGGGATAGCCAGAGTCCCCTACATGGAAACATCATGTGAAGAAGTGGGTCAGGAGATGCCGTAAGATACAAAGATAGCGCTGAACACAGGACTAACAGAGTATACCCACCAACAAGACATGCTCGTTCCGCGTGCAGCTGCAGCATCATTTCTGGCACCCTGCTACGCCTCATGATGTATGCATCGTGTGCGGACCCTGGAAAACGTGCACAGACATGGGAAATCAGCATGTTAGCAAGACACACCACAAGGGCATTAATGGAGTGGTAATGTTTTCTGTTTCTATAGGCTACCTCCTGTGCCTGTGGTGGTACCATAGCTACATGTGTCCCATCAATGGCCCCAATTACATGCGGCATCCCTCCCAGGGCATAGAACTCACCCTTGACACCTGTCAACTGCTCACGAGTGGGAAAATGGATGAATTCATCCAGGTGCACCAACATGGCTTCTATAACATCATGCAGGACACGGCTGAACATTGTCTGGGACATGCCACCGACATCAGCTATGGTCAATTGAAATGTGCCGGTGGCAAAATAATGTAGGGCTGCCATCACCTTCATCTTGGGGGTCAGAGCTGTAGGATAGCTGTGCTGTGGTTGGAGGTGTGGTGCAAGCCGGCGGGTCAAGTCCTCTATCAACTCTTGCGAAAAGCAGTATCTGCGTATGCAGTCATGTTCACGCATGGCATCCAGGTCTGGCATTCGTCTGGGAAAAGGCGGTGCCCTGCAGAGATTTGGAAGGAATAACGAAGAGTGAGTACATTACCACACCAATGTCACTGAGGTGAGCACATGTTCAACAGATAATACATATCTGCTTAATACAGAGTCTGTGCTGTGCAATACATCCAGGACACGTGGGCCAGCCAGGTGATACTCCTACGAAGAGCCAGCCACAATAGTTGCATGGCAATGTTGACGTGACATGCCATTAAAATAGCTGTGGGCCAGTGTAAGTGACAAGCCAGACACATTACATGAGTGACAGACATCCACATATCAGCATTTGAAGGATGTCATCTCATACAGACAGCTGGCAGGAGTCTAGACGCACAGGTCACATGTCATCTGGAAAAGGACAGATAACACACATTTTCATGAAGGGGTCCATGTCAAAAACTGATGACACAGACATTGAGAGAACGCAGATATTGCCTCATGTCAGGAAGTCATCTTCTAACCATCATGACACATGTAACGTGTGAGTCCACATGTGGCATGGTGTGCGTATATGTGTGTCATGCACATATGCACACAGACACATGTTGGATGCTGCAACAGCAGACAGAGTTGCCGGAACACCAACAGAAAGCTCATGGGAACACATGATACACACATGACATAGTCACATCGTGGCACGCTGGGAGTCACATGTCAGGTGTAATTATCCGTGTACCTGGCATCAGGGGACAGTTGCGGGTGTTGCTGACTGTGCCATACCAGTGATGCAGTGCTTGACACGTGTGTCGTACATGCACACATGTGCAAAGTGTGAAGGGGAAGTGTGCCACGTAGTGCCCCATCACACATGACATGTGTAAACAGCTCATCACACATCTATTGTGCCACAACATGAGGAGCCATGTGCCACATCACTGCCTGACACACCAAGGCCCTGCACATGAAGGACTGCACTGACAATGACTTGATGTACAGCCTTGTGCGAGTCTGACACCTCCATTCCGTTCGTGTGCGCCTCCTATCACCAGTGTAAGCTGTGAAACGCAGTACACACGCTCTGAGGGCATGTGTAGGGCCCGTACTCACGCGTGAGTACTTGCCGTACACGCGTGAGTATGTGCCTATCACTATAGTCGTGTTACTGTAGGTCCAAGTGATACGGCACATACTCACGCGTGTACGGCCCGTACATGCGTGAGTACGTGCCATATCACTAGGCCCTACGGTACCCCCAACTATAGTGATAGGCACGTACTCACGCGTGTATGGCCCGTACACGCGTGAGTACGTGCCGTATCACTCGGACCTACGGTACCCCCAACTATAGTGATAGGCACGTACTCACGCGTGTACGGCCCGTACACGCGTGAGTACGTGCCGTATCACTGGGCCCTACGGTACCCCCAACTATTGTGATAGGCACGTACTCACGTGTGTACGGCCCGTACACGCGTGAGTACGTGCCGTATCACTAGGCCCTATGGTACCCCCAACTATAGTGATAGGCACGTACTCACACGTGTACAGCCCGTACACGCGTGAGTACGTGCCGTATCACTAGGCCCTACGGTACCCCCAACTATAGTGATAGGCACGTACTCACGCGTATATGGCCCGTACATAGGTGAGTACGGCCCGTATCACTGTAGTGATGGTGCCCTAGGGGTACGTGTGAAACGCGCCGTACCTGTGTGGGGATTTAAGAATTACAATGGGGACACATGAGGGACAAGTATTAGGGCCTAAATGCATGCTGGTTGTCATGGATACCGAGTTTCAAGTTCAAAATTTTACATCATGTGGTCTGGAAAAAGCAGTTGGCCACATTATATATTGTTGCAAAGTGGTTGTTGACTTGACATGATGCTGCAAAATCGAAAGATGCAAAGGCTGTCACTGGTGTATGTTTAAAGGGATTGGAGGAAACGTAGGATGCAAATGAGTCTGACCAATCACTCTGTACTCCTGTAAATGAAATAGGCCAGCAAGGCAGATATAAGGCAGGCAGAACCACGGAGAGGGCACTTGCCTGCACAACATGTCAGTCGATACCACTGCTGCTGTATTGTCTCCCTCTGGCACCATGTCAAGGACTGTGGAGAGGGCCCAGCCTTTCACCCAGGAGGAGAACGAGGCCCTGCTGGATGTGATCCTCCCACGGTACCCCATGCTGTATGGTCGACCAGGGGAGCAGGTGAGTGCTGACTCCACTACCTATGCCTGTGCACCTTTATTGTGTCTGTCACTTCTGGCATTGTGGCCAGGTGTGACAGACATGCAATGTTGGGTGGAGTGGGTCCCAGGGGGTGGGGGGGGGGGGCTTATGTCTCTCATGCAGGGCTTGATGTAGTTCATGTGTGCACTCCTCACTTGCATTGTGCTTACTGTGACATTAACTGCATAGTGCATGGCACATTCCGCCACCCTAATCCTCTTGGGCATTCTTGTTCTATTGTCCTGCGGTGATTCAGTGGTCACCCCGGTGTGACAGGTGACTGCACCCACAGATGCATGTGAGAGTTGAGTGGAGCTGTGGTGAGAGTGTCCAAATGATGTGTACGCCCCCTGGACATTGATGTGTGTGAATGTTTCTTGTCATGTGGGTGAGTGTCTATGTAGAGTGTTGCACCCCAGCTGCATGGAGGAGGCAACTGCTCAATCCATCTGATGTGTGAAGTAAGCCGTGCTGTGTGTCTGACTTGCTGAGCTAGCGCAACACCTGTGACAGGTGTTGATGTGTGGCAGGTGATTGATGTGTGCCTGTGTGTGTCTGTGTACTCTGCTGAGGTTTCGTCAGTGGCCTGGGGCATGTGACTGCTTTGCGGTGCTGTCCATCAGCCTTGTGTTGCTTGGGATGCACAGTGTGTGCCATGATCAGGGATTGTTTCGTACCCCTCATGCCACCTGTGTACTTACTATGCCATGTAGTGCATTGGTACGTCCCCAGTGGAAAAAGTCCCTATGACTAAGGTGCTATTACTTGCCAGCATACTATGCCCTGTTCAACAAATCTAAGATGTTCAAATGTGTGTCTCTGTGACATGGTGCAGGTGTGGTGATGTTGTCCCACTTTGTCATCCACACAGGTATCCCCCTACCACAAGGGGAAGATCTGGAAGGATGCCGTCAAGGCCGTGCAATCAGCGGAGGGTCGCAGTCGGCGCCTGCCACAAGTGAGGAAGAGATGGCAGGACATCCGGTGCTGGACCCGAAGGATCGCCCGGGTCATGCTGAAGGACTCACCTCCTCGCAAGCATGGTGGGCGCCTGACCCACCAGATGAAGCGTGTCCTGGCGGTGGTCTTCCCTGACATGGATAGGCGGATACAGGAGTTACAGCAGCAGGAAGGGGGTAGGTACATGTGTGTTTGTTGTGTTTCGCCAGCTTTTGGAGCTGCTCAGTCGCCTGGATACACTGCCAGGCTATATATGTGCAGTGCATATCCTGTACCCCAAAGTCAACCTGTGCTGTTCTTCCTCCCTTCCCTCCTTGACATGCGTTACCTGGTCTGTGTGTTATCACTATTGCACATGGTCATCTAGGCTGCCAGTTTATCAAGGTGCACACTGCTTTCAGCATCATGTGTGGGGGTGGTCTGCCTGTGCCCTGTCCTGTTCAGTCATTTGGGGGTGCATAATTGTTGGCACTGATGCTGAGTCCCAACATAGGAGTGTGAGGGTTCAAATGAACAGACTTGCTGCATGCATTACCAATGTTGTGGCCTCAGACATGATGTGCATGAGTGGGATATATGCATAGTGCTGGGACGGTTGCTCCTGTAACAGTCAGCTCATTCCAGGACCATGGAGCAGTGTGCCCACTACAGTCCCCTGACACAGCCTGCCCTCCTACTCATGTGTGTCATCCAACACTGTGCACATTCACTGTGGGTTCATCATGGCTCTGCCTCTGTGGCATTGTTCCATGGCCTAGGTAGTAGTTTTCACATGTGTGATACATTTGCCCACTGGACAGGGATACACCAGTTTGCTTGTGCATACTCACACTGGGCAGTGCCTGTGTGGCTATTCACAACAATCTGTTGATGTTTGTTTGTGACCAATATGTTTTGGCAGCCCTACAAGGTGATGTCGTGTTAATTAAGCTCGTTTTCAAGCACAGTTATTGTAACCCTGAATAAGAGGTTTCACTTCTTGATTGGTATCAGTCACATTGACTCAGGTATGGGTGGGTGTGTGCGGGAGGGGCGTACATGTTCAACCCTGATGTTTCATTGCCAGTTCTGACTTGTGTGTGATGATTCGCAGTACAGAAAGTCATCATGCAGTGCCCCCGTGATGTTGGCCAGTGCTTAATGTTGGTGCTTCATTGCCTGTGTCAGTTTTTGAATCATGTATCCTGCTTGAACATTTTTGGCACCTGTGTGTGGTTCAGATGCTACACAGTTGTGACTTTGTGTGCTGACATCTGTGGGTACATTCTGGCTTGCCATCAGGCAGAACCCACAGTACAGTTATCTTTTTTGCTAAGCAATTGCAGGCCCATTAGCTTATGCATTGTCCTGGGTGTGGACATGTGTGCCACTCCAGATGACAGTCAGTAGGTCATATGTGTAGCCAACTGTGTGATCAGGTGACGGATAGCCATGTGACAAATGACATTATTCAAGTTGTTACTCAGAGAAAATTTCCATTGGCACTCACTACACCTGTCAACATGTCTCAATGTTTCATATGCTTGACCTTGTTGTTTGGTTGTGAAGGACAATGATGTGCCTGCATGACAGATGTCTCCCAAGGAAGTGCACAAGACACCACCTTTACACTTTCCAGGGACACGCTGGCACATTTTAAACTAAGGCACAGTTTGAACAAAACTTGTTTGGAGTTCATACATATACATGTTCCCACAGTGTGCTAGCATTTGGGTTAGTCCTTGGTTGTTGCTGATACCAACTTACGAGTGTCAACTCATCCAGACCACCCTGGTGCCATGTATATGTACTTACTGATACGCCATTTCTGCCTAACAGTGGCTGATTTGAATGAGCCTGGCAGCTCAGACAATGACTGTGTACATGTAGTTTGGTGTGCACCTCCTTGTGTGAATTCTGCTATACAGACACATGTGTGTTGTGTTCACAGAGTGCCACATTCACACATGCTAGACATGTCCATTGTGTAAAGGGTTGTGATTCTCCAGGAGTCACAATGTATTTCTTTGGGGTGTCAAAAGTACTCACAGGTCTCTGAGTGTGGGGACACCTTCTGCATTGGCATGTGGTATTTGGCCTTGGTTGCGACAATACTGTTTGTTTCACAGTGAACAAGAGGTGGCATGCCTTCATAGTCTTGCTGTGCTCAACTGATCCCAGACACTAGCTTCTCATGATCTTGTGACTTCAAGTTATTTGCTGTTGTGTCCTAATTTTCATTGTTTCCAAGTGGCATGGTGGGTCAACCAACTGGGGAGTGCAGGGCTTACATATGTGGGGAGTATCCTAGATGTTACTCATGATGCCTTTCCTGATATGCACTGTTGCCTATTTTGTTTGGACTCATGTGTCAGATGTATACAGGTGACTGATTTTTTCCTGTCTCTTCACCTTGCCCACAGCATCATCGGAGGACACCGAGGGAGACACCAGCATGGACGTGGAGGAGGGATCGAGTAAGTTGTGCCACCACTGCTGAGGAGTCGGTGGAATCTAGTGGCACGTAGGGCGAGGGGAGTGAGGCGGAGGACCTGCCCAGTACCAACACTGACTACGAGGCAGACGGTTCCGAGGCTGATCTCCCAGAGGGGGCGGAGGCTGCTCCCACAGCTGAAAGCAGCAGTACATCTCTCGCCGCCCCCTCCATTCCCATCACCGCCCTCCCACTTGCTCGGGTCCCTTCTGTCCGTGCTAGGCCACACCATGTCTCCTTCGTGCCAGGCACCGAACCACACCCCCTGCCCCTGTCCCCTCTGCTGCCCTCACTGCCGAGTCTGTGGACATTCAGCGGCAGTTGCAAGTTGGGCAGACATCGATCCTGACTGTCCTCCATGGCCACACCAGACTGCTGACCCAGATGGTGTCATCAGCGATGTCTGACCAACGGATGTTGCTGAGGTCCCTGGACTCGTCACTGACGGCAGTAGCGAGTCACCTGCAGCGTTGCCTCCCCCCCCTACCCCTGCCCCATCCACAAGTCCCACACCCATGCCTGTCCCAAGCACACCAAGACATCCACACACACGCACCACACCAGACAGAAGCAGCACACCACCATGTAAGGGCAACCGCACACCTCCTGACATGCACACTCAGGGGTTAGCAGGCACACCCACTGGGTCTGGGGCACACAGGCAGCCACGCAGCCACAGTCCTCGTCCACATGACTGACTCCCCAGTCCCTCCGATGTCACTCCCCTTGGCTCTCCTGCCCCAGATTCGGAGAAGGAGGCCTACTTTGCTGGGCTGGGCCTCAGCCCCACTAGTTCACCTGGACGCAAACGGTCAAGGCACTCCACGGGCAGGGGAGTTAAGTCCCCCAGCCCGTCCACCGCCTCCCCCAGTAGCGCTGCAACCCATCCCTCCGACCCCCCTCCCCCTCCTTGGGGACTGTTGTTTTTCCGGGTGCAGGGGATACGCTTGAAGAACTGGCAGAAGTGTGCAGCGTCGAGCTCGCCTCCACCTTTGGTGCTGCCCCACCCGCTGTGGTGGAGTCGTCCGTCCCTGCACCCACCACACCTACCCTTCCCCCTCCTGTCCCTGCGGTGCCTGGTCCTTCCCCACATGATGCCCTCCCCCCCAGTCGACGACACAGTCTTGTGATGTGCAGGCAAGCTAGGGGAGACGCATGGCCATGTGTCCCCCCAAAGGACTGATGATATGGACTGGCCATTGGCCTTTGTGAATAGTCTCGTTTACACATTATTATTTTCATGCTGAATAAAGCATTTTCTTTTTCGTTTTAGAAGTCTTGCATTTCAGGTATTGATGTTGATGCTGATGCTACAGGAGTTGGGGTTGTGGGCATGTGTTATATTTCAGGGAAATGTTGTAGTCTGCTGCTCATGGGGTGGAACCTGGTATCTGCGTGCCATCACAAGGTCTCTGCAAAGATTCTTTGTCGTGTATGCTCTTTGTGTTTGGAGACATTGTCCCAAGGAGTGTTCCTTCCTCCGTGGCACCTGACATCTCTCCTGCAGAGAGTTGCACAATTGTTGTGTTGCCCTGTGTCTACATTTCCTTTGTTGGTGATGGATCCCTTCAACTCTGGCCATGCCTGCTCAGCAATGTGTCCGGCTGCATCGTCTGTGCCATCCTTGGTACTCACTGTACTTGTGTATAGAGTATTTTGCCATGCATTCATGGATAAATTGTCCCTTTTCTGCACAATGCATGTGTGTAATCCCAGTCTAGTACACATATGGTACTTGTTCTGCTGGGTATTTGAACACCTGACTCACAATTGTGGCCATTGTATCTGTGGGAACTCCACCCTATTCCTTCCATGACAGACAACATCTTGGTGGCTAGCCCAGCACCTGAACATTCCTATCAGTCCTGGGATGTGCGTGACAGTGTGTGTTCTCTTTGGCTCTCTTAGTTTATTAGGCACTGACATGACTATACAGTCTTGTGGCATGATCTCAGTGTGTGTATTGTGCTGCATCTGCCAGGGGTGGGTATGCATGTGTTATTTGTCCTCACACCCACATGTGGTGTGTCATGCAGTGGGGGAAAGGCATCCATCCTCATGGGAGTGGGACACTGCTGTCAGTGATGTCTTGTTATGGCACTATCATCATTGTCCAAAGTTAGGGATACGTACATTCACCCATGGAGTTGTGGTCATCTGATAATGATGTACACCCCCCCATGTCTCTGTCCACTGGTGGTATTCCTCTGCACCCACCCCCATGTCTCTGTCCACTGCTGGGAGTCCTCTGCACCCACCCCCATGTCTCTGTCCACTGCTGGGAGTGATGGGCACCCACCCCTATGTCTCTGTCCACTGGTGGTATTCCTCTGCACCCACCCCATGTCTCTGTCCACTGCTGGGAGTCCTCTGCACCCACCCCCATGTCTCTGTCCACTGCTGGGAGTGATGGGCACCCACCCCTCACATGTCCCTGTCCACTGGTGGTATTCCTCTGCACCCACCCCATGTCTCTGTCCACTGCTGGGAGTCCTCTGCACCCACCCCCATGTCTCTGTCCACTGCTGGGAGTCCCATGTCTCTGTCCACTGCTGGGAGTCCTCTGCACCCACCCCCATGTCTCTGTCCACTGCTGGGAGTCCTCTGCACCCATCCCCATGTCTCTGTCCACTGCTGGGAGTCCTCTGCACCCACCCCCATGTCACTGTCCACTGCTGGGAGTCCTCTGCACCCACCCCCATGTCTCTGTCCACTGCTGGGAGTGATGGGCACCCACCCCTCACATGTCCCTGTCCACTGGTGGCATTCCTCTGCACCCACCCCCATGTCTCTGTCCACTGCTGGGAGTCCTCTACACCCACCCCCATGTCTCTGTCCACTGCTGGGAGTCCTCTGCACCCACCCCCATGTCTCTGTCCACTGTTGAGAGTGATGGGCACCCACCCCTCACATGTCCCTGTCCACTGGTGGTATTCCTCTGCACTCACCCCCATGTCTCTGTCCACTGCTGGGAGGCCTCTGTACCCACCCCCATGTCTCTGTCCACTGCTGGGAGTCCTCTGCACCCACCCCCATGTCTCTGTCCACTGCTGGGAGTCCTCTGCACGCACCCACCCACCCACTTGCGCCCTTGCTGTGGTACACCGCTGTCCTGGGCATACACCACCACAAATTTACAGGTGATGTGCTGCACCAAGCCGTACACCTACATCCGTGGCGTGTGTACGCCTTGTATCCATCATGTAATGGGGCTGTAGGGGTATGCGTGGTACGGCCCGTACCCATGCTCTGGGGGCGGGGGTACGGGCCGTACCACCATAGTGGCGGTGAGGTAGGGGTATGCATGGTACGGCCCGTACCCAAGCTCTGGGGGCGTGGGTACGGGCCGTACCACCATAGTGGCAGTGATGTAGGGGTACCCGTGGTACGGCCCGTACCCACGCCCCCCAGAGCGTGGGTACGGGCCGTACCACCATTGTGACGGTGACATAGGGGTACGCGTGGTACGGCCCGTACCCATGATCTGGGGTAGTGGGTACGGGCCGTACCACCATAGTGGTGGTGACGTAGGGGTACGCGTGGTACGGCCTGTACCCACGCTCCCAAGAGTGTGGGTACGGGCCGTACCACCATTGTGGCAGTGACGTAGGGGTACGCGTAGTACGGCCCGTACCCACGCTCTGGGGGGCGTGGGTACGGTCCGTACCACCATTGTAGTGGTGATGTAGGGGTACGCGTGTACGGACCGTACCCACGCTCTGGGGGCGTGGGTACGGGCCGTACACGCGTACCCCTACATCACCACTACAATGGTGGTACGGACCGTACCTACGCTCTGCGGGGCGTGGGTACGTCCCGTACCACCATTGTGGTGGTGACGGGTACGCGTCCACGTTCACTTCCGTTGTGGCGGGACGTGGGATTGGTGGACACGCCCCCCGAAGTGACCAGACCATGGAGGTAATTAATGTGCAGGATGTATTAGTATTTTGTGGGGTGTGGGTTATGTTTCCTGCCCCTTGCACCCCTCCCTTTGCCCCTGGGGGTTGTTCTGACCTTCTGCGGCATCTGCGGCGGTTTCTGAACACGAGGTCGTAGGCTATGAGGGCCGGGATGACGCGTAGGTTGGGGTCCATCGCTGTCCGTCGCGTACCGGTGCTCCTTGTTCGCGTCGTCCTCAATTTCCCGGCAGTTTTTGGCTCCCGTAAAAAATGCTACGTGCGGAGTGACGTCGGCACGAATCGTACTTGCTGGTCCGTAAAACGCTGCCTGACTCCGCCTGGACGTCGCGTATGTGACGTCCAGAATCAGATTTGTATGTATTTTTTTGCCGGTCTGTGTTTTTTACAACTCGTACGGAAATGGTATTTCTGTGCGAATCGTACTTGCGAGTTTGTAAGGTGTTTTTCCCGGGTACGAGTCGGACAGAGAAAACGCTCCGTACGACCATTTGTACCCGGGTTTTACAGGATCGGAATCGGCACCTAAATTACTTACCACCCTATTCCCCTATAAACCCACAACTGCTCCACATACAAATGAACACAATTAATATAATTATCAATTAATCAATTAATAAAAATGAATTATCAATTAATAATTAATTATCAATAAAATAATTATCAATACCAATAAATAAAAATTAATAATTAATTATAAAAAAATTACTTTCCACCCTATTTCCCCATAAACACACAACTCACTCCTAAACTTAATTAACACAATATATTTCTCAATTAATCAATTAATAAAAATTAATTACCAATTAATATTTATTAAACATAATTAATTACCAATTAATAAACAATAAATGAATTATCAATACCAATTTTTTTTAATGTTAATTTCTTTATTATAGTTAATTTAATTCCCACCCTATTCCCCTATAAACCCATAACCCGCTCCAATTAAAAATGAACACAAATAATATAATTATCAATAAATAAATTCAAAATATTAATTACCAATTAATAATTATTTAACAATAAATTAATTATCAATAACAATAATTAAAAAATAATAATTACTTAATTGCAGTTAAATTACTTCCCACCCTATTCCCCTATAAACCCACAACCCGCTACGTAACTAAAATGCTAAATTTACTTTAAAAAAATGAGTATCTTCTAAACGTTTAATACATATATTTCAAAAAATATACAAAACATAACAAAACAAAAAATTTGGAAAACATACATATAAAATACATACTAAAATACATAACACTAACATAAACATCGATATTATTAACAACAATATTTTTGCTAACGATATTACTAACTTCAAAAACTATGGGGAATATTTACAAGGGCTTCATCTCTGCTTTTTTGGCTTAAAAAGCCAAAAAAGCTGATATAAAACTAACGCCCTAATTACAAGAGGGTGCAAACATGCATAATCGCATGTTAGCACTCTTTTTCCCAACGCCTCCCTTTGCATCTCTAATGAGATGCAAAGTGGGCATCACTGGGCGGACCTCCGGATGGACTATCTTGCAAATATCGCTGATGTTCACATCGTGATATTTACAAGGCAACCCACGGGATTTTAGCAGACGTCAGATTTTTCGCCAAAATCTAACATCTGCTAAAATCCTGACACCTATGTTTGACGTATCAGCAAGGTTATCGCCGTTTTGCAGGGAACATCGCTGGAAAACCAGCGATGTTCCCTGCAAAACGGCGATAACCTCGCTATCTCTGGAATTTTTATCGACCTGGAGAAACGCGTTGTTAATAACGCGCTACTATGGCGATAAATCCCAGAGATAGCCTGCGATAAGAAATTTATCGCTAAGTACGGCCAGCGATAATTATCGCTGGTCCTTGATAATATGCCCCTCTATTTCTTACCTTGTGGTCGATATTCTGGTCACCGATATTCTTGATGTTGATATTCTGTCTCTACGATATTTAAAACTCAATATTTCTGTAGGTCGAAAAAAAAACTCGATATTATGTCTGTGTACCAGAAGCAAGGAAAGCAGTTGTAAATAGGGCTTGGTTTACCCATATTTAAGCAGATACACCATTCCTTGCCAGACAGCGAGGGCTTTGAGAGAAAGAGAAGTACAGGTCTGGTACAAAACATGAGATGGCCCTGCAGGAAGGGCACCTGCGAAAGTACAATTCAAGACCCTGGCTGCGTCTACAGCTGATGGCAGCTAGAACCACATTACTCGCAGCAGTGTTTGTGATTTGAGTGGTGGGGGAGGGATGGAGCAGCTTTTAGTGGGGTGGGGAAGAGAAGTCTCCACGCAGAACAGTAGCCTTGGGGCCGCCAGGGCTTCGACATCAACTTGGTGTGTGTGTGCAGTATGTACCTGCCATCCTTCATTCTCAGGGGCAGATTTACTAGAAAGTGATGCATCTGTAGAGATGTGTCACTTTTCCTGCGCCACCCTAAGAAACCCTTGCGCCACCATGGATGTGCCGTATTAACAATACGACACACCGTGGCGCAAGGATTGACAGATGTGTCAGAAATTCTGGTGCATCGGTTGGGGAAAAAGTCACGCATTGCTGGAGTCATGTTGCAAGCACGATGCAAATGCATTTTGAGGCCTAATCCCACTACACTGCGTCACTCCTTACAC
Source organism: Triturus cristatus (assembly GCF_964204655.1). Classification (NCBI taxonomy): domain Eukaryota; kingdom Metazoa; phylum Chordata; class Amphibia; order Caudata; family Salamandridae; genus Triturus; species Triturus cristatus. Next base: position 569,932 of record NW_028187395.1, read on the forward strand.
CTGCCTAAAGCAGGAGAAAGGTTCTGACGCAGTGGCGTCCTAGAAGTGAAGCAGTGAAATCTTGTAGATTTCATTGCGTCACTTTTACAAGCTTTCCTTGTGTGGGAACGCCCACCCTGCATACATTATACCTGACTCAGGTAAAATGTGACGCAGGGCTTTACAACGTGACGCATCTCCCAAGATGCGTCCCATTGTAAATTGCCTGCATTTTTACACCGCTGCTGCGTCACAAAAGTGACGCATCAGCGGCGCAAAAGGATTGCCAGGAGCTTGTAAATCTGCCCCTTAATATTTACAGTTACATCAAACCATGTAACTGAGAAGCAACTATAAAATTGAAAAACCCCCACTTCTATTGGGATTAACGTCACATGTCTGCCAGGCAATGGTCCCAGGGCCGCCTGGACTTCACCGTCAACATAGAGCATTCCTAGCTGGTTTCAGCTGCCTATGACAATAAAGCTTAGGGCTGGGGCTAAGTCTTGAGGATGTCACGTGACACAGATGACACCCAATGGGAGAGCGAGTATGTTCTGAGACGTGGACTTCCAGGAAATCCCTATTGTGCAAGCAAGCTCCTGAATCTGAAAAGATCTGATGTAAAACACAGAGATTTAAAACATAAAGCATTTAAAATAACATTAGTTCTTAACTGTTGTACCGTGAAAACACTGCTGGGGAAAGTTAATTCTATTTGGAACCTTAAGAAAGTTAGAACAGAGAAAAAGGAACATAAGCTGGGATATAAAACTCCCCTTCACCTTCAACGAATGCATGCGCCCGAAGCAGGAGGAATAACCGTACCTGCTGCAGGAAATGTGCCCCGATGTCGCCTCAGTTGTTGAGTTTGTTTGAGGCACGGACGGACGTGCATCATGACGAGGCTGCAGGGAGTGGGAACCACCCAGCAGGAAAAAAGTAGTGCGTGATACTAACCTATATGGTCCATCGTGCACTAATGCATGACGGGCCATATATCAAGAGAGGATGTGTTCTGATAGCTAGATTGCTGACTTTGGTACTGGAAACCAAGGTTCGAGCCCCGCGTCCCACATCATGTGATTCTGGACAAATCATTTAATGTCCCTGTGCCTGAATGTTTTCTTGTGTAACGTAACCGGTGCTTCAATACCTTTGGGTTGAGTTTGCGCTAAATAAATCTGCAATAAAATAATAATAATGCATGAAACAGGGCTAGTTGCCAAAGTGTCTCTAAACTAGAAGTAAGTGGGACAGCTTTAAGCCAATGGAAATAAAGGATTTTTGAAAAACACACGAATAAGCCAATCAAAAGCGATGTGCGTGCTGAATCTCTATACCCTGGGTACAAGATGCCTCCACGCGCTGCTCTAGGCTCGACCAAAACAGCTTATTATTTGTCCGTAGGGGAAACCGATGCATTACCGGAGCTTGTTATTAGAGGGCACTGGCAGGCTGTCTGGCTACAAACAGTTCGCATCTGGCAAACTGAATACCCAGAAGCCACTGCATTTCAATAAAAAAAATGTGTCAACGATACGGGGTAATTACAATCATTCACATGGCACTAGAAGGAGTAACTAAGGTTGTGTGTACATTATCTTGATAAAATGGAGACAACAGATTATAATTTAAAGTTGCTCTATTATATGTGTGTAATTTTTTATAATACCTCAAGGACAGTAAACATTTTAGGGAATGCTTCGCTAGGTCATGCAAAGCTCCTAACAAATTATGAAAGATCTTGCTAAAGCCAAATTCTTATCTGTCTTACCATCATCAAGAATCCTCTCAGGTTGACAGGATCTTTTTATCTGCTAAATAGTGTAGATGGAAGGAAAGCCAATATTTAACACATAATCAAAGGAAATAGAATTTGGACTCAAAAGGGCCACTGACTCTGAATCTCAAATTTTAGGGATTTATAACAAAGCTAAAAATAATTGCACATACAAGCACCTCCGCATGAGGTTAAGAAAATAAATGGGCACTAATACAAAAAAGAATCTACGTAGGAGTCTCATCCGGCTCAGAATAAGAAAAATAGTCAGTTCTAGAATCAATAGACAAGCAAAAATGATTGTTTTTTGTATAATGTGGTGTATTAGGTTTAAACGTGCACCATGTTAAAGTCTGCACGTGTAGTTGCTTATTCATATATGAGGTATAATGAAATCAATGCTTATGGTGTGGAATTAGAAGAGTGTTTAAATTGTGTAAAGGCCTGATCGCATACACGTTTAAGAGAAAGGCCTGTTTGTTTCTTATGTTAGGTAAATATTGTAGGCCGAAATGTTTCCCTTGGTAAGGCTTTGGATTCAGAGGTGTAGAGAGTCTCAGAGAAGTGGAAAGTTTCTCGTTCCCATGTTTCTGTTGCAGGTGCAAGAACACCTAGCTTGTTAGTGAACTAACTCTTTGTTTCAGGAGTTAGGATGGCATGAAAAGCCAACATGGGAGTATACCAGAATGCAGGGATGATACTTTCGGCGGAGAAGGTGCCTGGGACCCAAGGACGAGTAAACCGTCGTTGGAAGGGAGACAAGTTTCAGTGGAAAACTACTGGGAGAAGACCTGGCTGGAGAGGTGTGCTGGAGGGGGTGTTCTACGTTTTTCGGATTTTGTTAATCTCCGGTTCGTGGAATTGGGTAAGCGTGAACGGTTTGCTGTAACGACTGTTCTTTTCTGGGTTAATAGGAGTCTGTGATGTAGCAGGACTGTTCAATTCTCAAGTATGGGTATGACTCCCCTTCTCCCCTTCCGGTCACCTAAGGTGTTCCTGGAGGGAGGTGGCTAAGAGCCCTGAGCGTGCTTGCTGGTGAGGTCCGTGCTTCAGCGGGACTTCCTGGTGTGGCGTAGTGTGGATTTGTTTTAGCAGCACCATACCAACACGCATGGGGCCTGGCGGGGAGGCCCCTCTTCGAAGTAGAGGGGCACTGGGCGTCAGCCAATTACATTGGCTGTAGGAGGCAAGAGTCCAGTATGAGCGGGATCGCTGAGTCCTCAGATTGGAGGTGAAGTCTATCTCCGGTGGCGGTAGTTCGCGTCTGCTTAAGAGAGTGGCCGGTTTATCAAGGCTGGGGCTCGGGGAGCAAGGGGCTCACTTGTTTGTGATTGTGCTATATCCTGCCTATGTACTAATCTTTCTCCTAGGTTACCTTGCTCCTAGCTGCTCAGCCAATGTGAGTGTTCTGAGGGGAATGTTGATGTGATGGAGATGCATGGAATGTTTGGGTGTGTATGTGGTGAGGTTGTGAGGTTTGAGGTGTGACAGTTGAAAACGGGCTGAGCAGCAGGCAAAGTGCTCCTGATAACTACAAGAAACTACAAAGATACTACTCGGCTATGTCAGGTACATCACAACAGATTGGTTCGATGGGGGGGGGGGGATCGCTGACATTCTTGGCCCTCCCACTCTGAGTGGTGAGATGCCAGTGGTCTGAGGTGTTACATTAGAAAATGGGCATTGTAGGATCTTGTCATGTTTGGCAGTCTGCTTACTTGATGGAGTGTCTGCGCATTACTGTTCTTCCTGAGCTCTGCCACGTACATGGAGGGGACACTCTTTATTTAATCTCCAGCTCCCTCAATATTCTCTCATGCTCAAGTTTCACTTTCATCATTTCAAATTCTAACTTCTTGTTCTCTAGGTCCCTCTGACCATCCATTTTAAGCTTAGCCATCTCCATATTATGCCGCCTATCTTTCTCCCTGTCCTCCATCTCTTCTGGAGACAGACCCCTTGAGGACACATTAGTGCCCGGGCTGGAAACTGCTTTATCTCCCACCAAATCTACTACTTCATCCTGCTGCTCTCCTGCATTCTCTCCCCCTCCACAGGCTCTCCCATATTTCTAAGGGCATCCCTGGCTTCTAGCCAAGCCTTCAGCGCCTTGTAATACTCTTCCCTTCTAGTGAGACCTGTGATAGGGACTGTGAAGCGTTTGCAAAAATATTTGAGCTGCTTGGCATTGTAGGTTTCTAATTTCTCTTCTTCCCAGGAGAGATCCTCAGAGGCTTTGGATATGGGCTTGCCCATTGTAGCAATAATTGGCAATATCAATCAAAAATAGAAAAAACCTCATAAACGTACGTGGTTACGTTATGGTCTGCACTCACTAGTAGTGTACACTATAATTACTGTATGCGATCATAAATGCAAGACCAGATCCTCACAGATGACCACCAATGTTAGAAAGGGCGGTCTCTAGTAGGCAATGGCTGGCCACTGTCCAACTAGGGACCCTTCTTCCTAAGTCAGAGTAAGCAGACTACACCCTTTGACAACCCCTGCTCAACCCTGTGGTAACGTAGCACGAGCAGCTAGGCTTATCTCAGAGGCAGTGTGTGAAGCATTTATGACCATACACAGTAACACAGTGAAGAACACTACAAAGGGACACCACACAAGTAGTTATAAAAAATAAGTATCTTTATATATAAACTTAACACAAGACCAATAACAGTAAAAAGTCACAATACTAGAAATATAGGGTTACTCTTAAAATGCTGCAAAAATAGTTCAAGTGTGCAAAGAGGAGTTCAGTTCAAAGCAGTGGTCTCTGCGACCCTCCTACTTACAAAGTACCTGGATTCTGTAGCAAAACAACCAAAATGTCGCTAAGGAGCTGTAACGATGATTTTCCTCACGCGAGATCAGCGATGCTGTGAATCCTTGCCGCAAGGGAGGATGATGCGCTGATCTGCAGAAGCGTGTGGGACAAAGCGACAAACTTCTCCACGCTAAGCCGGCGATGCGTTGAAATCCTTGCCGCGAGGGAAGATGATGCGCCGAGCCTGTTGCGTGTGCGATCTTGTTGCGATAAAAAGAAATGGCACTCCGCGAGGGAGCGACGATCCTGATGCGATGAAAATTATGGTCGCCCGGCGTCCATGCTGCGATTTCGTGAAGCGATGATCTTTGGTTAAGGAGCACTTAGAGGCCCGCAAACATGCGATGCGATAATCTTTGGGTTAGCGAGCAGTTGGCTGCCCGCAACTGCGCGATGCGATGATCCTCGGGTTAGCGAGCCTTTGGCAGCCCGCAAACGTGTGGTGCAATGATCTCCGGTAGCGAGCACTCAGCGGCAGCAGTGCGATGATTTTCCATACGCTCTTCAGCTGCGGGGGCTCGCAAACGGGCTTTAGCGACGATTTTCAGCACTGTCTTCTCTGCAGTAGAACTAGAGGCCCTGGAACTCACAGGAGCCTCACCTGCAGATAGAAATCCTCGCTGGTAGGAAACAGGAGACTGGTGGTGGAGTCTGATGTGCCTGAGACTCCAGCAGGAGGCTAGCTCTCTTCTAGCCCTTGGGTGATTGCTGTAGCAAGATAAAATAAAAGTTCCTTCAAAGTCCTTTTCCTCTTCTTCCAAGTCCAGTAGTAACCACTGCAGGCCAATCCAGGGAACAGCACACAAGCACAAGGACAGTCACCTCCTGCAGCTTCCTCCAGTTACACGGACAGAGGTTCTTCTTGTTGTCCAGGAGCAATACAAATTGTAGGGGTTTCAGCACAGATATGTATACCCCAAAAGTCTTTGTTCTCAGAAGCTACAAGTCACTAAACCCAGCCAGAACCAGTTCTGCCCTATCCTGGAGCACTTTGTTTACCAGGCTGCATCCTCCCTTTCAGAAAGAGGGGGTCTGCCATCAGACGCACAGTGGGAGGTGGAGCCAGCATTCACCTTGCCAGGCACAGCCCTTCTGGTTCTGGACTGCACACAGACTCTGCAGTGGCAGGTCTGAGACACACTTTACAAGCTGCTTCTGTGGGTGGCACAAACCAGCGCTGCAGGCCCACCAGCAGCATTTGGTTTACCAACCCTGGGCACACACAGGCCACGATACTAGGGACTAACAGGCAAACCAAATAAGCCAATCATGGATATACCAATTCACATGTCATATTTACACAGGGAGCATTCGCGCTGTGGCACCGAATGGCAGTGGCACAGCGCCCAGAGCATCTAATACCAGCCAAAACAGAGGAGACAACAGCAAAAAATGGAAGGGAGACCCACGCCAATGGTGCCAGGTCTAACACGCGTCCCCTCCAGCTGAAATGTGGGGAGAACTACCCATCCCCTTGGAAGTTCTCATCACTAAGGCGGAAAAATCTGGACAGACCATCAGCATTTGCGTGTCCTGTACCAGAGCGGTGTTCCACCGTGAAGTCCATACCCTGTAGCGAAATGGACCACCACAACAACTTGGGATTCTCACCCCTCATCTGCATCAACCATCTGAGGGGCCTGTGGTCTGTTTGAACCCGTAAGTGAGTCCCAAACAGGTATGGCCTCAGCTTCTTCAGTGCCCAGACCACAGCAAATGCCTCACGCTCAATTGCACCACACCTCTGTTCCCGTGGAAGTAACCCCCTACTGATTAAGGCTACAGGTTGTTCTAGTCCCTCCTCATTCATCTGTGACAGAACAGCCTCCACCCCATAAGATGGGATATAAAACTCCCCTTCACCTTCAACGCATGCATGCGCCCGCAGCAGGAAGAATAACCGTAACTGCTGCAGGAAGTGCGCCCCGATGTTGCCTCAGTTGTTGAGTTTAAATTCATAAAAATAATATGAAGTGATCAGTTGGTGATTCCTCAGGACCAGGTGACTAAAAAACTATCTACAGTGGGTGGTGTGGTGCAACGCTACCTACCACTCTTTCCATCCGAGGGTTAAATGCCCCGGAGAAGGGCAGCAAACCTAGAGTACAAGAAAGGAGAAAGATCAAAAACCATGTCAAGCTAATGGCAAAAGATCCATGGTTAAAAGCAGTGGGTGTGTCTCACTATATACATTCTCAAAGATAAACATGTAAAAACTTTAAAAACACTCAGTGCTGTCATGCAAACCCATCAAGCTCTGTGTGTGCCTTCATATATACATATATCCCCTGTGTAACCGTATTCAAGAAAGGTCATGGTTCAGATCATGGTGGGCGAGTGAACATATACTCACCTCTTTTGTTTTTCTATGTGCTGCCTCATCAGATCACAGTGGAGTAATTTGGACACACAGTGTAGTGTATCTGTTGTATAAAGAAGCAAAGAGTATCAGCTAGAAGTAGGCTGCAAGCACTTCAGATAAGCGCTCACTTCTTGGCTCTGGTTAACTATATTACGATGTGCAGGAGGTATGGATCACGGTGGACTAGGCCCGTAGTGGTAAATCTAAACATATGACACGATTATGCAATATTAGGGTGCTCAAGTCAGGCTGGTGTGTCTGGTGGTCTCGCCGCTTTCTATGCCCCTCAATTAAAATAATAATGAGGCACAGTGTTTAGCGCCTCCAGTAACCCGGCAGCGACTAGGGCGTATATTAAAAAATAAACAAAGTTGTCAGTATGCCATTTAAGACTTAAGGCTGCTAACACCACTCCCCAATACCTCTTACCTTCGTTAGTTGCCGGTGTCAGAGTTGGCCTCCAAATGGTAGTGCTTACTCACCTGCTCCCGCTCAGAGCTTCGTGGCTCACCTACCCGTTCCGCTGCAACAGGAAGGTACCGTGTAACAGACGGGACCTGTTTTAAATACCTGCCTCTGAAGCCGCCGAGCAGGGTAAATTGGCCGCAGCTGAAAGAAATTAGCCTGGTGGTATCGAATGACATCATATTTGATGGAATCATGGTGGCCATCTTAGAGTGTAGTTTAAATCAATCAAAGCTATCTCAGTATGCTGTAGGCACACCCCTTATTAGTTTATAAATATGTGGTAATTAAGAGGTCATTTTTTATAAGTAAAGCTGATGCCTACTCTTATGAAGTGCAAAAATTGAAAAAATTCAAGAAATGTCTTGTTTCATTATTAAAAAATACTGTTGTTAGGACTTCTAAAAACCCCAAGTCATAAAGGATGATAACGTGTCTGCCTGTAAATTATTGGCGCTTGGTTATCTCAGTGTGTCTCTGCCTTTTGAGGATAATCGGTAGCCTTTGATAACGGCAACATCAGGTGTTTGTGGGTGATGTCAGTTAAGGAGCTCTTGTGGCGGCCATCTTGGAGTGTAGTTTAATGCTATGTTGTATCTGTATTCTTATTACGCTATTCTCTGTAGTGATAGATATGGGAAAGATGTCGTAAGTCAAAACAAAATTGACAGAGAGGAGATTCCTATACAGGTCGTGCTCATGTATAGTGGTTTGTGTTGGGCACAATAGCTATATGCATGTAAATAAACTGTTAGTTGATGGTGCTCCATGGGATGTCATGGTTCAATCCGCTGTTGGCTAAGTCAAGTCGAAACACCCACCTCTGTTTAATCCTGAACAGTGCTGTGTGTGTTATTTGTTGGTGAGACTCAAGGATAACCCAGCGCAAACTCTCTGGGGGATGTCTTAGTTCTGAAAAATGGGTATATAGTTTGGTGTTTATTTTCTGACAGCGAATACTGCTCTTATGTTCAGTGATTCTGGTCTTAATGGGCCTCATGGTCATGCCAACATATCTCTTCTCACAGGGGCATGTCAGCATGTACACACAACGTGATGTGTTACAATTGGTGTGTTTGGTCAGCGCCCATGTAAATGTGTCTGAAAGAACCAGTTGTTTAGAGTGTTTAGTCTGTGGACACACAGTACATGAGCTGCAGTAGTAGTGTCGCGTGACTGGGGGGAGGTCCCACAGTTGTCTCTGGATAGAATTATTTTTGTTCTTGGGTCTCTTATGTACTAACATATCTTTCAAATTGTTAGTACGCTTGAACGCAAACCTGGGTTTAAGTATTGTCAGTGTACCTGTGTTCAAGATCTCCCAATGTTTGCTCGCTGCTTTTTTTATCAAGTTGGATCTTGGTGTGTATGTAGTTACACATGTCAAAGTATTAGAGGGTACCTTATCATGTACCTCCACAAGGCTTTCACGGTGATTGTTTCTTGCTCGTTTCATACAGGCATTGATCTGTTTTTTAGCATATTGCCTTTTCAGCAGATTGTTTGACAGTATCTCTGCGTCAGACTTGCTTGTAGTCATCTATTGAACTACAATTCCTTCTGATTCTTAAAAATTGACTGAAGGGAAGGTTGTTTTTCAGAGTTGTTGGGTGATAACTGCTGTACAACAGCAAACTGTTCCTGTCAGTTGGCTTTTTATACAGGGTTGTCGTAAGTTTTCCCTCTGGTAGTCTGATGGTGATGTCTAAGAAGGCGATTTCTGAAGGTGATATGGTGTGGGCGAATTTCAAATATTGGCTCTTAATATTGATCCACTCACAGAATTTTTCGCATGTCTGTATATCCCCCTGCCAAAAGATGAGTATGTCATCTATATACCTCTTCCATAGCCTCAGGTTACCTTCGAAGGGGTTGCTGGCATGTCGGATAGTCTCATGTTCAAATGCCGCCATGTAGAGACATGCCACACTGGGATCAAATGTGCTCCCCATCGAAGTACCCTGAGACTGATGGAAGAGTTGGTTGTCAAACTCGAAGAAGTTTCCTTTTAGTGCCAGAGTGGCTCATTGCATAATGAAAGAAACGGGAGTTGTTGCCGTCCATTCAATTGCGGTAAGTGCAGATTCTATCACTGTTAGTGTTTCTCTCTGTGGTATGTTGGTAGATAATTGTTCCACATCAAGGGTGACCAGGAGGTTGATATCACTGGTGTTTTCCAATTCCCCTATGACACAGAGAATATCTTTTATGTCTCTGATGTACGAGGGAGTCTGCTTGAGCAAAGGCTGGAGGTAGTGGTCGCAGAATTTCGACAGGGGTTCTAGGAGCGAGCCGATCACTGAAACTATTGGTCTGCCCGGGACAGGGGTAGTCCCCTTATGTATTTTTGGCAGAGTATACAAGTAAGGTGTTTTGGGATGTTTGGTGATCAAAAAGTCTGCTTCTTTTTTACTAACCCACCCATTACTCGCTGCCTTGAATACCATAGTCGCGATTTCAGTTGTTAATCGAGTCGTTGGGTTTATTGTGATGGGGGTGTAGAATTTTCTATTCTGTAGTTGGCATAAGCACTCGGTGTTGTAGTCCGTGGTGAACTGTATGACCGTTGCTCCCCCTTTGTCAGCTTGTTTTATTGTGATACTTTTGTCCTCTGTCAGCGATCTAATAGCTGCATGTTCCTGGTTAGAGAGATTATGGAACAGTGCTCTGTTGTCCTGATTTTTCAGTTCTTTAAGCACAGCTTTTTCAAAAGTCAGGACCTCCACCGGTATCATGCCCGTAGTAGGCATGAAGGTCGAGGGATTACGTAGGCCTGAATCTAGTCTGACTGGTTCTTTCTTATCCTCAAAGTAAGCTTTCAGGCGTACTTTTCTGAACAGGTTCTGGATTGCGCACTGTTCCTGGAATATATCATTTTTGGGGATGGGGACATACCTGAGACCTTTCTCAAGTACTGCCTGTTCCGTGGATGTTAGTTGTCTATGAGATCAATTAACCACTAGACTTTCCTGCCCAGTGTTTTGCTCCTGGCTTACATCATATTGGGTTGTTGGTCTTGCCACTGGACTTGTTTTTGCCCTCCTCTTTTGCGCCCTCTTCCTCTGCCCCAGCCTCTGCCTAAAAAAGGTGGGTTGCTAGCAGGGAAAAATTGAGGTTGGCTATGAGGATACATCGGAAAAGGCCAAAATGGAGGTTGTGGGCCTTGAAAGTTCTGTATCGGGTAGTTGGGAGTTTGTAGGTAATTGTTGCTTCTCTGATTAGGACCCCTCCAATTCCCACTACTGGAATCACTGCTAGCTGAATCTCTTCTGTCAGTGTCCCTATTTTCATCAGAAGAGCAGCTGGTCTTGGTGTTAGCGTAATCTGCCTTCAGATATGGTATGTTTTTTCTTTGTTAAATCTATTTATATCTTTCTGAAGCTTGCTGACCTTCTGCTTCATCAGGAATTCTTTGTGTTCCGCAATCTCATTATTGAGTTCAGTCAATTTTGATTTGAATAAGGTAGCGTGAATGGGAGTCTTTATAGCCCCTTTGGCCACCTGTATTTTAATGAGGAGAGCATCAGCTATCCTCTTTGCCAAGTTAATAATGAGGATAAGTAGATCCCTGGTGCATTTCCATGCTACCAGGGACCACTCCTTTTTAAAGACTGCATCATCCAGGAAGAGCAGAGGGAAGTTCTTAACTATCAGGCCGTTGGGTGCGATATTGGCCCTCAAGTACTCCGTCATCATTGCTCTGTGAAGCTTTATTTTTACCCAGTCTCACTTCATGTTAGTGAGGGTGGTCCAGTCTTCAGATGGTGTCCCTGAGGCTGAAGAGCCTTCACCCCCTAGAAGGTGTAGGAAGGTGGAATCTGACTATATGGTTGCCCCCACTTTGTGCCAAGTGTTTTGCTGGTTTATGACTTAGTTGGACTGGGATCCTGCTATTCAGGGCCCCAGTCTATCTGCTTTCTCTGTAAAATGGTTTCCATGTACATTAGGTACATATCTAATTGGATTCTGGAGTGCCTTATCAGCTCCTAGTATATGGTATACTATGTACCTAGGGCATAGGTACCTCAGAGGCCTACCAGGGGCTGAAGCATGTATTATGCCACCCCTAGGAAGCACTCCAAAATGGCACCACAGGTCTGCTACTGCAGCCTGGGTAAGGGTGTGCTTGCACCCCTTACAGTGGTATAGGCTACCTATATCACTACCATTGCACACACATTAAAGCCTATAAGTCACTCCTATGGCAGACCTTAACAATCCTGAAGGTAGAGTGCTTGGTTGTTATGTGAGATGGTGCCCCTGCATGAGCAGAGCCCTTCTGCAGCATTTGGAGTATCTCCTCTGATGCTGTTTGTGGTGCAGCCTTACCATATACTCTTAAGTGCATTATAACCTCGCGGTAAATGCTAACTTTGGGATGGCTGCACGGAAACATGTCATGTTTGGTGTCAAACATTTTGGAATACTACCCCCCCACCCCCCCCTCACCAGTTCTGGTGGCGGGAGTAGCATTCCACCCTTCTGGAGGGAGAGACATGTTCACACTGGTCTAACCCGGTAGGACTTTCTTGAGCCCTGACATCACAAAATGGATGCCTCTGCCATAGACAAGGGTCTGGCCTCCTGCTGCTGACCGAAACTCCGACAGGGGAGGCCTGGACAATAGGTTTCCTGTCCCAGGGAGGTGTAACCACCTCCCCAGACAGGCAGATGTGTATTGGGGCTGGGCGGGTGCACTCTCTGGTGCTTTGAAGTCCTGCACTGGGGGCACATTTGGTGTCCCTGTGCATAGCCCAGTTCAAACCGGTTGCAGGGGCTACCTGCCCCTGCTCTGGCGCGAAACTGGACAAAGAAAATGGGTGTAACCACCCCTCTTTTCAAACAATTCCATAGGTGGGTCCCTAGAGTATGTCCAACCCCCAAACTTAGTATAAGTATGGGAACCCAGTCCTCGTGACTTTAGATTACCCTGGACGAAACTCTGCAACATATATCCTGGACCTTCGACTTTCCATCACGACTAGAAGACGGAAGAAATCTCCCTTGAGGTCAAGGAGTGACTCCCCTGCTTGGCAGGCACCAAAGAAGCAACTGACCAGTCTGCATCGCTGACACTCCTGCCGGACGCCGAAGACTTTGCATCACCAGAGGTAGATTTCCAGACTTCCCTGAGGCTACCCTGAGTCCACAGCAAAGCTGAGGCCCGTGGCTATCGTGGGTGACGTGGAGCCGTGACCCCTGGACACTGTGATCTTTTGCAGCAACAGCATCTTCCTGGGCTTCCTTGAAGTTGTGCTTTGGGCTCCGAGTAGCCCCAGCCTTGAGCACCTCCTGCACCGAAGATTGCTGGCCTCCACTCCACGAGTGACCCGTGGGCCAGTTTTAAGTGCGACCGCTTGAGGCCCGTTGGCTAGCAGGTCCCCATGAAGGCAACTCCTCTTCTACTTGGGTCTTCCTGGTTGCTCCAGACATGCCATGACTTACCCTCGCTGGGTGAGTCCCTCCGACCTTGCGGATCTGCACCGCAGTCCTTTCTCTGAATTCCTGTGACTTGCCGTTGACAAGGCTTTTTGGGTCCATTCTGGTTGCTGACACCGCAGCACTCGACATACTTTGTGGGACAGCTCGAATCCGGCTCATGGACTTCGTTGACGCCTCCTGGAACTCATGGCTGAAGAGTCAAGACACCCATCAACTCACCTGAAGCACCCGACATCTGTGGGCATTGGTCCATCCTGCCCTTGGTCACTGGCTAGTGACCCAGACTCTGTCCCCTCTGCTTTCAGGTTCCTTCCATCCTAGATCTAGGCTTGGATCTCTTCGGACACTTCTTCTCTTCATGGCAGCAGCAGTTCTTTGCAGGCTTCCATTGAAATCGACGACGTGACCCGACACCAAAAGACACCTCTGCACCAGGCTTCCCTGGGTGAGGTAACTCGAGTACTCCGGTGCTCCCGTGGGTGCTAGCCCTAGAACTTCTAAAGTCCAAAAGGGTTTGGTCCTGACTCGATTTGAAGTGTCCCTAATCTTTAAATTTCCAACCGCGACATTGCCCATAGAAGCTAACGGGAACCCGCGGTTGTGTTTACACACTGCATACAGTCCCCGTGGGTCCCCTGTGTCACTACCTTGGGTGGTTCCTTGGGGTCCCAGCGATTCTACAGGCTCCAGGCCTTGTGTCTATCCCAGTCATGGTTCTTATACCACTTTTTTGGTATATGGTTTAGTACGCCCCTAGGGCCCAAATGTGTATTTGTGCTATTACTGATAATTGCTAACTTGTAAACAAAGTACTTCGAACTCCAGCCTCATAAAGAGACTAGAGGGGTGTGTTTTATCCTAAATACATATATTTTGAATATATACCTGGTGTGGTTGATCATTCAAGAGATTATAGACTGGTAAAACAAGCTGTTATACATTCCTTCAAGACTTAGCCTGAAGGCTGCTCTCCATAGCTACCACTAGGATAGATTTCAATGAAGGTCGTCTTTAACCATTCACCATAAGGGGTTGTTTGGACTGATACAAGGTGCCCACTAGAACTAGTGGACAGCATATATCAGGCCACCTTCTCACAGAAGGGATGGCGTATTCCTGAGAATTTCTGCGGCCATCTCATCACCGAAGCGAAGACCGGGTTGTCATCCATGATGACTGATATGAAAGGGGATATTGCTCAAAAGAAGTCAGAAAAAAGGAGGAAGACAGAGACTGAAAAGTGAGTCCCAAAGAATGGGCCAATGAAGGTAGCTATCCTTCTGGTAACCTGAAAAGTCCCACGGGGGTATCCGTGCAGTAGTGAATCAACAAACAGAAGCAAGTTGGCCACCTGGTATGTACTCAAGGTAGTGAGGAGGTGGGGGATACCTCCTGTCGGAACTAAGAGCCTCACACACCCAGCAAGCTATGTGTCATGGTTCATCATATGGGTCTGCTCCTCGTCGAGCCGGCACTGCAATGCTCGACGGGCACCCATTAAGGGGCTCTTTTTTGTAGATCTTTAGTTCCTTGCCATATAGGTGCCATGGGTGCGAGGGGCCTAGAGGCGTGTAGATGTGGTGTGTGGATTAAAACAGGTAAGGGAATCCTGTGTGATTATTTTTATTCTGGAAAGGTCCCAACCTGACTAAAAAGGGAAGAGAGGGGGGGCGACTATTTTGTTTTAATGTGACAAAAATTCGCTCTACCGCTCTTCTTCTTCAAATGGCCTCGTTGAAAGGATGAATAGGTTTATAATAGAAAGTATTCAATCTGCTTTGGCTTGTAATCTCCCAGTAGATTATTTTTTCAGAAAGAAAATGTGGTCATATATTATTACCCCTTATTCAACTACTGGCATATCTATTTTCAGACTTCTTAAAAAACTGGGATCCAAATGGTGAGACACGTTGCTGACCTGTGTGAGAAGACCACCTGGCACCCCTTGGAGCTGTGATCAGTAGAGGCACTCCTGCGCACAGATGTAGGGAGGTCTGCATTGCATAACACGTGCCCCCACTACACCGGGGTGTACAGACAAGATTGGCAATGTTGAGCCAAGCCTCTCTGCATCATAGGTTGGAGAATGTGGCGCTGGCTTGACGCTGTGGAGGGTGGGGCCCGTGAGCTGCGCTAAACTTGTGTGGCGGTAGCACTGCAACTTCACGCTTAAGGGGCCCTGTGGCATCACATGAATCGGGAGGCCACAGATTCAGAGGGATACCTCCCTCGAACAAGCGGGCACTTCCTTTGAGGGCAGCATAGACAAAATCACAGTCAACTTCACCCCTGACTGTGCAGATCATCACAAGCTGACTTACAAGGTACATAACACTGAGCAAGAACTGGCCAAAGTCCCTCCGAGTACCCTGAGCACAGTTTTGGATGTGTAGCAGCTAATGGCACATGTGAAGAGACAGAATAGAACAGCAGAGAATGCGGATGGACGCTCCCAGCATAACAACGTAAGGGTGCTGGGTCTGCCTGAAGGAGCAGAAGGTTCTGATGCAGTGGCATATACTGAGACAAGGTTGTGTGACCTACTGCCAGCAAGTGCACTCTCCCAATTCCATGTAGCGGAACAGGCCCATCGAGTGCTGGCAAGCTTCACGCTTCCGGGGACAGCTCCTAGACCATTTCTCTTCCGCCTCCTACAGTGATCCTGATGCTGGCCTGAGGGAGGTACGCAAGCTGGGGGAGGGGAAAGAGGATAACGCCAGAGTTAATTTCTTCTGTGCAGAGGCAGAGGGGCTTGTCTCTAGAGGTCAAGCGATGCCTCAGCAAGTTAGGCATCAAATACTCCCTCCTCTACCCGTAAAGGATGCGAGTGATCTCAGTTGTTGACACACAAATCATTGATGCCGCTGAACAGTGCTGGACCTGGCTGCAATCTACTGGTCGCCAGGTGCTGCAGACTGGGAGTGAAGGGTCTGCACAACAAGCTGTCATTCATGGAGCCAGTTGTACTGGGAGGCGTAGGAGGAGCAGGCATCTCCACCACAACTACAAGTCACCCCCAATCTGCAGCAGGTTGTACAAGAGAGGCGGAAGAAACTGCATGCCGCGCCAACTATGCGCTATCACACTCAGTGACTGGATCCCGACACTTCCCCTGAAAGCTCCCCCAGCGACCTGGGCTCCACTGTGATGTGGTCATCCAGTACAGAGTCCATGCAGTCCCTGGATGTAACTCCTCAGATGGCAGATATCCTAATTAAATGTTGACTGGTTGTGCGTCTCCCCTTCTTCCACAGTTACAGACAGCTCCGGAGAGTCTTTGGCTTTCGGCGATTTCTGGCCTCCAGCTTCCTGTTGCTGAAGTTCCGGTCCACCGAGGTCAGCACTAAGAGGGGATCGGGTCCAGTTGTCACCCAAAGGCAACGGAGCAGTTGTCCAGGTGAGCGATGCATGTCAGGGGTGGTTGTGGTGGTCTCCTTGGTGCTCCGAGCTGCAATGGCATGAAGTCCATGGCGTTGTTGACCTTGCCAAGGATGAATTGTGGCAGTTCCTCAATTATCCCAGCGGCACTCTTGCAATGCTGTGACGTCATGTGTTTGACGTTCTGATTGTGCAATGTGCCACAGCATGTTTACTAGGCCATGCAATGCCACTTTACATGGCTTTTCATGGACTTATAAATATGTGCCCCTTTCATGCATTAAACAGTGTGAAAGGGGTGTTCCATGCAGTGGTGGCCACCATAGCTCGCGGATGACGGGGCGAGGGCGGGTGCATGGCGTTGCGGGGGGTTGCCAGGGATTTCAGGGGGGCGTGATTGCGGGAGGTTGTGCATTATAAATAAATAAAAATGTAAAAATATATAATTTAGCTCTCCGTTAGGTCCTGCAATGCAGCGTTGTGATTGGATTTGGCATCCTTGTTCGACGTTCAACCAGGTAATGGGGGCCAGAGCATGTTCTCCATGCAGACTGTAATGCAGCCTGCATGGAGAACGGGTAAAGTGCACATGATTGGTTTTGGCAGCCCATGAGGACCGTTCAAAGAGTCATTGCGCACTTAGGAGTGGGTCAGTGCGCACTTAGGAGTGGGCAAACCACTCCTCCCCTGTCCTGCTCTAAGAGCAGAGCATCCCCACCCCCAAAGCAGCACAAATAAAAAATGTTATAACTGAAAGATATTATCATTTTATGTTTCTTCTTCTCGCACTTCTTGAAAGCAGGGGGCGACGCTCCTCTGCCATACTGCCACTGGTTCAATGGGTATTGCTGTGGGCGTTTCCATGCCAAATCAATGGAATCTGAAGCATTTGCAGGTTTACGAGAAACCGTAAACCTTCAGAATGCGTCAGAATCTAATACCACCCCAAGGGTGGCATTTAGGAGGCACAATGAGGATAAATGTGAAAGGAAATACCCTGGATTGATAGGTTTGTGCAGGTAGGTGTCCCTTTCTGTATATCAACCAACTCTGCAACACAGTCACCATTGCACCATGGTACAAGGGTGCCTGCGTTGGCGCATGGCAGCCACTGTGCGTCAACATAGGGGAAAAATACAGGGGGGCTTATTCATGAACCCCTTTCGACAGTTTAACACCGCTGGTAGGTCATTTTCTTGACATACTTGCTGCGTGAATTTTGCTCCATGTTGTGCCGTTTTAGAAAGAGGCACATCTAGGCATATCCGTGACCTTGTAAAACCCTGTGCCACAATATACCTGCATCAGGTATGATGTATGCAGATTTAGCAAGGTCCACTAAACCATATGCCCCGGCGCTGCCGCTGCTAGGTACGCCCAGAGGCAGCAGGGACACTACGGAACCGGTGCTGCGTGCATGGCATGAGGTAGATGTTGACACACTGGGCGACCTATATACCGATGGTGCGCTCATCCAGTTTGAGGTGCTCTCCGCAGACACTGGCCTGGCACCCGGGCAGTTTCTATTATATGGTTCGTTCCTACACACCTTCACGTCCTCGTGGGGGGACATCACCACAGAACTCCCAATGCACCACCTTATTCAATACCTGCATGTTATGGGGGCGGGATCACATATTGTTCATTGGCTGGCGTCCGCACTTTTAATCCACACTACGCTGCCGCTGGTGAGGCTCCGCACTTAGTGGGAGGCTGATAGGGAACGCCCATGGACGGATGGAGAATGGGACGTGGTTTTGGCGGGACCTGTCAACATACCAAGAAACTCTTGATTCAAATTGATTCAGACGTTTGTTCTGCACCGCGCCTACCTCTCCCCAGACAACATAGCCAAATACTTTGGTGATAATGCACCTGCCTGTCCGCGATGTAAGCTTCGAGGTGCGGATCTGTTACATATGCTTTGGTCCTGCACTGCACTGGCATTGTATTGGCGGAGGGTCACGGCTATACTCGAGCAGTGCACCGGTGTGTTGTGTCAGCATACTTGGGAGATATGCATATTAGGCTTATATAAGCGAAATAGGCAGAATAAGATATCCTCCCGCTTTCGAGACCTCGGCTATATTACTGCAAAGCGCCTGATTACTAAGAACTGGAAACGAGGAGAAGCCCCTGTTGCAATTAGCTGGGAGAAGTCATTTCTTAATTGGGCACGAGCGGAGAGTGTGGCATTACACAGAGAGGAGACTGCAGGTCTCCGCAAATTCCCAGCAGCCCAGCCTTAGGATACGTTGCTGAATAGCTTCACACAACACTGCAGCACTGACGGTCAGCCCCCGCACACGCCCTCCACCAATGTAAACCCTTAAGCACTGTGCCCTAGCGGCTTGACACATAGATAATAATTGTGCGTATGCAAGGCTACTGCCCTTGGCGATCATTACCTGTTCTTCATTTGTTGGCCTGTAGAGCATGCCGTGTGACTGAGGGTACTGTTTGGTGCATCTTGGGTCCATCTCACACTATGGTTCTTGCTGGGGAAGGGAGGAGGCGGTTTCTTGGAAGTCAGCAATATCTTACCGGGACACCCGGGGGTTGAGGATATAACAGCTCATTTTGAGTTGCAGTTGTTTTATTTATTGTTTCTTTTACTTTTTGTGGTAGTTGCTGTCTCTATTTTATTTATTTTTTCATTTGTGTTTTGGATTTTTTATTGGCGCCCTATAAGGTATGTGCATGTAGTTTCACGACGAGTTGGTACAACTCAGTACCAGCATACACCAATGTTACCCACTACTGCGGTTCAGTCCAGCATGTTTTGAACTGGACGCATGGTCCATCGCTGGGTATACCTGTTAAACTTTCTGCTGGCAATATTTGGCGTAGGTCCAGTGCGGTCTGACATGCTAGCTAAAAATGCTGTTGTACCATACCATGTACTTATTTATTTGCTTGTTTTTGAGTATGCTGTTTATTGAAAAATGGAAAAATGTCAATAAAGATATTTAAAAAAAAAAAAAAAAGTATGATGTATGCAGGGTGTTCATTCCCACGCAACAAAGCCTCGTAGGAGTGGCTCAGTGAAATCTATCAGATTTCATTGCGACAATTCTAGGTCGTCACTCTGTTAAAAACGTACTCCTGCCTTATGGTAGATGTAAGGGCCATAGGGATAGGCTGGCCCCATTCCTTGCTCTTGTTGTGTCATGCTTGCGACTCAATTGCAGCAAAGCGTGACTTTAGCACTGATAGATACGTCAGGATTCCAGACGTATGTCATTGATTGTGACATGGAGTGCCATACAGCAAACATGACAGAGCCATGGTGTTGCAAGGACGGCGCAGTGAAAAGTGTCCAATAGCTGTTTTATCGCAGTGATGCAACACTTTTCATGAATGGGGCCCAGAAATGCACCCTATCTTATTGATAGGGCGCATCCCTGACCTTTTGTTCTGGCGTAGGGCAGCATAGCAATATTCCTTGCAGCGCTGTCCAGCACCAAGACATCTTATATGGGGGCCCAAGTGTTGCACCAATTTTAAGACCACCTATTTTCTGATCTTAAAAAACTGCCTCTAATTTGAGTCAGCAGCAGTTTTGGGGGTTATCGACGTACTGGAATTTCCTTGTAAATGTCGCGAAGTGTGTTTCGCAGCAGTTTTTCCACGGGAACGCCTACCTTGCATCTCATTTTCGTTATGTCCCGCTAACAGAAGTGGTGATCTTGAAAATTCATTTTTACGTTGGAAAAGTGCCGCTAACTGCAGTTAGCGGCAACTTGTATATAAGGCAATAAAAAAAGCTGCCATAACGTCCAAAAATTGACGCTACGGCAGCGTTAAGTTCTTGTAAATAAAATGCCTCTTAATGCTGCATATAAATAATGCCACCTTTCATGCTAAACTTAGCATGAAAGCAGCAGGCAATGGGTGCTGTGGTGGGCATTCCACCCACCGCAACACCCATTGATTTTGACACTGCCCTCTATTTACAAGAGCAACGTAAATAGAAGGCAGCGCCAAAATTAAAATCAGGGAAAATCTGGTCTTAAAAAAGCGGACTGAAGAAATGCTTTAGTTCTCCTAGTTTTTCACATAGAAATAGCAAATTACCTAAGATTTTTTATGTGCAGGACGGTCCCCCTTCCTCCACATAAACAATCATTTTTTTAAAATGCCGTTTTGCAGCTTAATGTGTGCTTCACCAAGCAGCACACATAAAAGTTAAAAAACGGCATTTAAAGATTGTTTATGTGCAGGAAGGGATACATTTCTGCGCATAACCAATCTTCCCCTCAACACAGGCACCCTTGCACTATGGTGCGAGGGTGCCTGCGATGGTGCTAGTCAGTTTCAATTTAGCGACAGTGAAGGGGGTAACGCAGGGCTGCACCATATTCTTGTAAATATGGTGCAGCCCTGCGTTGGCAAAGCGTGTCATTAGCCTTCTTGGCTTAACAAATGCTTCGCCACTTTATCGTAATTATAGGGTATATTTACAAGAGAGGCCGCTAACTAGTGTTAGCGGCAATTTTCTTACTGCCATGTATCGCTGAAAACTATCGTCTTGGTACCAACGTATTTACAATACGTCGCTACATGGCAATAGTATCCGCTAGCCGTGGTGAAAACTGCCACTAACACTAGTGTCAAGGCATTTAAAATGTTGCCGCTAGTGAGAGAAAAGTGACAAAAGGCCAATTAGAGATTTAAAAAACTCACGTTAGCCAGCCCAACGACACTTTTCTGCCTCTAGGGGCAAAAATAGCCTATAAGTCCACCACCATCATTAAAAATAAAATAAAAATATTGGAATGCAGAATGGAGCAGCCAGGGCCAAGTTCAGTACAGGTAAGCAACACCTCAAGCCCCCCAACAGCCTGGATGACCAGCCAGAGTCCGCGGGGAAGAGGGAATGAAAAATCATGGACAATGTATCACTTTTCATTGTGCTTCCCTTGCGACTCTTTGAAGCGTGGACAGTCTCCGGGGCCTTTAGCCCTCGCTGGGCCTGCGTCTGAGACTTGGAGTTGGAGGGGGAGGTGCTGTGGAGTTCCTGCTGTTGTGGTAGAAATTGAGGCATCAGCGATCGCCCTTACCTGGAGGTGAAATCTGGCAGGTCGCATGGGGACACATTGCTAACCTGTGTGAGTAGATCGCCTGGTGCCCCTTGGAGCTGTGATCAGTAGAGGTGCTCCTGCGCACTGATGTAGTAAGGCCTGCTTTGCATAACACATGCCAGCACTACACAGGGGTGCATGCAGGAGATTGCCAATGGTGGGCCGTGCCTCTCTGCACCACAGGCTGGAGGATGTGCCGCTGCCTGGATGCCATGGAGGGTGAGGCCCTTGAGATCTGCCACACCTTTGTGGGGGGAGCGCTGAAACTTCATGCCTAAGGGTGCCCTGTTACATCACCTGCATCGGGAAGTTCCCCAGCAGACTTGGCGGTAACTGCTGTACCCAAGCTTGTGAAATTCCACCTGGCTGAGGCTCCTGCTGGCTGAGTCACAGATTCAGAGAGAGCGTGGTAGATTGAGCTCCGGTGTTGATGTCCAGGTGAGAAGAAGGTGGGACAGGGAGCGGAGGAGGCCCAGGGGTCGTGTCAGGCTCAGGCCTAGCACCTGTGGACGGAGCACAGTGTGCCCTGAGCAATCCCTGCGCTGCGGAGGAAGCGCATTGTCGAGGACACCGCCCAAGACTTGTGGGGAACTCTACTAACTGGCTCAAGTTGTTCAGATCGGCCATTGTTGGCAGCGGGTGCCAATGTCACAGTGGCCTGTTCGGGCCAAGGCCCTTGGGTATGCCGCTTGATTCACCGTTTCTTGCTAGGGAACTGGGGAACACGGAATCTGGTCGCCACTGTTAGACGGAAAGAGGTAACCAGGTGGTGGTGCCTTTCATCGCCCCCTGGTAGTGAACTTTTGGGTGTATGGGGGACTATTCCTTAGTGGACTTGCTCTTCCCACAGTGCAGAGCCGTTTGGTAGCTGCTGGATCCTCTGACCCGGAGGTCAGGTGTTCGAGGCCCTCCTTCCCCCGCATGCTCCTGCCTGCGCCTCATCGTTGCTGGTCCAGTGGTAGGGCGTCACTGCTCTGTTGCTTAACGTCCCTCCTGTCCCTCATTTCTGCTGTTCCTGTCCCTCTTTCTGCTCTTCTCCATTACTCTCTACCTTTGGCTTTGTCCTTCTCTTTTCTTTGCTTTGTTTGGCTTTGTCTTTCATGTGCTTTTATACAGTTCCTTTTCCCCTGTCCTCTCCCTTGTTGATGCTGCAATCCACTGCAGCCCCACCCCCTCCAGTGTCCGTACTCACGTTTCCTGCCTCCCAGCTGTCCAGCCCACTGCAGCACTACTTAATGGCAGCCGCTGTGCGGCCATGCTCAGCGGGTGTGCCACTGGTGCGCCAAATGTGCACCAAAGGCAAGTTCATCTGCGCTGTCCACACATGGACCGTGTCCAGTGCCTCAACATGTGGTCCCTCCACAAACACGCCACAGAAATCTGGGACCTCCTCAACGTCAACTCTTCAGACATCGCTTTTTTCACATAAACCTGGACCAACCTCTGCTCCAGACCGGACATCGCCATCGCCATCCCCGACGGCTACAACATTATCCTCAAGGACCACCCCAACCGCCCATGAGAAGGCATTGCCATTGTCTATAAAACCACACTCTGACTGACCATGCATTCTAATGACACAACGGCGACCATGGAACACCTCCACATCAAGATCCGTACCAAGCCCAACACCACCCTCAGCAGGCACCCTCATCTACAGGTCCCCCGGCCAATGACCCCCTATTCACAGATGCTATTGTAGACGTCATCGCACCCCAGGCTCTCGCATCCACCGACTACATTCCATTCGGAGACCTCAGCTTCCACTTGGACAACCCCAGTGACTAGAACACCACCACCCTCCTGGAGATCCTCACAACATCGAACTCAAGCAGATAGTCACTGCACCAACCCACATATCCAGACACATGCTCGACCCCGTCTTCTCTGCCAGTAGGAACATTCAACTACAGCCACACCACCAAACTCTCCTGGACCATCCATCATTGTATACATCACGCCTTCATCACGCACACCATACACCACTGCCATCATTGCCCCCTCCCCGTCGCAGCTGGATCAAGGCCACAGAAGAAGTTCTCGTCAATTTCCTCAGCACCACCACTCCGCCAACGCTTACAGACACCAACAGTACAGCGCACAACCTCCACCAATGGATCTCTAATTGCGCCGACACCCTAGCACCCTCAAGAACATCCAGGCAAACTATACTCCAAGAAGGCCAACTGGTTCACTCCCGCCCTCCGCTAGTCAAGATGCACCTGCAGATGTCTCGAGAAGAGATGGAGCCACAACATCAATCAACCCTGCAACACAGTCACTCTTGCACCATGGCGAAAGGGTGCCTGCGTTGGCGCCTGCAGCCATTGTACGCCAACGTAGGGAAAAAAGACAAGGGGACTTATTCATGAGCCCCTTCTGACAGTTAAACCCCGACGGTGCGTCATTTTCTTGACGTACTTTCAGCTTGAATCTTGTACCACGTTGCGCCGTATTTACAAAGTGACGCATCTAGGCATATGCATCACCTTGTAAAGCCCTGTGCCACATTATACCTGCTTCAGGTATGATGTATGCAGGGTGGGCATTCCCACCCAACAAGGCCTCGTGGGAGTGGTGCAGATTTCACTGTGACAATTCTAGGACGCCAGTGCGTCAGAACCTTACACTTGCTCAATGGCAGGCTTAAGGGTGACGCAGTGTCTTAAGG
This sequence comes from Triturus cristatus, assembly GCF_964204655.1. Classification (NCBI taxonomy): domain Eukaryota; kingdom Metazoa; phylum Chordata; class Amphibia; order Caudata; family Salamandridae; genus Triturus; species Triturus cristatus. The sequence continues at coordinate 593,926 of NW_028187395.1, forward strand.
ATAGGCTAGTGTCATGCATTCCTGGAGTTGCGTCATGCTTATGACACAACTGCAGCAATGCATGACTTTAGCGCTAACAGATATGTCAGGATACCAGACGTATATGTCATTAATTGCAACATGGAGCGGCGTGCAGTGAAAACGGCACATCCATGGTGTCGCAAGAAGGGCGCAGTGAAAAGTGTTGCAACGCTGTTTTGTCGCAGAAATGCAACACTTTTCATGGATGAGGCCCAGGAACGCATCCTATCTTACTGATAGTGCACATTCCTGCCCTTTTGTTTTGTCGCAGGGCAGCGCAGCAACATTCCTTGCAGCGCTGTCCAGTACCAAAACCTCTGAAATGAGGCCCCAAGCACCAATTTTAAAACCAGCTATATTCTGGGCTTAAAAAACTGCCTCTAACTGGACTAGCTGCAGCTTTGGAGGGTTATCGCGGGACGGAAATTTCATTGAAATATTGCGAAGTGGGGTTAGTGCCGTTTTTGCACGAGAACACCTACCTCGCATCTCATCTTTGTTAAGTCCCACTAAAATCTTGGCAATCTTGAAAATTTACATTTATGCTGGAAAAGTGCGGCTCAGTGCAGTTAGCGGCACTTTGTAAATAAGGCGATTAAAAGAAACCTGCTGTAACGTCCAAAAATTGACACTACGGCGCCGTTAAGGTCTTGTGAATATGCCCCAATGCCCATTAAGTGATTTTGCTTATTTTTGTACCGACCAGTAAATCAAAATACGGGATGAAATCTAACCGGCAGCAGCCCAGTACTAATAACCCAAAACTCACTGCTGCACTTCGGAAACGCCATTCATTCAGGAAGGAAGTACCGACCAGGCAGATCTCGCGATACTTCCGGTGCAGTCCCTGGTGCAGACTACAGGTCCAGCGAAAGTAGAGTGAACAGCTTTCGTTACAATATACCACGGTGCAGTACCACGGATCGTCACTGGGCGTCTCTAATCAAGTCAGCCAGGCACCACACTGTATAGACACCAGGGGTTCAGTACCACGGTATGTCACTAGGGGTCCCTCATCAAGACAGCCAGGCACCTCTTTAAATAGACACCAGGGATGCAGTACCACGGGTTGTCACTAGGAGTCCCTAATCACATCAGCCAGGCACCTCACTGTAACATTCATGGGCGGGGGTTGCCGGGTAGAGGCTGCTACTCCAGATCCTAATCCAGTCAGACTCCACGCTGTATGTAGACAGCGTATGATTGCAGCAAGATAAACATTAGTAAAATAGGTGTGCCTGTTTAATTAATTTATATATTGATTTGCCTTAAGCGACGCTCTTCAGACAGGGTTTACCAGCAATCAGGGAGAAAGAATCTGAACCAACATCCGCCTGCCCACAATGCATTGCAACTGTATATCTCAATACCCAACCCAAAACAAAATGCATTTCTTGTTAATTAGAAGTTTATTTTAGTAGTTTTATGGACAATATGTACATACATTTTCCTCTAACTTTGAGTGTCAACATGGAACAGTTCGCCGCTCTAGCATTCATAGATGTCTTAATTATACCAGATTTCAGCAAAAGTGAGTTATTATTAAATATTATTAAATATGACATGAACCTGGCTCCTTTCAGTTAGTTGCACTTCGTGTGGTGGCTGATGGCAAGGAACGCACTCTAGCCAGTGATCGAAGTGGCATAGCTGTTAAGGTTTCCGATTGGTATATGTGACATATTTAATAATTTCAGTGTAACTATGAGTGACATTTCAACCACGAGTGACACTTTCTCTCGAGCAAAATCAAGCCGTAAAGACGATGGAAACATATATAAATATCAGAAGTTACACCCATTTGAGAAACAAGAAAATCTTAAAACTGCTGGAAATCAAAGAAATAGAAGGTCACTGAACCAGTGCCCTTGTAAACTGACGGTAGTTTTTGGAATATGTAATGTATCATTGGTACAGTCAAGGGCTTTCAACAGGGATATTTAACCCTTCTCTGTTCGAAATCACGGAGTTAGCGTTAATTAAATTATACCTTGTCTATAGTAAAGTCACAACACTAGCAGTGCTGCACCTGGGGGGGGGGGGGGGGGGGGGAGCGGGGTGAATAATGGAGCTGCCATGTCCTTGAGAAGTGTCTATGTGTGTTTACTGTTACCTTCACTGGCTCAGCCGGCTGCATACACACACTCAGCTGCTGTACAGTAGCGAAGTGAGTCTGTCCCCAGTCACGACGCTGGTGAGGACTTCTGGGTGCAAAATTGGTCACTGGGATGCATATTTGTATTTTGCGCATCACTGGGAACTTTTTCTCTAAATTACCGATGCTTTGCTTTCACTAGATTTGCAGTTACGGAGAAGTGTTTTTTAGATGCAACTCATTGATCACTACAGTTAATACATTACCTGCTCTCCCAGGCACTTACTGATTATTCATCGATGTAGAGAGCCACTCGGCCTCTGCCATACATTGTAGTACACTGTACATACATCCCCCACCCCTCGAGGCGGGCTCGCCTCGAGGTTATAAATAAATGTATCGGAAGACCGCTCGGGGTCTTTCCGGTTTCACCAGTACACTTGCCTCACTGTGCGTCATTCCTGGTCCTGGGTCCTGTACGCGTGGCCTAGCCCGGTCACCACACTGGCGACGATGCCGTAGGTCCCGCTGCGTGCTGCCGCTGTTCCCGTGGTCCCGCAGCGTCATCGGAGCCCACCCGAGACGCTCCCTCATCGCCGGCGTGCCTGCTGGGTGCCTCGCTGCTCGGGGCGCCTCCCGAGCGTGTCTGGCCTTCCTCGTCCCGCGCGCGTCTCCTGGAGGAGAAGCGCTGCGTCATCGCCCTGCAGGTGCGGCCTGGCGGAGTCCTGCCTTCGCGCTCGCACACGCGCGTCTGCGTGAGCCTGTTCCCCGGAGCTCCTGCACTTCCCCGGGAGGCCGTCTGAGTGCCCCGCCCCCGCTGACTCCGGAGTGGAGGCTTTCCCCTCCCCGGCTGGCTGAACATTCCCTGGTCTCCAGGCAACGGAGGCCCGGTCTCACGGAGGGTGCTTCCCCTCCATCAAGCATTGGCACACACAAGGCCACAAGTGTGCAGGCAACAAGCACTGGCTGCTACAAGCGAGATTTAAGCCTCACGGTGGCCGCGCCAGGCCTTGTCCGGACGCTGGAGGCTCCAGGGGCGCAGAACATTGATGTCCAAGTGCCAGGGGCCACGTGGGGTCACTGCTGATCACCCTGGAACGGAGTGAGTACCCCTGTCGCGCGCCCACGTCCCCTCTGCTGCTCACCCACCTGTTTGCTATTTACGCCTGCGCCGCCAGGAGAGGTGCGTCTGCGCATCACCATGAGCAACCCGCCAGCTGCTGGGGGAAGCGCCACGCCAGCCACGCCGGTGGCGCCAGCTCGAGGAAGCAGAGTTGACCCGCGCCGCCACCACGCGACGACCATCCCGCTCCCGCCGTTCAGTGAATTGGCGGACCCGGCCACCGCTGCGCCCCGATGGAGGGCATGGGTTGGTCAGCTCAACAACTACTTCACGGGGACCCGGGAGACAGATGGAACTGTGAGGCGCTCCCTGCTGATCTTTTATGGGGGACCCGAAATCTATGATTTGTTCGAAACCCTGCCGAACACTGGCACGCCGGATGACTACGATGGGGCAGTGGCGGCCCTCAACCGGCATTTCGATCCTCAGCTGAATTTGGACTTTGAAAAGTTTAAGTTCCGCCGGTCACTTCAGCTGGAGGACGAGTCCATTGACATGTTCCACGCGCGCCTGAGAAAATTGGCAGCCACCTGCGAGTTTGCCGATCAACGCGAGGAGATAAGGAGTCAGATCATTCTCGGCTGCAAGTCAAAGCTGCTCCGGAAATTGATACTGCGCCAGCCAGGGATCACGCTAGATCAGATCTTGGTGCTTGCCCGCTCACACGAACTCTCTGACGTCAGGGCTGAGGAGATGGCGGCTGCTCTACACAAGCCTGTCCCAGGGCAGGCCGCTGCCAGGACCCCCCAGATAAAGGAGGAGCGCGTGGATGTGATCCGGAGGCGGCCAACGCCCGCGCCAGGGAGGCCCAGACCGCCGCCAGGAGGGCCATGCGGAAATTGTGGGGAGGAGCATCTCCCAACGGCCACGTGCGGAGCAAAAGGGCGCGAATGCTCGCGCTGCGGAAAAATGAACCACTACGCGAAGGTCTGCCGGAAAAGGAGGTACCGCACCAGCCCAACCTGGACTTGGAAGAGGAGGACGACGAGATCTACTACGTGTCGTTCGTGGGCCAGTCGGGTAGCCGGCGGAGGCCGCCCCCCATGTGCTCAGTCAGAATAATGAACACCAATCTGCAAGCGCTCATTGACACGGGGGCAACAGTGAACGTTATGGACTCACAGCAATTTGAGGCCCTGGAACGCAGACCCCCGCTTGTACCGACCAAAGCAAGAATATATGCCTATGGTGGAGTCGACCCCCTTCCGCTGAGAGGAACGTTCGAAGCAACAGTCGCCAGCGGCTCCCTCACCACCGTGGCTCGGTTCCACGTGACGGAGGGAAGGAAGGGCACCCTCCTAAGCTGCCACACTGCCGAAGACTTAGGACTCGTGTTCTTCGCGAACGAGGTGCACGATGCACATGCAGAAGATATGTTGAGAGAGTTTCCGGAGCTGTTTAAAGGGCTGGGGAAGCTTAAAGGTAAACAATTCCGACTGCACATAGACCCGACGGTCAGACCAGTAGCGCTGCGACACCGCAGAGTGCCCTACAACCTGAGGCCCCAGGTGGAAGCAGAACTGGCAAAACTTGAAGCACTGGACGTCATCGAAAAGGTTACAGGTCCAACGCCCTGGGTGTCCCCGCTGGTGGTCGCCCCCAAACCGAAACAGCCGGGAGCCATCAGGCTGTGCGTCGACATGAGGCTTCCCAACGTAGCAGTGAAGAGAGAGCGCCATGTCACGCCGACTATGGATGATGTCGTGGCAGACCTCAATGGCGCCAAATGGTTTTCGAAACTAGATCTGAACGCGGGGTACCACCAGTTGGAGCTGGAACCGGCCAGCAGATATATCACGACGTTTGCCACACATGTCGGTCTGAGAAGATACAAGCGCCTCAGTTTCGGAGTGTCTTCGGCTGCAGAGGTGTTTCAGAATGCCATCAGAGAGACCCTGTCTGGCCTAACAGGAGTGATCAACTTGAGTGACGACATTCTCGTATTCTCATGCACCCTGGAGGATCACCACGTCCAGCTGAGAGCCACCCTCCAGCGGCTCAGAGATCATGGCCTTACCCTGCACAAAGAGAAGTGTGTGTTTTACCAGGAGTCCATCGATTTCTTTGGGTATACCTTCACACGAGATGGTCTCAAAGTGGACCCAAAGAAGGCGATCGCCCTGCGGTCGGCAAGCATACCGAAATCACCAACGGAGGTGAGGAGTTTCCTTGGGATGGCGACCTATTGCGGGAGATTCATCCCAAACCTGGCCGCGCTGTCCGAACCTCTCCGCGTTCTCACAAAAGGTGACCAACCCTGGCGATGGACTGTGGAGGCCAATGCAGCGTTCGGGAAGATCAAGGCAGCCCTGCAAGACAAAACGGTCATGGCATACTTCCGCCCGGGGCGGCCCACAGAGCTGATTGTGGACGCCAGTCCGGTGGGTCTCGGGGCGGTGCTGCTCCAAGAGCACGAGAAGGGCACGTGGAAGCCAGTCGCATACGCCAGTCGGGCGCTGTCGGATACCGAGACGCGGTATGCACAGATCGAAAGAGAGGCCCTCGCGATCAAGTGGGCCTGCCAGCATTTCCACCTGTACCTGTTCGGACAGGACTTCACTGTGGTCACGGACCACAAGCCGCTAGTCCCGCTATTCGGGGGCACCACACGGCTCGCCCCGCCTCGGATAGAGCGGTGGGCGGTGCAACTGCAGCAATACCGGCTCACGGTGGTCTTCCGCCCAGGAGCACACAATCCGGCCGACTACCTGTCCCGGCACCCTGAAGATCTTCCCCCGGCATGCGTCCCTGCGGATGTTCAGTACTCCGACGCGTACGTGAAGATGGTCGGCAGAGATGCCTGCCCAGATGCCATGACCTTGGAGGAAGTTGGTCGGGCGACTGACCAGGACGGGACTCTGACCAAAGTCAAGGAAGCCCTGGTGTCCCACGACTGGAAGAGGTTTCTGGAAGGCAATCAGGTGCTCACTGAAGAGGAAAGGCACGCCCAGCAGCAACTGTGGCAGGTCCGCCACGAGCTGAGTGTCGGGGAGTGTGGCACGATACTACGAGGTCACCTGCTGGTTATCCCCTGCGCACTTCAGGAGCGGTGTTTGCGGTTGGCACATGAGGGTCATCAAGGGATGGCAAAGACGAAAGCTCGCCTAAGAAGCAAGGTGTGGTTCCCAGCCATGGACGCAAGGGTCGAAGAGCTGGTGCGGAGATGCCGCGCATGCACAATCACCGGAGAAGCTCCACCAACCATGCCGGTCATCACGGAGGAGCCGTGTCATCGCCCGTGGGGCAACGTGAGCATAGACTTTGGAAGTTTTCCGGATGGTCGACAGATGCTGGTAATGGTGGATGCCTACACGAAGTTCCCAGTGGTGGAAGTAGTGGAGTCCACGGCGTTCCATCACATCCGGACGGCTCTGGACAAGACATTCGCCATGCTGGGGAATCCGGAGGTGATTCGGTCGGACAACGGTCCACCCTTCCAGGGGCAGGAGTTCAGAGAATACCTAGCCCAACGAGCAATACGCCACAGGCGGATAACTCCTTTGTGGCCGCAGGCGAATGGAGATGTTGAGAGACTCATGCGCACGCTACTCAGGGCCCTTCGAATTGCAGTCGATCAGGGGCAGGATGCAGAGGCGTCGCTCACCAAGTTCCTTGATGCGTATCGGCACACCCCGCATTGCACCACGAAGTGCGCCCCAGCCCATCTGTTGTTTAAGGAAGCCCCGCGGGATGGAATACCGACAGACCCGTCCTGGAGCCCACCGGCGAGGGACGATGTGGCAGTACAGGAGAGAAGAGAACGGACGAACAATAAAGCCAGTGAACACCGAAGGGCTCGAGAACCCCACATAGCGGTCGGTGACAAAGTCCTCGTGAAAGACCGACATCCAGGATGGAAGTTTCGGACGCCATTCGAACCGGAAGTGTGGACAGTGCTGGCGGCAAAGGGAACGATGATAACGGCCGGGAGAGGCGATGCAAGGGTGACACGGAATGTGTCATATTTCAAGAAAGTCGAAGGAGAGCTGACTGCCGAACAGTCGAATGAAGACGCGGGGGAGGAATTGGAGGAATTCCCAGAGCAGACAACCACCCCGGAGAGAGCGTTCCCAAGGCAGAACAGAGACACTCCACCACGAACCTCCTGTCAACCTTGCCAACCCCCGGCTAACCATCAGGAGAGCCAAGACCGAGTAGAGGGGCCCGGGCCCAGGGGCCGGGATGAAAGAAGTGCGCCCAGCAGGGGAGTGGGCTCCCGGCTGCGAAGCAATCCAGCCCCCAGCCAGAGACTCCGAGACTATGTATGCTCATCACCTTGAGGGACGTTTATTTGTTATGTTTAAGCATTGTCTAAAATGTTGGAGGGATGTAGAGAGCCACTCGGCCTCTACCATACATTGTAGTACACTGTACATACATCCCCCACCCCTCGAGGCGGGCTCGCCTCGAGGGTATAAATAAATGTATCGGAAGACCGCTCGGGGTCTTTCCGGTTTCACCAGTACACTTGCCTCACTGTGCGTCATTCCTGGTCCTGGGTCCTGTACGCGTGGCCTAGCCCGGTCACCACAATCATGATCGTCACTGGACAGCTGTGCTCGGCTGGTGGCGCTGGGTCCGGTTGCGTGAGATATTACAGGGCATATTATCAAGGGCTGGCGATATAATTATCGCCGCTTTAGCATCCGTTTTCAGGTGAAAAGCGCCGATAATTATATTGCAATATCATCAAGGACTCGCTAGCGCGTGTTTTCCTTACTTAGCGCCCGATTCCATCATGCCTACCATCGCATCGCTAATGAGATGCAAAGTAGGCGTGGGTGTCGAAACAACACGGGTAAATATCGCAAAGGCAGCTTCACGATATTACCAACGAGTTGCAGCGATAATTTTAATCGCGCTAACTCTGCCTTATCGCAGGAATGTAACATCTGTTAAATTCCTGTCCAAGGCATACGGGTGAATTGTGTGGCTAAGGCCACAGGACCTTATTATCAAGCCTATACATGGAACATCGCTGGGAAACCAGTGATGTTCCATGGAAAACCCTGCTATCGCTGGATTTCTTATCGCCTTTGAGATAAGCGTTGATGATACAATGCTATCTCGGCGATTTAATCCAGTGATAGTCAGCGATGAAAATAACAGCGCTAAGCGTGTTTTGTGATATTTACCTCAACTCCTTGGTAATATGCCCCTACAGCTTTACCGCAGATGGCGGTATCAGCAGCTTTTAGCCTGGCCCGCAGCCCTGCACTGCCTAAAGCGGTATTTTTACTCCTCTGTAGAGCGCTGAAAACGGGACAGTATTGCAAGAAGTTTGGAACAACGGATACGTTGAAATGTATCACTCTCAAAAGTCATCTTTGATTGAATCAAGTTCACCAAACAGGTTTGCCTCTCTGATCCAGGTACACCGTGTCCGCCTAGAGAGGTCGGAAACGCCAGCCCACAGACATCTCTTTGAGCCTCTCGGAAAGTCAGCTGCAGCAGCCCTGCCAAGTATCACGCATCACACGTAAGTCTAACGCATTTCAGTGTGGTGATCCCCATCACCGCCCTGAAATACCTTGTCACGCATTATAGCGCCTCATCAGCTGCTACCCGGAGTGCTCCTATGATGCACCTGAACTGAGCTGCAGTGCCTGTCAGCGCGGTGCACGCTGCTCCCAGCAGGCCGAGGCTACTGGGGCTGACTAGATCTGCTGAAGCTCTGTAAGTTCTGCTACAAAGTATCCAAGTTGTAGAGACGCACCCGGGCCGACGTGTGGCACCAAAGTGAAACTGACGTCACTGTAGTCAGTGCCCACTGGTGAAGCTGACTTCCCGCCGCCCGGGCTTCTTGAAGTTCTGCGCAGCTCATGCTCCGCAAGTACTGCTACAAAGTATCCAAGTTGTAGAGACACACCCGGGCAGACATGTGGCGCCGAACGTAAACTAACGTCACTGCAGTCAATGCCCACTGGTGAAGTTAATTGACTTCCTTCCTCCCGCGCTTCTTGAAGTTCTGCGCAGCTCCTGCTCCTTCTGACCTCGCCGCTCCCACCCCAGCAGGGCGGCAGGATGAGGTGATAGATTTCCGACATAATAACCAACGTCGACTGCAGCTGACTTTTGAGAGGCTCAAAGTGATGTCTGTGGGCTGGCGTTTCTGACCTCTCTAGGCGGACACGGTGTACCTGGATCAGAGAGGCAAACTTGTTTGGTGAACTTGATTCAGTCAGAGATGACTTTTGAGAGTGATACATTTCAACGTATCCGTTGTTCCAAATTTCTTGCAATGCTGTCCCGTTTTCAGCGCTCTACAGAGGAGTAAAAATACCGCTTTAGGCAGTGCAGGGCTGCGGGCCAGGCTAAAAGCTGCTGATACCGCATTCTGCAGTAAAGATGTAATATCTCACGCAACCGGGCCCAACACCACCAGCCGTGCACAGCTGTCCAGTGACGATCATGATGAATAATCAGTAAGTGCCTGGGAGAACAGGTCATGTATTAACTGTAGTGATCAATGAATTGCATCTTTAAAAACACTTCTCCGTAACTGCAAATATAAATTGCAGTTACAGTACTGAGCTATGTGACTAGGTCAGTGTATAGTGCGCTAACATTTGCAGTGCTTGCCTATGTCTATTTCCTCCCTCAGCCTCAGCCTCTGCCCCAGCCCGGGCCCCTGGTAGCTGCAGTTGCCTACTGACGACATTCGAACTCCTCATGAACGCTGCAGAGTCCGGGCGAGGCTGAGCAGGTGGTGTTTAGGGCAGGCACGCCTCTGATACACACCTAGCAGGGAACTGCAAATCCAGTGAAAGCAATTTTTAACAGAAACCTTGCAGGTTTGAAGCATCGGTAATTCAGAGAAAAAGTTCCCAGTAATGCGCAAAATACAACTATGCATCCCAGTGACCAATCTTGCACCCAGAAGTCCTCACCAGCGTCGTGACTGGGGACAGACTCACTTCGCTACTGTACAGCAGCTGAGTGTGTGTATGCAGCCGGCTGAGCCAGTGAAGGTAACAGTAAACACACATAGACACTTCTCAAGGACATGGCAGCTCCATTATTCACCCCGCTCCCCCCCCCCCCCCCAGGTGCAGCACTGCTAGTGTTGTGACTTTACTATAGACAAGGTATAATTTAATTAACGCTAACTCCGTGATTTCGAACAGAGAAGGGTTAAATATCCCTGTTGAAAGCCCTTGACTGTACCAATGATACATTACATATTCCAAAAACTACCGTCAGTTTACAAGGGCACTGGTTCAGTGACCTTCTATTTCTGTGATTTCCAGCAGTTTTAAGATTTTCTTAGTTTCTTGTTGCTCAAATGGGTGTAATTTCTGATATTTATATATGTTTCCCCCGTCTTTACTGCTTGAGTTTCCTCGTGAGAAAGTGTCACTCATGGTGGTTTAAATGTCACTCATAATTACACTGAAATTATAAAAATGTCACACATACCAATCGGAAACCTTGGCAGCTATGGGAACTCCAAGGAGAGGATGTGGCCTTACTTCTATTGGCAGACCTCGATGCTGGGGAACCGGGTTCGAGACTCAGCAACAGCAAATCACTTTAGCTCGGAATGACCGACGCCCAGATCGCCCGAAATTTGCGTTTAGCGTTACGCAGTAATGGTTTGAAATACGCCAGCTAATAAATGAATAAATCTATTTCTTGGGACCTGCTTTAACTCTACATTACACCATTTCTCATGTTTATTTTATTTACTTAAACTATGCAAATTTCGTATCAAAAAAGAAATCCTCCAACAATTTGCAACTAGGCTTCCGCGTTCCACCGTCACACAAAGTACCAGTTTTTTTTTATTTTTTAAAAATATACTTTATTTATAAAATTTGTTTGTCACATGTACATGTTAACCAATCCCAATTTGGGTGGCGTACTTTTTAACTGGACTCGGTGTTGCACGCAGGCAGGGACCTGTCAGTTTTCCATCTAGATATTTATTTCTTGAGAGTACACTTTTATGCTAAAGTGTATTCCTAAAGCTTAGTTTACCCATTCTGCCCATTTTTTTTGTTTCCAAAGTTTTTCTGATATTTGTTTGCCTTGTTTTTTAATGTCAACATAATAGTATACCATTAATTTGTCTAAAGCAATGTTTATACAATCCTTGGTGGAGAAGTTCTTGTGTTGGTAGACTCCCAGGTTTCTTGTTGTCCATAAGCTCTCTTTCACGCAGGATATGATTTTCAGCAAAATGTTTTGTTTGTCCTTGGTAGCTGTGTTGGGGAAACCATATAGGATGAGTTCGTAGCTTATGTTTGTTTGCCCTGTGATTCCTTTTATCAAGGGACCTATAGTTTTCCAAGTCTGTTGAGAGAAATGGCAGTTCCAAAGGAAATGGAGCACTGATTCCTCCGCCGTACATTTTTCTCTTGGGCAGGTGGAGTCTTTTGATAGTCCTCTTCTGTGTTGAAAGCTTTTAACTGGCAAAGCTTTGTGGATGGTCAGCCACGCTAGGTCTTTTTGGCTGTTTGTGATCTCCATGCTGTTTGCTATTGTCCATGCTTTTCTGGAGAGTTTTTCATTTAGATTGTTTGCTGGCGTCAGGGCTTCTTTCTTTTGTATGGCATCCTTTAGCGTCAGTGTATGTGTGAAGTCTTCTGGTTCAAGTTTTATTTTTTCCATACTTTTTAGAAAGTCTGCGATGATTTTGTACATTTTTGGTGGTACAAATGCTGTAGGGAGTCTGTTATCCTGTTCAATAAGTTTTGCTGCTCTGAAGGTGTTTGCGGCTCCATATCTGATGAAATGAGCCGCAATGTTTCTTTTTTCTCTGATTGCATTTAGGCATAGGCTAGTGTAAGTGACCAGGAAAAAAAGGTATAGGTTTGGTACTCCCTTTCCCCCATTTTCTAAGCTTTTGTATGCAATTTCTCTCTTTATTTTTTCCATTTTGGAACTCCAAAAGAAATCAAAGATGGTTTTTTGCAAAGTCTTTAGCGTGTCTTTGGAGGGGGGGAAAACCACCGCATAGTAGAGCATCAGGGGAAGCAGGACGGCTTTTATCACAAGTATTTTCCCTACTAGGCTCAGGGATCTACTCTTCCATAAACCTATTTTTTGCTGTATCCTTTTTTTAACTTCCACCCAGTTGTCTTCTCCTGAGAGGTCCTCTGAGAACTTGACTCCCAGAATCTTTGTTGGTTGTTTGGTGGTTTGGACTGGTATTTTGGCCAAATTGTTCCAACTTCCTATTGTGAGACAGGTGGTTTTCCCTAGGTTGAGTTGTAAACCTGATGCTAGCGTGAAGATGTTACAGTGTAAAATGGTTCTTGTAACTGACTGGGGGTCTGGACATAAGATGGTAATATCATCCATATAAGCTATGCACTTAGCTTGGTTTCCTCCTGCTCCTGGGACAAAGATTCCTTTTATCACTTTGTCTTTTCTCAGGGTTGCTAGTAGTGGTTCTAAGGCACAGATGAAGAGCGCTGGTGACAGTGGGCAGCCCTGTCTGACTCCCGTACCTATATGTACTTCTTTGGACAGGTGGTTATTGACCTGGAATGTGCTGGTGGCGTTGGTGTACAGTAGTCCTATTGTCTTGGTGAAGCCTGGTGGAAACCCCATGTGTTGGAGGACTTTGAACATGTATTTGTGTGAAACACTATCAAATGCCTTTTGTAGATCAAGTGAAAGTACTCCTAGTGGTGAGTTTTTCTCCAGAGCCATCCAAATGGCATCCCTTATGGTAATCAGACTGTCCCATGATTTTCTGCCAGGGACTGCGCAGGTTTGGTCTGGGTGGATTACGGCTTTGAGGACCTTTTTTATTCTATTTGTCAGTAGTTTACTTAGGATTTTGCTGTCCACATTGAGAAGTGTGATGGGTCTCCAATTTTCTAGGTATTCTTTGTCCCCTTTTTTGTATATTAGGGTCACCACTCCTTCTAGGAAGGATGGTGGGAGTTTCTTTTCTTCTGATGCTTTGTTGAGCATCTCACTGAAGTCTCTCGCTATTGCTTCCCAGAAGGTTTTGTAAAATTCCCAGGGTAGGCCGTCTTTCCCTGGGGCTGAGTTTTTTGGTATCTGTGCAAGTATATCTAAGAATTCCTGGCCTTCAAAGGGTTTCTCTAGAAATTGTTTTGCCTCTTTTGACAGATTTCCATCTAGATTTTTTAGGAATTCTTTTCCTGTATCTTCCTCTATTTCTTTTTCTTTGTAGAGGTTTTTATAAAAGTCTGTTGTTATTTCTAGCATTTCCTTTGTTTTGTTTGTTGCCTTTCCGTTTTTGTCTTTTAGGCTTGTGATATTTTGTTGTGCTTGCTTTGCTTTTTTGAAGAAGAAAGCATTGCATTTTTCCCCTTCTTCATATTCTTTAACTCTTGAGTTAAATATGGTCTCTTTGCCTTTTTGTAGGTACCATTTTTTAATGTTTTCCCTTGTTTTTGCCATTTCTTCTTTTACTTGTACCCCTGCATCTTGCAATTCTGTCAGTAGAGCTAGTTTCTCTTCGAGGTTTTTAAACTCAGCTCTTTTTTGGGCTGCTCTCTCTCTTCCTATGTTTGAAAATAATGTTTTTGTTTGTTTTTTCACAAATTCCCACCATAGGGTGAGATTTTGGAAGTTTTTCTTTTGCGCCACCCATTTATTGTATTGCCTTTGGAAGGCTGCTTGTGTCTCTTCCTCCTCTAAGGTAGACGTGTTTAGCTTCCAGTAGCTTTTCCCTTTTTGGGGTGCTTGGGATAGTTGGCATTTTGTTATAACCGTTTGGTGGTCGGTAAGGCAGCTGTCGTCTAATTTGGATTCTATGCATTTTATTTCTTTGCTTGCAGAGATGAAATCTATTCTGGATGTGGTGTTCCCATCTCCGGATAGCCATGTGTAACCCGTTGTGTTCGGGTTGCAAAGAGGGTATGAGTCTTGGAGGTTAAAATTACTTAACATGACTTTTAGGGTTTTGGATGTAATGTCTAGCTTGTATTGTATTGAGGATCCATATCTATCCCCTGGTGTCAGGATGCAGTTAAAATCTCCCGCCATGAGGCATGCTTGGTTGCCGGTTAGGAAGAAGTTTAGATTTTCTAGCAATTCTTTTCTTTCATTCTTTTTTGTGTGGGCATAAACATTTATGATTTCAAAGATATTATCTTTGTAATTTACTAAAAGCATTTGTGCTCTTCCTGGTGAGATAATGGTTTCTTGTACCAGTTGGGGGTGGTTGTTTGTGAAAAGGATTCCCACTCCTGCGTTTTTGTTTCCCCCTCCTGACCAAAAAGAAGGTCCCAAAGGCCATTCTTTTTCTATGTGCCTGTAGTCATCTGCGTAGGGTAGGCCGCATTCTTGTAGGCATATCATGTCTACTTTTAGAGTTGTGCAATAGTGTAGTATTGCAGCTCTCTTTGTTGGATTCCTCAGACCTTTAACATTTAGGGAGGCTATTGATATAGCCATTAGTATTTGTACCCACATCATCTTGTTTTTGAAATTATATGCTTTCAATTTGGTCATTCTCCTGTTGAAGGATTGATACACTTTCAAAGGTCGTTATGATTTCCTCTTCATTGCTGAAGAAGATTGGGCTGTCACATGTTGGCCCCTTTTTTTGTTGGCTTCCCTCTTCTAGGATGAGTTTTCTTTGATTTTCAGTGTCAGACAGACCTTCCATATGGGGGTCTTCTGAGTCTGGTCATTCCGCCAGGCTGCTAAACCTCGAGCCTCTGCATTGTGGACTTTCGATTTGGTTTGTGGCTTTTCTTTTGTTTTTGTGTGGGGAGGCCTCTTCTGTGGTGAGGGCTCTTTTTGCTTCCTTTCGTGCTTTTTTTCTTGCTATCTGTCTTGCTGAAACTCTCACTCCTCCTTTCTCTGATTTCTCTGATTTTTGTGTGTCTGGTGTGTCCTCATATTCTGAGTCTGAGTCAGATAGATTGATTTTGTTTGGGGCATCCTCTGTTTCTACCTTTCTTGCTTTCTTTTTTGTCTGACTTTTAAACACTACTTCTTTTTTTGCTTCTCCCTCTTCCATTTCTTCTTCTAGCTGTGTCTGGGGGTCTATTAACTGTGTAATGTGTGTGCTCCCTGTGTCCTGTGTTACTGCGAAAATCCATTCTGGATTGTAGCTATCTGACGGTTTCTCGGTGTCTTGGGCGTTCTTATTCGTGTTGGTTGGCTCTGTTGTGCCTGTCTCTATAGTGTGTCCTACTATGAGGTTTGTCCCTGTTTGGCATTCAAGTGGTGTTTCCTGTACTACTTGTGTGGGTGTTAGTGTTTCGTTGTTTTCTGTCTGTGGGTTTGACTGAGTGTGTGTTGTTGTATCTTGTGTGTGGGAACTATCTGTGTTCTGTTTGTTTCCTGGTTCTTTGTCTTTGGCGCTTTCCTTTGTCTGTTGTGTCTTTTCTGTCTCTAAAGTTTTCTGTGGGTTCCCTTTTTCTGCTCTCTGTTCCTGGTATTTTGGCGTGTCTCTACGGGGACAGTTTTTGTACAGATGGTTGTTTCCCCCGCATAGATTGCATTTCTTAGGTGCTTTGCAGTCTGGTGCTATGTGTCCCTTTCTACCGCAATTTCTGCAGATATCCCCTGGGCACCATTCTTTAATGTGCCCGAACTGCAAGCATGCTCTGCAAAAATTTGGCTGACCTGGGTAATATAGAAACCCTCTGTTTGGCCCTATTGAGAAGTTGTTTTGTCCCACCTATTCCTTCCTCGTCTGCTGCTAGGGTGACCATATACCTGCGCTTTCCGTTCCAGATGCCCCATTCGTTTTTCAGTTCGCTGCCTCCCCTTACAGTTTGGCAGTACCTACTTAGGAAGTTAGCTATTTCTGACGGGGAGGCGAAGGGGTTGTACATATGTACAGTTAATGGTATTTCCCTTGGTGCGGATAGGGGGGTGATGGTGTACCCTTCTAGCTCCTCATTGTCCCTATATCCAGTTAAATTGAACAGGCACTTGTGGTACATTGTAGCACTGCTAAACGTAACATCAAACAGGCCTCTGATCCTGAAATCTTGTAGACATTTAACTGCTGCAGGGTCTATGTCTAAAACCATTTTAAAAACCGTGTCCATTAGGTGGGTGAGGTTTCGCTTATGTTTCGCCTCATCCTGAATTTCGAATCTAATTGTATTTCTTATACCTGTTGGTGCTTGTCCTGACGCGTTGTTTTTTGCTGGACCACCTGCTCCAGCAGCGCGATTTCCCCCAGCTGCATTCGCGTAGCTTTTGGGGCCTTCCATGTTGATTTGTGTGCCCCCTGGCCGAGCACCAGCCGGTGCGCCTGGGGGCTCACTCTCGTAGATAAAAAAGGTTGTTGTTCCCTCCGATATCGTGTCCCCTGGCTGAGCACCCGTGTGGTGCGCCTAGGGGCTTGTTCTCGTGGGCAAAGGTGATGTTTTCCCTCGTTTTCCGAGTTGCGTGCCCCCTGGCCGAGCACCCGTGTGGTGCGCCTGGGGGCTCGCTCTTGTGGGCCAATGGGTTTCTTTTCCTGTTTCGCGTGCCCCCTGGCCGAGCACCCGTGTGGTGCGCCTGGGGGCTCGCTGTTTCGTTGCCGTTTTATGCAAAATTCCGCCGAGCGCGGCAGTGAGGGGCCTGGGGGCTCGCTGGTTGGTTGCCTTGTGGGGATTATGCAAATTTTGCCGATCGCGGCAGCACCTCGATCTGTGTATGGGCTCGCGGTAGTAGAGATCGGGTCTGCCTCATTGTCTTTTTTCACTTTTGTGTGGCAAGAATTCCTCCGTAGATAGGAGGAGGATTTCCTCTCGTTTTGCACGGTATGCCTGGGGGCCCCTTCTACGTGTTCAGTGTCGCAATGCGGGTCTTAGGGGAGTTTTACCCTTTTTCCGCCATAATGCGATGCGTAAAAAACCAAATCTGGTACTTGGAGTGTCCCCGGGCCGAGCACCTGCCTGGTGCGCCCGGGGTGGCTCCAAGGTCCGAATCGAAGAAGAAAGCCGTCCGACCGCTGTTCCCTTTGGATGGTGGCTCACCTGGGTCAGCGGGTCCGTCCGTTTGAGTGACCCTGGGTCGAGCACTATGCTACTGCACCCGGGGTCTCTCCGTTTTTAAAATCTCCAAATGCACCACTGTACTGCTCGATTTTCCCGGCCTTTCTTGTGTTAAAGGGGAACCAATATGACTTCAGTCTCTTTCCATCCAAGTCTAAGTGTTAGAGTAGTGTATAGAGCCTATTTACTAGGCACTTCGACATGATCCTGTGTTCTTCCCCATAGATCAGGGTTTGCACACATATCCTAGGGGATAGATTTGTTAGTATTAGGGGTAATCTGTTCTGTAGTGAGGGTATTTCATGGAGCCGTGCTGAATTCAGGCCTGGTAGGCCTCAAACGGGAGAGACTCCATCTTTCTTTCTGCTCCGACAGCTTGGGATGTTTCTAGGTCAAAGGCAGTGTTTTAGTTAGGAGGTGTTATTCGCTTGGAGAGAACCGGTTCAGGCCGGCCCTTATCGAAGGATTGTATTTTTCTTCATGCCGAAGACACTACATCAGGCCGGCCGGCTGGGAATGTGTCCTTGGCACGGGGAGGTACAAGAATTTGGTGGGCGGCAGGTTACGGGCTGGAATTTTCCATGAGAGAATGCACCTCTATATTAGTGAAAGTCTGAGGCAGATACTGGCACTTGCTTTTAGTCCGTAGGCGGCACCTGGCCGTTAGCAATAAAGCTACTACTTATTCCAGGGAAGACAGATGACAAACTTGAAGGTGGAGAAAAACCGAGAAATAGATATTCCAAAGAGAAGAGAGTAGCCGATGAGGAAGAGGTCCCAGTGAGGGAGAAGGGAGTAGATCCGTGACTGCGGAGGTGTGACTTCCAGGCGAAGCCGAGGCACAGACGAGAAGGGAACCTAGATGACCATTGAGTGCAGGCTACATACGACCAAGGTGATGTCAACCCCTTTTTATTAGAGTGTACAACTTAATCTTTCGCTTTTCTTTGCAGGTTATGATATGTATTATGTTCTGTGAGCGTGTATGTAGTGACTAAATAAAGTATCCAGTTTGTAGTGAATCAACATGTGCTGCGTGTTCTTGTATAAGAGGGTAGCCTATTCTTCTAGTCAGCTGTGACTTGATATGAACAGATGTTAACCCTGATCAGGTAAGTGGTAACTGAATAAGGGAGAAAGGAGCCCCTCGAACTGGAGAACAGGTTGTGCTCAACTAGCAGTCTTTGTGTGATCTGATACATAGTAACACTGATTCCCCTGTTGTATGTCGTGGTAATCATAGGATGGACTCGTGCTAAGGCTGCCGTCTGGGCAGGAAGTCCTGGGTCCGTTTGGGACCGCGAGGCTAAGGCTGCCGTCTGGGTAGGAAGTCCTGGGTCCGTTTGGGACCGCGAGGCTGAGGCTGCCGTCTGGGTAGGAAGTCCTGGGTCCGTTTGGGACCGCGAGGCTGAGGCTGCCGTCTGGGTAGGAAGTCCTGGGTCCGTTTGGGACCGCGAGGCTGAGGCTGCCGTCTGGGTAGGAAGTCCTGGGTCCTTTTGGGACCGCGAGGCTGAGGCTGCCGTCTGGGCAGGAAGTCCTGGGTCCGTTTGGGACCGCGAGGCCGCCACTTGTATTATAAGCTAAGGTCTGGGCAGGAAGTCCTGGGTCCGTTTGGGACCGCGAGGCTGAGGCTGCCGTCTGGGTAGGAAGTCCTGGGTCCGTCTGGGACCGCGAGGCTGAGGCTGCCGTCTGGGCAGGAAGTCCTGGGTCCGTTTGGGACCGCGAGGCTGAGGCTGCCGTCTGGGTAGGAAGTCCTGGGTCCGTTTGGGACCGCGAGGCCGCCACTTGTATTATAAGAGGTCTTAATATATATATATATATATATATATATATAATAGGAATTCCCTGTCCTTAGGTGGTACATATATATGTGGTTTCTTAGGTGTGAATAGGCCCTAGGGAGGGGGTAACGTTCTGGCTGGGTTAGGGAGGCTCTGCTGAGCGGGTTCTATCTGATCCGAAAACCCAAGCAGAACATTTGGCGTCACGAACCGTTTACGAAACCTGTGTGCGTTGTGATTGTCTTGTGTTTGCTTTCGGCGCGTGCGTGGTTTTCTTTGCATTTTATTTTTATATATTTGTGTGTATAGTTTTTTTTTTCTCTCTCCATTTCTTTTCTTTCTTTTCTTTTTCTTCTTCTTTTTCTTTTCCACGATGTTTTCTAGAAGATCTAAATCTACTTTTAAGTTGCCCGTTGATATTCCCGGATGGGATTCAACGCCTTATGAAGCCTTAGCCCGTGAGTGGGCTGACTCTACTGGTTTGAGTGAGAATTGGAATTCTTCTTTGGAGCTGGCGGAGCCGGCTAATGTGATTGCTTGTTTGCAGAAGGCACCCGTATCGAAGGGTGAGGAGATTCCCATTTTGGGGCGCAGAGGTTGGATTGTTCTGTCTGCGTATCGGATTCTACATGAGAGATTGTTGAAATTACAGATCTCTCTTAAAGATGTGGAAGCGCACTTTGTTGGGATTCAGAATTCTCATACTTTGTTGCGGTGTCAAAATAAGTTGCTTGCTGATAAACTGGAGACTTACCAAACGATTGCCGAAAGGGCGGCTGTGCGGATTGCTCGTTATAAATACAAAAACAGGCGCGGTCGGGTTTCGACGCGAAAGGTGCGTCTAGTCGTGGCGAAAGCCGGACTGGATTGGGATCCTGATGAATGGGATGGTAATATCTGGAACTCGAGTGATTCTTGTTCCTCGGGTGAGGAGTCTGCCAAGCGCGAGTCTTCTCGTTCCCGTCATGAATGTAAGTCTACTTCTCGCACCTCTGATGGTGCATCCTGTGATTACGCTCGTTCTTCGGGTGGGATCGATGCCTCTTACACTGATTGTCCCTCTACGAGTACTGATCGGGCTCCTTGTGATGCTCGTCCCGCGGTCTCTGCGCATCCAGTTTTTCGTCGGAAGTTGCAGCAGTCTCCCAATGCTCCGCAGGGTGTTTCTTTGGACTGTTTGGAAGATTTTACGCAACAGGAAATTAGTGATATTTTGCAGCGATTTAGGCAGCGGACTGGTGAGGCTTTACTCACATGGATGGTGCGCCTTTATGAACTGGGCGCTGCTGGTATTATGCTGGATACTGGCGATTGTTTGAAGTTCTGTTCCTTGAGTTTGGATTCTACTGTGCAGGATCATTTTCGTAACTATAATGGTGGCGGTCAAATTTCTTTACTCCAATTGGCGACTGAGGGTTGTAATCTGAAATATCCTACTGAATCCGACTGGCCTGTCAATGACAAGCCGTGGTATACTCTGCGTGACGCTGCACAACGTCTCAAAGAGGAGGTGATGAAAACGGCAATTTTTCTGGGTACTGCTGACAGGTTGCTTGATGGGATGTTGACATCTTCTGTGCGGAATCGTATTATTCGTTCTTCTCCTGTTGCCTACAAGCAGGTCATGATGACTTTATTGATTAATCAGACTGGTAATGTGTTATCTGCGGTGTTGGAATCAGTGCGCCAACTGGGTGAGTTGGGTGAGTGGTTTAAACCTGAACGTCAGTCCCGGCCTGACACTCGTACTCCTGGTGAAAATAAACTTACTAGACGTGATATCTTTTCTGCTCTTCTGGCCGATGGTGTGCGTAGGGAAGACATTGACGGTGAGACTACTACTCGTTTGTGGGAGTTGTTTCGCAAACGTGGCTTGGATCGGAAGGAGGGCGCCCGGCGTGTTCGGACGACTGAGTGTGATCGTGGTTGTTCTGACGGTAGCGGTGATGACGACCGCCGTGGGCGCTCTGATCGTCGTGATGATCGGCGTTCTGTACGTGATGTGTCCCCCCGTCGAGAGAGAGACAGGGAGAGAGAGGGGGAAAGAGAAAGGGGGAGAAATGATTATGCTTACAGCAGACGTAGAGATGATAGGGATCAATCCCCTGAGTTGAGGAGGAGAGAGGATCGTCACAGTTTGGTCGATCGTAACCCGCGGTACAATACTGAAGACTCGAATCCGTTCCGTACGGGGAATGGATATGAACAGGAGGTACCGATACCTAAGAAACGTGAGAGTCTTTATCCTGATTTGTCCTGGTACACAGAATGCAGTAAGAATGACTAGGAAATAGGTCAAGCTCCGGTACACAGATGGGCTCACAGAGATAATAGACCCTATGTAGATATTGATATTTATTGGAGACATCGCAATATCCAAAGGGCCCGAGCATTGGTAGATACAGGAGCGGAGGCCACTCTTATTCATGGAAAATCAAAGAAGTTTACAGGTCAGCCTTTTACTATTACCGGATTAGGTGGAAAAGAAACCCCTGCAGTTCAAACTTTGCTTGAAATGAGAATAGGTAGAATCCCTAGAAAAGAATATTCTGTATTAGTGGTGCCACTCTTAGAATTCATAATTGGAATTGATATTTTGAAAGGAATGACGTTGCATCTAGATGATGGGTGTTACCAATTTGGAACGACGCATTATATATCGTCCAGGCCTATACGGGTTGGTCGTTTAAGAATGCCCCCCATACAAGTTCCCCAGGCGACAAAAGTGGTTTGTCAGAAGCAGTATCGTATTCCAGGTGGTCATGAGGAGATTAGTACCACTATTCAGGAGTTGGTGGATGCAGGTGTTATAACTCCAGTTACTTCTGCTTGGAATAATCCTGTTTGGCCGGTGCGTAAGAGTGATAATTCTTGGCGCATGACTGTTGATTATCGAGAATTGAACAAACACACGCCCTCTTTGACTGTTGCAGTACCGGATGTTATTACCCTAATTGAAAGAATACAAAAGCATCCAGGTACATGGTATGCGTCCATTGATATTGCTAATGCTTTCTTTTCTATCCCAATTGCCCCTGAGTGTCAGGAACAGTTCAGTTTTACGTGGAACGGGCGTCAGATGACGTTTAGAAGTCTTCCCCAGGGCTATGTGCATAGTCCTACGATATGTCACCGGCTGGTGGCGGAGCATTTGGCTGAGGTACCGGTTCATCCCCAAATTCAGATATGTCATTATATTGATGATGTTTTGATCCAAGGCGAAACACAAGAGGAAGTTCAGACACAATTGGACAGAGTCATTGAGTGTCTGCGTGAGAAAGGTTGGGAAATCAATCCGGATAAATTGCAAGGTCCGTCCCTGGCTGTAAAATTTTTGGGTATTAATTGGCATGAAGGACACCGTGAAGTGATCCCTCAGGTTAAACAGAAGATTCTTGATTTTGCAGTTCCGAGGAATAGGAAGGAAGCCCAGAGCTTCATTGGTTTATTTGGTTTTTGGCGCCAGCATATTCCTCATTTGAGTCAAATATTGGCCCCCTTGTACCGGGTTACACGTAAAAAGAATGCATTTGAATGGGATAAACCACAGCAAGATGCGTTTGGTCTGGCAAAAGAGGCAATTCAACATGCTCTGGATTTATGGCCTGTACGTGATGGTGATGTGGATTTGAATGTGTCTGTACAGGGCCCTTATGCAAATTGGAGTTTGTGGCAGAAACAAGGCAGGAGCAGAGTACCGTTAGGTTTTTGGACCAAAAAGTTACCTGATGCTGGCGAGCGTTACACACCCTTTGAGAAACAGTTACTTGCTTGTTATTGGGCTCTGGTGGATACCGAGCAATTGACTTTGGGACACGATATAGTTTTGCGTCCTGAAATTCCTATCATGCAGTGGGTTCTGAGTTCACCGAGAACTCACCGAATTGGACATGCTCAAGAGGCGAGTGTGATTAAATGGAAATGGTACATACAAGACAGGGCACGTGTGGGCCCGAAAGGAGTTGCTTCTTTACATGAACAGGTGGCGCGAGCACCGTCGACTGAGACTGAGAGTGAGTGTTCCGTACCTTTAGCGCAGGAGTCTCCTGTTAAATGGGGTAAGCCTTTTGATGATTTGTCCGCAGCGGAAAGAAACCATGTTTGGTTCACAGATGGTTCAGCGAGGTTTATAGGGACGACACGGCACTGGAAGGCGGTGTCCTATAATCCGATCACACAGAAACTGCTGAGCACAACTGGTGAAGGTAAAAGCAGCCAATTTGCCGAGCTTTACGCTGTTTACCAAGTTTTGAAACAAGAGTTACCTGGTACATGTCATATTTTCACCGATTCTTGGTCTACTGCCAATGGACTGGCTGTTTGGTTGCCGACTTGTCATTCCCATAATTGGAAGTTACATTCCAAAGAACTGTGGGGAAAAGAGTTATGGCAAGAGATTTGGGAGATGCTCCCACAGAGTACTGTTACAATCTTCCATGTGGATGCTCACACCCCGATAGACTCCCTTGACAAATTTTTTCATAACATTGCAGATGAGAAATCTAAAATTGCTGAGGCAGTGGTGGACAGGCAAGATTCTGATATTGCGGGATTGGCGAAATGGGCACACCAGAAGGCAGGACATTTTGGAGAGAAGGCCACTAGCAGGTGGGCTGCTGATCGAGGAATTTATATTCCCCTAGATCTAATTAAAAATGTTATTTTACACTGTCCCGTTTGTCAGCATATCAGACAGCGTAAGGTGCCCCAAATTGTTAAAGGTCATTTACATCGCGGAAAACTGCCCGCTCAAATTTGGCAGATTGATTACATCGGTCCACTTCCTATGAGTAGGAATTGTCAATATGTTTGCACAATTGTCGATACATACAGTGGCTTGCTGGTAGCCCTTCCATGTAAGCAAGCTACCCAATTGAATACCATTAAAACATTAGAATTGATTATGATGTATTATGGTGTGCCATTCCAAATTCAATCTGATAATGCATCCCATTTTCGTGGAAGATTGGTACAGGAATTCTGTGCGGAAAATAATATTGAATGGATATTCCATATACCCTACTACCCACAGGCCTCGGGCCTGGTGGAGAGACTGAATGGCCTGTTAAAGGACCAGTTGCGTAAGTTAACAGATGACAAGTATAAAAATTGGCGAGACTTTCTACCCCAAGCACTATTGATTTTGAATAATCGTCCTTTTTTAAATGCTGAATCTCCACTTATGCGTTTGTTTCCCCCGAATGTTGAGACTATGCCTAATGAAATCAGAGAAACTGTGATGTATTGGGAAATTACTCCTGGAGCTCTGGCTCCATGCAGAGCGACCCCAGGGTCGGCAGGTTTAGACTTGCATGCCATGGATGACACCGTTATTAAAAGTAAGGACCGGGTCATCATTACTACCGGTGTTGGTGTTCATATACCACCTGGGAATTTCGGATTGATCGCCCCTAGATCAGGGCTGGCTGTAAAAGGCATTCAGGTGCTTGGAGGAATAATTGACAGTGACTATCAGGGAGAGATTAAGGTGCTCCTGCTGAATAGCAGTGAGGTTGATTTGCTGATACATCGCACTGACCGAGTGGCTCAATTACTCATAATGCCTGTTTTCAGTGGTGAGATAACGAAAGGCACTGCCCCAACTTTGCTAACTATACGAGGCCAGAAAGGTTTTGGCTCTACGGATAACCCTGGGGCTAGGGTTTGGGTGCAGTCGCCTAAGAATCCCCCTGAACAAGCAGAGGTCATTGCCACCGGTCAGGACAATACCATTTTGGTTATGAGACCAGGGAAAGATAGCTGGGAAGCGGTCCCAGCTGACAAATGTTATTTACGAGAATGATTAATGCCTGTATTTGGTTCTCTTTCAGATCATTCTTTGGACTGTTGCTGCAGGATGTGTCGGCGCTGGACTCCTTTTGGGATGGTTCGACGAGAGAGAAGGGATCCCGTCAACCCGGGATGAACTGAAAACCCGAGTGTTGCGTTCCTTCGATGCGTGGGATTCATCATCAAACTTTTGGACATTGTTGGCCAAGAGGGTGACTGATGCCCCTCACTTCTGTTTGACACCGATGAGATCTGTACATGACATTCTGGCGACCTGTCTGGTTGCTGTCCCCGCCTCATTGGAAACTTTAGTTCATATTTTTAATGTTTCAAAGGCTCGTCCCAATATTCTCCTGGGTGATTTTGCTACCCATGTATATTGCCCCTTATGTACTGAACTGCCGAACGAGCAACCCCCCATCCAGTCCCAAATAGTTACTTATAATATCACACAAGGTGATTTATGCTTCTTTCTTACATGTAATCCTAGTGCAATCTCTGAATGTCTACGCCTAAAACTAAAAGGCGCCACTTCATTTACCGCTCATGAACGGACTTTGTGCTTTCAAAGGACACCGACCACATGTATTTCAGTTCAGAACAATATGACTTGCAATAGTTTGGTAGTTACCCCCAGTCACTATCGCACGATGTTACTACCTGCCGGATGGCTTTTCTCATGTGGTAATACTTCCTGGCCATATGTCCCTGCAAACATTTCCGGAGGCCCTTGTGCCATTACGAGACTCAGTTTATTGATGTTTTCATCACATCCGAATGCCAACTCTCGTGTGCTCCGAGATACTGTGATGTTACAGGAGGATTGTGACTCATCTTTGCATTTATATTCCAAGTCTGAATACCTTAGCCTAGCTGTTTCAATTATTGGTGTTCCTGCTTTGGCGGTTTATAATGCCAAATCCATTGGGAAAATGGCCTGCTGGATGGTGAAATCTATTAATCATACTTCTACAGTCTTGTCTGACATGCTATTAGACGCCCAGGGTGAACGTAGGGCCATTTTGCAAAATAGAGCAGCCATTGATTATCTTTTGCTTAAACATGGACATGATTGCTCTGACTTCGAAGGTCTCTGCTGTTTTAACTTATCTGATCATACACAATCCATTCGTGCACATATTGACAAGTTGCATGACTTAACGGAAGAAGTTAGAAAACACGTTGACCAGGGCTGGTTTGACTGGCTCTTTAATTGGTTACCCGATATACACATGCTACGCCAAACTTTAGGTGGTATTTTGATTGCTGTTGCTGTTTTGATTTCTATCTGTTGCTTTATTCAGTGTATTCCTTCACTACTTCAATTCTGCACACTTGGTACTAGACATAGATCAGTTAGCTTTGTTTCATATTATTCTTCCACAGATGTTAGCTCCATTTAATGAATGTATAATAGACTGAAGTCAAGGGTGAAATGTACTGCTCGATTTTCCCGGCCTTTCTTGTGTTAAAGGGGAACCAATATGACTTCAGTCTCTTTCCATCCAAGTCTAAGATTTAGAGTAGTGTATAGAGCCTATTTACTAGGCACTTCGACATGATCCTGTGTTCTTCCCCATAGATCAGGGTTTGCACACATATCCTAGGGGATAGATTTGTTAGTATTAGGGGTAATCTGTTCTGTAGTGAGGGTATTTCATGGAGCCGTGCTGAATTCAGGCCTGGTAGGCCTCAAACGGGAGAGACTCCATCTTTCTTTCTGCTCCGACAGCTTGGGATGTTTCTAGGTCAAAGGCAGTGTTTTAGTTAGGAGGTGTTATTCGCTTGGAGAGAACCGGTTCAGGCCGGCCCTTATCGAAGGATTGTATTTTTCTTCATGCCGAAGACACTACATCAGGCCGGCCGGCTGGGAACGTGTCCTTGGCACGGGGAGGTACAAGAATTTGGTGGGCGGCAGGTTACGGGCTGGAATTTTCCATGAGAGAATGCACCTCTATATTAGTGAAAGTCTGAGGCAGATACTGGCACTTGCTTTTAGTCCGTAGGCGGCACCTGGCCGTTAGCAATAAAGCTACTACTTATTCCAGGGAAGACAGATGACAAACTTGAAGGTGGAGAAAAACCGAGAAATAGATATTCCAAAGAGAAGAGAGTAGCCGATGAGGAAGAGGTCCCAGTGACTCGGAGAGGGAGAAGGGAGTAGATCCGTGACTGCGGAGGTGTGACTTCCAGGCGAAGCCGAGGCACAGACGAGAAGGGAACCTAGATGACCATTGAGTGCAGGCTACATACGACCAAGGTGATGTCAACCCCTTTTTATTAGAGTGTACAACTTAATCTTTCGCTTTTCTTTGCAGGTTATGATATGTATTATGTTCTGTGAGCGTGTATGTAGTGACTAAATAAAGTATCCAGTTTGTAGTGAATCAACATGTGCTGCGTGTTCTTGTATAAGAGGGTAGCCTATTCTTCTAGTCAGCTGTGACTTGATATGAACAGATGTTAACCCTGATCAGGTAAGTGGTAACTGAATAAGGGAGAAAGGAGCCCCTCGAACTGGAGAACAGGTTGTGCTTAACTAGCAGTCTTTGTGTGATCTGATACATAGTAACACTGATTCCCCTGTTGTATGTCGTGGTAATCATAGGATGGACTCGTGCTAAGGCTGCCGTCTGGGCAGGAAGTCCTGGGTCCGTTTGGGACCGCGAGGCTAAGGCTGCCGTCTGGGTAGGAAGTCCTGGGTCCGTTTGGGACCGCGAGGCTGAGGCTGCCGTCTGGGTAGGAAGTCCTGGGTCCGTTTGGGACCGCGAGGCTGAGGCTGCCGTCTGGGTAGGAAGTCCTGGGTCTGTTTGGGACCGCGAGGCTGAGGCTGCCGTCTGGGTAGGAAGTCCTGGGTCCGTTTGGGACCGCGAGGCTGAGGCTGCCGTCTGGGCAGGAAGTCCTGGGTCCGTTTGGGACCGCGAGGCCGCCACTTGTATTATAAGCTAAGGCTGCCGTCTGGGCAGGAAGTCCTGGGTCCGTTTGGGACCGCGAGGCTGAGGCTGCCGTCTGGGTAGGAAGTCCTGGGTCCGTCTGGGACCGCGAGGCTGAGGCTGCCGTCTGGGCAGGAAGTCCTGGGTCCGTTTGGGACCGTGAGGCTGAGGCTGCCGTCTGGGTAGGAAGTCCTGGGTCCGTTTGGGACCGCGAGGCCGCCACTTGTATTATAAGAGGTCTTAATATATATATATATATATATATAATAGGAATTCCCTGTCCTTAGGTGGTACATATATATGTGGTTTCTTAGGTGTGAATAGGCCCTAGGGAGGGGGTAACGTTCTGGCTGGGTTAGGGAGGCTCTGCTGAGCGGGTTCTATCTGATCCGAAAACCCAAGCAGAACAACCACGCAGCTATGTGCGGGTGCTTCCTCCGATGTAGGTGTGGGCCCCTTAAGGACAAAACTGGGTTTGACGCAGCCTTGCCACGGACAAGCCGTGGAGCGAAGGCCCAGTCTCCCCCAGGTGTCCCTCGAGAGCCGCACACCAGCCTTTACCTTTCAACTCTAAGACTGCGCAGCCTTGCCACGGTCAAGCCGTGGAGCGAAGGCCCAGCTATCTCAAGGAATCTCAGTTCCAGCTGCCCCCTAACCAGATCCAAGTGTATTGCTACAAAGCCCTCATGAAAAAATGTGTAGTGAGACGTTTTTAAATGCGCGTACTTGTTTAAAGACAAATCACTTATCACTATTAGCGCAGCCTTGACTGTTCATTTTAAAATTCAATAATATGAATGCACATGTATACATTTTCAGTTACTCCTCCAGTATAACGCATGTACATGTCTGTTTTACCAGTGACAATGAAACGGAAATTTTTATTGCAGTGGCTTCTGGGTATATGCAGATATTTGTTTGCAGCGGAAACACTGTCTAACCATAAATGGTACTGCGCTGTAGCAGCGGTCTAGAGACAGCCTGAAAATGAGTAAGAAGGCCCAGATTTAGAAAACGGTAACACAAAACAGCGC
This sequence comes from Triturus cristatus, assembly GCF_964204655.1. Classification (NCBI taxonomy): domain Eukaryota; kingdom Metazoa; phylum Chordata; class Amphibia; order Caudata; family Salamandridae; genus Triturus; species Triturus cristatus. The sequence goes on from NW_028187395.1 coordinate 622,634, forward strand.
AGCACTTAAAGTGTCTCATTTAGATAAGGTGCATTCCCTGTGCTGGCACACAATGCGCTGCCATGCGCCAACACATGCACCCTTGCACCATTGCAGGGCTAATTGATTTTGTGGAGTAAGGTACACCTTCCTGCACAAAATCAATCACAAGAGGTGATTTCCTCTTTCAATGGGCCTCATTTATGAAAAGTGTTGCATCGCTGGTTTAAAACAGCGATGCAACACTTTTCATTGCGCCCTCCTTGCGACACCTTGGATGCGGCGTATTTACACTACGGTGCTCCATGTCACAAGGATTGACCAGATACGACATTGCAGGAGTATGTCAGAAAACAGACGCAACTCCAGCAATGTGTCATTACACATGGGCGAGTCCCATGTAAAAGGGCCTGTGTCAGTCCTTACGCCTGCTGTGAAGCAAGCGTAAGGATTTGACGCAGTGAAGTCGTAGAAGTGGTGCAGTGAAATCTCATAGATTTCAATGCGCCACATCTACGATCCTTTTTTACCGGGGAACGCCCACTCTGCATTCATTATACCTGACACAGGTATATTGTAGAGCAGGGGTTTACATGTGACACATCTGTCTGGATGCGAACATTTGTAAATAGGGTGCATTTTTTATGCCGCTGCAGCGTCACAAAAAGTGATGCTATGGCAGCGTAAGCCCTTCATAAATAAGAGCCTATGTGTGCTGCATAATGCAGCACACTCAGAAAAAGGGAAAAACAAGGAGAAATGAAAGCATTTTTCCTCGTTGCGCCACACTAACGCCACCCTTGGGTTGGTGTTAGATTCTGACGCATTCCCAGGTTTACAAAATGTTGTAAATCTGGGAATGCTCCTTTCACGTAGAGTTTGCGTGAAAGGGGCACATATTTACAAGGCACTGGCGTAGCTAGGGGGGGGCGGTGGGGGCGGTCCGCCCCAGGCGGCACTATTTTGGAGGCGGCGCCGGCGCGCATAGGTGCCCGGCGCATTATTCACTTAGCAGCGCCATTTGCATGTCACAAAAGCGACCTCGACGCAAAATGATGGTTGGGCCGGGCCCGGAGAAAGCCTGCTGGTCGCAGAAAGCGCAATCCTAGAAGCACGTTTCAAGTACAAGGCGTGTTTTCTTACACCTTTTGACCCTGGAGGAAGCGGGTGATGTCAGTTTAAATGAGCTCTGTGTTTCTGACCTTAGTTTCACCCCGGGCGCTGGTACAAAGGGAGGACCCGGGTGGTGCGGCCAATTGTCTTCATTAGTGCCCAGGCCAGACCCTCAGATCACAACATTGTATTTCCGAAGGATGGCAGGTAGTGGGGATGACGGGGGAGGGAGGGTCCGAAATACGGCCCTGCTTCATACTGCCTTACTTCCTGCTAGCCTAAACTGCCCACATCCTAGGATATACGTGCGTTTATTATTGCAGGTGAGATGAAATAGAATGAAGGCGTGAAAATAATCCTGCAATTTAACCCTCAGAGGCTGTAGTTAGATTTAAAACCAATAGGTTGACGATCACACTTAGGGAGTGAACAAGCACTGAATGACCTCTCTAGAAAGCATTTTTCACATGTTTATATAGCGCAAACTTGGCCAACCGCTACGCGCTTTCGTTGAGAGTGGAATCGAGTCTGGGGAGACTGAAAAGACTGCGCAGGCCGGCGCCAGACGGCAGCCCACGGCGCGCTTCAGTTGCAGCAGGAGATGTTGCAGCCACGAGGCGGCCCGGCCCGGAACCGAATTGCTGCAAATAAGCCTCGCAAAGTAAGTGCGTGACAGTGCCCCCCTGAAGTCTGTATAATTTATCGGCTATTTTGCTGGCTATGGTATTGGTTTTTATAAATTAGCAGCAGTTGTGGCGCTTTCATGATCACCTGCCTTTTTTTTTTTTTTGCATAGTTATATAGCGCGAACTCGACCCGAAGGTATTGGAGCGCTTTACATAGCACCGTATTTACATTACACATTCAGGCACGGGGAGATTAAGTGATTTGCCCAGAATCACAGGATGTGGACGCGACCTCGAGGCTCGAACTCTGGCTTCCAGCACCAGAGGCGGCAACGCAGCCGACGGACCACTGCCTGTGCCCTATAGATGTTTTATAACCACCCAGGCGGCTCCCTGCCCCTCCAAACCCCTGCAGAGAGGCAGCTCCATGCCCTCCCTGGTTCCTCGGTTTGCTAATGAATAACCCTTTGGTGTGTGTTGAACTTACCACCAACACCCAGCGCAGACATGCCAACCCTCCCAATTCAGGCGGGAGACTACCGATTTCAAGGCTAGTCTCCCGCCTCCGATTCCTGCAAGCAAAAACCTGATTCCTCGGGGGTTTCAGCTGGCTTGGTATTGTGTAACGTGCTAATTCTTCCGGGAATAGTCTGAGTGGGGATGCAGGGGTTCTAGAAGGGGTGAAAAATCAACAAACCCCCATTACAAGCGAATGGTCTTGTACTCGGGGCGGCGGTGTGTGCCCGGGAAGCTGTTTCAGCCCAGGCTGCCACACACCATGGGGGGTGTATGCACTGCCAGCAACCTGCCAGGCCAGTGCACAACACTTGCATCACCCTCTCTCTTCCTGCCATGCGCTCCATGCTTCTGAAATGTAAGAAAAAAACGTGCATTTGCGCTTCAAATGTCCAGTCCTACAGCAGCACACTTCCATAGCCCATACATGACAGTAACCCCATTCTAAGGCCCCATTTTCCCGATTTTTTTTTTTCATTTTTTTTTTTTAATCTCCCACTTCGCTCTTCTGAAATGTTGGCATGTATGCCAGCCCTGAAAGCTCCGCATCGGCTCCCAGGGAATACAAGGATCAAATTTAACGCCCTCCACTGTCCACATAGCCTACTGGCTCAAGGGGCCAGCCAGGATACTTCCAAAAATCCCTACCCCAAAATGCTTTGCAGTACCTTGGCAATGGCATGTCAGAATATATTCGCATCCTTGCAAAACTCACTTTAGTAGTAGATTGACAGTTTTTTGATGAACACAAAATGGCAATTTTTTATTTATTTTTCTGAGCCTATTTGAACCTGTAGCTTTAAAACATAACGGGCTTTGATAAATCCTTTTGTAGGTGTTGCTGGATTACTTATTCCCTGTGCTCATTTGACGCGCTGAATAAATATAAAATGTAGAGAGGTCATGTTTTTCAGAGCAGCAGTGCTTTGATGCCAGGCCTCTATGTGCTGCTTTTGTCTGTGGCTGTAAAGCTGTCAGTAGGCAGTCAGGGGAGAGTGCTTTGTTTGGTGTCACACCTGGGGCTCTGCAGTGGCAGACTGCAGCACACAGCAGCAAGGTGGCTGAGACAGGTGAAGAAGGGAGGTTTTAAGACCCATGCATGTCATGTGACACTCGGAGAGTGCAGGGGTGTGCCACTATGCAGGATACTGAACCCTGTAGTCTTCAGTGACACACCTCATTATCCAGTGTACCTGAAAATGGAGAAGATGATTGCTAATCTAGAGCTTCAGGATGTGATGTACACTACATCTATCAGGCTCTGGTGCCTGAGTAGACTAATGTATCCTCTACACAGATCAGTGTTTGACCTCATAGTCACATGTTTGTATCCTAGCGGTTACGCTTAGCCGGTCGATTAAATGAGAACCATTGAGTTGGATAACAATAAAGATTTGCTGTTCAGTGCGTAGATGTTCCAAGGTGTGGTCATGCACTTGCTATGTTATAACCTTGGTGACTGGAATCATGCCTTTCTGTGGCTGCAACATTTCCACATAATTATGGATTTACCATCCTTGCCACATAATCCAACTTCTGCTTTATAATTTGCAGATTTTAACAAAAATAATTTTGACCATAATTCAAACGGATGAAAAGCTTTTTACAGCACCACATGTGGTAGACTATGCAATTGTTACCTGCTCGCTTTTCATTTACTGAGTTCTGTATTTAGGTGTTAAATTGGTGCTAATGAGGTGAAATGTTTTCCCCGATAGAATACATGTCTGTTAAACACTGGTGTAGCTAGTGGGGGGCGGTGGGGTTTAGAACTACCCCTGAACATTACCCCAAAAGAGTTCTTTTCACAGGGCTCCATTCCCAACTACCTCAGACCAAGTGTCTCTGGTTTCAGCAGCAGCAAAATCGAGAATAGGTTTGGTTGGTATGTTTAGTTGCAGCAGTTTGCTCCTGTCATTGCTTGACTCTGTATGGTTTGAAGAGGGCAGTGTTCTGCTTCCTCATTCCCAAGATATTAATGGGCGTTTAGTCATATAACAAAGTATTAAACGTTCCTTCATACACGAGTCCTCATTCACTTCTTCTGTTCTGATGATGGTCCCGTTCATTGGTTGAACGTGGGAACAAATCCTTTACACCTAAAAGTTGAATATTATTAAAGCTGATTTAAGAATTAAGCAATCATTTTTTGGGAAACCCATAGAAAGAGTAACATCATCATAGTGAGAGTATAAAGGAGCATGGGCTATTCCCTGAAAGAGGACATGTAGAATAATAGCAAAGAATTGGTCATAGGCTATCTGAATCCATTTTGTTATATATTAAAGGAAAGTAATAAAAACAAACCAAAGATTCTATGGTAGAAATGCGGTTGGCCCATTACCATCACAGATAAGGCCGGGAGTCGAGTTTGATTGAGTAAAGTATACATCCTGTAGGTTGGTAAACAAATTCTTGAGCAAATACGTAGCCCCCCCCCCCCTCCCGCTACCTGCCATGGGCGCCAATCTGAGGGATAGCCCCGGGCGCCAGAAGCTCTAGCTACGCCACTGTTACAAGGCCATGAAAAGCCACGTAAAGTGGCTGTATGTGGCCTTGCAAATATGCCGTGGCACATTGCGCCACTGAAACATAAAAAAGTGACGCTTCGGTGGTGCAAAAGTGCCGCTAGAGCCTCATAAATGAGGCCCCAAGTTGCTGGCACAATATCTACTAAGATAGGGCACTATCAAACGCTCTCCCTTGCGCTGGTGCCGAATTATCCTGCCAGCGCCACACACAAATGTTTGTTCCACAGTGCAAAGATGTCTGCATCATGTCTAACTTAGATTTTGAACAGGAAAGTTAACTTTTCAGTACAAAATACTACCCTTACACAAACTAAAACTTTTCCAGGAACAGATATGTGCTGTGCAGTGCAGCAAACATGCAAAGTCGGAAACTTTGCAGAAATAAAAGCATTTCTCCTTTTTAATGCATGCTTTCAAGTGGCGTTATTTTTTGCTGCATACCTTGGTCTACTATTGTTAGTAAATATGGTTTTGGATCAAAAAGCATGTGGCATATTTCCTAAAAGTCCATGCAATGCAGATCAACAATCAAAGTTGCTGAGCTGCGTTGCCTTGAATGGGAAAAAGCTGAACAGTGCCATATATATTAAGGTATGATGCTCTTCAGCTCTCTACCTGTGCGGACACACTCGAGGCTGCCTAATGCTAACACAGGCACTCTTGCCCCATGGTGCAAGGGTGCCTGCGTTACAGGGCGCATTGTTTTTGTGCAGGAAAGCATGGTTGTAGTTGGGCAGCAAGGCATGCATTGCTGCACAAGAACAACCCTAAGAGACACTTTCCTCTTTCTATGTGTGATACAGAAAGCGTCACACATAGAAAGAGGGCTTGAGAGGAGACGTAAGCATATTTCTCCTTTTTACGCTATGGTTGGGAAGTGTACAATTAAAAGTCACTTTACGTGTCTTTTCATGGACGTGTGAAAGGGGCATTCCATACAGTGGAGGCCCGCATGGCTCACAGGTAGCGGGGCAAGGGCGGGGGCAGTTGGTTTGCGAGGGGTAGCGAGTGCGGGAGGGTGCGCATTATAAAAAAAATATAAAAAAATATATATAACTTAGCTTGCCAAAGGCTCCCGTGTCTCTGCTCCTGCTCTCCCCAAGGAACAGGAAGCACAGCCAGGCCCCACTGACCAATCACAAGGCTGCAATGCAGTATTGTGATTGCTTTTGAGCGTCCTGGTTCGACACTCAACCAGGGAATGGGGGCATGTTCTCCATTCAGGCTGTAATGCAGTCTGCATGGAGAACTGGGAAAGTGCGCATGCCTTGTTTTGGCGGCCCGAGAGGGCCAATCAAACAGTCATTCCGCACTTAGGAGAGGACAAACCACTCCTCCCCTGCCCTGCTCCGAGAGAAGAGCAGCCCCGCCCTCCCGCAAATCAGCACAAACATAAAATGATAATAACTGAAATTATTATCATTTTATGTTTCTACTTCTCGCACTACTTGAAAGCAGTGGGGCGATGCTCCTCCGCCATAGCAGAGGAGCCACCACTGGTTCAATGGGTGTTGCTGTGGGCGTTCCCACGCCAAACCAATGGAATCTGATGAATTCCCAGGTTTACGAGAAACCATAAAGCTTCATGATGCATCAAAATCTAATACCACCCCAAGGGTGACGTTTGGGAGGCACTACGAGGATTAATGTTTTCATTTCTCCTCTTTTTATCACTTTTTCTATGTGTGCAGCATTCTGCAGCACCCAGTGAAAGAGGAAATACCCTGGATTGATAGGTTTTGTGCTGGTAGGTGTCCCTTCCTGCAAAACATCAATTAACTCCGCAACACAGTCACTCTTGCACCATGGCACAAGGGTGCCTGCTTTGGCGAATGGCAGCCATTGTGCGTCAACGTAGGGTAAATACAGTGGGGATTATTCATGAGCGCCTTCCGTCAGTTTAATGCCGCCGGTGACGCATCTAGGCATATGCGTGACCTTGTAAAGCCCTGTACCACATTATACCTGCGTCAGGTAGGATTTATGCAGGATGTGCATCCCCACACAACAAAGTCTCGTAGGAGTGGTGCAGTGAGATCTATCAGATTTCACTACGACAATTCAAGAATGTCACTGTGTCAAAAACGTATGCCTGCCTCATGGGTGACGCAAGGGTGACGCAGTGCCTTAGGGATAGGCTGGCCCCATTCATTGCTGGAGCTGCGTCATGCTTGCAACACAGCTGCAGCAATGCATGACTTTACCGCTGATAGATAAGTCAGGATTCCAGACTTATCTGTCATTGATTGCGACATGGAGCGCCATACAGCAAATACGGCAAAGCCATGGTGTCGCTAAGAGGGCATAGTGAAAAGTGTCCAATCGCAGTGATGCAACACTTTTCATGAATGGGGCCCAGGAATGCGCCCGATCAGATTGATAGGGTGCATTCCTGACCTTCTTTTTTTGGCACAGGGCAGCATAGCAACATTCCTTGCAGCGCTGTCCAGTACCCAGACATCTTATATGTGGGCCCAAGTGTTTGCATCAATATTGAGACCAGCTATTATCTGGTCTTAAAAAACTGCCTCTAATTTGATTTAGCGGCAGTTTTGGGGGGTTATCGACGCACTGGAATTTCCTTGTATATATTGCAAAGTGTGTTTAGTGGCAGCTTTTTCACGGGAACGCCTACTTTGCAACTTATTTTCTATAAGTCCCGCAAACAGAAGTGAAAATTCACGTTTACGCTGGAAACGTGTCCCTAACTGCAGTTAGCGGCAACTTGTAAATAAGGCGATAAAAATAAAAGCTGCCATAGCGTCAAAAGGTTGGCGCTACAGCGGCGTTAAGTTCTTGTAAATATGCCCCTGGGTTTATTTTGTGGTCCTTAAAGGAGTTCGTTGGGAAGGGGGTTGGTTTACTGTTCTTCTCCTCACTTTCCTTGCTGTCCATGGCTGCATAGTCTCTTAGCAGAATGTGTACAATCCTGTGGCACTCTTTTCTGCTCACCACCTCCCAGTTCATCACCAGGCAGGTTCTGGAATACAGGAGGATGCCCTTTACACAGCACAGTATGTCCTGAATGGCCTTTTACTGTGTGTGCTTGTGGAAACAGCCCAAACAACACTGACTAATGTGTTATGTTTTTGAAGGGGCTGTGGGCTTCTGTTTCCTGTCTCAAGGCTGGCCTCAGGTTCTGGGTGAAAGGGCAGTCCCAGAATAGGTGGTAAGCGGTTTCCTCACCAGGTCATCCCCTAGCACAGCTCCTGTGTGCTGTGCATAGATTACCATACTGGCAGTCCCCCTTTCATGATCATCTATGCTATTTCCTTGTGCTTGTTCATCAATATTGGAAATATATGGTCCCCAACCTGTGTGTAGCAATTGCGGGTGGCAGGTCGCTCACTCGTTCCATTTTATCCTTGGATCTGATAAGTTTGTGGTTATTCCTGGGCTTCTAAAGGCTGGGTGTCACTCCCAAAATTCAGCCCAAATTCTCCCACAAAGTTTTCTACCTCCCTGCAGTACCAACGAAGGTCCCAGCTGAACATTTCTGTGTTTTCCCACTTATCCCACCTCAGTCCTCTCCACATGGGAATAGGAAGAAACGGAAGTCCTAGTAGGCTGAGTATTCCTTGTTCTCATTTGACGGAGTGATTCAGATGCAGCTAAAGCAGCGTAATTATGGCTCCACCCTTACACGTCACAAATATGCAATATATACAAGCACTTAGCACACATACTCTGTGTGTTCTAATGTTACTAATGTAAAGTGTTGCAGTAGAATTCAATACTGAAGTGCATTCACTGTAGAATGAGAGGATTATATACACTGTGGGGTATATTTACTAGTAAAATGGCGAAGCGTGTCGTTAAGCCAAGAGGGCTAACAACACGCTCCGACACTTTAGAAAAGTAGGGCTGCACCATATTTACAATTTAGCGCCAGTTCAGGTGTTTCCCCCTGAACTGGCGCTAAATTTAGCTCCCTAGTGCCAATGCAGGCACCCTTGCACCAGCGTGCAACGGTGCACAAGTTGCAGGGGAAGATTGTTTATGTGCAGGAAAGTGTCCCTTCCTGCACATAAACAATCATTTAAGAAAAAATATGTTTTGTAACTTCTATGTGTGCTGCTCAATGCAGCACACATAGAAGTTGCAAAACTTATTGTTTATGTGCAGGAAGGCACACATTCCTGCACATAAACAATCATTGGCATTTTGCTATTTCCGTCTGTGCTGCACAATGCAGCACACACGGAAAAGGCAAGATCGAGGAGAAATTAAACATTTTTTCTCATTTCGCCAGGGTAAGACAAGGTTTTTCCTGGTCTTAATTTTGGCGCTGCCCCATATTTATGCTGCCCTTATAGCAGCGTCAAAATCAATGGGTATTTACAAGGCAGTTAACGTTTCTTAACACTGCCTTGTAATTAAGGCGAAGCCCCTATCGCTACCTCAACGTCCTGAAAAGTGACGTTGTGGTGGTGATCGGGGCTTGTAAATATACCCTGTGTACTTTATTAACCCCTTTGATGCTCAGGACGGCCGGGAGCCGTTCTGAGTCACAGTGCTTGTGTGCTCAGGACGTCCTATCTCGCACATGGCACACAGCTGTGCTTGCACATGGCACAGGAAATCCGTCTGGTACAGGCACCAGAGGGATTTCCTTTCCTCCCCATCAGCCTCAGGAGCTCGGCAAGAGCTTCCCCAGCTCCTGAGGCTCTCCCCTGGTTTCGTGAAATGACGATCAGCGCGCATGCCTTTAGGCTCATTTCAGTTTCACATTCTATGTGCTCAGGGGGCTAACTCAGCCCGAGCACGTAGAAAGACGGGAGAGGTATCATTGGAAAGGGGAGAATGTCCGCATTCCAATGGTACCCCTCCTTAATGGATCCCTGCTTGGGGATCATCCCAGGAGGGCGATCCCCAAGCAGGGATCCACCCACTAGACACCAGGAAGGGGGGAGCCTTTGCTCTCCCCAAATATTTTTGGACAATACAGTCTTTCGGCCCCCGAGGGGCAGATGGAGCAGTAGCATTGATGTAGGGGTGGAGGCTGCCCAAAATGGGCATGACAATGCCCCCAACCCCCTAAGAAATTCCAGTCTTTTTGCCAACCCCTGGGTGGCAGACTGGGGCAGTAGCCCCCAATCTGACCTCTGGGGGGACAGAAAGCCCATTAGAAGACAGTGATTTTAAAAAAAAAAATTTAGGGATGGGGGCTGCACAAGAAGGGCATGCCAATGCCCCCAACCCCCCTCAGCAAAATGTAATTCTTCCTGCCCCCCCGGGAGGAAGTTGGGGCAGTATCCCCCAATCTGCCCCCCTCTGGGTGGCAGTAAGCCCACTAGAAGCTAGGGATTTTATTTTTAACTTTGCTTTAGTGGTGGGGGCTGCCTAAGATAAGCAGGCCAATGCTCTCACCCCCCAAAAATGCAACAGTCTTTCTGTCCCCCCAAGGGCAGATGGGGGCAATAGCCCATTATCTGCCCCCCAGGGGAGCAGAAAGCCCACTTGGCATCAGGCAATATGTTTTTGCAAAATTCAGGGGTGGGGGCTGCCCAGAATGGGCATGCCAAATCCCCCACCCCTCAAACAAATGCCACAGTATTTCCGTCCCCCAGGAGGCAGATGGGGACAGTAGCCCCTGATCTGCCCCCCTGGGGGTGGCAGAGAGCCCACTAGGAGTTAGCAATTATGCTGGCTTTTTTATACATGGGGCGGTGCCCAGAATGGGCACACTAATGCCCCCACCCCCTCAAAATCATTTTACTGGGGAGATCAAGGGGAAAGCTAGGTGGTACGACATTTGTGCTGGCACGTGATCCCACACAAAAAGAGAGGCCCGGGGGGTCCAGGGAGGTATGGCTTGCATGGATCCCTCAACGTTTTCCTACCCAGAATCCGCAGAAAACCTCAAAGTTAGCTGAAAAAAATCAAATTTTCCTCACTTTTCTGTGTGGGAAAGTTGTGATATCACCGGGCTGAACCAAATTTCCTACCACCCAGTGTTCGCCCAGGTCTCCCGATTAAAATGGCGCATCACTTGTGTGGGTAGGCATAGTGGCTGTAACAGGAAATAGCCAAATCGTACTGTGGAGAATTCAAAATTATTTATCATAAAATGAACTTGTTTTGCAGGGGGGGCACCTGCGTATTAGGCCCTGGGCTCGGGCCATCTAGGGAAACCTACTGAACCCACACATTTCTGAAAACTAGACACCCTGGGGAGTCCATTGAGGTATGGCGAGCGTGGATCCAATAACGTTTTCTTAGCCAGAATGACCTGCAAACCTCAAATTTAGTTGAAACAAAATCACCTTTTCCACACAATGTTATGAGTGATCACTGTGCCGGCACAAATGTCCTACCACCTAACATTCCCCTTGGTCTCCCGAGTACAATGATACCTCACTTGTGTGGTTGTCCACTGCAGAATTGGCTAAAAAAAATTTTTTTTAAAATGTAGCGCATAGAACTCACTGTGCTATACACTCAATCCCTATGTTTTTGGCTCTTTCCAGTCACAAGCCCTTTCCCCACCCACACAAGTGAGGTATAATTTTACTTGGGAGACTGAGGGGAATGCTGTGTGGTAGGACATTTGTGCTGGCACGGTAATCCCACCCAAGAAAATGTGGAAAATGTGGTTTTTGCAGCTAAATTTGATGTTTGCAGGGGATTCTGGGTAGGAAAACATTGGGGGATCCACACAAGCTATAAATCGCTGGCCTCCCCTGGGTGTCGAGTTTTCAGAAATGTGTGGGTTTGGTAGGTTTGTAGGTTTCCCTAGATGGCCACCAAGCCTGGGGCCAAAAACCCAGGTGCCGCCCTTGCAAAACCAGGTTGTTTTGTGATAGGTAATTGTGATGTCTCCACAATATGTTTTGGCCCCTTCGCTGCCGCGGGCACTTGGCCCACCCACACGAGTAAGGTACCATTTTTATTGGGAGACTTTGGAGAATGCGGGGTGCATGACATTTTGTGCCTCCACGCAGATTTCAGAACTTTCCTTCACAGAATTGTGAGGAAAATGTGGGTTTATTTTTCCAAAGTTTGAGGTTTGCAAGGGATTCTGGGTGACAGAACCTGGTGAGAGTCACGCAAGTCACCCCATCCTGGATTTCCCTGGGTGTCTAGTTTTCAAAAATCTATAGGTTCCTCCGGGCGGAGCTAGTGTTCAAAATCTACAGATAGGCACTTTGAAAAAAAACGATCAGTTTTCACTGTATAAATGTACTGTGTCCACTTTCCGTTTTGGCCTGTTTCCGGTCGCGGGCACTAGGCCTACCCATACAAGTGACATACCATTTTTATCGGAAGACTTTGCGGAATGTAGGGTAGGTGGAGTTTTGTGGATCCACACAGATTCCAGAACTTTCCATCACAGAAATGTGAGGAAAAGTCTTTTTTGTGGACAAAGTTTAAGGTTTGCAATGGATTCTTGGTAACAGAACATGGAGAAAGCCAGACAAATCACACATCCTGGATTCCCCTGGGTGTTTAGTTTTAAAAAATGTACAGGTTTTCTAGGTTTCCCTAGGTGCTGCCAGAGCTAGGGTTCAAAATCTACAACTAAGCACTTTGCAAAAAAAAGGGTCAATTTTCACTGTAAAAATGTGTTGTGTCCACGTTGATATTTGGGCCGTTTCCTGTTGCGGGCACTAGGCCTACCCACACAAGTGAGGTACCATTTTGTATTGGAAGACTATGAGGAATGTGGGGTGGGTGGAATGTTGTGGATCCATGCAGATTCCAGAACTTTCCATCACAGAAATGTGAGGAAAATGTTTTTGTTTTTTACAAAATGTGTTTTTTTTTTAAATAAAGTTTGAGGTTTGCAAGGGATTCTGGGTAAATGAACCTGGTGAGAGCCAGACAAGTCACCGCATCCTGGATTCCCCTGGGTGTCTAGTTTTAAAAAATGTATAGTTTTGCTAGGTTTCCTTAGGTGCCGGCAGAGCTAGTGTTTAAAACCTACAGCTAGGCACTTTGCAAGAAAAGGGTCAATTTTCACTGTAAAAACGTGGTGTGATCACGTTGCGTTCTGGGCCGTTTTCTGTCGCGGCACTAGGCCTCCCAACACAAGTGAGGTACCATTTTTATCGGAAAACTTTGGGGAATTCCGGGGTGGGTGGAATTTTGTGGATCCCCACAGATTCCAGAATTTTCACTATGGAAATGTGAGGAAAATTTGTTTTTTTCAAATAAAATTTGAGGTTTGTAAGGGCTTTTGGGTCACAGAACCTGGTGAGAGCCATACAAGTCACCACATCCTGGATTTACCTGGGTGTCTAGTTTTAAAAAATGTATAGATTTGCTAGGTTTCTTTTGGTGCCGGCCGAGCTAGGGTTCAAAACCTACAGCTTGGCACTTTGCAAAAAAAGGGTCCGTTTTCACTGTAAAAATGTGGTGTGACCACGTTTCGTTTTTGGCCGTTTCCTGTATTGGCCACTAGGCCTACGCACACAACTGAGGTACCATTTTTATCGTAAGACTTTGGTTAATGCAGAGTGGTTGTAATGTTGTAGATCCACGCAGATTCCAGAACTTTCCATCACAGAAATGTGAGGAATTTTTTTTTTTTTTAATAAGGTTTGAGGTTTGCAAGGGATTCTGGGTAACAGAACCTTGTAAGAGCCAGACAAGTCACTCCATACTGGATTCTCCTGGATGTCTAGTTTTAAAAAATGTATAGGTTTGCTTGGTTTCCCTAGGTGCCGGCAGAGCTAGGGTTCAAAATCTACAGCTAGACATTTTGCTAAAAAAGGGTCAGTTTTCACTGTAATAATGTGGTGTGTCGACGTTGTGTTTTGGGCCGTTTTTTGTTGCGGGCACTAGGCCTACCCACACAAGTCAGGTACCATTTTTATTGGAAGACTTTGAGGAATGCGAGGTGGGTGGAATTTTGTGGATCCACTCAGATTCCAGAACTTTCCATCACAGAAATGTGAGGAAAATGTGTTTTATTTAAATAAAGTTTTAGGTTTGCAAGGCATTCTGGGTAACAGAACCTGGTGCAAGCCGTACAAGTCACGCCAACCTTGATTCCCCTGGGTGTCTAGTTTAAAAAAAAAAAAAAGGTTTGCTAGGTTGCCCTAGGTGCCGGCAGAGCTAGTGTTCAAAATCTACAGCGAGGCACTTGGCAAAAAAAGTGTCAGTTTTCAGTGTAAAAATGTGGTGTGTCCACGTTGTGTTTTGGGCCGTGTTCTGTTGCGGGCACAAGGCCTACCCACACAAGTGAGGTACCATTTTTATCGGAAGACTTTGGAAAATGAGGGGTGGGTAGAATTTTGTGGATCCCCGAATATTCCAGAACTTTCCATCACAGAAATATGAGGAAAATGTGTTTTTAAAATAAAGTTTGAGGTTTGCAATGGATTCTGTTAAACAGAACCTGGTGAGAGCCAGACGAGTCACCCGATTCTGGATTCCCCTGGGTGTCTAGTTTTTAAAAATGTATAGGTTTACTAGATTTCCCTTGATGCCGATAGAGCTAAAGTTCAAAATCTACAGCTAGGCACATTGTAAAAAAAGGGTCAGTTTTTACAGTAGAAATGTGGTGTGTCCATGTTGTGTTTTGGGCAGTTTTCTGTCGCGGGCACTAGGCCTACCCACACAAGTGAGGTACCATTTGTAATGGAAGACTTTGGGGAGTGTGGGGTGCATGAAATTTTGTAGATCCCCACAGATTCAAGAACTTTCCATCATAGAAATGTGAGGAAAATGTGTTTTTTTAATAAAGTTTGAGGTTTGCAAGGGATTCTGGGTAACAGAACCTGGTGAGAGCCAGACAAGTCACCGCATCCTGGATTCCACTGGGTGTCTAGTTTTAAAAAATGTATAGATTTGCTCGGTTTCCTTAGGTGCCGGCAGAGCTAGTGTGCATAACCGACAGCTAGGCACTTTGCAAAAAAAGGGTTTGTTTTCTCTGTAAAAATGTGGTGTGACCACGTTGCGTTCTGGGCCGTTTTCTTTCACGGGCACTAGGCCTACCCACACAAGTGAGGTACCATTTTTATCAGAAAACTTTGGGGAATACGGGGTGAGTGGAATTTTGTGGATTCCCCCAGATTCCAGAATTTTCCATCACAGAAATGTGAGGAAAATGTGTTATTTTCAAATAAAAGTTGAGGTTTGCAAGGGATTCTGGGCAACAGAACCTGGTTAGAGCCAGACAAGTCACCCCATTCTTGATTCCCCTAGGTGTCTAGTTTTCAAAAATGTATAGGTTTGCTAGGTTTCCTTAGGTGCCGGTAGAGCTAGAGTTCAAAATCTACAGCTAGGCACTTTGTAAAAAAAGGGTCAGTTTTCACTGTAAAAATGTGATGTGTCCACGTTGTGTTTTGGGCCGTTACCTGTCGCGGGCAGTAGACCTACTGACACAAATGAGGTACCATTTTTATTGGAAGACTTTGGGATATGTGGGGTGCATGGGATGTTGTGGATCCATGCAGATTCCAGAACTTTCCATCACAGAAATATGAGGAAAATGTTTTTGTTTTTTACAAAGTTTGAGGTTTGCAAGGGATTCTGGGTAACAGAACCTGGTAAGAGCCAGACAGGTCGCCCCATACTGAATTCTCCTGGGTGTCTAGTTTAAAAAAATGTATAGGTTTGCTAGATTTCCGTAGGTGCCGGCAGAGCTAGGGTTCAAAATCTACAGCTAGGCACTTTGCAAAAAAAGGGTCAGTTTTAACTGTAAGAATGTGTTGTGTCCATGTTGATATTTGGGCCGTTTCCTGTTGCGGGCACTAGGCCTACCCAGACAAGTGAGGTACCATTTTTATTGGCAGACTTTGAGGAATGCGGGGTGGGTGGAATGTTGTGGATCTATGCAGATTCTAGAACTTTCCATCACAGAAATATAAGGAAAATGTTTCTGATTTTTACTCAGTTTGAGGTTTGCAAGGGATTCTGGGTAACAGAGCCTGGTAAGAGCCAGACAGGTCATCCCATACTGGATTCTCCTGGGTGTCTAGTTTTAAAAAATGTATAGGTTTGCTTGGTTTCTCTAGGTGCCGGCAGAGCTAGGGTTCAAAGCTACAGCTAGGCATTTTGCAAAAAAAGGGTCAGTTTCCACTGGAGAAATGTGGTGTGTCCATGTTGTGTTTTGGGTCGTTTTCTGTCGTGGGCACTAGGCCTACCCACATAAGTGAGGTACCATTTGTATTGGAAGACTTTGGGGAGTGCGGGGTGCATGAACGTTTGTGGATCCACGTAGATTCCAGAGTTTTCCATCACAGAAATGTGAGGAAAATGTGTTTCTTTAATAAAATTTGAGGTTTGCAAGGGTTTCTGGGTAACAGAACCTGGTGAGAGACAGACAAGTCACCGCATCCTGGATTCCCCTGGGTGTCTAGTTTAATTTTTTTTATAGATTTGATAGGTTTCCTTAGGTGCCGGTAGAGCTAGTGTTCAAAACCTACAGCTAGGCACTTTGCAAAAAAAGGCTCTGTTTCACTGTAAAAATGTGGTGTGTCCATGTTGATTTTTGGGCCGTTTCCTGTTGTGGACACTAGGCCAACCCACACAATTGAGGTACCATTTTTGTCGGAAAACTTTGGGGAATGCGGGGTGGGTGGAATTTTGTGGATCCCCGCAGATTCCAGAATTTTCCATCACAGAAATGTGAGGAAAATGTGTTTTTTTCAAATAAAATTTGAGGTTTGCAAGGGATTCTGGGTAACAGAACCTGGTTAGAGCCAGACAAGTCACCCCATCCTTGATTCCCCTAGGTGTCTAGTTTTCAAAAATGTATAGGTTCGCTAGGTTTCCCTAGGTGCCAGTAGAGCTAGGGTTCAAAATCTACAGCTAGGCACTTTGTAAAAAAAGGGTCAGTTTTCACTGTAAAAATGAGGTGTGTCGATGTTGTGTTTTGGGGCGCTTTCTGTCGCGGGCAGTAGACCTACCCACACAAGTGAGGAAATTAATTTTTTTAATAAAGTTTGAGCTTTGCAAGGGATTCTGGGTAACAGAACCTGGTGAGAGCCAGACAAGTCAACCCATCCTGGATTCCCCTGGGTGTCTAGTTTAAATAAATGTGTAGATTGGCTAGGTTTCCCTAGGTGTCAGCAGAGTTAGGGTTCAAAATCCACAGTTAGGCACTTTGAAAACAAGCATTTGCAATGCAATAGGTCTTGCATTCACGCAAGTTTGAGCTATTGACATTGTAAATGACAATGCCTTTTTTTATGTTAAAAGGCATTGTAATTTATAATGCCAATAGCTTAAACTCGCGTAAATGTGAGACCTATTGCATTGCAAATGCTTGTTATGTATTGTGGGCCAGACAGTGCTGCTTGGGAGTTGTCTGGGGATTTCAAGAGAGCATGATGTGGTCGTTAGGGTTCTAAATGGTGATCGCATGTTGTGTGCCACATCTAAAGGCTTTGACTAAGGGTACCAGACACTGTCTTCTGCAGAAGGGTATCAGATCTCCGAGGATTACCCAAGGGCATGGTGACATCCTTCACTGTGTAATGTTTCTGTGTATTCTGCCCAAGCGAGGCTTTTCATACATGTTAAGCAGTGGTCTGTCAGACGTGGTGCAATAGCCTGCAGGCTTCAGAGCTGTCCCTTAGGGCTAGACTCTGTACGATCATCTCATGTTCTAGAAACTGACCAAAAGGTTAATAAGCTTGAGCGGTTCAGATACCACGAACCTCTGCACAAGAATGCTCGGCTCAAATATGATCTCACCGCTGGGGCACGCAGGGCTCCCCGCACATGCATGCCAGAGGAGAAGCATTTACTCTCCATTCACGCAGACGACCCTCCTGGTGACAGCACTGCACTCACCGCCCTCTCCATGACTACTGGTCACATCACATTTTTGGCTACGAATAACTTACAAACAAGCTTTCCAGGTACAAAATGCCAACAGTTACTTTGACTGACTGACATAGAGACATATTAACAAGGGCTTTATCTCCCCTTTTTGGCCTAAAAAGCCAAAAAAGCGGAGCTAAAACTATCGCCCTATTTACAAGAGGGTGCTAACATGCATAATCGCATGTTAGCACCCTTTTTCCCGACGCCTCCCTTTGCATCTCTAATGAGATCAAAGTGGGCGTCACTGGGCGTACTCCAATGGACTACCTTGCAAATATCGCTGATGTCCACATCGCGATATTTACTAGACAGCCCACAGGATTTCAGCAGACGTTAGATTGTGGCGAAAACGGCGGTTTTCGCTAAAATCTAACATCTGCTGAAATCCTGACTTAGCTATCCCTAACATAGGGTGTGGATTATGCTGATACGACCACAGGGTCGTATCAGCAAGGTTATCGCCGTTTTGCAGAGAACATTGCTGGAAAACAAGCGATGTTCCCTGCAAAACAGCGATTTCCCCGCTATCCCAGAAATTTTTATCGCCTTGAAGATACGCATTGCTAATAACACGATATCTCCGCGATAAAAACCTGCGATAGCCGGCGTTAAATAAATGAGCGCTAAGCGCGCTTTGCGATAGTTATTGCAAAGCGTTGCTAATATGCCCCTTAATTACTATGAAAAATACCGAGGCAGGCAGGATGCAACATAACTGGTTAGCGGGATCGCCACAACAAAACTATTATCCTTCTATAGCTTTAACCCTCGTTCACTGAGGGAAAACCTTTCCTACGGGCAGTTTCTACGCCTTTGCAGAAACTGCTCGAATGTCTCTGATTACAAAAAGGAAGCAGAGAATCTCAGTGTAAAACTTAGGAACAGAGACTACCCTGAGAACGTTATTAAGAAATCACAGAAGAGAGCCAGAAACTGTGACAGAGAGTCTCTATTGGAAACCAACGTAAGAGAGACCCAAGAAAGGAGTATATGTGTGACCACATATAATACAATTTCTAACCATTTGAAAAAAATTGTACAGAAGAAGTGGCGTATCCTGAATTCAAATGGATTGAATCAACCCACCCCCCTTTTCTCTTTTAAGAAGAGTGCAAGCATTGAGGAAATATGAATTTTGTGATCAGTTATGTCCCCTATCTTAGACCCCAACGGCTCCATGTATATGTTACAAGTACATGTATGTTCCCTCCAGTTCCAGTTATGAAGACGCAAGCACATGTGCGTCCACCGTCAACATGTCCTCTTTCAGATCCGCCATGAATGGGCCGGATATTCCATTCCTAAGTATGAAAGGCCACCGACTTTATATGGCTCATTTACTCCATTTTGCAGTTCAGGCGAGTAGGCCCTGAATTCTGCCATCAAGCCTTTTTCTGCCTTCTACCTTCAACAGCTCCAGTCTGAGCTCGCATCTGTATCCATGAACTTTGTCCTACTCCCTGCGCGGCTAACGGTGCCTGACTCGGCCTGTTTGCCTGCCAAAATCTGTATTTCACCTTCAAGATTATCTGCTCCGCTCCTCATCCAATGCATTCCTGTCTAGTAGTTTAGGTAAACATTCTCTCAGCTACCGAGCAGGGGCCCGGTTTCTCTGTCCTTATGCGAGTAATTCATAGCTCTGTTACCATGGAAGATTTCTGCCCCCTCGCATCTCATGTAGACACTTAGACGCCTGTACACGCATTAACAGTCAGTATAGAATAGATTCTGTCCGAGAGACCTTTCCTTTTGGATAACACAGTTCTTTAAACATAGGATATTAGATATGATTTGGGATTAGGTTGACTTGACCCCCCAGACTTCTGTCTCCACATGTAGAGCTAAATGTCAAGTCCCCACGCACTCTCTAGTCACACGTCAATCACACGTCATGCGGCTGCGCGCGCATCTCTGCCAAGTATTTCTGCTGACATTGCAGGATTCTCTTATGGATCCACCCACTTGTGACATCATGTATAATGACGTTTTCTAAGTTACGCCTATATGCCAGCCTCTTTTCATTACGTATGTGTATCTTTATCTTTACTATCAGCTGTTACGCCTCCTGCATCTGTCTTAACGTAATGCTTTTCCTATATATGTCATTACCTGTCAATAATGTATCGCTTTCCCTTCCTGAACCCCCGTGGTGATGGAATACGATGCCTACAGTTCGAACTGTAAATTAATTCCTTTGTAGAGGAATAAAGCCCTTTAGAACCTCTAATACCACGGATTCTGCCTCTTATTTTACTGAGTTATTCCTACTAAGATTTTACTGCATCAAAAATAGTACCGGTAATTAAATATTTACCACATAATTGGCGCCCGAATAGGGACACTTTCTCATCTCACGCGCCGGCGGTGCGTTGCAGGCCCGGTCTCCTGCCACAGCTGAACGGACAACTACGCGTACCCGCAGGATTTCCTGTATCTCCCTCCGGCCAAGTGGGGGTGACTGAGGCTGCGATCAACACCCAGACGAGGCGGTGAGAAGTGCGAAGTATCCCGACCAGAGCCTAGCTGAGAGAGCAAGATCCGAGGTATTCAGAAGCCCGCCAGGTTCCGAAGTTCCGAGTCCAGTCCGGTCCAGTCCAGTCCAGTTCCGTTCCGAGGCCTTCCGTTCCGTGCTACCCGGTGAGTACCATTGCCGGGGAGGCATTTAGACGTGCACATAGTTTGTGCCGGTCAAGACGGGTTTGGGTACACAGATCCGGTCTGCACTGTTTCAGCAGTGTATCTGTACTGTTTAGCAGTATATCTAGTATGTCTTATACATAATCCAGTATCATCCAGTGTTCAGTATTATGTCAGTAGCTAGTTTCATATTAGTTATCATTATTCGTTAAAATGTTAAATGTTAAATGTTTTAAATACGTTCTACATATTGTGGTGTGAATGATTGTTCAATATTGTGGTTATTGTATTAAGTGTGTTCAAAATTAAGTAACCAGATCTAGAAATGCCGCTCTTTTCGAAATTAAGACAGATCAAAACTAGAAAAGGGGTACTCGAAGAAGCTGTTCCCATTCCACCTAGGGACACCCCAGGGTACTTTATGTACCATAAGCATGGCCTAGATGCCGTATTATTTCTTGATTTATGGGTGGACTACACCAAGGATTTACCAGAAAGTCAGAGGTGGCCCGCAGCTGGGACCTGGGATGCAGACTGCATCATGAGAGTAGAAGAAGAATTATGGAAAAAGAAAGCTAGACAGTCACAGAAGGATGCCATTGAATTATGGCGTAAAGAATCATATAGACGTACAGAAAAAGCACTCAGACAGGAAGAGAAAAGTAAAGAGAATTCAAATAAAGCCCGAGAAAGTATGTTAATTGAGGAAGGTACCCGAGTAAAATCAGAACAAATAGACAGACAAAGAAATACCCTTATGAATGGTATGTATCCTCTTCTGGCCGAAGGGTTACCTAAGGCCACCCCAGAAATACCGAAAGGCTTGACACCTCCGTTACTCCCGTTAAAAGCACATCCCAAGACCGCAAAAGATGTTTTCCTTTCCTCCTATTTAGATAACGTAGCTCCCGAGTATGCTAATGCCACACCACACACACCGCATGGTGATGGTGTTCAACGCCAAGATCATTCGCCTGTATCCCTGCAACAACAAACTCCTACGATCATTCCCACAGGTCCGTCCGTTTCCACCGCTTTTCCCGCATCTACAATTTCTATTTTACATCCAACAAATCCTTTCTTGCCCAGCACCTCAGGTGGTGCTACAGGAGGTACGACAGACATGTTTGCCACACCGCCGCGAAATAAACAGACCCTTAGAGATTTAGCACTCCAACGTACACCCCAGCTAGCAACTTCCGACATGTTTAAAGAGCATCTGGTGGATTGTAGATATGATCCAGTGCCAGGTAAGCAGGACAGACTGCTACTGTCATCACTACGTATACGATGAGCTACATTATATTTAATGACGATACCAGGAATGGTTGAACACTTAGACAATATATATCACTTTGTCCAAACAGGGCGAGGCCCAGAAAGTATTAACGAAGCTATGGAATACCAGAAAGTGGATGTACAAAGACAACTACTACGTTTTTTCATAAACTGCGTGATCAGGAACCAAGACAGGCCTGAGGCAGATCATGATACTATGCAGAAACTTGTCAAATGGGGTCAGAATATATCAGACGAGAAACATGATAGACAGGCGTGTATAATCGCCATGTATCGAAAAATCCGCAAGGAAGTAGAACGAATACATAAAGAAAGACGAGAAGTAGACAGAATTGAATCAGAGGGAGAGGAGGAGCAAGAATCAGAAATAGCCGCAGGACAAGTAGAAACGATGGCTTATGTAGGTAGAGGAAGACCTCATAATAATACTAGAGACTTTAATGATCCGATACGTCCGGCACGCCCAGAAAGTAACAGAAATTTCCAAACCCCTATAATAAATATAAGGTCTCCTGAACACTTATTCCAAGCCGCTGATAAATTACTCCGAGAACGAAGGGGGTACCATATGCTTGATTCTATGGATGAACAGGAATTAGCCAGGTCAGCAGTCCTATGGGCTGACAGTCCCGGAAAATATAGTGATGATGTGCTAGCGCACACGTTTTTTAACCTTACCCCAGA
Source organism: Triturus cristatus (assembly GCF_964204655.1). Taxonomy (NCBI): domain Eukaryota; kingdom Metazoa; phylum Chordata; class Amphibia; order Caudata; family Salamandridae; genus Triturus; species Triturus cristatus. Next base: position 644,799 of record NW_028187395.1, read on the forward strand.
CGAACAGCGTTTAGCTGGTATATACATGATTCAACACCTCCTTATATTATATAAAGGCCAACATTCCGATCCTGGTCCCCTACCCGACATATTGATAGAATTACTCACGAATAGATGGAGAGGTTCAGGTACTGATTTAATTAAAGAAATTCTAGAATCTCGAAACCAGTATATTATTTTCGTATGCCCAGAACATGTTTCAGTCCCCATTAAAGAAAGAATAACGTATTACATGGACAGACAGAATCCCTTACGCGAAGTACACCCAATAAAGGGTGATGACAATCAGTTTAAACGTGTGTTCGTATACACACCCATAACTAAGATTGAATTATTAGAAATGAAGAAAGTAGTACCTAGCCATGACAAGGACCCAGCAGGTTTCCACCGTGAAATAAAAGACATGTTACTCATGGGAGAGTATACCTATCCTGACATTATGAAAATATTAAAAGTATTGATGCCTGCTGGCATTTACGAAAAACTCAAAGAAAAGGATTGGGAGGTGGGAGACCAAAAGATAGATTGGACAGCATTAGAAACGGAAGAAAAAGCCCGAGCTCCAGGCTCAGGGCTTGGGGACAAGACTACAGCGTTACCAGGATTACTAGTGCAGGTATTGCCACGTTTATTAACTACGAAAAAGGAAGATTGGGGTGCAATTTCAGTCTGTAAACAAAAACAAGATGAAGATACTAGTGATTTCTATGCCCGATTTGAAAAATGTTTTGGTATTAATAGTGGCATAAAAGCAAGTAGCGAGTCATATCCACATCTGTTTGTGACAAAATTAGTTGAAAATTCCCTGCCCCAAGTTAAGAATAGAGTATTGAAATTTGAGAGTACCTGGCAAGGTAACACCCCGTCACAAATGTTACAAATGTTACAATATCACCACAATAGAATTAGAGAAGAACAAGAACATGAACAAAAACGTATGAAAGACACGAAAATGAAAATGCTTGTTGCCCAGTCAGTTCCAGCTGACAGTCATAGACAGTCCAGTAATTCAGCAGTTCCTGTAAACGGAACCTGCAACTATTGTAAACAACCAGGTCATTACATACAGGATTGTGCAGTTCTGAAACATAATATCTCCACAGGTAAAACGCAGGAGAGACCACGTCCACCTAGACAGGATCAGATCCAACAACAAGTCCCTCAGCAAGCCCAATCGATGTCAGCTCCGCAACAGGTAGCTCCATCACAGACCATAGCAACATCACAGGCACAGCCTATTGCTGCAACACAAACAACGACACCACAGATGTACCAGTATGCACAAGCAGATTATCCCGATTATCAACGATACACATGAAACAGCCTAGAGAGGGAAGTTGGCTTACCCCTTATTGAGGTTCCTGTAGATCAAGAGGGACCTTATGTACATAGTGAACTATTAGGCCAAGACAGAAAGTTTTTACTTGATACAGGGGCAAGCCGAACAACAATACGACGCAGTGAAGTTCCAGGGGCACCCCTCTCAGGCTCACAGAATATTTCCCTTGGATTTTCAGGAAAGCCTATCATTAATGAAGTATCGCAACCCCTTCCACTCACGGTTGGTCCATTAACACGAACTACAGATCTATTGCTTACTAAATCATGTCCAGAAAATCTGTTAGGTATAAAAACATTGAAAGCTCTAGGAGCTATAATATGTTGTTCTCCGGAAGGAGTAAGATTATTTTTACGTGATTTCAAAGGGCACTATGTGTCCAGGGACATGGATCACCGACTGCAGAATTTACCTACACATTTATGGGCACAAGGCCCCACTGATGTTGGTTGCATGAACATTACACCATATCGAGTCACACTCAAAACAGGAGTGGTACTACCACGAATGCGACAATACAAGTTACCCCCGGATGCTGTTGTGGCTTTGCTGCAAATCATTGACGAGCTTATTGCCCAAGGAGTGGTTGTGGAAACCGACTCCAATGTATGTAATTCCCCGATAATTCCGATTCTTAAACGAACTGATCCAAAAGCACCGCCAGTATATCGATTAGTTATTGATTTGCGAGAATTAAATAAATGTATTGTACCACAATACCCCGTGGTCCCCGACATCTCTTCATTACTGACAGCCATTGATTCCAAAGCAACGTTCTTTACTGTAATTGATCTCAAGAATGCCTTCTTTAGCGTCCCAATCGATCCGGAAAGTCAATATTTGTTCGGTTTCAGTTTAAATGGACGAAGTTTTAAATTCACACGCGCACCTCAAGGATTCACAGAAAGCCCCAGCATCTATAGTCAAGCATTGAAACGAGAACTTGACAGTATCCACATGCCAGTTAACACTACTCTGCTTCAATATGTTGATGATCTGCTGATCACTGCTCGAAGCGAACCTGAATGTGAAAAAGCATCACTGACGGTTTTACAGTTTCTGGCCGAAAAAGGGCACAAGGTGTCCCCTTCTAAGCTGCAATTTTGTGTCCAGCAAGTTGTTTATCTTGGGCACTCGCTGTCCAAGGAGGGAAGACAGCTTACACCCGATCGCATCCAGTTAATTGCTAACATGCCAACACCCAAGACACAAAAGGAGGTGCGGGCTTTTATAGGCCTCACTTCATACTGTAAGCAGTGGATCCCTCAATACGCATTTCTAGCAAAATCACTCATTCAGTTGACAACACAGGAGGCAGCCACATCGACTGTCCTCCCTTGGACTCAGGAACATACACAAGCATTTGAAAGCCTAAAGAAAGCTTTATGCCAAGCACCTGTTTTAGCAACACCATGTTATAATAAACATTTTACACTCTTTGTTATAGAACGCGAAGGTACTGCCCTGTCAGTACTCACTCAGGAACAAGCAGGATCACACAAACCATGTGCTTATTTCTCTAGTACGTTAGATCCCGTAGCTCAGGCTCTCCCTGCGTGCCTGAAATCAGTGGCAGCAACAGCTTTAGCGATCAGACAAAGCGATGCCATAGTATTAGGACATCCATTGACAGTACAAGTACCACATGCAGTAGAGGTTCTTCTGAACCGAACGCAAACACAACACTTGACTATAGCAAGACTTACTGGTTATGAATTAACATTGTTTCAGCCACACATTGAGATCAGACGTTGTAATACATTAAATCCTGCTACACTTTTGCCAGTAAATGGAACAGACCCATTAGCGCATGATTGTATTGAAGTCATTACTATCACGACGAAACCCAGACAAGACTTGACAGATGTCCCATTGTCAGATCCAGACCTGACGTTGTACGTAGATGGTTCATGTATGAGAACAAGTACAGGAGAGTTAGTGGCCGCTTATGCAGTCACAACAGACACTGAAGTCATCGAAACAAATTGTATAAACACTTTGTCAGCCCAAGCAGCAGAGCTCATCGCTCTGACACAAGCCTGTATCCAAGCCACAAATAAGAAAGTCAACATATACACAGATTCACGTTATGCATTCGGAGTCGTTCATGACTTCGGCGTACTGTGGCGAGAGAGAGGCTATTTAACTTCTCACGGTGCCCACATCCAGCACGGACCCCTCATTCATGCTTTATTAGATGCAATTCATCTGCCCACTGCAATATCGATTATGAAATGCAAAGCCCATACGAAAGTTACCGATATCATTTCTCAAGGTAATGATCTAGCTGACAGAACAGCTAAACAGACTGCTCAAACTCACCCAACTGACACGACAAAGACAATAGTTTCGACACTAACACATTGCATGACAGTTAAGGATCCCGCTCTTGATGTAATTGACATACAGACACATGCTACACCAGAGGAAATAAAGAAATGGACTGAATTAGGAGGAATCCAAACGGATCAAGGATGGATGACGAAGGAAAAATCTATATGGTTTCTTCCCGATTCCATGGTTCAAGTTATCATTAACACAATACATAGTCCAGCACACCTAGGAGAGAAAGCTATGCTAGACAGCATTCAACACATTTGGTTCAACAAACATTTACGAGCAGCAGCTAAACAAAAAGTTCGTACCTGTATGATATGTTGTCAGTTTAACCCAGGTAAAAGCATTCCCGTAGAACAGGGTGGATTTCAACCTCCTGATCACCCTTTTGAAGTCCTCCAGATGGATTATATCCAGATGGAACGATGTCGAGGATTCAAATATGTTCTCGTAATTGTCTGTGCTCTCTCTCGTTGGACCGAAGCCTACCCGGTTTCAGATTACACTGCCCCGACTACTGCCAAACAGTTAGTTCGAGAATTCTTCCCACGGTACGGTTTACCACGTGTTGTCTACTCAGATAACGGCCAGCCGTTCTCATCCGAACTGATGAAACACGTTCCACTTTTGTTAGGTTACCAATGGAAATTCCACTGTGTCCGACACCCCGAGGCAGCAGGTCTCGTGGAACGCCATAATCAAACTCTGAAAATTAGATTATCCAAAATATGTAGAGAAAAAGGTGTTGATTGGGTAGTAGCCTTACCAGTTGCACTCTTTTACATGAGAATGGTAGCACATTCTCGAACAGGGCTATCCCCGTATGAAGTGATCTTCGGTAGACCACCAAATATGTGGGGGACGCCTATACCCCGTAAAATAACTGATGTTGACTGTAACATGCTGACAGATTACCTGGCTTCCTTGATGTCTGCACTACAATCTTGTCGTTCACAGGTAGCTGCAGCCTTTCCCGATAACACCGAGGTAAAACCCCATGACGTGGTTCCCGGGGACCTGGTGCTGGTACGGAATTTTGACCGGAAAACCCAGCTGGAGCCTAGGTGGAAATCGCCTAAACTCGTTCTGCTAACAACAAGGACAGCCGTGAAGATCGAGGGCCGTAAAGGATGGTTACACTCGAGTCATATCAAGAAATTTCATGGACTACCGTCCGATGCGAACATTGAACCTTGCACTCCCTCACAGATTGATTCAAAGCTCCCCTTGGTTGAACAGTCCGAAACAGAACTTTATAAACTAAAATTAAGGTCTAGCAAGTCAGACAATTTGATTGTTTAAGTCCTCTCCAAGGTGAATCGGTTGAATTTGTCTCTGACATGTATCCTCTAGACCGGAATACAGAAAGAAATCGACAGATGCAGCTTCAAAAGCATGAATACTGTAAATCACTTCGTAGTCACTGTGTAGTAACATTATTGATTATGTTCTTTATAAGCTTTTTAATTACTACTGCAAGTATACTGTTGCATATATATTATCCTATTTCTAAACGTGCTTACAATGTTACTGCTGAACATTCTTTTAGCGAATTACCCCCGCATGAGTTGTCCTATAGATTTGCGCTGCGCAACAATACTTTCATTAATATGTTACATCATTCTCATCAGACCAGCAATGTTACCAATTGTTGGATATGTGGCCGACTCCCTCCCTATCAGAATCATAAGGGAGTCCTGCCTCTCTTTCCATATCCGTTCACACACAATGGCTCCTGTGGAGCATGGTTTAGTTTGATTAATTCCTTAGATTCAAATTCAGTAGTTTATCAAGACAACAGGGTATGGGGAAACCTGAACTCAGTTTTACTTAAAGTCTGCTACATTAACAAGGAGGGACTCCCCAAAAGAACCGGAACTGATCTAGAAAATGAAGTATATGGATTAGGTAACTTTACACTTAACCTCATGATTCTGAATGTTGAATCCGAAGCTACACCAATTTTGCCCGCTATGTCAGTATTTCCAGTTAAAGGTGAATTATGTGTAAGAAAGAATGGTTCAATACATATGGGCCATAGTAAATGCACTACTGAGATTAAATTCAATGATCAAGGCAAGTCTACATTTAGGGCTTCCCGTCATTCCTACTTCATATGTGGTCATACCGCATATATACGTTTACCTCCAGACTGGGATGGTACCTGTTACATTGCATTTCTTTTGCCACCTGTTTTCCTAGCCCCTCCTGATTATCATAGGAATACCAATTTAGTACACAATAGACCACAGAGAGACCTCCCGATTGTCGACTACACTGAAACGGCATGGGAACAATACACAGATTTCAATAAAGGTTTCTTTCCCTATATAGGTGTTGTCACTAATAGTAAACTGATACGTAGATTAACTAGAACCCTTGAAGCAGTAGTGAATGAAACTACTTCCGCCCTAGGCAACTTAACAGAAGAGCAGTCTGCGATGCGGATTGTTGTTCTTCAAAATCGTCTTGTCCTTGACGTCATCCTGGCCGATAGGGGCGGAGCCTGTAGAGTCATCGGATCGAGTTGCTGCATTTTTATTCCTCAAAATGCACCATCAGTATATAAAGCCATAACTCGCCTTCATAAGATTGTAAGCCAGATACACCAGAATTCAGGCACCTGGACTTGGTCCGGTTGGCTCTGGAGCGTGTTGTCAGCCTGGGGATGGAGGATCCTATCCTTCCTAGGTATTGGCTTTCTCATTCTATTCAGTTGCTGCTTATGTTTACAATGTGGACCAGCGATTTGTGGTCTGTGTGCCACATCGTGTATTCCACCTCCAAGTTTTCGTTCAAGATCCCGGAAGAAGAAAGAAGAACAAATGATGCTATATGAACAGATCGATGGATTGATGAAGATTGATATCTCCTGAGGGTCCGTAGGGGACAAGGAGGGAATGAGGAAATATGAATTTTGTGATCAGTTATGTCCCCTATCTTAGACCCCAACGGCTCCATGTATATGTTACAAGTACATGTATGTTCCCTCCAGTTCCAGTTATGAAGACGCAAACACATGTGCGTCCACCGTCAACATGTCCTCTTTCAGATCCGCCATGAATGGGCCGGATATTCCATTCCTAAGTATGAAAGGCCACCGACTTTATATGGCTCATTTACTCCATTTTGCAGTTCAGGCGAGTAGGCCCTGAATTCTGCCATCAAGCCTTTTTCTGCCTTCTACCTTCAACAGCTCCAGTCTGAGCTCGCATCTGTATCCATGAACTTTGTCCTACTCCCTGCGCGGCTAACGGTGCCTGACTCGGCCTGTTTGCCTGCCAAAATCTGTATTTCACCTTCAAGATTATCTGCTCCGCTCCTCATCCAATGCATTCCTGTCTAGTAGTTTAGGTAAACATTCTCTCAGCTACCGAGCAGGGGCCCGGTTTCTCTGTCCTTATGCGAGTAATTCATAGCTCTGTTACCATGGAAGATTTCTGCCCCCTCGCATCTCATGTAGACACTTAGACGCCTGTACACGCATTAACAGTCAGTATAGAATAGATTCTGTCCGAGAGACCTTTCCTTTTGGATAACACAGTTCTTTAAACATAGGATATTAGATATGATTTGGGATTAGGTTGACTTGACCCCCCAGACTTCTGTCTCCACATGTAGAGCTAAATGTCAAGTCCCCTGCACTCTCTAGTCACACGTCAATCACACGTCATGCGGCTGCGCGCGCATCTCTGCCAAGTATTTCTGCTGACATTGCAGGATTCTCTTATGGATCCACCCACTTGTGACATCATGTATAATGACGTTTTCTAAGTTACGCCTATATGCCAGCCTCTTTTCATTACGTATGTGTATCTTTATCTTTACTATCAGCTGTTACGCCTCCTGCATCTGTCTTAACGTAATGCTTTTCCTATATATGTCATTACCTGTCAATAATGTATCGCTTTCCCTTCCTGAACCCCCGTGGTGATGGAATACGATGCCTACAGTTCGAACTGTAAATTAATTCCTTTGTAGAGGAATAAAGCCCTTTAGAACCTCTAATACCACGGATTCTGCCTCTTATTTTACTGAGTTATTCCTACTAAGATTTTACTGCATCAAAAATAGTACCGGTAATTAAATATTTACCACAGCATCAAAGATATGATTGTGAACACACGCCCAAGGTCACTAAGGGACCCAGGTAACTCTCTAAATCGTAACCAGTTCCTGCCACCAGTAGTAGGACTTTATTCATGTGGATACTGTAGAGCGTGCCCAGGGTCTATGAATGGAAAAAGTATAGACCTAGGTCTAAGTCGACCTTGGGCGTTGCGTCAACACTCCACATGTAATACTGAAAATGTTATCTATCTACTCATGTGCCCCTCTGAGATGCAATATGTGGGCATGACAACACGGAAAGTCATAACCCGCATATTGGAGCACATGAGTACGATACGATGTGGAAAGATCAATACAAAACTGACTGCTCACTTCTATGAACATAAACATACGGAAAACGAGTTGAGGTGGATCGTGTTAGACAAACCCTTTATCCCGCCAAACACGGGCTACATTTCGAATTTCCTCCTTTTGAGAGAACAAAGGTGGGTTGAAAGACTTAGAAGCAATGTAAAGGGGTTGAATGATGGTATACCCTGGTTCCAATTACATGGAATCATGAAAAAATGAACCATACATGCAAGTATAAAAGAAGCTGGTCAATTTTTTGGCCAGATCGAACAGAGCAGGTTTTTTAACATCATTGCTATGGTTGTCACATATACACGATGAAAGAGATGTGTCTCAAACAAATCTAGTTAACACATATACTGACTAGGACAGTTTTCGGGCTTGTTCTTTAAAAAGGGAAGTGTTCCTGTGGGTCTGAATTGATAGAACAGGATTGGTAAAAACGCTCGTCTTTTATTTGATTTTTCTTATTATTATTTACACCAGTGGGAATTTAAACCTTGCGATCATACCCGAAGAAAAATATACACATAAACATTGTTTTTTTTTGTTGGCAAGACCGCATAAGACCTTTGCTTAACTTGAATAAGATCTTTGAGAAATGGCCGCCACAGTAGTCACCTCTCAGATACACTCTAGACGGAGTATCCTCTTTCTATGATGGTTAGTTGCTATGAACCATGGGAACCGGCGTAACGTCCTGGGAAGGTACGGTGGGACTAAGTTTTGCTGCCCCTTTATAGGGAGATTTGATACATCATGACCGGCGTCGACGGAGGACACGTGAGGGGCTACCAGAGACAGTGCTTCTTTGGAGTAGTGAGTAGTTTCTCGCTTGAGTGGAGTCTTGAACGAAACGGTGATTGAGTGTGGCACAAGAGTATCCCGAATTCGCACATCGGCGGGACTCTAATCTGTTTGGGAAATGAAGATTAGGTGGAGTGTGCAGGATACTAACGAGGAATGCCAACTTAGATAAAATAGATTTTAGAGGAAGAAAAGGCGGGGGCACATAATGATCTATGTGTGTTAAGCATTGTAGTAACGTTACCGTCCTGGTCACTCTTCTTCTATTTTTATGTCTCTTGGTAAATTTGATGAATCACACATTTCCAGAGTGTGACGACAAGAGCACCTCCCCTACCGTCCCGGGTTTAGAATATAAATCTGTAAACTCTTGTAAGTAATTATGAATATGGATAACTATATTGTGCACGATTTTAACTCACTGGGATATGTATAAGGACCAAGGCTCGGTTCTTTCTAAGCCATGGAGTATTTATGTCAAGAATACACGCACAGGCTTGAAGCCGACCATTAGATCCACGTTGTGTCGGAGTTATTATGCTCACGTAGGGTTTGGTGTGTCCACGGTGAGGGGTCAAGGTGTGTGCTTAAATATATAAGCTGCGATGAAACCTTTTTAATAATGCATGGGAAATTTGATAAAGGCTATGGAAAATAATGATGAGTATGAAAATCAAGGTTGGTTTTTTCTCTCTTTTTTTGTTTCTCTCTTATTTTAGAATTGAGATTCCTCCTGGTAATTTCCAGAAAAAAGAGACGTTGGGACAAAAGCCCACGTTTACAGAGTAAGAAGGTAAAAAATACCCTAATAGGGATACAGACCACAGAAATAGGGACCAACACCCTGACGAATGCCAGAGCGACCTTGTCTGGCGCACAAAAAGCTGGCAGAAACATGTTGGTAACTGCAGTGGGGATAGAAGGGTCGTTACCTTCCCTGAATACCCCATATTGATAATTTTAATCCTGCCAGAGGTTGACACAGAATAAATAGGTACGGGTTAACCTCTAGGTAGTTTTAGAAGTATATCTGCACCTCTCTTGGTCCCCTTTTTTCCAGGAGAAAATGTATTTTCCTTTATGATTTGAGTGACACTTCTGTGTTGTTGTCTTTCTTTATTACACTCTACCTTCACCACTGCTCTTCATCTTCTATCTAAAAAATCACGCTCCATCCAGTGTGTTGGTCTGCACCTGGGTGTATGATGCGGCCCAATGATGAAGCATGACACTATCAAGTGTGTGAGGGCAGTATTAAGAATTCTTTTGATTTTCCCTTTTCTATTGTATAGTATTTCTATGTGTGCCATGAAGTTTTTCTCTGTTGTGTGAGATTTACCCCAACAGAACTGCCAAACAGGACCAAGGCCTCCTGTGGGCACGCAAAACGTACAGAACATCTTAGCTGGATTCCCAGATGTGCAAGTTCACCACGACCACAGGTCAAGCAGTCTCCTCCTGTGCCCTGAGAGGTTGGAAATACAACACAGTCCACGTGTATCAAGGCACATCCCTTCTCCCCAACAGAAGGGAGCCAAACACACTCCACTTCAAACCACATCATCGCTGTGTGACTCCGAGGCTACCTGTGTGATCTTGGGGAGTTCTCTACTCTCTTTATAGCGTTATCCCAGCAAGTGACAGCTCCAAGCGCTACATTAGTACCCTCACTACCCAATCAGCATCCTGTAAATCTGTCTTCCCTCATTTCAACTGTAACTACCTGCCTGCCACTCACCCAAAGCCCAGTGCAATCACACCCTTAAAGCTATGCCTTAGACCCCGATGCCCCTCTTAGTTCTGGCACTCTTCTGTAACACCTCTCTCTTGCACCAAACACTGCAGCTTCACACACACTCACATACAGAGGGGTCCATGGCTCACTTGACACACTTAGCACATGCATCCTTCCACAGAACGTTACATCAATCATTATGGAATGCACTACCCACCTCCATCAAAAGCCCTCTCCAAGAAATGCTTAAACATACCCCCTTCCCGTACCTGAACACCACAGATCTATTATTTCACAGCCATAAGAACAAAATTTATTGAATCATTTCCTGCATCACTGTTTTCCATTTCCAGTTTTAATGTCACGATTTATGTTTTGTTATTTGACGTTTTACTTTCTCGCTTATGTTTTTAGGTCTTGGCTGGCGACAGCATGCGCTGCTCTCGGCATTCGAGAGCTTCTTGGAATCAATACAGATTCCGAAGCTCTCGGAGGCAGAGTTGAAGCCTCACCCATCTTTTTAATGGGTAGCGTCATCTTCCATGCAAAACGCTGGCTTCTGATTGTAAAGGAGGCTTCTTAGTCCCTTCATGTTGCCGCCTTGTCATCTTTTTGCCCCGCCCACTGGGAATGGATCTTTTACTGGCGGCAGTATTCAGGCTGTTTTTTATTGCTTTTAAAAAGTGCGCTCTCGCCGTCCGTCCGTGTTGGGCCTCCCGCTGTGCGCATTAGTTCGCCTCCTGTGACTGCGAAGACACACAGTTTCTTAGGGCGGTGCGTGCTCCAGAGCGCATGTATGCGCGCCGTAGGAAACTAGTAAAAATGTAGGTAGGAAAAGCATTTTCAGAGCTAGCACGTATTTCGTGATAGGATGCACACTTTACCCATTTCCGTCTGCAGGTGGTCAGTGCCTGTAGGTTGACAGCAGTAGTAGGGCTGGGACCTCCGATTAATGCGCGCGCTGCCCCGCTCTCACACTTTGTGACCCGTGCATCGTCCAGCCCAAAGTTACCCAGTCATTCATTCACCGGAAACGGGAACTTTACGGCCGCCGAAAAACTTCCTGCAACGTGCCCACAGCCCGACCTCAACCGGCAGCACTTTAGCTGCCACAGAGTGTGCTGCTCCTGGTGCAGATTAGGGCATACAAATCCTCCCCACTTCCACGGATAGAATAATTTCACAGATACACGCACATACACTCACCATACGCTTGGGCCCATTTCACTAACATACACTCAGATTACTCTATCAGCGCAAACCGTGGAGAGAGAAAACTCCTAAACACCCTGTATCTACACTGAGGTCAATGCGACCAAATTGATACTGCCTTGAGTCATGATATAAACAATAATAATCATAATAGAGTACTCAATAATTGACAAGAAATAACCACCAACACTGTATTAAAAATAATGGTACTTTATCTAAAATTAGTTCAAGAAAATTCAATCAAAGCAAAATCATTATTCTCATAGTTACCTATTCTAGCTAAGTGTCATAAATGGGTCAGGACAGGTCTCTCAGTAGAAGTCTCCCGAGTCGCCGTCCTCACAGCATTGATCCTCACCAACGCAGGTTTGGGAAGAAGTGGCCTTAGACCCTCTCTAGGCTAACAATACTTATAGAAAATTTCACAAAATAAAGCAACATAAAATATTCTCGATATCCGTTGAGCCGCTGAGCAGAGCGAGCAGGAAAGGATGTAGCATCGCTACATTTGGAAAAATCTCCGCTCAGAAAAATCACAAAAATAAAAAGACGGAAGAAGGAAACTCAAGTTTTGCAAATGTTTCTTTCGCGTACACATTTCCTCGGAACCACCACTGTAATCACAAAGTTCATTGTGGCTCCCTTGTCCTCCAAGGTTACTTGGACTCACGCCCAGAGCTGCTGTCCTCACGGAAAACTTTTAAACCAGGCGAAGACTGTGGTCAGATGACTCTCGACCATGTTCAGCAAGGCCCTCTCATCAAAATGCGATCACTCGAGCACAGGCTTTAAACAGCAGCCATTTTATCACAGGCCAAACGTACCATCTTAATTAAAAGAAACACAAACAACGTTACTACATCATCGCAATGATTAAACAGTGTTAACCCCACTAATACCCTTATGTGTATGTAATTATCTAGCCATCTGCAACATATTTAAGCATTAATACACGTTATTTCAAAAGCGTTTTGTGCTTTAAACAAACAGCACTTAGCAACATTCATTTAATTAAACCTGCACATCATTACTAAGCAACATATATGCATTCCCACGTGTGATTTCTCTTGTTAATCGTGTTGATTAGTTAAAATTTCATGCAGAAACAAACAATTAGGGATTACAATTAGTATTTTTAATTCACAACATATAAACAAACTGGAGCTTCAAAACCCGATAAATTTTCAACAGAAAACTCTGCTCCAGCAATCCCCCCTTTGGTGATTTTATCACCAAATAAACAACCCCAAAAAAAAAAAATTTAGCCCCATTTTAGGAGAAATTGGAAATGTCTTTTTCCTTTTACACAACACTACACACCAGACTCCCTTTCGTCATCCCTCTTCTTCTCTAAGTAAACACTCTCCCTCAATTCTTCTAATTCTATTTCTTGTGGGTCTCTCTCTGACCTCTTATGTTTCTTTTCAATATTTCTTTTAATTAATTTCTTTTTCCCTCCCCTGTTTTTACAACACAAACACCCCAATCTTAGTAACAATAAAGCAACAATTACACAGGTCAAAGGAAACAATATCTTACCTATAATAGTACTACCTATTTTTGCAATAAAACTCTTAACGGCAACTATCTTATTAGCTATTTTGGTCCAAATACTTTCAGCTTCCAGTGGTACTAATTCTTCATGCAAATCAGTAATATTTTTGATATAGACCTTCAGGTCTTTGCTTTCATCAGGAATGTAAGTGCAACAATGTTGAACTTTCAGCATTCCGCAGACTCCACCCTCCTTGGCCAATAGAATATCAAGGGCAAGTCGATTTTGCATAGACATGGCACGTACGGCAATCAGTTCCGTATTCACCAAACAAACCCTCCAGCGGTATTTGTCGATAAACGATCCACCACTGTTGACAATTTCCGAATCCCATATGCATTCAAAGAAATTCCCACTGCTGGAATTAAAGCTCCAAATATATCACCTACAATTTCAGACCAAGTTTCTCTCTTAAAAGGTGTTAATAAATTAATATGTTCTACATCTTCTATTCTATCTATATGAAAAATCTTCGGAAAAACCAGGCCCACATAACATGTGCCATACCAATGGTCAGGCAACCTGTAATAAGCCTTGTTCCCGCAAACATAATACACTCCTGGGAAAACTGGATCCTCTCCTCCCTTGAAACCCCATCCTGTTGCAATGAAGTATGTATCATGACACTCACTAGTCCCAACAAAATATGTATCATATTGTGATTTCCTCCTAGTAATGCATAGCTTACCCTTCTGTGGTGCATCTAAAGCTAAAGTTGGACTTGTCCCACTCCTCAATTCTTTCCCCATCTCAATGTCCCAAATTGTCTCACTCACTTTATATTTCCCTGCTTTTTCATGCATGCTCATTCTCCTTTCCTCCACCATATTCAGGAAAGCTTTCTCCTCTTCTTTCAAACTACAAGTTAAATTATTCTTAAAAATGTAATCTAATGTTAATTCTTCTTTCTCAATAAAAATCTCACCAAACATGTTAGCTTCTTTAGCTGGATTCAACCTTTTGTTCATAAGCAATTGCCCAAAAATATTATCTTTGTTAGACATCACATAATCTATTTTCCCTAGTAGATAAAAAACACTACTCAACACACCCCATAATAGCATTAATAATCCAGTACAGCAGCAGCACATTCTACACCATCTTTTCAAGAAGGCACATCTACTTTGATTATTTTCTATGTTAGCCATTTTACTACTTTGACCGTGTCTTTTGACTTAGCCTCTACTACTCCACTACTGGAATTTCTAGAATTCTAGATTACTTCAGACAGCTTAATTTCAGACTTTCTTCTTTTCTCCAAGTGATTTCTTCAGTTCATCACTCAATTTGGATACTCATCACTCTTCACTTCATCTTCTTCAACATCAAATTGTATTAGATCTTCAACAAAATCCTCAGTATCCGACTTTTCTCCAATGTCAGTCAAGATTACTTTCAGGATTTCACCTGTATCTTCTCCAACCACTTCACGTATGGTCTCCTCTGGATTTTCCTGACTTTCTGCCTCTTCACCTTCAGACAGTGCCACGTACGTCCATTCCGGCGACCTATACTTCTGGTTAGGTTTTCTTATCCTTTTGATCTCCTCTGGTTCTTTCAACTCTTTTCGCTTTTCACCTTTTGCTGGATTCTGACTCGACACCTCATTCACTTGTTCAGCTTTCGAGGTATTTGCTCTTGTCAGTCTGTATCTCAGCCTCTTTACTCTGTTGTTAGGCCAAAGATCTCCTCTTACAACCTTTTTCGGTCTTGTTTCCTTATTGTTTCTTTCTCCAATCCAAGTTCTCTTTCTCAGAATTCGACTCTCTAATTTCTCATTTTCACTCTCATCCGATTCTGTTTCAAATGCCTTTTGTTTTTCAGCAGTTTTCTTTCGCTCCACAGTCTTTTTCACCACTGTTTGAGACTTCCCTATTTCTGTCCCTCCTCGGGTCTCCAACACGCAATCTTCTTGCTGTCTACTTGTCCCTTCACCTAGCTTATCAGGAATGTTCCCTACACCTCCTCTGGGATCTTCCGCAATCTGTCCCTCTCTAACTTCTTCTGACCCTGCTTCTTCAGGTGTAATCTCAAGTGGATTTTAAACCTCCTCATCTGATTCAGGAGTAGTCTCTGTGGAACTGCTCTTTTCTTTTCTTTCTTCTCCACTGCTTATTGGAACTTCAGGCTCTCTCACAGAATCTGATCTCCCTTTTGAAACTCCCAATGTTTCTCCTGAAGCTTCTCCTGGAAAGAAAGAATCACCTGACTCTCTTTCTCCTTCAGCTCTTTCAAAATTCTGATTCCTTCTCACTGGTTCTGTTTCTTCATCATCACTGGAATCTGACTCTTCAAAATACTCCTTACCAGTCCCATCCTTTGGGTTTGGAACTCTCAGAGTATTACTTGCATGTACCCAGTTTTTCACACCAGCACACTTTACTGCAGTTGTCGTAGTCAGAATGACTTGTCTTGGCCTTCCCCACCTTGGAACCAAGCAATTTCTTCTTCTGTGTACTTTAATCCTCACCCAGTCCCCTGGACTCAGATCATGAGCTTGCTTCTTCTCAAGTGTGGTAGCGTCTCCTCCAACCTGGTGAAACACAGAATGAACTGCGTCAGCCAGGCCTTTACAGTAATCCAAAATCATGTCATCAGTTATTGTCATCAACTTATTGACAGGTGCAAATGCATGACGCATTGCACGTCCCATCAAGATCTCATGTGGACTCAAACCAGTAGTTCTATCTGGAGTAGATCTAATAGTCATTAGCACTAGAGGCAAGACGTCAGGCCATTTCATTCCAGTGGCTAAACACCTCTTACCAATCCTGTTCTTGATTGTGCCATTCATCTGCTCCACTACGCCAGAAGCCTCTGGCCTGTAAGCACAAAGTAGCTTCTGCTGTATGCTCAATGCTTCACAAATCAAACTCATGAGCTCATTATAGAAGTGTCCACCTCTATCAGACTCAATCGTTACTGGAAACCCGCACCTAGGAATCAACTCTCTTAACATTAACTTTGCCACTGTTATTCCATCATTTCTCCTAGTCGGATAGGCCTCCACCCATCTCGAGAACAAACAGACTACCACTAGAACATACCTCAATCTGTTCACTTGTGGCATTTCAATGAAATCAATCTGCATTCTCGTAAAAGGACCACCTTCTCTGCCTATCGTCCCCAGACTCACCACTGTCTTTTTCCCAGTGTTAAATTGCTGGCAAATCAAACATCTTTGACAGATGCTCTCTGCAATTGTCCTGAACTTTGCATTATACCAGGTTTGTTTAAAAGACCTGATCATCGCATCCCTTCCCAAATGTCCCTGGCCATGATACATCCTTGCCATTGTCGACAACATAGAGTTAGGCATGACTGGTCTACCATCTTTATAGACCCAAACATGATCTGTTTCTCTTGGGGCACAACCTGCCTTGATCCAGTCTTTCTTTTCTTCCTTTCCTGCCTCATCCTGCAACTGTTTCACTTCATCCCACGTTTCTAGGACATTAGTAAACATCACAGAACAAAAAGACATTTCCTCTTCTCGTGCCCTATTAATCGAATGATTATTTTTCGCACAATACTGTGCAATGTCGTTTGCAAACCTGTTTCCAAGTGTTACAAAATCATCTCCTTGTCCATGAGCAGCCTATTTTACAACTGCTAATTCTTTAGGCAGCTGTATCGCCTCAAGTAATTTCCCAATCACTTCAGCATTCTGTATTGGAGTCCCACTCGACGTCAAGAAACCTCTCTGCAGCCAAAGTTGGCCAAAATCATGCACAACTCCAAATCCATACTGACTATCAGTCATCACAGTCACTCTCAGATCTTTCCCAATTTCGCAAGCTTTCGTCAAGGCCACCAATTCAGCAACTTGTGCAGATTTCACTCCTTTCAATGGTGAAGCTTCCATAACTTCTGAAACCTTGCACACTGCATATGCTGCACTCAGCACACCCTCATCATTCCTCAGACATGATCCATCCACAAACAGCACATGATCACTCTCAGGCAAGGGAAGATCCCTTATGTCTGGTCTCGGGTATCAGGCAATAATGTTGCTGGATTCACATTCACACATCTCTCAAGAGTCACATTTGATGCTCCCAGAATGACTTTCTCATATTTAGTCAGCCGACTATGTGACATGTACTGGGTTCTACTTCTCGTCAAAAGAATTGCCACATTATGAGGTACGAATACCCTTACAGGATATCCCATTATGATTCCCTCACTCTGTTCCAGACTTCTGCATGTTGCAGCCACAGATTTCAGACAACCTGGTAAACCTACAGCTACAGGGTCAAGTGTCGATGAGAAGTACGCAATAGGCCTTCTCAGTAGTCCATGCTTCTGAATTAACACTGAAAGTGCACATCCATTTCTCTCACTGCAGTACAACTCAAACTCTTTTTCATAGTCTGGCATACCCAAAGCAGGTGCTTCACACATTCTGTTCTTCAACTCCTCAAATGCTGCCATTTGTTCTCCATCTAGTTCCAATGGGTCTTTCATCTCACTCTTTGTCAGCTTAATCAGTGGCTTTGCTATCAGGGAGAAATTACTAATCCACTGACGACAATAACCCACCATTCCCAGAAACATCCTCACTTCTCTCTGGGTCCTCGGCGCTTTCATTTCCCTGATAATTTTGATCCTGTCATCAGTCACTTTTCTCAGACCCTTTTCAATATTGTGTCCAAGATAATGCACCTCTTTCTTGCAAAATTGCAATTTGGCTGGAGATACCTTTAACCCTCCATCTGCCAGATGATTCAGTAAAGCTATGGTATCTACTTCACAAGCTTCACGTGTCTTTGATGCCACGAGTAGGTCATCAATATACTGCACTAGTACTGAGTTTTCAGGCATGATCAAAGTCTCCAATGACTTTTTCAATAACTGATTGAATATCGAAGGACTCTCTGTATACCCCTGTGGGATTCGACACCATGCTAAAATACGCTGGCCAAACCTAAATGCAAAAATCGGCTGGCTGTCATGATGCAATGGAATTGAAAAGAAAGCATGACACAAATCAATCACTGTGTACCACTCAGCATCATGTGGAATCTGATACAAAATCACTGACGGATTTGGCACCATAGGACAACATGCCACCACAATTTTGTTAACTTTTCTCAAATCTTGTACAATCCTAAATTTCCCATTAGGTTTCTTTAACCCCATTATCGGTGAATTACACGGGCTACTCAGTAGTTCTCTCAAAACTCCCTGCTGAATCATTTTCTCAATAATAGGAGTTATTCCTTCAATTATTTCTGGTGTCATTTTATACTGAGGAATGCTAGGATAAGTAATTCCCTCTTTCACTGAAATTTTCACAGGATCTACATTATTCATCAATCCCACATCCTCTCCAGTAAAATCCCAAACTGTCCTTTTCACTGTGTCTCTCAGCTCTCGAGGCAAATCCTCTGGGTTAAACACAGCATATGTACCAACCATTTCACTCTCTCTATTATCTAGAGTCATTCGGTACAAAACATCCTCATCTGGTGTTTCAAAAGCTATTCCATCCGGAGTACAAAAAATTGTACAATTTATTTTACATAGCAGATCCCTGCCTAACAAGTTCACTGGACTAGTGTCACAGACCACAAATCTGTGCATGTCTGAAAATTTCCCTATTTGTACCCTTACTGGTTCAGTAAGACGTGTCTTTATTTGTGTATTGGCTACACCAACTACTTGGATTGCTTCATCCGAGAGAGGAAGATTTCTAATATCTGCTGACCTGACAGTTGATCTCGTCGCACCTGTGTCTACTAAAAAAGTAACACTTTCTTCATTTATTTTCCCATCTACAAATGGTCCAGCCTGGTCTATTTCTAGAGTTGCACCAAGTATGCACTCTTCCTCCTCCCTTCGGCACCGTCAATAATCACCTTCAGACTCACTCCCTTCATTCTTTAACAAATACTGTTGTACCTGGTTAGAATGTCTCGGTTTGTTTACCTGCTCATCATTGTAGAATCCCGAATCCTGATTGTACTTTTGTGACCCTCTATTCTGCGGCAAGGGCGGTTTTGGCTCTTGGCTCTGTTGTCTCACAACCTTCGGTTGTTGCTGCTGTTGATTATTTCCCTCGTTCTGTCCCTGTTGATTTAAGGTTTTACCCTCATTATTCGCTAATGGTGGATTGGTACATTCAGATCTCCAATGTCCCAGTTGGCCACAGTTGTGACAAGGAAACTTTTTTTTAGCTTCCTCAAGATTCCCCTTTCCTTTCCCTGCATACCTGGGCCTATTCCCTGGATTATTTGCCTGTTCCACCAACTGTGCTTCTTGTCTCTCCGCAACTTTCACTTGTGCCCACATTGCCTTTTCTTTCAGCTTTCTCTGTTTTGCTTCAATTTCATCACTGAAGTACTTTGCATGTCTCAGAATCTCATCTATTTTCTTACTCTGCCAGTCCACTGTATGCTCACGAATTCTCTCACTAATCTCAGGTCTCAGGCCATATACAAATCTGTATACAAAATGACTCAAATCCTTGTCACCCAGGTGTTCACCCCCACTGAATTGTTTAAAAGCCAGTATCAGCCTTTCATAAAAAGCATGAACTGATTCTTTTGCTTCCTGATGTGTTCGATCTATCTTAACCCAGTCTGTCTCTTTTGGAGGTACTTTACTTTTCAGGTATACAATCACCTGATCATACTTCCTCATTACCTCTGGATCTGGTGCTCCTGTTCTCTGATCTCTTGGATATTCCTCAGTAGGCCAACTTACAACTATTTTACACTCAGCCCACAAGTCTGCTGGAACAATTATATCAAACAGACTATTCAGGTCATTAGTCATTTAAATCTTTATTTCGACGCATTAGCATCATAAAAGATACAATAAAAAAAACATTTGTTATTCTAACAATTTAACATTTGCTAGCTCAAAAAGGAAAAAAGTAAGAGGATCAATTAAACTAACCTATTCATATATATCCGTTGCATCCGGGTACACAATATCTAATTACATAATTCTTTATCAAACACATTTGGCCCGGGCGAAAATTTTACAATAGTTAAAAATACAGTTAATAATAAATATAATTTAAAAACTATTAAAATAGTATTAAATCACTAACCGCTAGGACATTTTTATAAAAAGATCATAAAAAACAACAACAACATCCTCCTGGTTGGGTAATAAAACATACAATTTAAATGTTTGATTGTCGTGGTCTTTTTGGAGATATCTAGTGAACAGTAGTTGTGCCTTTTTATATATGTTTTCCCTTTTTTTTTTTTTCTTTTTCTTTAAAAATGTAGGCCTAACTTTGTTCTAATAAAATTAGCAGCGAGAAGAAATCTACTAACTCCAAAAACTATCACCTGGCTGGTATCAGTTTTTAAAATTCTGCCAGCCTCCTTGTAGGATCTTGAACCAATTTTAAGACAAAGCGGCACTATCCACTTTTTCCTTGGTATTGCATAGCTGGAGCAAAATAGAAGTATATGTAGATCATCTTCCTTAGTACCATGAGTACATGAAATACAAAGATCACTTCCTGATTTCGCCCAGCTTTTTTCAAGCGCCTTCGTTCTAAGTGTACCATATCTAAATTTTAGGTACAAAGTTTTTGATAATGGCGGATGAATCTCGTCTAAAAAGGGTTCGAAAGATGCTACATCCTTAAACAGTAAAAAGTTTTCAGTTAGTGGTCCATGGATTCTTATATACACTGACTCGTAGCTCACATATGACCAAAAGGATAGTTTAACAATTTTCCTAGAGCACGAGTTCATAGCCACAGGATCATTCCAAAAATGGGCTAATCCGATCATGCCTAACCAATTTCTAACATGCTTGAACCAATAAACTTTGTTACAACTATCGAGATCCATAACTTCTTTCAGGCCTTTCTTGTAGTCAAGTAATTCTGGAGTCGTCCACAATCTAACTCACAGCAATAATGGTCTTAATATTGCATGTTGATCTGTTCGTTTCAAGTTTAGATCCAGAAGGAGGGGTGTCAATGGGGTATTAGTAGATATTTTTATCAACCCCCTAAGAAACTTGTTCTCAAGGCTTACAAATGTATTTCTACATGCGGGTCCCCATAGTTCTGCCCCATATAATACCGCTAGTTGAACTTTATACTTAAAAATCTCTAGGGCAGGGGTCACTGCCTTGTTCAAGCATTCTTTATGTCTCTTGAGGATTGGGAGACAGTTTTGTTTGAAGACTATCTTATTCTTTTCTAGCTGTGATCTCCATGCTAAAGAAGAGTCTATAGAGACACCTAAATAAATAAAATTCTGCACATAATCAAGCTTCTGTCCATTTAGCATTAGATTTTTCTTAAAATTCCTATGTGGGCTCAGTGCCATATATTTCGTTTTTTTAGTATTAATTTCTAAGCCCTTCGAGGAACAATACGACTGAAACCTATTTAATAAATTTTGGAGGCCCCGTGGTGTTTGGGAAATAAGAATGGTATCATCTGCGAACAGAAGGGAAGAAACCCGTTCGCCCCCTAGTCTTGGTGAATCATTGTCCCTGCACTCCATATAAGATGGGATATCATTAACAAACAGGGAGAATAAGGTCGGTGCCAGTACACACCCCTGGCGTACTCCTCTTTTTATTGGAATAGCTTTTGTAAGTTCCCCAGTAGGACCCCACCTAACCTCGGCATAATTATCCATATGTAATCCATTAACCAATTTTAATAGGTCTAGTGGGAGTCCCTGGGATTTCAGTGATTCCCACAAAAGTTCTCGCGGTATAAGGTCAAATGCGGCCCGTAAATCAACAAATGCCACATACAAGTGGCCTTTGCGGAGGGTGACATATTTCCAATATAAGCAACAGAGCCTTAGGACTTGATCAGTAGTTCCTGTTTTTACTCTGAACCCTGCTTGATATTTCGTTAAAATTGATTCTTCTTCCAACCAGGTATTAATACGATTTAATATATGCCTAGCACAGATTTTTTGGGTAATGTCTAAAAGGCTTATAGGGCGATAGTTAGCAGGATTGCTTCTATCGCCCTTTTTAAAAATAGTAATAATTTCCGCTCCGTTCCATGTGTCCGGAATTGCTTCCCCAGCAGCAACAGTGTTGCACAAATGATTAAGGTATGGTACCCAGACATCTAATTCATGCTTGAATAGGTCACCTGGTACTTTGTCCAGCCCAGGAGCTTTCCCATATTTGACAGAGTTAATAGCTAGTTCTGTTTCCTCTAGGTCAAAAACTATATGTGTAGGTTCGGCCTCTACGGGCAACAGAGCATGCTCTTCCTGCACTGCACTATCAGCCCCTTGAGCGGCGTACAAATTCGTAAAATGGTCTATCCAAGTTGCTTCATCAAGAAAAACCTCTCTTGAGCCTTTCTCCCTTTGGTTACCCTTGGCCACTGTTTCCCAAAATAACTTTTGGTCCTTCATTTTAGCTGCCGTCAGCATACAGGACCATAATTCCTCGTCCCATGAACACTTTGCGTTGGCCAGCACCTTATTGTATAATTTCCTACTTTCTTTAACTGCCAGAGAATTTTTGGTTTTAACCGAATCAATCAAAGCTGATTTTGCTGTTCGGCATTCTTTATTAAACCATGGTTTACCTATAGGCTGTAAATTCACAGCACCCGTTCCTTTTTTTGGTCTTCTAGTCATAAGTTCTAATAATTCTTTAAAGAACTCTTTATGTAATTTAAGAAATTGACCAGGTTCACTTTTGGAGGGATTATAGGTATCAAATATATTAGTAAGGCAGTTATAAATATTTGCCACTAAATCTTCTTGTCCCAGGATATATGCCCATTTAACAGACCGACGATTATTGCTTAATATAACATTATCTGGGGCTGGTTGATATCCTCCCTCTTTAGCTTCCAGCCCCATTATTAAGCTCTTTACAAAACTAATTTCGAGGGAATGGTGATCACTATCAGATCTAGCTTTGACCATCAGGTCTTTTGTATATGGCCACAAGTCCACGGAAACAATAACATAGTCAATTATACTTTGACAATTACGTCTCATAAAAGTAGGTGCCTTGGGACTATCAGATGGGAGACGCCCGTTACATGCCCTCAGTCCATGGCTTACCAGTACCCTTGTGATTTGGAAAGCTAGGGTATTACCTACAACTGCCCCATTACTAGATAAGGATGGTATACCATTAACATTATCTGCATCCTCATACAAGTTATTCATTCCAACAATGGGCTCAAAATTACAGTTCATGTCCCCACATATAATCGTGCTTGCTTCCGGGTCCAGAGTATCCAGTATTTACTCTAGTTTGTCAATACATAGTGACTCCTTGTATGATGGGCATGGTCGATTATATACGTTAAAAAGATGGATCACCCGTTTATCAACGGTAACCATTTCCAGACCAAGTATATCTGAGGAATCAATTCTTAGTTGCTGGATGGCTATATTAATAGACACACTAACCCATATTATTAACCCTCCTGATGGACGGCCTCTTACTGATGGAACTGCGTCCAACTGATAAGTTCTATATCCAACTCTATGCATGGATTTCGTAGCCCATGTTTCTTGTAAAACACATATATCAAAGGAGTTTATGTAAAGGTTCCATTCGGGATCACTTATTTTTGAGCCCACTCCTGCGACATTCCATGAAACAATCTTGGCCATAGAGAGGCCTTGATTTGAGCTACAACTGATGGCCGATGAGGTTTTGCTTAGTCTCTTCGGTACTCCTGACCTGGTACTATTCTGTTCATTTGACTCTCGATGCTCTATTCGATCAACTTTAAGTATTGGTTCTGGGGCTTCCTTGAGTTTTTTTTTAGATATGATATTTTCCCCCTGTATACCAGTTGATAACAATCGAGACAAGCCATTTGGTTGATCAGATGACCTATGTGGACTAGTAGCAGACACGACTGAAATGACAGGTGAGACGGATGGACAGGGTGTAGATTTGTGTCCTTCCCCGTGTACTGGGAGTCAATCAATGGCCTCCAGTCCACTGAACCTGTTGTAGCAGGGGATTAAGGGTTGAGCGAACTGTGGGCCCATCCATTCTCTACAATACTGAGTGTTAGCGTGTTGAGGCCTCCCGGCCCTACGTTGTATTATAGTCCAGCCATCGTCCCCCTCCCTTTCCCATCTGTTAGGATTTGGATTCCTTAACAACTCGCACCCAATTCCACCCCTAACTTGATTTGTGTCCCTTATCCAGCTCCATGCGATGTCAGGGTGTTCCGTTGGCGAATAAAAATAAGCCAGGGGTCTTGCCACAATCAATGAACCGTTTTTTCTAGGCACTCCCGAACAAATATGTCCTACTGTCCGAGGGTCTTCAAATGATACAACCACACAGTCCCCTTGTATTCTTTTTCTATTATAGCCTACCCAGGGGACCCTCTCTACCATTAAGATATTACTTCTTATTGTAGGTGGTAATGGATGATTGATATTTAGCCAATGTGACACTTTGTTTTTAAGAGCCTCGTACGGTTCTAGAATTGATGGGCCTAATTCCGGGACCCCAGTTAAAATGACTACATAATCACATGCTTCAGGAGGTAGATTAATATTCCTGCGCTTTTCTGTGTGCGTGTTATCCTCATTATGCGTAGGTGTACTGCAAGGAGCCGGTTTTTTAACTTTTGTTCCACGTGTCATAATAGACTTTGCACTGTTTTTACCTACATCAATAATGATAGGATTAGAATTAGGGACCTTAGGGGCTGGATTACTTCCTTTTTCCATGTCATTTTCAAGTGTTTTTGACACCTGTACTTTACTAATAGGGGCTGGTACCTGAATTACCTTTTTTTGCTTGCTAGTGTAATCATCTTTTTTCTCTTTCTTCAGTTCTATAAGTTGTTTTTCTATCCCAGCTAATCTTGCTTCTATAGGAATGAGAAAGGTCTTAAGTATTTTTGTCAAGGTCGGTATAAGTAGATCTTCATTCCCTATACTTATACCTGTACTGTCAGCTGATAGATTAACTGAAAGAATGTCAGCTAGGGAGTTGTCTAAAAAACTATCATCTACAATATTCATAGGTAGTGTTTTAGGGGCAACCCCTCCTTTCCCAGGTTCGTGGCCCTGGCTTTCCCTTGTCGCTCTTGCATTGGCTGTATTATTTTCATTACACTTTCCTATCTTTGCAGCTTTGGTAGTTTTGGTAGCGGGATGTTTTTTATAGAATCGCTTACTTGTACTTTTTTTGGGGATAGCTCCCTCCCTTTTCCCTTTTCTTAAGATATTGTTGTTAGCTGTCTGGCTATCTAACTGTGGGGCTAGCGAGGTGCTTTCTATGGTTGCCAAACCCCGTGAATCAAGAACGCTACAATCTTGAGAATCAGAATGTGCACTGGTAGTACCATGAACCTCTGCATTAATATGTAATGTGTTAGAATTAATTAAGGTGTTCTCAGGGGTTCGTACTGGGGTTCGAGCTGTAGCAATATGGCCCATAGAGGACCTTTTAGCTAAAGCAAGATCTTGGGAAACCCTCCTCTCCATAAGGACAATACCCTGGTCTATTAGTGTGTTTGTACGAACTATGAAATCATCTAATGTTCCAGTTAATTTTGAGCTACCTGCCACAGCTTTACTGCTTCTTGTTTTGCGTGAAGTCATATCAGTATGATCTAAATAACTAAACACGAATGAATAAAGAATAATAAGGGAATTTTTAGGTTTTTTGAACTAATAGCTATGGCAATAATAATGATAATAGCAATGGAATCCCTTTTAAATGGATGAAAGTAGAACACCAATATCTATTATCTTCTATCAATTCTTTCCATATCTAAATATAGCACTATTGTATGACTGTCCTGGAATAAAAACTATTAACAATAACGTGCTTACGGTGTCCGATGTTTATAAGACGAAACGACCAATACCCCTGGCCCAGTCCAGTCTCTTTAGGCCTCAGAGGGCCTAAGAGGGCCCGCCCTTTGCCCGGGCTTAGCCCGGCGCCGCCCGCGCGCTGTCCCGCGACGCGGGAGCGGGGCAATGATTTATAGCGCCTCCAGGCGCGTAGCCAGCGTTTCCGGGTCCCGCCTTCAATCCGCTGAGATGTCTAGGGATTGTAGTTCCTCCTCACTGCGGCCGCGGTGGTTGCGGTGCGGCGGCGGGAGGGAAGGCAGGAGGGGGCAGCGACACCCAGGAGAGCAACACAGATGAACCAGGCAAGTTCGCTGGGCACAATAGAGAGTTCGATTTAGTTCAGTCCCCCGCTCCACCGGAGAGGGGCAATGATTTATAGCGCCTCCAGGCGCGTAGCCAGCGTTTCCGGGTCCCGCCTTCAATCCGCTGAGATGTCTGGGGATTGTAGTTCCTCCTCACTGCGGCCGCGGTGGTTGCGGTGCAGCGGCGGGAGGGAAGGCAGGAGGGGCAGCGACACCCAGGAGAGCAACACAGATGAACCAGGCAAGTTCGCTGGGCACAATAGAGAGTTCGATTTAGTTCAGTCCAATCCACAGCACTTTTGACAATTTCACAAACCTGTCTACCTGCCTATACCACTCGACGGGCTTTTCTCTCAGTCGAGGGAAATCATTTGTAAATGATAAAATATCCTGTCTGGTCCATGGAACATGTACATATCCTCCTCCAGGTATTTCTCTCATAGGATAAGCATCCACTGTTTTCTCTTTTTCTCTCACAGGAAATGCTGAATAAGTCCTGTCCAATGATTCTTCCCTTTTCTTATACCACCTATCCTTCCATTTTTAACATCACCCCATTTCCTCAACAGGGAAATCATTTCCTTAATCTGTCCTGTTCTACCAGCACCATTCAGATTCTCAATATCTTTATCCATAAAATCCATCCTGTAAGACTTCTGCAATGCTTTTACCTTATCAATGTCAACTCCTTGTTCATTCGCTATTGCTCTTAACCTGTCATGTGTATTTTTAGCTCTCCAAGTAATGTTTTTACACATGAACAATAATTCTCCATCATGATGATTTTTAAGAATGTCTGTAGGAATTGTCCCTACAACAAGCTCCTCTAATTCTATGCGTAACCTGGCCACATCAATTGCCTGTGAATCTTTATCTCTCTTTTGAAGGACTCTCATCCAATCATTCAAATCTTCAGCTGTTATTTCAGTAGTTCTTTTCACTGGAACCACTTTTTCTGGCATCCTCTGTGGTTCTAAAATTGGCATCCCTGAACAACTAGCATCACTAGCTTCCAATCTCGAATTAGACTGTACCTCTAATCCTCCACTGCATGTGTCACGTCTGTATTGTCTCAAATCATCATTACTTTCTGTCCTTTTTCCTGAGTCTCCTGAGGGACCAGCCAAACTTGTTATCTTATTCCCAACATATGGAACTACCAAACCATTTTCACCCGTCCTCTGCTTATCAAAAATAGGCATAACCGGACCTATGGTTACAGGCAACGAAACAGCTTCTAAATTCTTCGTCAGTTCTCTAATCTTTTCAGTCAGTTCAGATGTAGTTCTGGCTAATTCTCTCGTATTCTCATCACCACATCTTTTCTCTCTCTCTTTTTCTCTGAAAGGATTACCACTTCTTAAATCAGGTGTCACAACTTCTGTCTCAATGATACGCAATGTATCTCTTATCGGAGAAACAACTGGTGTACTCTCTTCTGGTTCAGGTCTATATGGAGGTGGTCTCTTGTAAATCATGTCATTCAAGACCTCATCCTCATAATCACTAACTCCATATCTTTTCACTTCTGCCTCAGGAACCCTTTCCGTACCCTTCCTTTCTTCCCTCTCGTCAACTGTTCTCATAGGATATAATCCCTCTGACATACTAACATCTCGCCATCTCCTCATTCGATCATGATGAGTTTCACGATCATGTTTTCTCCCAAACATGTATCTGTAGTTGCCTCCAGACCTCTGTTTTTCTCGCTCATGTACTTCATCTTCCCATTCCACCAATGCCTCAAACTGTGTCGGCCTAGGTCTCGGCTCTAGACACATCATTTTCTCCCGTAAATTTCTCAACACGGCCAGATTAAATGAACCATGTTCTGGGAATGCTAGGACACCATCTTCCTTAGTATACCTAGCCCAATTCTCTAACCATATACAGGTATGATACCCATATTTCGCAACCATGAAGGATGCAGGCGTTTTCGTTGGAGGTAACAATTCACCCTCTCTTGTTTTAACATCCTTATCCTTGTCAAACCATTTTTTAATTTTTCCGAACAAGGATTTCTTCTTTTTCTCTTCTTGGTAATACATTTTATCGTTTACCAAAACTTTCTAATCCCTTCCGTAATACAACTGTACAGTACGATATTCTATCCAATAACAGCGCGACTCACACCAACGCACCAATCCTGGAGCGTCTACGTCACCCTGTATTCCTTCCAATCCTTTCGCGGCTCACACCAACGCACCAATCCCAGCGCGAGCACTGTACTGATCCAATATCCAATCAGAGCGCGGTCTGTATGACGTCAGCAGTCGCTGCAGTCGCTCCTGCTCCTGTCTCCTGTCACTCGTCTACCCCTCCTTTACAAAACCTCTCAGTAGACTTCGTGTCAAATTCTACAAAATCTATTAGTTAAAACATATAAACATCTCCATTGTCTGTTTCGCTAACCACAGAATATTAAAGAAAATCTATTTCTCAAGAATCCCGTCTCTCCCTGAAACAGCACTCACTTCTGCTTCACCACGGAATTAATACTCTCGTTGACACAGTAGCACATCCCTCTACTCTGCCCTTCTATCATGCATTCATTAACTGTTTCCTCTAGGACTGCTCCAAAGAGTCTTACAATCAACTAAATGCTCATACATTCACGCACTTTCATACAAGAAAATGTAGTACATACACACAGAATCCTGCCTTTCCCGAGAACAACGAACAGTCTGCCCTACTACAGAATTATAACACACGTTAACCAAGCAGCACTTACCTCTGCCCAGTCCTTCAGACAAGCTCAGAGAATACCTATTACTTCCCCCGCGATAAGCTTTAACAGCGAACCTTACGGATCCCTGGGATTTAAGACCAAAGTTTCACACATAACCTTTGCTACCATACGCACTCCTTTTATACCAGAAATATATCCCTAATAGTAACACACGACGATGTCACTGATTCCGAAGCCAGACAATGTGACGCGCAACTTCAATTGTCACACGTTTCTCCTGCATACATACAGGACCAACAATCCCGTCTTTCCCGAGAGCAGTATATACTTCCCTCTGCCCTACTACGGAACTGCTACCAGCTCCCAAATTCCAGAAGCACTACATAAAACTCAATACGACGACTCCAACATATAGTATTAGTACATATACCAACATCAATCAATAATCAATGAATCAAAAGCCAATGTACAAGCAATCTAATCAGATCAAGACAATAATCAAAACCATCAAATTCTGCTACCAGGAAATTGGTGCAGATTAGGGCATACAAATCCTCCCCACTTCCGCGGATAGAATAATTTCACAGATACACGCACATACACTCACCATACGCTTGGGCCCATTTCACTAACATACACTCAGATTACTCTATCAGCGCAAACCATGGAGAGAGAAAACTCCTAAACACCCTGTATCTACACTGAGGTCAATGCGACCAAATTGATACTGCCTTGAGTCATGATATAAACAATAATAATCATAATAGAGTACTCAATAATTGACAAGAAATAACTATCAACACTGTATTAAAAATAATGGTACTTTATCTAAAATTAGTTCAAGAAAATTCAATCAAAGCAAAATCATTATTCTCATAGTTACCTATTCTAGCTAAGTGTCATAAATGGGTCAGGACAGGTCTCTCAGTAGAAGTCTCCCGAGTCGCCGTCCTCACAGCATCGATCCTCACCAACGCAGGTTTGGGAAGAAGTGGGCTTAGACCCTCTCTAGGCTAACAATACTTATAGAAAATTTCACAAAATAAAGCAACATAAAATATTCTCGATATCCGTTGAGCCGCTGAGCAGAGCGAGCAGGAAAGGATGCAGCATCGCTACATTTGGAAAAATCTCCGCTCAGAAAAATCACAAAAATAAAAAGACGGAAGAAGGAAACTCAAGTTTTGCAAATGTTTCTTTCGCGTACACATTTCCTCGGAACCACCACTGTAATCACAAAGTTCATTGTGGCTCCCTTGTCCTCCAAGGTTACTTGGACTCACGCCCAGAGCTGCTGTCCTCACGGAAAACTTTTAAACCAGGCGAAGACTGTGGTCAGATGACTCTCGACCATGTTCAGCAAGGCCCTCTCATCAAAATTCGATCACTCGAGCACAGGCTTTAAACAGCAGCCATTTTATTACAGGCCAAACGTACCATCTTAATTAAAAGAAACACAAACAACGTTACTACATCATCGCAATGATTAAACAGTGTTAACCCCACTAATAGCATTATGTGTATGTAATTATCTAGCCATCTGCAACATATTTAAGCATTAATACACGTTATTTCAAAAGCGTTTTGTGCTTTAAACAAACAGCACTTAGCAACATTCATTTAATTAAACCTGCACATCATTACTAAGCAACATATATGCATTCCTACGTGTGATTTCTCTTGTTAATCGTGTTGATTAGTTAAAATTTCATGCAGAAACAAACAATTAGGGATTACAATTAGTATTTTTAATTCACAACATATAAACAAACTGGAGCTTCAAAACCCGATAAATTTTCAACAGAAAACTCTGCTCCAGCACCCCCACACAGCATGCTTCTAAAGAAGTTTCTATTGTCCCCTCCCTCTCACCCCCACACAATAACCCTATTCATCCCTTCCAATTCAATTGCGAGCAGAACACCCTTGCACCAGCACCAGCCCGCAAACAAAAGGAAGAGGAGGGAAGAGGAAAAGTATCGCAGCCACGGAAGAATGCAAAGTTACAACAGCTTACCCCATAGATACGCCTCTCTTACAGGTCTGTGGAAAGGTGGCAGCTGCTGACCCTAAGCGCACATGCCATTAACATCGGAGGGTCTGTAAAGTGGACTCCACACAGATGTTGGTTCTGCTGATGAGGTCTGTGCCCTTTTTAATGAGTTCGATTTTAGTGCTGGACAAGTTCACATACGTTCCTTTATTCGTTTCCTGACAGGGACGGGAAAGTCACTGAGGGGCAGTGAGTAGCTCTAAGCAGAACTGGACATACATCCGAAGCAAACCGGGAGCGCACAGAGGCTCATTCAGAGCACTCACCCTACATGACTCGCTGGAATGCAGTCTACTCCCGGGCCGAACCACGTGCACAGGAAATCCTGGGAGCGGCGGACTGTACCACTCCCAGTCCCCACGGCACCTTGGACTGTATCCTGGCTGCAGTCGGCTCCTGTGTGCAGGGAGCGCCTGGCTGGTCCCCTGAGTGTCTGCTGGCAATTAGAGCTCTGATTGCTGAAGTGAAAAGAAACGACTCGTTGCGCACATATCCAGACTAATTAGATTTCTGGAAGCAATTACACATTTTTCTTTTTTTAGGTCTCCCTGAGCCCAGCACATGCGCTGGCTCGGAGACACATTTTGGTGGTGAGTTTTCAAAGTGCTGCTGGCTGGCCTAGCGCTTGTGTTCACGAGAGCGTGCACGCGCGAACCGCTAGCCTTCAGCAGCACTTTGAAAACTCGCGAACACTTTCGCTTTCAGAGTGATCGCGATGACTTTCGGTTTTACGGGCGCGCGGCGTTACTTTTACAGCCGCGCAGCGTTACTTTTATTGCCGCGCGGCCAATGCTTGTTTCTTTGCCTCTCGCGTCACTCCCCACTCTCTCTACAGTCATTTACCATCTTTCTTTGATCTTTGTCCCCCCACCCCTTTGTGGGCCCCTTTGCTGCAGTGTCTTCTCTTTCTTCAGTTCTATAAGTTGTTTTTCTATCCCAGCTAATCTTGCTTCTATAGGAATGAGTAAGGTCTTAAGTATTTTTGTCAAGGTCGGTATAAGTAGATCTTCATTCCCTATACTTATACCTGTACTGTCAGCTGATAGATTAACTGAAAGAATGTCAGCTAGGGAGTTGTCTAAAAAACTATCATCTACAATATTCATAGGTAGTGTTTTAGGGGCAACCCCTCCTTTCCCAGGTTCGTGGCCCTGGCTTTCCCTTGTCGCTCTTGCATTGGCTGTATTATTTTCATTACACTTTCCTATCTTTGCAGCTTTGGTAGTTTTGGTAGCGGGATGTTTTTTATAGAATCGCTTACTTGTACTTTTTTTGGGGATAGCTCCCTCCCTTTTCCCTTTTCTTAAGATATTGTTGTTAGCTGTCTGGCTATCTAACTGTGGGGCTAGCGAGGTGCTTTCTATGGTTGCCAAACCCCGTGAATCAAGAACGCTACAATCTTGAGAATCAGAATGTGCACTGGTAGTACCATGAACCTCTGCATTAATATGTAATGTGTTAGAATTAATTAAGGTGTTCTCAGGGGTTCGTACTGGGGTTCGAGCTGTAGCAATATGGCCCATAGAGGACCTTTTAGCTAAAGCAAGATCTTGGGAAACCCTCCTCTCCATAAGGACAATACCCTGGTCTATTAGTGTGTTTGTACGAACTATGAAATCATCTAATGTTCCAGTTAATTTTGAGCTACCTGCCACAGCTTTACTGCTTCTTGTTTTGCGTGAAGTCATATCAGTATGATCTAAATAACTAAACACGAATGAATAAAGAATAATAAGGGAATTTTTAGGTTTTTTGAACTAATAGCTATGGCAATAATAATGATAATAGCAATGGAATCCCTTTTAAATGGATGAAAGTAGAACACCAATATCTATTATCTTCTATCAATTCTTTCCATATCTAAATATAGCACTATTGTATGACTGTCCTGGAATAAAAACTATTAACAATAACGTGCTTACGGTGTCCGATGTTTATAAGACGAAACGACCAATACCCCTGGCCCAGTCCAGTCTCTTTAGGCCTCAGAGGGCCTAAGAGGGCCCGCCCTTTGCCCGGGCTTAGCCCGGCGCCGCCCGCGCGCTGTCCCGCGACGCGGGAGAGGGGCAATGATTTATAGCGCCTCCAGGCGCGTAGCCAGCGTTTCCGGGTCCCGCCTTCAATCCGCTGAGATGTCTGGGGATTGTAGTTCCTCCTCACTGCGGCCGCGGTGGTTGCGGTGCGGCGGCGGGAGGGAAGGCAGGAGGGGGCAGCGACACCCAGGAGAGCAACACAGATGAACCAGGCAAGTTCGCTGGGCACAATAGAGAGTTCGATTTAGTTCAGTCCCCCGCTCCACCGGAGAGGGGCAATGATTTATAGCGCCTCCAGGCGCGTAGCCAGCGTTTCCGGGTCCCGCCTTCAATCCGCTGAGATGTCTGGGGATTGTAGTTCCTCCTCACTGCGGCCGCGGTGGTTGCGGTGCGGCGGCGGGAGGGAAGGCAGGAGGGGCAGCGACACCCAGGAGAGCAACACAGATGAACCAGGCAAGTTCGCTGGGCACAATAGAGAGTTCGATTTAGTTCAGTCCAATCCACAGCACTTTTGACAATTTCACAAACCTGTCTACCTGCCTATACCACTCGACGGGCTTTTCTCTCAGTCGAGGGAAATCATTTGTAAATGATAAAATATCCTGTCTGGTCCATGGAACATGTACATATCCTCCTCCAGGTATTTCTCTCATAGGATAAGCATCCACTGTTTTCTCTTTTTCTCTCACAGGAAATGCTGAATAAGTCCTGTCCAATGATTCTTCCCTTTTCTTATACCACCTATCCTTCCATTTTTAACATCACCCCATTTCCTCAACAGGGAAATCATTTCCTTAATCTGTCCTGTTCTACCAGCACCATTCAGATTCTCAATATCTTTATCCATAAAATCCATCCTGTAAGACTTCTGCAATGCTTTTACCTTATCAATGTCAACTCCTTGTTCATTCGCTATTGCTCTTAACCTGTCATGTGTATTTTTAGCTCTCCAAGTAATGTTTTTACACATGAACAATAATTCTCCATCATGATGATTTTTAAGAATGTCTGTAGGAATTGTCCCTACAACAAGCTCCTCTAATTCTATGCGTAACCTGGCCACATCAATTGCCTGTGAATCTTTATCTCTCTTTTGAAGGACTCTCATCCAATCATTCAAATCTTCAGCTGTTATTTCAGTAGTTCTTTTCACTGGAACCACTTTTTCTGGCATCCTCTGTGGTTCTAAAATTGGCATCCCTGAACAACTAGCATCACTAGCTTCCAATCTCGAATTAGACTGTACCTCTAATCCTCCACTGCATGTGTCACGTCTGTATTGTCTCAAATCATCATTACTTTCTGTCCTTTTTCCTGAGTCTCCTGAGGGACCAGCCAAACTTGTTATCTTATTCCCAACATATGGAACTACCAAACCATTTTCACCCGTCCTCTGCTTATCAAAAATAGGCATAACCGGACCTATGGTTACAGGCAACGAAACAGCTTCTAAATTCTTCGTCAGTTCTCTAATCTTTTCAGTCAGTTCAGATGTAGTTCTGGCTAATTCTCTCGTATTCTCATCACCACATCTTTTCTCTCTCTCTTTTTCTCTGAAAGGATTACCACTTCTTAAATCAGGTGTCACAACTTCTGTCTCAATGATACGCAATGTATCTCTTATCGGAGAAACAACTGGTGTACTCTCTTCTGGTTCAGGTCTATATGGAGGTGGTCTCTTGTAAATCATGTCATTCAAGACCTCATCCTCATAATCACTAACTCCATATCTTTTCACTTCTGCCTCAGGAACCCTTTCCGTACCCTTCCTTTCTTCCCTCTCGTCAACTGTTCTCATAGGATATAATCCCTCTGACATACTAACATCTCGCCATCTCCTCATTCGATCATGATGAGTTTCACGATCATGTTTTCTCCCAAACATGTATCTGTAGTTGCCTCCAGACCTCTGTTTTTCTCGCTCATGTACTTCATCTTCCCATTCCACCAATGCCTCAAACTGTGTCGGCCTAGGTCTCGGCTCTAGACACATCATTTTCTCCCGTAAATTTCTCAACACTGCCAGATTAAATGAACCATGTTCTGGGAATGCTAGGACACCATCTTCCTTAGTATACCTAGCCCAATTCTCTAACCATATACAGGTATGATACCCATATTTCGCAACCATGAAGGATGCAGGCGTTTTCGTTGGAGGTAACAATTCACCCTCTCTTGTTTTAACATCCTTATCCTTGTCAAACCATTTTTTAATTTTTCCGAACAAGGATTTCTTCTTTTTCTCTTCTTGGTAATACATTTTATCGTTTACCAAAACTTTCTAATCCCTTCCGTAATACAACTGTACAGTACGATATTCTATCCAATAACAGCGCGACTCACACCAACGCACCAATCCTGGAGCGTCTACGTCACCCTGTATTCCTTCCAATCCTTTCGCGGCTCACACCAACGCACCAATCCCAGCGCGAGCACTGTACTGATCCAATATCCAATCAGAGCGCGGTCTGTATGACGTCAGCAGTCGCTGCAGTCGCTCCTGCTCCTGTCTCCTGTCACTCGTCTACCCCTCCTTTACAAAACCTCTCAGTAGACTTCGTGTCAAATTCTACAAAATCTATTAGTTAAAACATATAAACATCTCCATTGTCTGTTTCGCTAACCACAGAATATTAAAGAAAAATCTATTTCTCAAGAATCCCGTCTCTCCCTGAAACAGCACTCACTTCTGCTTCACCACGGAATTAATACTCTCGTTGACACAGTAGCACATCCCTCTACTCTGCCCTTCTATCATGCATTCATTAACTGTTTCCTCTAGGACTGCTCCAAAGAGTCTTACAATCAACTAAATGCTCATACATTCACGCACTTTCATACAAGAAAATGTAGTACATACACACAGAATCCTGCCTTTCCCGAGAACAACGAACAGTCTGCCCTACTACAGAATTATAACACACGTTAACCAAGCAGCACTTACCTCTGCCCAGTCCTTCAGACAAGCTCAGAGAATACCTATTACTTCCCCCGCGATAAGCTTTAACAGCGAACCTTACGGATCCCTGGGATTTAAGACCAAAGTTTCACACATAACCTTTGCTACCATACGCACTCCTTTTATACCAGAAATATATCCCTAATAGTAACACACGACGATGTCACTGATTCCGAAGCCAGACAATGTGACGCGCAACTTCAATTGTCACACGTTTCTCCTGCATACATACAGGACCAACAATCCCGTCTTTCCCGAGAGCAGTATATACTTCCCTCTGCCCTACTACGGAACTGCTACCAGCTCCCAAATTCCAGAAGCACTACATAAAACTCAATACGACGACTCCAACATATAGTATTAGTACATATACCAACATCAATCAATAATCAATGAATCAAAAGCCAATGTACAAGCAATCTAATCAGATCAAGACAATAATCAAAACCATCAAATTCTGCTACCAGGAAATTGGTGCAGATTAGGGCATACAAATCCTCCCCACTTCCGCGGATAGAATAATTTCACAGATACACGCACATACACTCACCATACGCTTGGGCCCATTTCACTAACATACACTCAGATTACTCTATCAGCGCAAACCATGGAGAGAGAAAACTCCTAAACACCCTGTATCTACACTGAGGTCAATGCGACCAAATTGATACTGCCTTGAGTCATGATATAAACAATAATAATCATAATAGAGTACTCAATAATTGACAAGAAATAACTACCAACACTGTATTAAAAATAATGGTACTTTATCTAAAATTAGTTCAAGAAAATTCAATCAAAGCAAAATCATTATTCTCATAGTTACCTATTCTAGCTAAGTGTCATAAATGGGTCAGGACAGGTCTCTCAGTAGAAGTCTCCCGAGTCGCCGTCCTCACAGCATCGATCCTCACCAACGCAGGTTTGGGAAGAAGTGGGCTTAGACCCTCTCTAGGCTAACAATACTTATAGAAAATTTCACAAAATAAAGCAACATAAAATATTCTCGATATCCGTTGAGCCGCTGAGCAGAGCGAGCAGGAAAGGATGCAGCATCGCTACATTTGGAAAAATCTCCGCTCAGAAAAATCACAAAAATAAAAAGACGGAAGAAGGAAACTCAAGTTTTGCAAATGTTTCTTTCGCGTACACATTTCCTCGGAACCACCACTGTAATCACAAAGTTCATTGTGGCTCCCTTGTCCTCCAAGGTTACTTGGACTCACGCCCAGAGCTGCTGTCCTCACGGAAAACTTTTAAACCAGGCGAAGACTGTGGTCAGATGACTCTCGACCATGTTCAGCAAGGCCCTCTCATCAAAATTCGATCACTCGAGCACAGGCTTTAAACAGCAGCCATTTTATTACAGGCCAAACGTACCATCTTAATTAAAAGAAACACAAACAACGTTACTACATCATCGCAATGATTAAACAGTGTTAACCCCACTAATAGCATTATGTGTATGTAATTATCTAGCCATCTGCAACATATTTAAGCATTAATACACGTTATTTCAAAAGCGTTTTGTGCTTTAAACAAACAGCACTTAGCAACATTCATTTAATTAAACCTGCACATCATTACTAAGCAACATATATGCATTCCTACGTGTGATTTCTCTTGTTAATCGTGTTGATTAGTTAAAATTTCATGCAGAAACAAACAATTAGGGATTACAATTAGTATTTTTAATTCACAACATATAAACAAACTGGAGCTTCAAAACCCGATAAATTTTCAACAGAAAACTCTGCTCCAGCACCCCCACACAGCATGCTTCTAAAGAAGTTTCTATTGTCCCCTCCCTCTCACCCCCACACAATAACCCTATTCATCCCTTCCAATTCAATTGCGAGCAGAACACCCTTGCACCAGCACCAGCCCGCAAACAAAAGGAAGAGGAGGGAAGAGGAAAAGTATCGCAGCCACGGAAGAATGCAAAGTTACAACAGCTTACCCCATAGATACGCCTCTCTTACAGGTCTGTGGAAAGGTGGCAGCTGCTGACCCTAAGCGCACATGCCATTAACATCGGAGGGTCTGTAAAGTGGACTCCACACAGATGTTGGTTCTGCTGATGAGGTCTGTGCCCTTTTTAATGAGTTCGATTTTAGTGCTGGACAAGTTCACATACGTTCCTTTATTCGTTTCCTGACAGGGACGGGAAAGTCACTGAGGGGCAGTGAGTAGCTCTAAGCAGAACTGGACATACATCCGAAGCAAACCGGGAGCGCACAGCGGCTCATTCAGAGCACTCACCCTACATGACTCGCTGGAATGCAGTCTACTCCCGGGCCGAACCACGTGCACAGGAAATCCTGGGAGCGGCGGACTGTACCACTCCCAGTCCCCACGGCACCTTGGACTGTATCCTGGCTGCAGTCGGCTCCTGTGTGCAGGGAGCGCCTGGCTGGTCCCCTGAGTGTCTGCTGGCAATTAGAGCTCTGATTGCTGAAGTGAAAAGAAACGACTCGTTGCGCACATATCCAGACTAATTAGATTTCTGGAAGCAATTACACATTTTTCTTTTTTTAGGTCTCCCTGAGCCCAGCACATGCGCTGGCTCGGAGACACATTTTGGTGGTGAGTTTTCAAAGTGCTGCTGGCTGGCCTAGCGCTTGTGTTCACGAGAGCGTGCACGCGCGAACCGCTAGCCTTCAGCAGCACTTTGAAAACTCGCGAACACTTTCGCTTTCAGAGTGATCGCGATGACTTTCGGTTTTACGGGCGCGCGGCGTTACTTTTACAGCCGCGCAGCGTTACTTTTATTGCCGCGCGGCCAATGCTTGTTTCTTTGCCTCTCGCGTCACTCCCCACTCTCTCTACAGTCATTTACCATCTTTCTTTGATCTTTGTCCCCCCACCCCTTTGTGGGCCCCTTTGCTGCAGTGGTTGCTTCTCTCTGGTCACAATTACTTTCTCTCCTATCACTGTTCTCCTGTCTTATTGCACTGCCTCTCTTCACCCTGATAGCTCTACTTACCTTTTATAGCACCTTTCCTTTCACTGCCCCTCTCTTTTTTCATAGCCATCTCTACTATTGTTTCCTCCTTACATTTAATTGTCCCAGTTGTGGTTTTTCGCTCTACCTCGCTTGCATCACATCCCACCACCAGCATTGTAGCAGCCCATGCTCTCTACATATAGCACTGAAGTATCCCGTGAACTCTACCTTCAGCGCTGCAGTACCCTACGGACTCTGCAAGTAGTGCACCAATTGCATGCAGCAATGTAGAATCCTACACGCTCTAGATGCAAAGCTGCAGAATGATAAGGTCTGACTGCAGAGCACTACTTGAAGTGCTGCACTTTAGTAACCCGTGAGCTCCAGTTGCAGTGCTGCTGCACCTTATGAACTTGAGTCTGAAACTTTCCATCTGCCTCGCTGCAGCACTGGCACATATTCTGAATTCTATTTTGGCCGCACTCTGGGCCTCATTTATGAAAAGTGACGCATCACTGCGTGAAAACAGTGATGCGTCACTTTTCACTGCGCCCTCCCTGCGACTCCAATGATGCGTCATATTTACAGTATGACGCATCATGTCGCAAGGAGTCACAGATACGTCAGTATTTCTGACGTATCTGTAGGCGCAAAAGTGACGCATTGCTGGAGTGTGTCACGAAAGTGACGCAACTCCAGCAATGTGTCCTTTCACATGGGGCAAGCCCCATGTGAAAGGGCCTGCGTCAGTCTTACGCCTGCTGTGAGGCAGGCGCAAGATATTGACGCATTTGCACCCTAGAAGTGGCGCAGTGAAATCTCGTAGATTTCACTGCGTTACTTCTACGATGCTTACTTACGTGGGAACGTCCACCCTGCATACATTATACCTGATGCAGGTATAATGTAGCGCATGGGTTTACAAAGTGACGCATCTACCTAGATGCGTCACTTTGTAAATATGGTGCAACAAGGTCCAGTTTTTACGCCGCTCATGCGTCACAAAAAGTGACGCACCGGCGGCGCAAAAGTGACGCAAGGACTCATAAATGAGCCCCTCTGTTTTAAAAAAAAAGTTTTTTTTAATTTAAAATCAATCAGGAGAAGGCAAAATTGGGTGTGGATTTTTGCTCATCAATTCTGAACTCTAATGCCCCCCACTCTCTTTTTGTCTCTCTCCTTTCTCTTTTTTAATATTTTAATTTAATCGCAAACAGCACAAGGCAAAATTGGGTGTGAATTTTTCCTCGTCACTTCTTAACTCTATTGCCCGCCCAATCTATTTTTGACTCGCTCCTTCTCCCGCTCCCCCTCTCTAATTTTCTCTCCTTCATTCTCTCTCTCCTCTCACTCTCTTCTCCTCCCTTCGTTCTCTCTCTCTCTCACTTTAGTAACCCATGAAGTCCAGTTGCAGTGCTGCTGTACCTTATGAACTTTAGCCAGAAGCTTCCCATCTGCCTCGCTGCAGCAATGATACATATTCTTAATTCTATTTTGGTCGCACTCTTTTTTTAAAAATGTATTTTTAAAATGCATTCTCAAACACGACAAGGCAAAATTGGGTGTGACTTTTTCCTTGTCACTTCTTAACTCTATTGCCTCCCACTCTCTTTTTGTCTCTCTCCTTCTCTCTCTCTCTCTCCTCTCTCTAATTCTTTCTCTCCTTCGTTCTCTCTCCTCTCACTCTCTTTTCCAACCTTCGTTCTCTCTCTCTCACCCATTTCTCTCTTTCTCTTTCTGACTCCTTCATTCACTCTCTATCCCCTAACAAGGGGATACGCAGAGATTATCTTTAGCCTATCGCTACATTGCACTCACTAAAATAATGGTTAAAAAACATACATACAGGTAGACAGTAATGTAGGCTGAACGGTAAGAATGTAGTGAGAAGAAGCAATTACAAGCGGGTGGAGCCAGTGTTTTAAATGGGCTGGTGCTGTTTCAGGGTTAATTTGCTCAGCTATTTTTAGTTTGCTTTATTTTAATTTGCTCAACTAATGAAAGATATTGCAAAATATGTAAAACAACATAATTCGATATAGTTTCAATAAAATTTAACTAATTTCTATAAATCCATTTCACATTAAACAAACATTGGCATAGACAATAGGTCTCACCTTACTAACCATATAAGTGTTTACCCATGCAACAGTTGATGTTGTGGCACCAAGGATATTGTGCTGCATAACGTAGGGGCCTATCAGCAACAACCGGCGATAATTATCGCTAAGCGCACTTAGCGCTAGGATAATTATCGCCGGCTAACGTGGATTTTTATCGCTGAGATAGCGTGCTATTAGCAACGCTTATCTCAAAAGCGAAAAAAATCCTAGCGCTAACTGCCTAACGTGAGATTTTCGCTGGATACCCAGCGATAATCTCATGACATGTGGCGTTAGCTTGTTGATAGGGCCCCAAAAACTTAGCCATGAAATCCACCTTCCATAGGATATCATGGCTAAGTCAATCCTGAAGCAGGCGTAAGGAAAGTAGCTACTTTTCTTGCCGCTATGCTTGATAGCGTGGGGCTTGATGATAGGAGAAATGTCGCTCTCCTGTTACAATGCCGATAGCTCAGAGTTTGGTAAACGCGAGACCTGTTGCATTGTAAATGCTTGTTTGGATTGGAAAGACTGCCTTTCTAATGAAGACGAGCCCGAGGGTAGCCATGCGTTTGTCCTGCTAGCATCTTTCTGTGCATCTTTTGTGCCTAGTGAGGAAGCTGCAGGACTTTACCGTGTGATTTTCACCAGAGTGATGTCTATCCTCTGATTATGGGATATGTTGAGTGTGCCGTTGGAGGGTGTCACATTGATATATATATGCTTGGATTACATGATGGTGTGTGATGGAGTATCGAGGGGCATATTATCAAGCCAGGTGATAAAATTATCGCCGCTTTGGCGTCAGAAAACTGCCGCTAAAACGGCGATAATGGGCTTGATAATATGCTCTATGGAATTCCAATTGAAGCCCATGTTAGATGTGAAGGACAAAACAACTCAAGGAAACCCATCTTGGGTGGACAACTTGTTTTCCAGCACGCACAGAAGGTGGGTCCTGCATATCTCCTTTGATCTTCTGTTGTGGCAAAGGCCCAGTCCGGACTAACCCCTAAAAACACTCTGTGACATGCA
Organism: Triturus cristatus; assembly: GCF_964204655.1. Lineage (NCBI taxonomy): Eukaryota > Metazoa > Chordata > Amphibia > Caudata > Salamandridae > Triturus > Triturus cristatus. The sequence continues at coordinate 687,135 of NW_028187395.1, forward strand.
TAAACAAGCACTGAAAATGCAATAGGTTTCGCCTTTGATTACGTTAAAGCCATTTGCTTTGCTATACAATACCATTAGCAAAGCAAATGGCTTTAACTGAATCAAAGGAGAGACCTATTGCATTTTCAATGCTTGTTACTAGAATGTTGAAGTATATCCGATTATCACTAGCTTGCTGTAAACATCTCGGCCTTATGACAAGGCGCTCTGCTGCTCTATCTGGGGTGTAGTCTGAGATAAGGGAACTTAAAGATGACACTGCCAGACTGGAGTAGTGATGTAAAAGACGATGCCGAGCTCTTGGTGTGCTGATACTGCTGGATTTAAAGGGACAAACACAGCTATCGGTTTGGTTTCTAGTGTGAGCACAGAGTGAACTTCTCTAAGGAACAAACGCTAGGAGGATCTTGATTGTGAAGTGCCTTAGGGGCATATCATCAAAGGCCGACGTTAACATTATTGCCGTGAAGATCAGGGGGATTAAAGATAAAAATCCTCAGACAGGCCCCGGTTTCCCTTTGTTCATGGGTCTGTCAGGGGTATTAAGATAACTAAAATTCGGGTCAATGGGAGTATTATGGTTCATTCTCACAAGAGCTCCCAACACTGTGGTTGAGCCCACCCCGACTTGTAGGCGTCGGGGTGATCCGACGATGAAGCATGACACCACTAGGGTGTGTGAGGGCAACTAAATACAAGGGAATTATTTCCTTTCTCACCTCCTGGTGAACCTAGGGTTATATCCTCACACAGATACTTCCCCCCTCGCAGTTAGGTATCTTAGATCTCTGACCACAGGTTGGTCCTTTGCAGTATTTTTTGTGGTTCAATGTCTTGACATGGGAGGTTATACTCCAGCGTAGGATACTCCCAACCCTCCAGGCACTGGGGATCTTCTCCCCGCAGTCCTGTGTTTACACGTCAACCGCTGTGCAGCCAGCTCCTCTGGATCACTAACGCATGGCATTGAAATGGCTTGTGGAGAAGATTTCTGGTTGACGGAGGTGGTGACACAGAGCTGAACGGGTGTGCACCCTGCGACGATGCCGTGTCCTGCCTGGTACAGATTGTATTGGATTGATGTGAGGCCTGCTGGACTGCAGTATAGGCCGCAGGCAGAACACAGCAAGGGCCCACAGACACGTGTGGTCAGAATGCTATGCACAGAGTTGGTGGCACCACATCAAAGGGAGTATAGTGACATAAACACAGCCATTGAATATGTACTCTGTCATTGTGTACTCAAGACTCAGTTCCAAATGTGTGACCTACTTGTCCACTGTGTATGCCGGTGGAGTACGTCAATGAGAAAGGAGTACTGCGGGCCTTGCTCGCGGAGGCAGTAATGGTCAGAGGAGGCTGCCAACGTCACGGGCCTCTGGCTTGGAGCTTGCACGGGCACGTGGTGGGCCCTCTTGGAGACATGCCGGTGTCGGCAGGTGAGCAGTGAGGCCTGGATGCCCAGGGGCGGGCAAGATGAGGTCTGGCGACCAGCGGCCTGGGGTGTAACAGGCTCACAGGATCGCAGGCACCACCGCTCATGGCGTCTGCCTTGTGGCGGGGTGAGAGGCGCCGCCCTGGCAGACACATTGGCCAGAAGAGAACCACGCCCAGGGCTTCATGCTTTTTATTCACAACCCTATGCTAGCCTGGCGTACGCCGGGCCAGCCCACTCCGCACACTCTTACAGGGGGGACGTAACAAGCTACATTTCCGAGATCTTCCCCACTGGCTGAGGTGACATGGTTGCGTGCACTGTCCACAACACTACCATCACCAGCAGTATATGTCGACATGGATATGTCTGTGGTCTGCATACTGCAGTCTGTCCAGCACATCCACACCACACTTGGCATTTTGTGTATTATCATTCATAGGTCACTTGCCTCCTCCGCACATGCCTGGTTCCCACCTCTCCCCACATTCTGCTATTGTGTGGCTGAGGTGCCATGCCGTTGATGGCTCATGTACATGGCTTGCCCAGGTTACCGCAGTACATTGTGCAGCCGTGTTTGGTGGTGGGCATGTTGTTTGGCATGTTGTATGTGAGTATGTAACGTGTGCATTCCCAGAGTTGTGAGTTGCATGATTGTGGAATTGCGGTGGGAGGTGTGTTCATTTGGTACCAACGAGCACTGCATTTTCGTAGCTGCCATTCTGGATGTCCCGGTTGATGATGAACTGTCGGAAGATGTATGAATCATGCACACTGCCTGGGTAGTTGGCGATGAAATTGGTGAAGAGTCCCCGGTGGTCCACTATTTCCTGCACATTGATGGAATGTGTGTGCCTTCTGTTGCAGTAATTGTGTGCAGTGTCAGCAGGGGTCACAAGTAGGACATGTGAGCTGTTAATTGCCCACAACACATGCGGAAATCGAGCTATGGCGTAGAAGCCTTGCTTGGTCTCCAGCTGTTCCTGCGCAGTGTGTGGGAAGAATAGGTACTGGGGTACCAAGCTGATGATGGCATCCAGGACAGGTGTGAGGAACTTGGATAGGGCTGGCTGTTAGACTCCTCAGACTCTGGCGGTTGTTGGTTGAAATGTCCCAGAGGCCAACAGGTGCAGCACAGCCAGCAGCTTTGTCTGAGGTGGGATGTTGGTTGTCCGCTGTGTTGGTACCGTCAGCCTGTGGGCTATGATGTTCAGGATGCGGAGGATGGTTGTCCTTTTGAGTCTGGGGGTGGTCCGGGGGGGAGAGGGCCTGGGGGTGGTTGCGGTAGGTATTGGGGTGGGTGTTGTGGCCCTGTTGGGGCTCCGAGCTGCATGATGAGTAGCTCCATGGCATCTGTTGTTCTTCAGGTGTGGCTGTGGGCTGGGCTCCCTTTTCTGGTGCAGGTTATCGTCCGACTTTGCACCAGGTCAGATCAGGTGTTAATTTCCTGCTGCTAACAGGCCTTATCGCCTGTTCGATGTTCTTATCGCCGATCTGGCTGGTCGTTAAGAATGTTGAGGTGTGGTGTTGTCACGACGTTTTGCTCGGGAACGCCTACTCTGCATCTCATTAGCGATAGTTGCCGGGCTCATCTGTGGTGATGTTTTTTGTGGCTGCTATCACAGGGAAACTGCTGATATCAGCTGTTTGCACAAGATTGTGAATGGGGAAATACATTTATCACGACTTTGACTGCGATAAAGTGCTGATAACTCGGCCATAGATCCTTGAGAATATGCCCCTATATTTTGTTCCCATTTAAGAAATACAAAGGTGTCTTCCATACGGATTTTTCACTGTTTATATTTTCCCAAATGAATTGCTATATACAATAAAAAAAACATTGCAAGACGCTGCTCAGTTCAGCAGATGTAACGGTATATTGCTTTAAAAAATCTGTCACATGTAGAAGAAGTTACAGGTGAAAAAGTCAGCACAAATGGCTGTTTTATTAACTCATTTTCAATTTTTCCTATATTCAACTGTTAGTTTCTATAAAAAAAAACTTGAAGTATCTACACAAATGCCCCCTGGCTGAATTCAAAATGTTGTCTACTTTTCTGAATTGTATAGCTTTCCAGGATCCATTATTGCTTTTATACCTATTTCTACCACTAACTGGAAGGAGGTTGAAAGCACAAAAAATAGCAAACAGGTAAATGCCAAAACTGTAAAGAATTTTGGTTTTCTGACAAATGTCTGTCAGTCCAGGAAAGCTGGGAAGATGGTGATTTCAGCAGCACAACCCCTTTGTTGATACCAGTTGCAGGGAAAAAAGTAGATGCTTTCATGTGCAGTACTTTTTCCCATTTAAAAAAAGAAAAGAAAAATGTAGCTGTATTTTGGGTACTTTCTAGGTCCCCTAAAGGGGAATCAGGAAACCCTGGGTACCATTAAAATCCCCATGATGTTGGAAGAAAAGGACGCAAATTTGGCATGGATACCTTATGCGGTCAAAATGTTACAGGGGCCTAAGCGCAAACTACCCCAAATAGCCCAAAAAAGGCTTAGCGCAGAAGGGGGAAATGCCTAGCAGCAAAGGGGTTAAAATGATATGTACTCTCTAGGTGATTGATAAACCATCCTTACACCATTAAAATGTGTTTACTTTAGAAACGAGAGGGATTTATGTAATGTGTGCACCACTGTTTTCATATTTGCATTTATAATGTAGTTCTTAGTCACAGTTATACAGTTATACTCAAAGTTATATTACCTGTATGCAAAGTGTAACATGAACCTTATGTACTGACATCTTCTGTTTTGTTTGTAGCTGTATGTGCACACACATATTAAATGTGCATCATTGAGTAATATGTTTAAGTTGACATGAGAGGAGGCCTTTACTTCTTTTCTGCATGAAATGCTGGTTGCCCATTTCTGCTTGTGTGTCTTTTCTTTGCAGGTACATTCACATGGTTTGTTAGTTTGTGAATAGATGTAACACTGTATTAGTGATCAATTAATCAGGATTTATAAAGCGCAGTTTATCACTCAATAGGGTGTCCAGGTGCTTACAGGTCCTGTAGGCTTATTCGAACAGCCAGGTCTTGAGGGCTATTTAGAATTCCGGAAGTAAGGTGATTGGAAGGCTGTTTCAACACTGCTGCGATGTGGGAGAAGGATTGTCCTCAACTTCTGCTTCTGTAGATGCAGGGTGTACGGGCAAGTGAGAGGGAGGTGGAGCGTAGTATTTTCGACTGTAGGTGGAAGTTCAGGTGGTGGTTAATGTAGGTGGGTTCTGGGGTGTGAAGTGTCTTGTGCGTCTGGGTCAGCAGCTTCAATTAGCATCTCTTCTGCACAGGGAGTCAGTGGAGTTACCTGAGGTGTGGTGTGATGTGGGTTCATCTGGGACGGCTGAGGATGAGTCTGGCTGCAGCGTTCTGTATGGTCTTAAGTCTCTGTAGGGCATGTGCAGTAATTCTTAAGCAGAGGGAGTTGCAGTAGTCCAGTCAGCTGATAATGAGGGTCCTTGTCACCATGCATTTTGTGTGTGGAGGTAGCCGCTTGAAGATATTACGTAGCATGTGCAGAATGAGGAAGTAGGCGGAGGAGACAGCATTGAATTGTGATTTCATGGTGAAATTGTTGGCAATGATGATTCCAAGGTTTCTGGTGTGGTCAGAGGGTGCGGGTCCAAGGTCTGAGGCCACCAGGAGTCATTTCATGTGTTGCTGCTGTTGTCGAGGATCAGTACTTCTGTCTTGAGTGTGTTCAGCTTCAGGCAGTTGTTCTTCATCCATTCAGCGATGCCTGTCATGCATATGTAGAAGTTGGTTCTGGTGGTGGTGGGGTCGTCGGTGGGTGAGAGCATGAGATGTGTGTCATGTGCACAGGAAATTATGTTGAGGGCGTGGGATCTGACGATGTTGGCCAGTGGGGTCATATATGCGTTGAAGAGCGTGGAGCTGAGGGGTGAGCCCTGAGGAACACCACAGGTGATTTCCTTGGGTTCAGAGGTCACAGGTGGATCCTCTGGTTTCCTCAGGTGAGGAAGGAGGTGGTCCAACTGAGCGCGTCCCCTTGGATGCCAATGTGGCCGAGTCTTTCTATCAGCATGTGGTGGGATACAGTGTAGAAGACTGAAGGCTGCCGAGAGGTTGAGGAGGATCAGAGCTGCTGTTTCTCCTCGTTGAGGAGGATTCAGATGTCGTTGGTTACTGCGATGAGGGCAGTTTCGGTGCTGTGATTGCTGCAGGAGTTGGATTAGCAGGAGTCAAGAAGCTGGTTCTGCTCCAGGTGTGTCATGTGTTGCTTGATGATGATGTTTTCCAGTACCTTCACTATGAATGGGGGTAGGGAGATTGGCTGGTACTGATAGAGAGCCTGAGAAAAGGACCTTGACAAAGAACACGCAGAGCCAGAGCGTTAACTGACAGTCCCTATTCATTAATGGTGCAAGGAGTCTCAGGTACTCAAGCACATTATCGTTCCCAGGTTTGGTCTAGAGAATCTGCTGATGTTGCAGATCACAACACGAGAATGGAAAGAACAATTGAGTATCTGATGACGTGAAGATGGGTGCCATTCTGAAGATCCGGGTGGTATTAACTAGTAAGTGCTCTCTATCTGCACTGGTGCACCATGTGCTGCCTATTATCAATGCAGGCAACCGTGCACCATAATGCAAGGGTGCCTGCATAGCAGGCAGGATTGTTGTTGTCCAGGAAGGTACACCTTCGTGCACAAAAACAATCCTTAGGGTTGTTTTTACCTGATTAGAGGTGTTTCCTACCTGATTGGTTTTCTACCTACCCCCACTGACCACGCTAGGTACCTTGGTATCATTCCAGACAACAAACTAAACATGACAACACAGGTCAACTCCTTTTCCTCCTCCTGCTTCTTCTTCCTCCACATGCCTTGTAAGAGATTCAAATGGTCACCCCAAAACTCAAGACGCACCATCACCCAGACCCTCATCTCCAGGCGACTGGACAACGGCAACGCTTTCTACGCAGGGATTGTAGCTCACCTCCTCCAAAGACTACGGAACCTACAGAACGCCACAGCCAGACTCGTCCCACATCTCCCTCGACGAAACCATATCACCCTCCACTTTAGGCAACTCCACTGGCTCCCTATACAGAAAAGATGCACATTCAAGCTCCTGACCCATGCATACAAGGCCCTACACAACAGCGGACCCGCCTACTTGAACCACCGCCTGAACTTCCATCAGCCCACCAGATACCTCAGCGTTTGTTTCTCTAATCCTCACACCGCGCCTGCAACAAAGCAGATGCAGAGCCTACCCAACAGCAAAGACATGGAACGAGCTACCCTTTCATTGACGGACCTCCCTATCCCTTTCAGAGTACCCGAAAGTCCCTGAGTTAGCTGATCAACTGGTCACTACTAGTGCCTGGATACCTTCACAGGAGACAAGAAGCGCACTACAAATCTACTGATTGATTGATTGTACTTTCATGTCCCGCTGGTACAAGCACTAATCTGTAGATACTTCAAACAGCAAACATAAATACAAAAGCACTTTTAAACGTGTTCCCGAGCTAGGAAATGATTCACAATGAACAATTAAAGCCAGAATAGCCATGTTGCGAATGGCACGTGCGCTTTTGTTTAAACTTTTATTTTGTATGACGTCGAGGCCATTTCAGTATTTTAAAACAACAACAAACAGCGGGCATTTTTGTCATACAAAGATGCACACCATAACTGAAAAGTCAGTGAAACGGAGAACGATACTTCACTTCTGCATTTTAAAGCGTCTCCTTAGTAAAATGAAAATAAGCTGGGCCTTATTTATGAGGCCTTGCGACAGTTTTGCTCTTCCGTTGCATCACTTTTTGTGACGCATCGGCCGCGTAAAACATGCCTCCTGTTGCACCTTATTTACCAAGTGACGCATCTAAGCAGATGCGTCACTTTGTAAACCCCTGCGCTACATTATACCTGTGTCAGGTATAATGTATGCAGGGTGGGCGTTCCCACGTAAGTAAGCCTCGTAGAAGTGACGCAGTGAAATCTACGAGATTTCACGGCGCCACTTCTAGGATGTAAATGCGTCAACATCCATCATGTTGCAAGGAGGGCGCACTGAGAAGTGATGCATCACTGCTTTCACGCAGCGATGCATCACTTCTCATACATGAGGCCCACTATATATAATCCTGCTACTACACCACGGAACTGCCACCTTCTAGTGTCGTAAAAGCCAAACACTGGACTGTTTTAGCTCTGAAGCTACAGCAGCAGTTTAGGTTACACACAGAATTGTGGGTATGCAGATTACCGGTGATGCGCTGTTGGTTTGCCTTGGAGGAGCCTGACCTCTAGCGACAAGAAGGGGTATTGCACCTCTCGCTCTGGCGCTCGTCATTCCTTACCCTTCGATTGCGCCACGTGATCCTCAGTCTCATCTCACGTCATTGAGTCTTATCCGAACTGTGATGGCGCCGTCCTGAGCAGAGCGGATGGGAACCAAATCAGAGGAACCCAAACCCCTTCTGTTTCCCATAAAACCAGTGGTCGAAGTGGGTGGGAACGGAGGGGCACAGCGTGCCCCTACTTCGTTAATGTTACGCAATCCGTACCCCTACTTTTCTGTTTTTAGTAATGCGTCCCAGGATGGCAGAAATAGCGAAAGCCTTTAGATAAGGTTCGGCCCTTTGTGGCTGTTCGAGAACGGGCGGGGTGGGCAGAGAAGGAAAAGGACTCTGTCTCTCTTCCTTCTTGCCCAGGGAAGACAAAGACAGTGTCCGCTTCCGCTGGCAGCTGCCCCCATCTCTCTCACGACTTCCCCTTATTGCCTCTCTTCTGTCTTCTCATTTGCTGAAAACCGTGACTTCAAAAATGGCTCTTACCCTCTCTTTCCTTTATTTGTTCCCCTGTGAAATGGATCCACAAAAAAGAAGCCCTTTTGCTGCAAATGTCTGAAATGTATTGAATTGAACATAAACAGGGTTTAGGCTTCAATCAGTAAGGCCACGCCTCATATCGTAAGTAACAACAAGAATACCAGTACTGATATTAAACTTTCAATCCACTTTTTTTATGTGGGAACATTTTGAAAGACAACAAAATGAACAACGACCACTTTTTCAGTCGATTTAATCAATCAATTTTGTATATTTTTCTTTATATTCACCATGAAAAAATGGTATATTTACAAAACTTAATTTGAACAAATAGCACAAATTGATAACTGTACACATATAGACAAACTTTTTTTGTACTCATTATTTACATACTACATTCATTTCAAGCCATTCATATCTACATTCACTCCCATACCAAACTGAACAGTCCAGAAACAAACATACTCTCAACTGACAAATTCTATAATCACTTCAAAGACATAAATTTGGATAAGGCCATAGAGCAGTGTTATACTCCAAAATTTACTTTTCCCCATACTCGAAAAAGGCTTACAACAAGGATTTCTAAACAAAAAAGAATTTGAGTTTCTACAGAATAAAAATCCAAGGATTCCTCTTTTCTACGTGCTTCCAAAAGTACATAAAAATGCTTCAACACCACCTGGAAGACCGATAGTCTCTGGTTGCGAATCCCTTTTGGAACATACATTAGTCAGGATTTTAGCAGACACTAGTTTTCAGCGAAAACCGCTGTTTTCGCCAAAAACTAACGTCAGCTAAAATCCTGAGGGCCACCTTGTAAATATCGCGATGTGCATTTAGCGATAATTTATAAGGTAGTCCGTCAGGGGTACGCCCAGTGACGCCCACTTTGCATCTCATTGGAGATGCAAAGCGAGGCGTCGGCAAAACGGCTGCTAACATGCGCTAATGCTCCAGCTTGCAAATAGGGGCGAAAAGATTATCTCTGCGTTTTTGGCTTTAAAAGCCAAAAAAGCGGAGATAAGGCCCTTGTCAATATGCCCCTAAGTTCGCAAACTTCACAGCCTCTCTGCTGCATGCACAAGCACTTTTAACATGTGCTGCCTGCTTTGGAGCCAGTAGAATTATGTAGCAAGAGAGAACACAATTATGCCACAGTGTTGACTAAATTATGCAGCAAACAAAAAGGCTGCAGCGTAATGCGGTATGTTTTCTGATACTTCATTATTTTGACATTTTTATACATACTAAAAGTCTCTGCAAATATTTTGCCTCATTAGTACCAGTGTAACAGTCAAATGAAGCAGTGAGAAAGTTGACAAGTCAACCTTTGCAAAGGGCCCGCCACTTCGCAGTCACATTTTTTAGTAACTTTTGATCCATTTGAGCTACAAACTATTAGTTAAAATCATCAGATTGCAGCAGATGATGTAATATGTGACAAATATGGCAGAGCCATAATTAGGTGGAAAACATTTGCAAACTGGGATATTTTTTCATTCATGTTTGAACTGCTCTTGTGGAAAAAGGGAGGAGAAGTGCTGATGACAGAAAGTGCATGGCTCAGAGACAAATGACTTGTACTTCTACTTTAAAGTGTATTTGGGACTTTCTGTGATTGGAAACGTATCCCACTTTGTGAATACATTTTAAAGTGAATAACTCATATTCAACCTTTAATAAACATGTGTATCCATTGGTTGAATTAAATAATGTAATAAGTTGTAACTGGTCAGTGAAATACCAAACAAATACTATAAACAAGGGGGCATATTATCAAGAATGGCGTTAAAATGATCGCCACTTTAGCGGCAGGAAACTGCCACTAAAGCGGCAATAATGGGCTTGATAATATGCCCTTGGGAATTCCCATAGAAGCCCAGCTTCTGGTGTGAACCTGGGCTTCTATGGGAATTCACAAGGGCATATTATCAAGCCCATTATCGCTAAAGCGGCGATAATTTTAACGCCATTCTTGATAATATGCCCCTAGGATTTTTTGCTCTTTCTGGCCAAACCTCTGACTCCGCCCACTGACCCAGTCCACGGGTTATTCCTGCCCTCTGATTCTCCACCCAGAGTTTCCCTACTCCCCCCCCCCTCCCCCCCCTTCGACCACTGCAAAACTCACGCATCGGCATTGCAAACATCACTAGGCCCAGAGTGCCCGAGTTTTGTGTTATGCAGTAATGGTATGACCTTTGACCGCTTTCACTTATATACCTTAGTAAACATATGAGCCCTGCTATTCTGTCGGCCACAATAAAAGCAATTCTTGGGTGCACAAGGAAACATTTTACAGATTTTTGTTTTTGGATCTACCCGGCAAACCAGCCTGCCACGCCAGCCAACCCAGCCTTCCGCCCCGGCCAACTCTCCCAGCAGATCGGTAGGGGGTACTAAGCAGGCTTAACCTTTAGGCCATCCCGCCTGTCCAGCTCTGCCCTCCACCCGGCAGCCAACCAGCCCAGCCGAACTGCAGAACCACTCCGCAGTCAGTCATTAGCCGGTCAGCCGTAAGCCGGTCGGACCCAGGAGGGTTTCGCCAGACAGGGGGATGACTGCGCCTTTCAGCTAAGATTGTCAGCCTGGCCGTGAGTCGGACCTGGCTGAGCTGCACAGCAGTCCACCCAACCAGCCAGCCTACGTAAAAAATCACGGGTCAGCCAATCGGCCCGCTTCACAGCGAGCCGCCCAGCAGTCCAGCCACTATAAACGTAAAGGTTCCGTCATCGTGCTCGAGAGTTTTCATTGCCACACGAAGTGCAATGAATACATCCCAGCTGACCGATCTCCCCCCAGGGGCAGACAAAGGGGCATATTATCAAGACAGGCGATAAAATTATCGCCGCTTTAGCGGCAGAAAATTGCAGCTAAAACGGCAATAATGGGCTTGATAATATGCTCTATGGAATTCCAATTGAAGCCCATGTTAGATGTTGAAAGACGTCTAACATGGGTTTAAATTGGAATTTCATAGAGCATATTATCAAGCCCATTATCGCCGTTTTAGCGGCAGTTTTCTGCCGCTAAAGCGGCGATAATTTTAACACCTGTCTTGATAATATGCCCCCAAGTGAGCTACACTTGATAATAGCCAAAAGGCCGAGAAGTGATCAGATTATTCTGTCCCCTTATATACTTTGAGTTTCCTTCAACAGAATTACGGGGCATATTAACAAGCCAGGCTCGCCGCTTTAGCGGCAGAAAACTGCCGCTAAAACGGCGATAATGGGCTTGATAATATGCTCTATGGAATTCCAATTGAAGCCCATGTTAAATGTGAAGGACATCTAACCTGAGCTTCAATTGGAATTCCATAGGGTATATTATCAAGCCCATTATCGCTGTTTTAGAGGCAGTTTTCTGCCGCTAAAGCGGCGATAATGTTATCGCCTGGGTTGTTAATAAGCCCCAAAATTCTTTCAATACTTTAATAAGTTTCACCTGATATCCCTGCACTCGCAGTGCGAGTGAACTACGAGCGTCACAAATTAGCGCAACCTTAACTCTTAACTTTTAATTCAATAATGTGAATGCTCGTGTATACATGCATATGATTACTCCTTCCAGAATTGCATATTTGTCTATTTTACCCGTGGCAATGAAATGGAAGTGTTTATTGCAAGGGCTTCTGGGTATATGCAGATCTTTGTTTGCAGCGGGAACACTGCCCTCTAGTACCCAGAAGTGGTAGTGGGCTGTAATAGGGGTCCAGAGACAGCCGGAGAACGAATACGAAGGCCCAGATGTATTTTGTTTTTTGCAGTTTTATATAGCACAAGCTCGACCGAAGGTATTTAAGTGCTTAACATTAGCACCAGTTACGTTGCACATTCATTTTTGATAGGCATGCAGAGATTAAGGGCCATATTATCAAGCACGGCGATAAAATTATCGCCGCTTTAGCGGCAAAAACTGCCGCTAAAGTGGTGATAATGGGCTTGATAATATGCCGCAGAGAATTCCAATAGAACCCATGTTGACACTAGAATATGGGCTTCTATGGGAATTCTGAAGGGCATATTATCAAGCCCATTATCGGCCCTTTAGCGGCAATTTTCTGCCGCTAAAGCGGCGATAATTTTCAAGCCGTTTATTGATATTATGCCCCATGTTGTTTTCCCAGAATCGCAGGATGTTGAGCCGACAGAGAGACTCGACCTAGGTTCCTTAGGGCCAAGGCCGGCAGCTCTGGCCGTTATGCCACATCCTCTCTTACTGTCACACAAGCCAGTGCAGCACCCAAAGTTGCTGCTCTGTGATGTCGTGGTGGGGGGAGTCGACAGACGACAGAATAGGGAAATAAAAGAAGGAAAAAGAAAACCATTTACCTTGCGCTGGCCGCATCGCTGACTCAGTGATGTGGCGAACACAAGGTAAGTGGCTTTATTTTTTTATTTTTTTAATTTTCCCTATTCCGTCATCTGCCGACTTTCCCCTACCCTGCCCCTGCCCCACCGCCCTTACCTACACCGGCTGCAATGGCTCCATATTGTATTCTGTGGCAGGAGATAGCAGAGAAGCTCCATGTCTACTAAGATATGGCACTATCCTACTCTCGCCCTTGCGCTGGCGTAGAATTATCCTGCCAGCGCCACACAGCGTTTGCTCCACAGTGGAAAGATGTCTGCGTCTTGTCTAACATAGATTTTGAACAGGAAAGTTAACTTTTCAGCGCAAATACTATCCTTAGACAAACTAAAAATTTTCCAGGAACGGATATGTGAGGTACTGTGCAGCACATATGCAAAGTCAGAAAAGTTTGCAGAAATAAAATAATTTCTCCTTTTTAATGCCTACTTACTTTCAAGTGGCATTATTTTTGGGGCATAACTCGGTCTACTATTGTTAGTAAATATGGTTTTGGATCAAAAACCATGTGGCTTATTACTTAAAAGTTCATGCAATGCAGATCAACAATCAAAGTTGCTGAGCTGCGTTGTCTTGAATGGGAAAAAGCTGAACAGCGCCATATAAACTAAGGTATGATGCTCTTCAGCTCTCTATCTGTGCGGACACGCTCGAGGCTGCCTAATGCTAACACAGGCACCCTTGCCCCATGGTGCAAGGATGCCTGCGCTACAGGGCGCATTGTTTTTGTGCAGGAAGGCATGGTTGTAGTTGGGCAGCAAGGCATGCTTTGCTGCACAAAAACAAACCTAAGAGACAATTTCCTCTTTCTATGTGTGATACAGAAAGTATCACACATAGAAAGAGGACTTGAGAGGAGACGTAAGCATATTTATCCTCTTTATGCTGTGGTGTGGAAGTGTAACATTTAGGTTTATTGATTTCAGTAAATCTTGGATCGCATCACATTCATGGGGGGACGCATATGAATGCCCGTGGACTACCCATGGAACACCTACCACTACAAAATGTAACGCTATGCAGCTCAAGGCGCGGCATTACATTTCTTTACAACGTCATGCAAGGTGGCGCAAATTGGCCGTTGTGTGAGTTTGTAAATCTTACTTACTCTTTGCACAGCGCAATGACAACGAAAAAGCTTAGTAAATCATGCGCGCTTTCAAGGGAAAACCCATGCACCACCCACGGAAAGCCCTTTTGACGCAGCGTAATGCAAAGCAGAGCTTTGCGCTCTTTTGCATTACTTTTATTACTTCTTTGCGCTGGAAAGTAAATTAAAAAAACACTTGTCGCAGGTTTGTGTTACTTTTGTGACACAACCCCAGTGCAAAATGTTTTTAAATCTGGCACAAAGTTTATTCCCATGACCCTAGAACAGGATGATCGAGTCAGAAGCATAGAACTTAGAACTGAAGGGCAGATTTACTAAGATTACATGCAACTGTGCCTTTTTTATGAAGATTTATGAAGATATGGTGCAGGTCGGTCTGCTCTCTCATAGCACTGGCACACTTTGAACACTGGGGGGCATATTTCAAAGGAGCTTGTGTTACCGCTGCATCCTTTTGTGATGCTGCAGCAGCTTTTTTGGCGCCAAATTTACAAAGTGATGTTAGAGGCCTTTAGCGGCACTTTTTCAACTGCTGCGCCTATTTTCACAGCACCAGATCTGGATGCTGCAGTTAGCGATAATGATAGGCTAGGTAGGCGGTCCTCCTTAAAAAGCCACGCAAAATCGATGTAGCCAAATTTACAATGATTTGGAAAAATAACAATGCTTTGGCAATTGGCGCAATCGGCGCTGTGAAATTATACCGCTACGGAAAACCAGGCGTAAAAAAAGCAGAACATGCCCAAAATCACTCTGGCAAGCTGAACGGCACCATGGACCGACTCCTACTGCGGCGTGGATCATGAAGAAGACCACCATCACCACCACCAGCTCCACCATCACCATCACCACCATCACCACCACGAGACAGCCCAGGAGAAGAGAGAGGACATACCGCCAGAGGATTACCCTCATTGACCTCAGGGAGGAGGACGTCATTGTCCATTACAGACTCAGGAAGGAGTCCATTATCCCCCCTCCTGTACCAGATTGCGCCAAGGCTGTAGCCAACATCCGCATGCCAAGTTACTGGCTTTCCTACACATGCTGGCATCTGGAACTTTCCAACCAATGACAGCCAGAGTGGCAGGAGTATCCCAGCCACCCTTCTCTAAATTCCTCGCCTCCACCCTGGATGCCATCATAAGCCTCACACCCCAGTACCTCTTCTTCCCCAGCACAACGCAGCAACAACAGGAGAAGAAGCAAGGCTTTTATTCCATTGCAGGATTTCCACATGTGTTGGGGCAAAGGACTGCACAGATGTGCAACTTGTGCCTCTAGCGGCTACATCACACCTTTACCTCAATAGGAAGCACACACATTCCATGACTCTGCAGGCAATCGTGGAGCATCTGGGCCTCTTCATCAATTTCCTCGCAAAGTACCCAGGCAGTGCTCAGGATTCCTTCATCTTTCATCCTTCCACCATTAATGAGCGCTTCCAGAATGGGACATATGGAATTGGCATACTGGTTGGTAAGTACTTCTCAAGCACATGACAGTCAAATATGTTGGAATGCGTTGCCATATTAGTGTTGGGCTGAATGAGACAGTGCATGCGTAGTAGGTGTGGGCCTACATACGCACCATACTTCATGACATATTTGCAACACAATCCTACAAGTCGCACATGCCGAGACGCCTATGTCACTGTGGACCACATGTACAAGTGAACTGCGCTGCTGGCGCATCACTGTTCACGAAGCTCTAGTGGAGCAGGTCCCCAACTCATATCAATGAGGCAATGCAAAGTCAGCTTGTGTACCCTTGCATGGCCTCATATATATGCAGTAAGGCAAGCCAGAGCAAAGTGCAGCATTGATTTACCCTACGTGAATAATGCGTTCTATGGGCCTTGCACTGGCTTTTCCCAATGACGATCTCGCACATTTCCGCTTATTCAAGTATCAGGGACTGTTTACTAATAGTGTGCCTCCTAAGAGGAGATGAAATGAGTACACATAATTACATGTCTGTTTGTGTTGTCCAATTAGTATGTGTTCTATATTCCGTAGGACACATAGACTCAGGAAATTGCATAGATTGTTTGCTTTTGGTGCAGGAATGGGTCCCCTAAACCATCAAGTTATTTAAGGACACAACCCTGACACACGTTCACCATGGTGCGAGGTCGGGTGTAATGGTGCTAGTAACAAATATATGATGGTGCGTATGCAGACGAACCATGGATGTGCTGTATGTTGGGAGAATGTATATAACTATAGGGGTTTGCCCATATCTTTCCACTTGGACCGGGGCATACGGTACAGAACAGAAAATATGGTGACCTGTAAATAAACCTGCTACTACACCACAGAACTGCCACCGTTTATTGTTCTAAATGCCAAACACAGGATTTTCTTAGTTCTAAAACTGAAGCAGCAGTGTAGGTTTCCCTCTGCAGTCACAGCACCGCCGCTGCCCTGGGTGCATGCTAGATAGCTGCAGGGGATCTTCTGTGGGACTGGACAGGCAGCCCAGCTGGAACCAACATGAGGGGCTGCGGACAGAGCTGCAGACAGCAGGTCTGAATCTGGAGTTAACGACTGGCGATGATCACACATTCCGCTACCTGAGCAATGCAGCGCCGCCTTATCTACCCTCTCCACTCCATCACTTTCACCCCACCATATCCACACTACTATACAATATTGTTCACAATATTGTTCACAAAGGTGGTTAAAGTTAAAGGTAACTGCAACAAGATTATCTACCCACCCAACCTCTCCAAAGTCTCTGGAAAAAAATTCAAGAACAACTCCCTTGAACAATTTCTGGACATCCTTTTTGTCAATCCGTACCACCGTGGCCGCTACTGGAAGGTCAAAACAGATTTCATTTTCTTCACCCACGACATCGCATCTTGGATTGCTATCTTCCAGAACACACTTTATGTGACATCCTCTTCCAAAACCCTTTACGGCTTCCAGCTAAAAGTCTCTCCCTCAGCATACTTCAATGGCTCAATCACTATCTCCTTATACAACAATGGTAAGGTCATGATTCAAGCAAAAGACTCTCCCTATTTGCCCCACTTTTTCCATCCCTGCTCACTCCCACCCATCCTGTCTCACCTATGGACCCCTACACAATCCTCGCTCCCATCCCCTGTCACTGCCACCCCCATCTCACCACGGACTCCACCCTCACAATCCCCATTTGCATGTCTGGGTACTGCAAGCCATCCCCCGAGAACATTTCTGACTCCCCTGGCCCATCAGTTCCATCTTCCCCCATTACCACCTCTCCTCATATGCCCTCCACCTGGGTCTTCACCCTTAACCCTCTGCCACTTGCATTGAACAATATTCCTATCTCCCCCTTAGTGCCATCCTAGGACCTCAATGATAACACCCCCATACAAAGATTATCTACCCTCTAACTAGTATATACTACCAACACTTAATCCTCCCCACCCCATATATTACACATAAATCCACATGATCATCCTCCTTCTCCAGTCCACATCCTTCCACTGATCCCTCGCCTACTTTCCCAAGACTATCCTTTCCCACACACTACTCCCCCTTGTCATTCCTACATATCCACATGAACCTTTGTCCACTCATACTAATCTCTTCGCTCCCCTTTCTTTCATCAGGGATAACTCTCCACATGCTCCACCCATCCTCCTGAAAAGCTTCTCACATCTTCTTAATCTCTAGGCCCCACATACCCATACAAACATCTTCATGTGCCACCGCTCTTTTCACCACTCTTCACTCTCAACTACTTTGACTTCTTGCCCACCATTTCCCCACATCTCACTCCTGCAGCCCACTTGCCATTGTCATACTACAGTTACCACCTTTCCTCACCCCTACAACCACACTATACTTATGCCTCCCACAATGAATGTCCTGAGTGTTTCATATGTACCACAGCAGATCCCTCACCTATCTCTAATCACCACCAACTGACCCCTCACCCTCTACCCCTAAATCCTATACCCTCCCTTATCACCTTACCTCCCTCCCCACTCAGCCTCTCAAGAGGCTCTCTCCTCTGAACCCATCACCCTGTCAGAATTTTCCCCAATTAACTATACATAGCATTGAGAACAAACTTGCCCACCTCTACCCCACTATTTCCCAGCTTGAAGTCACCATCTCCCATTTAAACTCTAAAATGTCTACTATTTCTGACACCATACTCCCCCTCGACAAGAATACAATACCACAATCACTTAATCCCAAGGAGTACTCTTCTCCCACGCTCCAATAGAACTGTGCACAACATCCCAAAGTGATATCACTAAATTACTTGCTAGTTATAACACCCCTACTTCCTATACCATTTCCTCTCCTTAAAACACTAAACAACGCGCCATACCCATTTCATCTTCGGACAATACACAATTCCCACCATCTTCTTGACTCGTTCCAAATGCCAGCCACCTACAAATAAGGCTTTGACATAGAGAAACATCATTCCTATCAATGTCAAAAGCCCTGACACCCCATACACCAAAACAATCACGGCAGAGATATATTGTATGCTTCACAACTGCCAATCTACAACTTAACACAAGGAAGAAATCGCTGATACAATCACTCGCCACAACCGTGACCTACTAATCCTCACTAAAACCTGGCTTAGTGACATTTGTCACACAGATTTTTTTATCTTCTGCTCTCTATAATTATTCCAATATCAAGAAAGACAGGCTAGATAGAGTAGGGGGAGGCGTTGACACCTTCTTCAGAAATACACTTCAGTGTGGGGAACTTCCTAGTTGGTCCTTCTCTACATTCAAATGCCTGTCTCTGGAAATTCATTCCAGCACAACTCCCCCGCCCAGGATTAACTTTATCTATCACCCACCTGGTGACAACTCCACCTTTATTGAGGAATTCATTGACTATGCAAGTGACTGATCTTCAAAAGTTGATAAACTGATTCTTCTAGGAGACTTTAACCTTTACTGGGATTCCTTAGAAAACTCAGCTGCCAACTTTCTTGCCATATTTCTCTCAGCTAATAATCTCATATAATTCAACTCTAAACCAACACACTCCAGAGGCTCCACGCTTGGCCTTATTATTTCCAAAAACAAGCTGCTCACAGTAGCTGATTGTATTCCAGTATACTGGGCTGATCACTCCCTTATCCCTTTCTCACTTCACCTCTCTCATGTGGCAAGCCTAGGCCAACCAAAAAGGGCAACTACCTGGTTTTGCATCACAAAGAACATCAACTTCAAAAATTTCAGCAACACCACAAAAGAAGTACTAACCGACATTAGTTCCATCTCTGACTTCAACAACCTGACCACTTGCTGCTTTACTAGTCTATCTATCTTGTTAGACAATGTTGCTCCAATACAAAGCAAGAAGAAAAGACCCACACCTTCTGCCACATGGTTCAACAAATCCCTCTATGAAGAAAGGAAAGATCTAAGAATGCTAAAGAAAAAAGGGTGACAGTCACCATCTGTTATTAATCTTTCCCATCTCCAAATTGCAAGATCACGCTACCACAAACATATCTTTAGTGAAAAATCTAATCACTTTAGAGCTCTCCTTGACTCCTCTAAGAACAGACTAAAGAAACTATTTGACCTAATCAAATACACCAGCAACCCACTAACCTCCCCAACGATCAAATTTAATGACCCACTCAAGAAAGCAGGAGAATTTGTACAATTCTTTGATGCCAATGTCAAATTGCTCCTTGACCACAGTACCTAAGACTACGATTTATTCACAACTTGCTCTCGCGGAGTGCTGATCCTATGCACTTCTCTTTAAATTCGGTAAGAAACTACTGCCGCCTTATCTGAGATGACTAATTATTTAGAAATTCGCGTCCTCAGAGTACGGATTTTTTATACGTCCAATTTTATAAAAGCTTGGAAAGAGATTACTTTGTTTTCATCAGAGGAGCCTATTTGTAAGGCCCCTGTGGTGTTTTCAAGAACTGCCTTATCAGGTTCCAATTGATCACCGAACTTGATCAAATGGACTCTTTAAATATTTGACTGTATGTCCTGACGATGGTCTGACGGATGATTTTGCCAGAACAGACCGAAATGTCGACTGTTACGTCTAATTCCCTAGCATGTGTCGCCTTTGAGGAACTGTTTTCTATTGTGTTAGATTCACTTTCTCTCCACGTATTCATTTGGAATAGATGTCTACCCGTATGATTTGTAGGTTCTTTCATGTACAGTGTTCAGTTGAATATTCATGATATGAACGATTTCCTTAATGTCTAGATTTATTCAAGGTTGAGTTACCAATTGGAGCTTAACACCTAAATAACAAGTTTATTTAAAATTTGACAAAATTTAATAAATGAAATCCCTTGTAGGCATCTTTACTTATTACTAGTCTTTCTGCCCAAGCCTCCAAGGGAGTATTGGGTTTCCCACTGGTCTGTTAATATATTTCTCTATGACCAGCATTAAACCCTGTCCTAAAAAAGGTATTCTACCTTTACTATGCAGTCATTACTTCGTATTACCATTACTACGCAAATTTTAGTTCACAGATGCCATTATCTAACATGCATTTACTTAGCATGTTCCATTACGTAGCCTGCACTTACTACGCATAATGGAGTTACTGTGCAAATTAAAGTTTTGGGGTACAGGGGCAGAGGCGTAACGAAACGTGAGGGGGCCCCCTGCAAAGCACATGGAGGGGGCCCACCTCCCCCGGCGGCGCGGACCACCATCTACCACTTTGCCCTAGCACCCAGAAATCTAGCATATTTTGGTTTGAAACCTCCAACATTTAAATGAAATGCCTCTATATTGTCTTTCTCTAAGTTCTAATGAGAAAGTGCGAAACACTCTTAACATACAAGCTATGCCATTTGTAACAATACTGTCAAAAGCTGAATATTTAACTGAGGCAGCAATCAGAACCATGCCAAGGAGTGATCCTATTGTCTCAGGAACTGCCTATGGCTGCAGAACAAAGAACAACTATGAAGGGTCTGAAATAGAATTGACAATACCTTGAAACTTTGAAAGACCAACCCAAACCTGCAATTCCATAAAAACTCGACTGACAATATACATGAGAAGTACACAAGCTATAACTCAGTATCCTGCGAAAGTCAAGAGAAATAGACCAGTGAATTATCTGCAGCCACACACTAGCGACTGTCAAGGGTTGTGCATAATAATAACATGAACTGAAGAAGCAATTTCAATCATAATGTCTTTATTAGTAAGCATTGCAAAACAGGCCAGCAAACAAGGCCGAGGAAGAAATCTGTTTTGATGCTTCAGAACATTGATGCAGATGTTTGTCTGTTTTAATTTATCATTTCTGTAGTGTAAACAATGCTAAATACAAGATTTAAGGTACACGTATTACAGCAAGCAAGCAACACCATAAATCAGCAGCTCCCAGAGTATCCTGACAACAGCCTCTCAGCCACTCTTTCTCTCTGCCACCATCCCGAAGGAGCACAATCCGCCGGATTCCTGGCCGGCAGGGCCCACGTCTTTTCTGCCACCCTGCTGTCCCCACTTCTCTGCTCCTCTGCTCCTCTACTGCTGCCTCACACCACCGCCACCTCTTTTACTGGTATTTTAATCAGGGCATCACTCTTACAGCTTTCAATTACAAGCTTAGATATTTCTGCCAGTGGGAGTTTTGTTGCTCAAGCTAGTTACTCAGCTACATGTCCGGGGGCCACATGAAGCGAGAGCTACCTTCTATTCCTCCTTACGCTGCTAACGGACGAGCGCTGCTTACCTTGGCATTCAGCCTCCACACTCACCAAACGGTCTCTGCAGGCATCACTGTCTCCAAGAATCCGTCCGTCAGCAATTCCGGGCAGTTTTCGCTTTCAATTCCGCTTTCCGCGTTCTGCCGCGGACGCCATTCTCCCATCCACTGTGCTCTTTGTGTTCTAGACATCTGCTTGGTTCTCCCCCATGGTTAGTGAGGACATCAAAATCATCACGTCCCTCACTGCGTTCTAGTATTCAGTTTTACTTTTGTAAGATGACTATATCCATTTTAGCATGTAAAGATAGAAGTATTTTTCATTCACTCAAAGGCACTGTTTGCTATATTTTCAGTTTTGTGAGATTGATATATGTTATTTGGCATGCAAAGATAATTTTTTTTATTTTTATTAAAGATATGTGAGATTTCTGTTTACAACTTTAATTAATACACAACAGAGTTCATGCAACAATTTTGGAATAAGCTACTGCACCCACATTCCACTGATAAAACAATTTTATCTTAACATGCTACAAAGTATGTAACCAATTCACAAAAGGAAGTTTAAAAAAATATCAATAAATGAGAGAGGTGATGATTTTGGAGTCCCCCTAACCTAGGGGAGGACCAAGCAGGTGCCTTGAACACAAAGAGCATATCATGCTCAATGATTGCGGTGGTCCAATCCTCCTAGGACCACCCCAAGCAAAGTTATGGGCAAAAATACAATGCCAACCAAAGGCCCAGCAAAGCATTATGGGGCGCGATGCTAGAGTTTACTGAATATTATAGTCAGCTGAGCCCAGAGCCAGCCCCTTGAGGAATGTTTTGATATTGGATACTATAATATTCACTGCACCCTAGAATATTGTCCCATAATGCTTTGAAGGGCCTTTGGTTGGGATTGTATTTTTTGCCCATAACTGTGCTTGGGGTGGTCCTAGGAGGGTGGGACCACCACCAATCGTTCAGCATGATGTGCTCTTTGTGTTCAAGGCTTCTGCTTGGTCCTCTCCCTAGGTTAGTGAAGGCATTAAAATCATCACCTCTCTCACTGCTTGCTGTATTTTCATTTTCACTTTCGTGAGATGATAATATGCATTTTAGCATGTAATAATAGAGTTATTTGTCATTTACCAAGGGTACATTGGAAAATGATCAATGTTGCAGAATTTTAGTGGTACTTTCACATCAAATCTCATTCGGGATAAACCACATCCTGTACCACCAAGCAGAGGAAACCCAACAGGGATGGAGAGATGGGAACCAGAACTGTGGCGGGGAGGTCTACGACACGGAGTAACCCATCACAATTCTTAACATATGAGCAGATACCAAAGTAAGAATCAGCTTCACGGAGGAGCCTAGCGCGCAACCAAGATGGCCGCGTAGGTGCGAGGCTCCCGAGGACCTCCGCGACCTCCTGAATTAATCCTGGCGATATCCTGTCCTTGTTGAGGGGACTGTGTCGGGGAACCCGAGCTGAGGCGCCACCCGTTTTTTGGGCTCGAATCGGACCCCGAACACCGGTGGGAGCATCGATCGAAGGTTGCGGCCTTCTCCTTGCCGGCCCCCCGGATTGGAGTAGTGGGGCGATCCGGGGACAAAGTGAATAACAGCGGCGAGCGGGGCTGGGCGACTCGCGTACCCCGCACTTTCACTTTCGCTTTTGCGCCCTCCTTGCTCTCAAGCGGGGTCGGGCTGCGGAGCGGGGTGCGGTGGTGTGGCCTTGTCCAGGCGCCCGGCTGACCCGCCGGCGGTGGGTTGACCCGCGGTTCGGTGGTCACCCCCGCCCCCCCCCTGGCACCCGTGACTTGGTATAGCGGCCCGTTTGGGGATCTTGGCACGACGGTGGAAGAGCCAGCATGTCCACCAAGCAAGATGGCGACCGGGCGAAGGTGAAGACAACCCGCCGTGGCACGGCGCACCAGGCTAACAGTATGGACCGCTACACGCTCCAGAAGGGTTCTCCGGAGACATCGCGGGCATCCCCGGTGGGCCCGACGGAGGCATCTGCTCATCCGGTGGACCTGACCCTCCGGGACGTCATGGGCGCTATCGCAGAGATGAAGGCCTCAGTGGACCAGCGTTTCGACACCTTGGCGCAAAAAATTGACTCGGTCCTGGTGGATGTGAGCCTTGTGAGGGCAGACTTGTCCAAAACAAACGACCGAGTCGACTCCCTGGCCCACACCACAACGAGCCTCACGACGGACGTGGTGGCCCTCCAGAAGGAGGTGCGCCGGCTTGGCCAGGCGAGCGCCCTGATGGACCGGCGACTGGAGGATTCCGAGGGTCGGGCCCGGAGGAATAATGTCCGTATTATTGGTGTGCCGGAGGGACGAGAGGCGGAGGCGGCGGATCTTTTCGTGGAAGAATTGATCCTGACCCATCTCCAGCCCCGGGGGCTGAGTAAGCTTTTTGCGGTGGAGCGTGCTCACCGGGTCCCCGGGGGCAGACCTAAGACCGGTGCCCCGCCGCGGCCTCTCATTGCCCGGATTTTTAATTTTCGGGACAGAGATGCCATCCTTCAGACCTCCAGGCAACAGGGACCGGTCAAGCTGGACAACATGGATGTACATTTCTACCCAGACTTTACTCCGGCGGTCCAGAAGCAGCGACAGAGCTTTCTTGGTGTTAAACGTCGCCTAAGGGACCTAAACCTCAAGTACTCAATGCTCTTTCCGGCTAAGCTGAGGGTGGAGGTGGATGGTCGTACGCACTTCTTCGACCGGCCCGAGGCGGCTGGGGACTGGCTGGACACTCTGCCTGGAGATCGGGGCCGGGGGGGCGGGGGGGGCGCGGCTGGCGAGGAGGGCCCGCCGGATCAGAATTGAGGGGTGACTGAATAGGCCTTGCTCTGGATGTTGTTCCTTCACCATATATTGATTGCGTATGTTCCCCTCCCATGGAGGTCGTGCGGGGTCTGTTGGGGGCTTCCCTCCTCCTCTGGGGGACTAGTTAGTATTTAGCTATGGGGCGACAGGCACACTGCACTTTGGGGGGGCTGTCTGGGCTCATGCAGGGGTGCAGGGAGGGGGGAGTTCTGTTGGGACCGGGGGGTGGGGGGGGTGTGTTGTTTGTTAGCACCGCAAGGCAAACCCGCTACTGTGTTGTTGTTTTTAAGATGCTCGGTGGGGGACGACCGATTGTTTCGACGTATGATGGGGGGTAGGGATTTGACTGTGTTGTCATGGAATGTTAACGGCCTGGGGGATAGGATTAAGCGTGGTGTGGTCCTGCAGTACTTAAAACGTATTTCACCAGATGTTGTCTTCCTGCAGGAGACGCACCTTATAGGTAACACCTTTCATGCAATGAATCGGCGGGGATATCGTTTGGCGGCCCATTCCGGCTTCACTTCGGGCTCGCGGGGGGTGGGTATTATGATCAAGAACTCGCTCCCGTTGGAGATTGACGAGGTGCGCCATGATGAGAGGGGACGCTACACTGTTCTGGTGGGAAGAATGGAGGGTAGAGTGTTTATCTTTATATCAGTGTACGTCCCGCCTGGGTTACAAGCCACCACATTTGCGGACCTGGGGCGCCTCCTTCTGGACCTTCCGAGTGGCCTGCTGGTGGTTGGAGGGGACTTTAATGCGGTGGCCTCTGGGTCTATGGATCGCCATCCCCCTAGG
Source organism: Triturus cristatus (assembly GCF_964204655.1). Lineage (NCBI taxonomy): Eukaryota > Metazoa > Chordata > Amphibia > Caudata > Salamandridae > Triturus > Triturus cristatus. Next base: position 712,208 of record NW_028187395.1, read on the forward strand.
GACCTCCCCCGGGCACAGGCGTGGCTGCCCGGCCTTTTGGACACGCTGGGCCTGGTGGATTGCTGGCGATTAAAGCATCCCGCGTTGCGACAGTACACCTTCCACTCGGGTGCCCATGGTAGCCTCTCGCGGCTTGATTACATCCTTGTCCCGGCAGCCCATGCAGGGAGGGTGGGGGAGGTGCGCCATCTGGCGCGGGGTATCTCAGACCACTCCCCATTGTTGTTGCATTTCGATGTCTTCCCGAGGGGGGATGGCAGGGTGGCCCCAATCAATGCATGGTATTTGCGCGACCCCACCATTCGTGCCGATTTGATCAAATCCTTACAGCGATATTTCGATGAGAATGTGGGGTCGGTCCCTTCGGCCATCTCCCTGTGGGAGGCTTTCAAGGTAGTTCTTAGAGGGGAGGCCCTCTCCTTTATCTCCCATGCCCGGCGGCGCGAGCGGGAGGAGGTGACCTGGGTAGAGGCCGAGATTGCAGAACTGGAGGGTGACCTGGGGAGCGGGGTAACAGACGCCAAGTTGCATGTTCTACACCTAAAGCAGGCGGCCTATCGGGCCCTCGTCACGGAGGCGGCCAGGGGCCTCAGTAGAGAGCAGCAGGGGCGATTGTATGATGTGGGTGACAAGGCTGGCAAATTGATTGCGTGGTTGGATAAGAGGGAGAGAGCGAGCCGCGTGGTGCCTTTGATTGAGAGTGTGGATGGTGCGTGTGTCACTGAGCCGGAAGCCATTGTCTCCTGCTTCGCGGATTATTTCCGCGAAGTCTACTCCCCGGTTTCCCCCTGCTCGGAGGAAGATTCCCATGCCCTGCTTCGGGACATCGCACTGCCCTCCCTTACGGTGGAGGACAGGGATTCGCTGGACGCCCCTCCCACCTCGGACGAAATTGCCTTGGCTATTAGCTCGGTTGCATCCGGCAAGGCCATGGGCCCCAATGGTATTCCCATTGAGCTATACAAGCTACGCCCGGATGTGTTGGCGCCCCACCTGCGCGCGATGTTCCTGGCGGCCCACTCGCAGGGTTCCCTCCCGCCGGACCAGCGTCTGGCCACAATTGTGGTGATCCACAAGGAGGGGAAGCCCCGTGAACGGGTCACATCCTATAGGCCGATTTCGCTCTTGAACGCGGAACCCAAAATCCTCGCCAAGGTGTTGGCCAACCGGTTGGTGGCGTGGTGGGCGATTTGGTCCACCAAGACCAATCTGGCTTTATACCACACCGCAACACGGCGCTCAATCTGCGGCGCTTACACGGGGTGCTCGCGCGTGTCCCATTTGTGCGGGAGCCGGCCATCTTGGCGTCCTTGGACGCCACCATGGCGTTTGATACGCTTGAATGGCCATACATCTGGGCGATGCTGGCGAAATTTGGGTTTGGCCCGGGTTTCATTAGCTGGGTCAAATTGCTATATTCGGGCCCATTGGCGCAGGTGGTGGTGAATGGGCGAGTCTCGGCCCCATTCGCGCTGGGGAGGGGCACGCGACAGGGTTGCCCCCTGTCGCCTCTCCTGTTTGCCCTGGCCCTGGAGCCCCTGGCGGAGTGGCTGCGGTGGCACCCTTCTATCCGTGGTCTCCGCTGGACCCCCGAGCATGAGGACCGTGTGTCCCTCTATGCTGACGATATCCTTCTGTATCTCGCCTCCCCGCGTAAATCACTGATCGTCCTGGTTGATGTTTTGCGCTCATTCGGTCGCAACTCAGGCCTGGTCATCAACTGGGCGAAATCCTGTGTCTATGTGCTTTCCGGGGAGGCTCCGGTCCTACCACGGGACTGTCCGATCCAGATTGCCTCCCAAGGTTTTCGGTACCTGGGTATATACATCACTCTTGACCCGGAGGCCCGCTATGAGCGGAATTTGCTACCCCCCCTCCAGCGCTTGAAGGAGGACGTGGTGCGCTGGCGGCGTCTGCCGCTTTCGCCGCTCGGCCGAGCGGCCTTGTTCAAAATGATGTCCCTGCCGCGCTTCCTATACGCCCTCCAGAATACTATGGACTTGGTCCCGGCACGCTACTTCCGTGAGGTGGAGGGCCTCCAGCGGCGCCTGTTCTGGGACGGGAGGCAGCGCATTGCTCTGGCTAAATTGACGCTCCCGTGGTACGATGGGGGGGTCGCCCTCCCGGACATTAAACGGTATTACTGGGCCTCCCAACTAGCTGCAATTAATCATGGCCTTTACGGGCCCGCCTTGAACCCGGCATTTGAGATGGACAAGATGCTCCTGCCCGGTGGCGATTACAATCGAGCGCTCTACTCTGGCGCGCCCGACTCCCGTTTGACGGGACCGACGCGTGTCATGGTGCGTGTCTGGCACGCGGCTAATGCAGCTATGGGGTGGAAGGACCGTTTGACCCGGGCGTCACCGCTGTATGCGTCTGAGAGGTTGGGCTCCCTGTGGACGTCGAAGGGCTTCGAGAAGTGGGACACGATCGGAATCAGCACGGTGGGAGATCTCTGGACGAGGGGGGGATTCAAAACCTTTGAGACGCTGCAGGCGGAGTTTCAGCTGCAGGGCAGTGAGTACTTTCGGTACCTACAAGTCCGCCATGCGCTGGGCTCCGTCTTCCCGGATGTCGCATCCATTCCGGAGTCTTCCCCCCTGGAGGACAGAGTGCTAGATGGCCATGTCCCGGACAGCACGATCTCCCTCATATACAAAAAACTGATCAACGATAGATCGTGCCTGCTGACTAGTCTCCGCGAGGCTTGGGTTGCCGACGGGCTGGAGCTGGACGACGAGGATTGGATTTCCGCGGTGGCCTCTCCGAAAGAGGTGGCCATCCCGGCTCGCCTTCGTTTCGTCCAGCTCAAGATCCTTCACCGGGTTTATGTGACGGGGCCAAGGCTTCTACGTATGGGTTTTGCTGGTGACGGAATGTGTAAGCGTGGCTGTGGTGCGTTGGCGACTTTCATGCATATACTGTGGGAGTGCCCGAAGGTGGAGCGATTCTGGCGTGGTGTGCATGAGGTTCTGCGTGTGGTTACGCGTGTCGCGCTGCTGCCTGAAGCGAGGAGATGCTTGCTGAATGTATGGGAACCAAATGACTATTCGGTCCCGCAGACGCGGTGGGTGACTCTGGGATACATGATAGCTAAGCGTGATATTGCTCAATTGTGGGGATCCCAGAGGCCCCCTGCGGTGTCGGCCTGGAAAGAGCATATGGATTGGTGTATGTTTCGTGAAAAGGTGGTGTATGTGGCGAGGGGTAAGCCTGGGGCGTGGGTGAAACTCTGGGGCCCCTGGAACGCCTACCGCGGGGGTATTTGTGAGCCGCCACTGCTACCGGCTGCCTCGCCTGCTCCGTCTCCCTAGACGGCCCCCCTCCCTCGGCCGCGGGCGCGCGGTCCCCCAGTCCCTGATCTACTCCCATTCCCCTCTTCAGAGTTCTGCTGCTGGTTGGGATCCCCCACTTATGGAGCACGTGTTGTCACTTTGGATCGCGGGTTGCCTTGCGGGTGTGGTTTTTTGGTGTT